>NC_044563.1:8006899-8701899 GCF_007565055.1 Rhinopithecus roxellana | reverse complement strand
TAGCAGTGTCTGTAATGCAGGGCAGCCCCTGCCAAGGGCACAGGTGTTCAGAAATGTTCCATGAACAAATCAAATCAAGCAATGGAATGAAATCTAAGGAACTCAATCATGGCAAGCCTGGGACGGAGCACTTAAGCAGGATAAGTGTTATCGAGCTGTTCTGATAGGCATTGGGGCAACTGGTCCCCTAGCAGCTTTCAATCAACGTCTCACCCCAGGGACACAATCTTCCAACAAGAAAGAGAACATTGTGTTCTCCACTCCCCAGTCCTAGACCTGGGCTGCTTCTCCAGAGATGCATACAGCTTTTAAAAGTTAAATTTATGATACCTTTTTTGGCTCAAGTATAGAAGTAATACATGATCACTGTAGATTATTTATAGGTAAATAAAAATTTTAAAATGACTTATAATCCCACTACCCAGAACTAACCACCATTAGCGTAGTAAATGAATATATTGATTTACTTACAAAGATAGGACCACAAGATATGGCACACATTGTTTTGCAACCAACCCGCTTTGATGGGACCAGCTTGCTTCTGCTGCGCTGCTTTAGCTGCAACCTGAACCTGCTTTTAAAGGAAAATTCACAGTCCTGTATTTTCCAAGTCATTTTTTAATAAATCTACATTTTCATTTTTAAACCTTTCTTGAAATGTAATATGCACACAGAAAGGTGCATATCATAAGAAACAGCTTGATGAATTTTCACAAACCAAGCACACGCATGTAACCACAACCCAGACCCAGCAAAGAGCATTTCAGGTACCCCCGGACCCCACCCCAGTCTGTTACCAGTCACTATCCCAGTGCCAAAGCAAGCGTATCACTACTCTAATATCCAAACAGCAAAGATTCATTTCACCTGTTTTTGTATTTTTGATACATATCAAAAGTACCACATAACAAGCACTTTTTCTGCGTTGAGCTTCTTTGCTCAAAATCATGTTTAGGAGAGGCATCCACGAATGGCGTCGTGTGGAGTTGTTACTCAGTCCTGTTAATTGCTGTGTATCATTCCACTGCATCAATATACCCTCTACTTATCTCTTTTTCAGTTCATAGGCATTTGGGTAGCTTCCAGTGTGAGGTTCTTAGGAACAGTGCTCTATGAATGTTCTCTTATAACACACATCTTCTTTCTTTTCCTTTTATTTATTTATTAAAAACAATAGAAGTGAAGTCTTGCTATGTTGCTCAGGCTGGTCTTGAACTCTTGGCCCCAAGCAGTCCTCCCGCCTTGGCCTTCCCAAGTGCTGGGGTTACACCATGAGCTACTGTGCCTGGCTCTTTTTTTTTTAATTGAAATGCAGTAATTGTCCATATTTATGGGTACATATGGATGTTTCCGTACATATAATGTTTAGTGATCAGATCAGAGTAATTAGCATATTTATCATCATGAACATTGATCATTCCTTTGTTTTTTTTGAGACAGAATCTCGCTCTGTCACCCAGGCTGGAGTGCAATGGCGCCATCTCGGCTCACTGCGACCTCTACCTCCCAGGTTCAGAAGATTCTCCTGACTCAGCCGCCCTAGTGGCTGGGATTACAGGTGCCTGCCACCACGCCCGACTAATTTTTGTATTTTTAGTAGGGATGGGGTTTCACCATGTTGGCCAGACTGGTCTCGAACTCCTGAACCCAGGTGATCCGCCAGCCTCGACCTCCCAAAGTGCTGGGATTACAGGTGTGAGCCACTGCGCCTGGCCTTATCATTCCTTTGTTTTGGGAGCGTGCAATATCCTCCCTCTAGATATTTGAAACTATATTACATACTATAGCTAATTATAGTCTACATTCTAATGTGTACATTCTGATACACATTATTTTATTTTATTTTATTTTTATTTTTTTTTTGATACAGTGTCTTGCTCCTGCTCCATCACCCAGGCTAAAGTGCAGAAGCACAATTATGGCTCACCACAGCCTTGACCTCCCGGACTCAAGCAATCCTTCCACCTCAGCCTCTCAAGTAGCTGGGGCCACAGGCTTGTGCCACCGTGCCTGGCTAATTTTTTTTATTTTTGTATATACGGGGTCTCCCTATGTTGCCCGGGCTGGTCTCAAACTCCTGGGCTCAAGTGATTCACATGTCTTGGCCTCCCAAGGTCCTGCGATTACAGGCGTGAGCCACTGCCCGTGTGCCCGGCTTCTAATACACATGTTTTAGAGAACATAAGTATGTATTTCTGTTGGGTGTATACCCAGAGTGGAGTGTGTCCTTGAGCAGGAAGGGTGCTAGGGTCTGTGGTCCAAGCTCTCAAGGGAGAGTCAGGAGGCAGAGAGAAGGCACTGGAGGCAATGTGCCCAAGCCCTGGGAAGGGAGTAGGAGAGCCGGGAGTCTCAACCACAGCCTCCTAACACCAAGCTGCTTGGCCCTCAGAAAGGGTTCTGACACCTGCTTTGGGCAAAATACAAGAGAAGGTCTTGGAGGAGGCAGTGACAGCAATTTGGTACTGGGCAGAGCAAGGGTTAACCGGAAGCAGAAAAGAAAATGTTTGGAAATTGAGAGTGGGCTGGGGGCAGATGGAGAGAGGATGGAGCTATTAAGCAGGAGCTGGAAAATTCCTGGGAACTGGGGCATGACCAGGAAGTTGGCCTGCAGTCTCCAGGCGGGCACAGGGAGATTCTGGGCCAGCCTCCTCAGCCCCTCACAGCCCTACTCTCCCTCAGGGCACCTGCCCTGAGCTGCACCTGCCCAGAGCCCCACTGTAAACCCACTGAAGCTGGTGGCCTGGGGTGTGAACCCCTCTTGGGGGCAGAGATTAAGGTCCCCTGATAGTGCGTCCTGCCCCCCACGGCTGCAGTTCTTTTGTCCTCAGTATCTCAGACACCACGTTACTCCCAAGTGTGCACAGCTCTGCACCTGGCCTCCTCAGCCTTTTCTGATTCAATGTGATCCCATCTACACCCTGTTCCTTCTAAGGGGTGACCTGAATCCTGGTTTCTGACCTGTGACTCTGTCACCATTGGTTCCGGGGGCAGTAGACTGGGGGTGTGGCTGGAGGGTATTTAAAGCGCCTGTCCTGGGCCTCCTGCTCCAGATGGGAGAGCCAGGGAGCCCAGCTGCCTTCCCCTCCAAAGGACCTGTAGCAGCAGCTTTGAGGGTCTTCGTGCCTTAGCCTGCGGTGGGCGGCAAGGCAGCAGATTCAAGCAGAAGGCTCTGCCGTCTTCTTACAGCCTAACTGGCCAGGCTCATGAGCCCTTTGCCTTGTTCATCTTCTCACTCACTCATTCATTCATTCCACATGCCAGGAAGTAGGCTTGACAGAGATAAATCAGCCATGAGTTTTGCCCTCAGTGGGTTTACATCTGAGTGGGAGTAGTAAGACCCACACCTCAGTCACTGTAATAAAAAGCAGAAACCAGTAGAAATTATTAACTAGGGCAGACACTAAGAAGGGTATAAAAGGGGCAGAGTGCTATGGGTCATTCAGGAAAATGAGCTCACTTCCAGGGGACATATGGGAAGCCATCGTGGAGGAGGAGGCATTTAAACTGTCTTGGTGTCTGGAGGCTGAAATCAACCCAGGAGTGTGTTCCTCCTTCCTAGGGGAACATCTCATTTTTACAAGGATCTGGACCTGGGGCAGTGTAGATGTTGAGGGAATGGTTGAGCATTAAGCATCCAGGTTGACTGTCAGGTATGAAGTTTTCATTGCTAGCAAAGGTAGAGGAGGGCTGGGCATGGTGACTCACACCTGTGATCCCAGCACTTTGGGAGGCCAAGGTGGCCAGATCATGAGGTCAGGAGTTCAAGACCAGCCTGACCAACATGGTGAAATCCCATCTCTACTAAAACTATAAAAGTTATCCGGGCGTGGTGGCGCGTGCCCATAATCCCAGCTACTCAGGAGGCAGAGGCAAGAGAACCGCTTGAACTCGGGAGGCAGAGGTTGCGGTGAGCCAAGATTGCACCACTGCACTCCAGCCTGGGCGACAGAATGAGACTTTGTCTCACACACACACACACACAAAAAAAAAAAAAAAAAAAAGAAAAGAAAACGTAGAGGAAGCTTCTGGGCCTGGCTGAAGGCTCCAAAATCACACCACTGTGGAGGAGTAGCACAAGCCTCCTGTTTTCGACCTCAGCAAGGGGTGTGCCTGGGCCATCCATGGTGGAGCCCTGGGCCTGTTCCTCTGTCCCAGTCCATGCTCCAGGACGGGCTCAGGTAAGGCTGTAGGCAGGCCCTGGCCAATGCGTCCTCTGGGGGTGGTGGATGTGGGGCTCAGGTGGGAGGTGTCAGAGTTCTCAGTTTCGATGCTGAGAGCTGTGACCTGGGCTGGAACAGCTTGCCTTCCTGCCCTTCTGCCCTGGGCATCTGAATTCTCCCGCTGGGCCACGTCCTTCCCTGGCTCTGAGGCTTGGCACAGGCTGTTCCCTTTGAATGCGTTTCTCTGTCATTACCTAGAGTGCCAGAGTCCTTGCGGAAGCAGGTGGCCCACCTAGAGGTTTGAAGAGATTTAGTGAAGGGGTGGGCAAGGGTAAAGGACCCCCAAAGCGATATTGAGGCAGCGGGAGTCAACAGCAGTGGAAAATCAAAAGGAGCACAGGGAGGGACCAGCACTGCCAGGACCCAAGCTGGGGCTGAAGGTGGAGGGCCCTGGAGCCTGTGGGCCAGTCTCTCAGCCTCAGAGCAAGGGGAGATCCTGGTGGAAGGCAGGAGAGAGGAGGAGGAGGAGGGCCCCTGCTAATGCTCCCCTTCAGACCCTGCTCCCCTGTACCTTCCTCCCATGTCCTGCGGTCGCCTTGTCCCCCAGCACCCAGCAGATGGTGTGTGACTACCTGCAGTCCACCCTGTGCTTGAGGGCAGGGGCAGGGTCTTATCCTCTCCCTCCGGCACCCACCCCAGTCTGGCACAGAGCACAGAGGTATGTGAAAATGGCAAGCAGAGCCGGGCACGGTGGCTCACTCCTGTAATCACAGCACTTTGGGAGGCCAAGGTGGGTGGATTGCTTGAGTCCAGGAGTTTGAGACCAGCCTGGGCAACATGGTGAAACTCTGTTTCTACTAAAAGTAGAAAAAATTAGCCGGGCATGGTGGCGCATGCCTGTAGTCCAACTGCTCAGAAGGCTGAGGTGTAGAATCACCTGAGCCCAGGAGGTGGAGGCTGCAGTGAGCCATAACTGTGTCACTGCACTCCAGCCTGGGCGGCCCGAGTGAAACCCTGTCTCAACAACAACAAAAGAAAATCTTTTAAATCTACAGAAAATGTGCCAGAATAGTGCAACAAATTCCCATGTATTTCGGAGGCTGAGGAGGGCAGATCACCTGAGGTCAGGAGTTGGAGACCAGCCTGGCCAACGTGGCAAAACCCTATCTCTACTAAAAATACAAAAAATTAGCCGGGCGTGGTGGTTCATGCTTGTGATCCCAGCTACTAGGGAGGCTGAGGTGGGAGAATGGCTTGAACCTGGGAGGCAGAGGTGGCAGTGAGCCAGGATGGCACCACTGCACTGGACTGAGCGAAACTCCCTCTTCAAAACAAACAACCCCCACCTCCAACAAATTCCCAAATATATTTCACTCAGATTCATCATTATTATTATAATTATTTTTAGATTCACTTATTGACATTTGACAGAATTTACTCTCTTTCTCCATACACATGCATACATGTATATTATTATCATTTTGGCTGAATGATTTGAGTCAATTGCAGACATCATGATCCTTTGCTTCTAAATCTTTAGTGTGTGTTTCTAAAGAAATTTGCTTACGTGGACGATGTGAAAATGACCACGTGCAGTAAATCTAACGTTGATACGATACTATTATCTAATACACAGCACATACTCAGATTTCACCAGTTGTCCTAAAATGGTTCTTTTTCATGATTTTTAATATTCTGATCCACAGCTCAATCCAGGATCGCACATTCTTTTGGGCTCCAGGTCTCCTGGGTGTCCTTTGGTCTTGAACAGTCCCTCCCTCTGCCTTCCTCATTCATCACGTTGATACTTTTGAAGAGCAGAGGCCAGTTGCTTTGCAGAATGTCCCTCAACTAGGTTTGTTTGACGTATTCTTTATTTATTATTATTATTTTTTGAGAGTGAGTCTCGCTCTGTTGCTCAGGCTGGAGTGCAGTGGCGCAATCTTGGCTCACTGCAACCTCCGCCTCCCCAGTTCAAGCAATTCTCCTGCCTCAGCGACCCCAGTCGCTGGGATTACAGGTGCATGCCACCATGCCCGGCTAATTTTTTTTATTTTTATTTATTTGTTTATTTATTGAGATGGAGTTTCACTCTTGTCGCCCAGGCTGGAGTGCAATGGCGTGCTCTCGACTCACTGCAACCTCCGCCTCCCGGGTTCAAGCAGCTAATTTTTGTATTTTTAGTAGCAAATTTTTATATTTTTAGTAGAGACGGGGGTTTCACCATGTTGGTCAGGCTGGTCTTGAACTCCTGACCTCAGGTGATCCACCCCCCTCGGCCTCCCAAAGTGCTGGCATTATAGGTGTGAGCCACCACACCTGGCATAATTTTTGTATTTTTAGCAGAGCCAGAGTTTCTCCATGTTGGTCAGACTGGTCTAAAACTCCTGACATCAGTGATCTGCCCGCCTCGGCCTCCCAAGGTGTTGGGATTATGGGCGTGAGCCACCACGCCAGGCCTAGGGGTGACTTTCTGATTCTATCATTTCTTTTACATTTTTAATTGGCATTCGATGGCAAGGAAGAGCTTTTCTTCATCCTATCTATTTATTTATCTGTCTATCTGTTTGTATTTCTTGATCAGTGTGGTGTCAAAGATTTCTGCTTTGGTCAGTGAGTTGTAACCCACTATTGCCATTTATTTTCATGCTTAAATTGTCCAGTATTCTTTAAACACATTCCAGCACTTTTTGTGTTTCTTGTTATGGGCTGAACTGTGTCCCCCCTAAAATTCATACATTGAAGTCCTTGTAGAAAGTAAAAAGTGCCTCTTCAAAGTTTCCCTTCTTGTTAAAGAATAAATCATAAGTGTTAAAAATAACAGTTTCTTTCAAACACTAACTTCCTTCAAGCCTCTGTACTTTATGCTGATAACTCTTCGCTGGGCCCTGTCCTATGTAGCTGTTAGACATGCTCACAGGCAAGTGGTACATTCTACGTCCTTGTACCTTAACCAGTCTATTTGTGCTAGACATGCTCACAGGCACGTTCCAGCTCACAGCCTATGCCCCTTCCCTATTTGGCATAAGCAACTTCCTCTTTTCCTTTATTTTTCCATTACTTTTATCTATTTAGAAAAGTTTTAAGCTGTTAGCCAATCAGATTTTAGTTTAGATCGTGTGGTCTGGCTCCAGCCAATGAAGACAGGACACAGTAGCAGGGACAAACTGCGTAAGGGATAAAAATTGCTTCCCTCCTTTGTCCAGGTGTGCTCTCGCCATTGTTCCATCTGCGATGAGCACCCTTTCTGCAGAAAGTAAAAATGGCCTTGCTGAGAGAATTAAATTTATGTTCAAGTACCACTTCTTTGCAGCACTGGGGAACAAGCATTCTGTTTCTAAATAACCGTTTTTACATATAACAGCCCTGAGCCCCAGTACCTCAGAATGTGACTGTATTTGGAGACAGGGTCTTTAAAGCAGTGATTAAGGTTAAATGAGGGTCGGGCGAGGTGGCTCACACCTGTAATCCCAGAACTTTGGGAGGCCGAGGAGGGTGGATCACCTGAGGTCAGGAATTCGAGACCAGCCTGGCCAACATGGTGAAACCCTGTCTCTACTAAAAATACAAAAATTAGCCAGCCGTGGTGGCGGACATGGTGGTGGGCACCTGCAATCCCAGCTACTGGGGAGGCTGAGGCAGAAGAATCACTTGAAGCTGGGAGTTGGAGGTTGCAGTGAGCCGAGATCACAGCACTGCACTCCAGCCTGGGCAACAGAACAAGACTTCATCTCAAAACAAACAAACAAACAAACAAAAACACCAGGTTACATGAACTCATCAGGGTGGGCCCTAATCCAATATAAGTGGTGTCCTTATAAGAGGAGGAGATTAAGACACAAACACACACAAAGACCTTGTGAAGACACTGGAAGAAGACAGGCATTTACTAGCAAGGAAGGAGGCCTCAGAAGGAACAACCCTACCAACACCTTGAGCTTGGGTTTCTAGACCCCAGCATTGGGAGAACATAGATTTCTGGGGTTTTCTTTGGTGTTTTGTTTTGTTTTATTTGAGACAGAGTCTTACTATGTCGCCCAGGCTGAGTGCAGTGGTGCAATCATGGCTCACTGTAGCCTCAACCTCCCAGGCTCAAACGACCCTCCCACCTCAGCCTCCTTAGTAGCTAGACTACAGGCATTCACCACAATGCTTGGCAAATTTTTGATTTTCTGTAGAGATGGAGTCTCACTATGTTGCCCAGGCTGGTCTTGAACTCCTGGATGCAAGCAGTCCTTCTGCTTCAACCTCCCAATGCTGGGATTACAGGCATGAGCCACCATGCCCAGCGATTTCTGTTGTTTAAGCCGCCGTGTCTGCAGTATTTGTTGTGGCAGCCTGAGCAAACTCATGCAGGCGGCAATGTCCACGCTTCCTGCTTTTGCAGAGTTGCACTCAGCGTCCACCTACGACATTGGGTTTTCTTAACATTGAGTTCACCTGATGTTCATTCCAAAAGTATTTATTGAGCAGCTATTATTTCAGGCACAGAGTATCATCAAGGAACAGGACAGACCCAAATCTTTGCCCTCATGAGTTTACACACCAGGGAAGGAGACAGATAACCAACAAGATAAATAAGCAAATTATAGTGTGTGACTCTGTGAAGCCAGAAAGAAACTACAGTAAGGAAGAAGACGGGGAGTGTCAGGAGGGTTGACATTTTAGATAGAGGGACAACAGAGGGCCCCCACTCTGGAGGGGCCGTGTGAGTGGAGACTGGAAGGAGGTGAGGGAGGGAGAGTGCTTGTTACTCATGATTTGAACTGTGCTTTTCTTTTCTTTTTTTCTTTTTGTAGGCAAGTCAACTTTATTTTTAGTTTGCATTTTATCTTTCCCATTGTTTGTCCATTATGTATCGCCATACTTATTTTTTATTTTTTGAGACTTTATTTTTTTAGTTTGCATTGTATCTTTTCCATTGTGTATCCATTATATCTCTACTTTTTAAAATTTTTTTGATACTGAGTTTCGCTCTTGTCCTCCAGGCTGGAGTGCAATGGTGCAATCTCAGCTTACTGCAACCACTACCTCCTGGGTTCAAGCAATTCTCCTGCCTCAGCCTCTGGAGTAGCTGGGATTACAGGCTTCCACCACCATACCCAGCTAATTTTTGTATTATTAGTAGAGATAGGGTTTTGCCATGTTGGCCAGGCTGGTCTCAAACTCCTGACCTCAGGCAATCCACCCACCTCGGCCTCCCAAAGTGCTGGGATTACAGGCGTGAGCCACTGTGCCCGGCTACATTCTTATTATTAGATCTTGCTGGGTGCAGTGGCTTACTCCTATAATCCCAGCACTTTGGGAGGCCAAGGTGGGATGATTGCTTAAGTCCAGGAGTTCTAGACCACCTTGGGAAACATAGCAAGACCCCCCCAGCTCTACAAAAAAATTTAAAAATTAGTGGGGCATGGTGGTGTGTGCCTGTAGTTCCAGGTTCTCGGGAGGCTGAGGTGGAAGGATGGCTTGAGCCCAGGAGGTTGTGTCTGCAGTGAGCCATGATTGTGCAGCTGCACTGCAGCCTGGGCAACAAGTGAGACCCTGTCTCAACAAGAAACAAATTTAAAAACTTTAAAAAGTAAATGAATAGCCCTTAAAGTAAAACATTGTCTACCTAGGAAATATTTTTAAATAGCCAAATATATAAGTGTCTAACCATTGGAAACATTTAAAAGTCATAATATTTATTTAGAAGATAATATTAATTGTAGACTTTCTTTAGGAAATATGATATTTATTGTAAAACTGTATTCTATAGTTCATATAACCTTTGTAATAAAAACTCAGGCAGCTAATTTTTCATTGTATTCTGTTCTACACAACACATTTTTGCAATATATCAAAACTGTGTATCCATAAAAATGGTCTGTGCTTTTCTTTAGATGGATGGGCAGATGTAGTTCATGCTCATCACTTTAAGAGCAAGGAGCAGGTGGGGCATGGTGGCTCATGCCTGTAATCCCCGCACTTTGGGAGGCCGAGGTGAGCAGATCACGAAGTCAGGAGTTTGAGACCAATCTGGCCAACATAGTGAAACCCCATCTCTACTAAAAATACAAAAAATTACCTGGGCATGGTGGTGGGCACCTGTAATCCCAGCTACTTGGGAGGCTGAGGCAGGAGAATCGCTTAAACCCGGGAGTGGAGGTTGCAGTGAGCTGAGATGGAGATCACGCCATTGCACTCCAGCCCGGGTGACAGTGCAAGACTCCATCTCAAACAAAACAAAACAAAACAAAACAAAACAAAACAAAACAAAACCCACAAAAATTAGCCGGGCATGGTGATGTGTGCCTGTAGTCCCAGCTACTCGGGAGGCTGAGGCAGGAGAATCTCTTGAACCCAGGAGCCAGAGGTTGCAGTGAGCCGAGATCATGGACTGCACTCCAGCCTGGGCGACAGAGCAAGACCCTGTCTCAAAAAAATAAATAAATAAAAGAAAAAGAGCCAGGAGCAGATTCCTTCCTACTGATAATTTCCCTGCTGTTCGAATCTGGGGCGGCTTCCATCTTTCACTGGTAATAGATTCCCTGGGAAAATCTTTGTAGCCAATACATGTTTTATAACTAATAATAATAAACATATATTTACTAATGTGAGATGTATTTCTCAAAGTGGAATTTGCAGGTCTTAAAGGTAGGAGAGTTTATGTTACAGTGGTTTCGTGTCGCCAAGTAACTGTTCAAGTAGATGGAACCAATGGGCGGGTCTAGGACCACCACGCGGAGTGTGTGCCGGTGCATGCATGCATGTAATATCCGCCTTGGCCAGTAGGCGTCAGTCCTCCACTGACAGTCTGCTTCCTGATGGCCTTTTTTCTCTGGGGAACATTTCACTCCAGCAGGAACCCAGGCAACCCCAGCAAAGATATAGCCTCCTCTCTCTTGCGGGTCTTTCTCTCTCTTTTATAGAATAATGCTTAGCTTTGCCATGATCTTAAAAGTAATCACAGAAAAAACTCAGAAAAGTATGAGAGAAAAAAATTGTCCCTACAGTTGCCTTTTGGATAGAATGAGTGTTATATCCTTTGGCTAACTGTTAATCTTTTGGTCTTTGTCTGGTGTTGTTTAAAATAGGAATAGCTCATGCTACGAGTTGACAGGCGTGTTCTAAATGTTTTATATGATACATTCATCGAGTCCTCACTGTAGCCCTAGAAGGCAGAAACTGTTCTTTGCTGTGATTTTTTGTTGTTATTTATAAAATTTAACAGCTTTATTGAGGTGTGTTTCACATATCATAGATTCATAGTTCAGTGGTCTTTGGCATGTTTATGGAGTTGTAAAAGCATCACCGTGATTTAATCTCGAAACATTTCCAATACCCCAGGAAGAAATCCACAAGCATTAGCATACCTACTCTTGCCCTTACCCCCGACTAGAAGTGACTATTCTTATCCCAGATTTATAGATTAGGACACTGAGGCCCAGAAACAAACAAACTTTTCCAAGGTCATGTGACTCGTACATCTCAGGGCTGGGATTTGAACTCGGGCAGAAAGGCTCTGGGCCCTGAATGCCTGGCTGCTTGCAGACATCATCATCCTTTGCTCCTAGATCTTTAGTGTGTGTCTCCAAAGACATTTGCTTACATGGGCAATGTCACACTGTTCACATGTGGGAAGTCTAACATTGATGTGCGCTCAGCAAGACTGGGGTCACGTGACTTAAGATGGCTGCAGAAAAAACCAAATTAAAAATATTTTTTAAAAAAGGCCAGGTGTGGCGACTCATACTTGTAATCCCAGCACTTTGGGAGGCTGAGGCAGAAGGATGGCTTGAGCCTATGAGTTCAAGACCAGCCTGGGCAACATGATGAGACATTGTCTCCACAAAAAAATACAAAAAAATTAGCCAGACTTGGTGGCGCATGCCTGTAGGCCCAGGTACTCGGGAGGGTGAGATAGGAGAATTGCTTGAACCCGGGAGGTTGATGCTGCAGTGAGCTGTGATCGTGCCACTGCGTTTCAGCCTGGGCAACAGAGTGAGACCTTGTCTCAAAAAAAAAAAAAATAAATACATAAATAAAAGAAAAAAAAAAGGCCAGGTGTGGTGGCTCACGCCTGTAATCCCAGCACTTTCAGAGGCCAAGTCAGGAGGATAACTTGAGTTGAGGAGTTTGAGACCAGCCTTGGCAACATATTGAGATCCTCTCACTCTAAAAAATAAAAAATAAAAGGAAAAGAAGAAACAAAAACGATAAAGAACCAAAAAGATGACTGCGTGATTTGTCTACCTATGCTGTGGGCACTCTGCTTAAGAGATGTTGGGAGGCTCCAGATTTTCCCTGTGTAAGAGCCTCTGCAAATTATATCCCTGCTCATCTATGTTTCTGGGGATTTCTGAGCCTTGTGTTAGCCTAAATCCTGAAAGCAAAATTGCTGGGACAAAGGCCGTACACATTTTTTTTTTCTGAGACAGAGTTTCGTTCTTGTTGCCCAGGCTGGCCTCCTGGGTTCAAGCGATTCTCCTGCCTCAGCCTCCCATGTAGCTGGGATTACAGGCGTGTGCCACCACACCCGGCTAATTTTGTATTTTTAGTAGAGATGGGGTGTCTCCATTTTGGTCAGTCTGGTCTCGAACTCCCGATCTCAGGTGATCCGCTGACTTTGGCCTCTCAAAGTGCTGGGATTACAGGTGTGAGCCACCATGCCCGGCCTGGCCATACACATTTTAAGGACAAATCATCTCCAAAAAGACTATATCAGTTTACACTCACAAGAAGTGTCCAAGAGCTGTCTTTTTTTTTTTTTAAAGTGCTTTATTTCTTTTCTTTTTTTTTAAGATGGAGTCTCGCTCTGTTACCCAGGCTGGAATGCAGTGTTGTGATCTCTGCTCACTGCAAGCTCCATCGCTCCATCTCCCAGGTTCACACCATTCTCCTGCCTCAGCCTCCCGAGGACTACAGGCGCCTGCCACCACGCCCGGCTAATTTTTTGTATTTTTAGTAGAGATGGGGTTTCACATCGTTAGCCAGGATGGTCTCAAACTCCTGACCTCATGATCCACCCGCCTCAGCCTCCTAAAGTGCTTTATTTCTTAGTATGCTTTAATGCTTTTTTCACTTTCTCCAAATTATAAACTGTAGGCTAATAACACCACCTAGAACTAAGGACATTTACTCAACACAATCTACTGATAGACCTTATAGTCACTCGCTCTAATTTCTTCTCACTTCTTAGGAAACAGCATAAAAATAATGAGAAGAATAGGCTGGGATTCTTTTCAGAAGATTAGAAATGAATCCCAGGCAACGTGCATGAATAATAAAAAGCCTCCCAAGCTTAAGGACTCTGATAATTGGGAATGATATACTCTGTTATCTTTTTGAAGTCCCATACAACACAGAGATCCTACAATTCGAAAACGTTTTAAAGACAGAAATTTTAATTTTGATAAGAGCCATCTTTTTCTGCACATTCTCTCTCAACAAAGGTTATAAATCTCTTTGGTCTGCAGTTGGTTAAGGATAAAAGTGGAGGGGGCAGAATTTTGCTTTGTTACTACTTACATTTATTTTATTTTTCATTTTCTTACAGACAGGGTCTTGCTGTGTTGCCCAGGCTGGAGTGCAGTGGCATGATCATAGCTCACTGCAGCCTCAATATGCTGGGCTCAGGCGATCCCTCCCACCTCCACCTCCCCACATGCTAGGATTACAGGCATGCACCACCATACCTGGGCAGGGTTTTGCCTTGAAGATCAGAATTCATCCTCATGCTATTGGCACAGGCTACAAATATAGAACCTCAAAAAAGAGGGTTTTGTTGTTGTTGTTGTTGTTTGTTTGTTTTTTTGAGACAGGGTCTCACTCTGTTACCCAGTCTGGAGGGCAGTGGTGGGATCTCGGCTTACTGCAACCTCTGCCTTCCCGATTCAAGCAACTCTCATGCCTCAGCCTCCCAAGTAGCTGGATTACAGGTGTGCGCCACCATGCCCAGCTGATTTTTTGTATTTTTAGTAGAGACGGGGCTTCACTGTGTTGGCCAGGCTGGTCTCGAACTACTGGCCTCAAGTGATCTGCCTGCCTTGGCCTCCCACAGTGCTGGGATTACAGGCATGAGCCCTGCCTCAAAAAGAGTTTAACTCCCCTCTTCTCACCCCTGCACTTGATGAGTCTTAACAAAAAAAAGAGTTTGAATCATTAATAGACACCAGCCCCAGCCTGTGCTATGGGAACCTTCCCTTGGCTCCCTGAGGACGGAGGCAGACATTTAAGGGGGCAAACCCTGACCTCTATGGTTGATATAATGGAAGTAAGCCATGCTGACACCATAGGTGTCTCCTGCCCGAGAAGCACAAGGTGCTATAGTGGGGGCATTTACTACTCATCCATCCATTTATACAAGACGTGTTTACAGAGTGCTTACTATGTGCCTGGTATTCAGTGCTGGAGCCAGACAGATCTGAGGAAACTTCCCTTATCTGTACAATGGGGACAACATTACCTGCCTTGCAATGAGAAAACATATGTAAAGCCCTCAAAAAATTAACTGGAGCTATTCTTCTTACTTTTTGTTTTTAGATGGAGTCTCTCTGCCGCCCAGGCTGGAGTGCAGTGGCGCAATCTCAGCTCACTGCAAGCTCCGCCTCCTGGGTTCAAGCGATGCTTCTGCCTCAGCCTCCCAAGTACTGGTACTACAGGTGCCCACCACCATGCCCAGCTAATTTTTGTATTTTAGTAGAGATAGGGTTTCACGGTGTTAGCCAGGATGGTCTCCATCTCCTGACCTTGTGATCTGCCTGCCTTGGCCTCCCAAAGTGCTGAGATTAGAGGCATGAGCCACCGTGCCCAGCCTTCAAATTCTTAACATTTTTTGAACAAGGGGCCCTGCATTTTCATTTTGCACTGGGCCCTGCAAATTTTGCAGCTGGTTCTGGGCTCATGGTAAAATCATAGCGAGGGAGGAACAGCTCTGCAGACCCCTCTCCTTCCACATCCAATCCATCAGCACATCCTGTTGGCTCTTCCTCCACACACATCCTCACTCCCTGCACTGTTCTTCCTCTTCCCTGGACCAAGCTACCACCTCTTTCTTCTAAAGAGGCTGTGTAGCCTCTTCCCTGGCCTCTCTGCCTCCACTCTGGTCAGTGGGCATCCTCCAGTGGGCACCCAAGGTGAGCTTTCAAAACTGCAAATTGGATCATGTCTCTTCCCTGCTTACCCCGCTGCCAGAGGCCTCCACTCCACTCAGTACAAAACCCCAGGGTAGCCTTGCCCCTGCCTCCGCCTCCAGTGTTCCAGCCACACAGGCTCCCTTGCTAGTCCTCGGACACTGCATGCTCTCATTTCTCCTCTGCATTCGCTCTTTCTTGCTCCAGGCACTTAGTCACTCCAGCCTGACTCTCTCCTATTGTAAGGTCTCAGCTCAGGGAGGACTTCCCCATTGCCCATCTCACATCCTCATCCCTGTCTGTTCTATTGCACTGATTTGTTGCTTTTACAGAACCAATTGCTATCAGAGTTATCTTTTTCCTTTACTTATTTACTTATTTCTCGTCTGCCTTCTGTACTTCTTATCTGTCTCCTTCATGTGTACAGAGCAGTACCCAGCACATAGTAGGTGCTCAGTGAATCATCTCCTTTGATTGAGTACAAGTGTTCCTGAGGTTCACAGAAGTTAAACACCTTAAGGTCATGCTATGGAGCCAGGGTTTGAACTCATGTCTCCCAGAGTCCACAGCCTCAACCATCATACTGTCCTGCTTCCTACATGGATCTATGGGGTCAACCACTGCCTTTGTGGGGAGGGCACAGTCTGTCAACAGGGCTGTCCTGTTGTCTGTGCTTCTTCCTTCTCCCCTACCTTCCACCAGACCCTACATCAGTCAGGAGACCAACTTTCCTTTACCAAGCCCAGCGACTGGAGGCTTGCTGATGGATGGACCACTTGCCATGGGGGAGAGTCCTGAGGCTGAGTTCAAGTCCTGTCACTACCAGTACCTGACTGGGCAGTCTTGTGCAGAGCCCGTTTCTGAGTCTGTTTCCTCATCTGTTGAATGAAAGGACTGGACTACAGGGGTCAGCACACTTTCTGTAAAGGCCCAGTTTGTCCCTATTTTAGGTTTCATGGGCTGCACAATCTCTATCGTACTGGTCAGTGCTGCCATTGGTGCTCAAAAGCAGCCACAGACAATCATAAATGAATGAACATTCTTCTGTTCCAATAAAACTTTATTTACAAAAACAAGTGACGGGCCAGGTTTGGCCCCCAGGATATAGTTTGCTGACTCCTTGGACCAGACTATCTCTAAGGAAACTTCTGGATCAGAGAGTCTGCAATTTTTCATGCAAGTGAAAGCTTCTTACAGCCGAGTTGGAGAAAGGACTTGTCTAGCCTACACTTAGCTGCCCAAGTAGAAGGCAAAGAGGTTCTGAGAAAGGAGGCCTTGGTTCCACAGGCTGTCAAAGACAGGGGTGGCTCCTTCAACGCCAAGGCTGGGGTAGCCCAGTCCCAGGATGCCATCGAAGACCGCGTATTTCGTGAACTTGCCGGGCTCCTTGACACTCAGGTCGAACCCCTGGCCTATGTCCACAAGGTCCCCGATCTGTGGGAGAGGAGGGTGTTTCCGTGGAAAGATTTGGGAAGTGGGGCTGGGGCTGTGCTGGGGTGCAGGTGGCTGAGGAGACAGCACTCACTCTATGGGGAAGCCTAGGGCCACTGTGCCGTGGGCGGCACCTATGCGAGTGTGGGTTCCTGTGGGCTGTGATTCTAACTAACTCCAACGCCTCCTCCATATCGTCCGAACTTAGCCACAGAGGCCACATTCCCTTTTTACAGGTGAGACTCCGAGTGCGACCACACGGTTCCCACTTGAGGACAAATGGGTAGAGAGCAGGATTGTCCCCTTTTTGGTGTCACTATGATCTGATGACAGAAACAGAGAATTCATTTCGGACTCCAAAGGTGGTCTTTTCTCACCCCCTGGGGGAAACAGTAGCCCGTTACACCATGTAGCCGCTAGGGTTCTTGGGAAAATTCTGCCTGGGAAATGCTCCTTTAGATGTGTGTGTGTGTATGTGTGTGCATGTATGTGTATGTGTGTGCATGTATATGTGTGTGCATGTGTGTATGTGTGTGCATGTATGTGTATGTGTGTGCATGTGTGTATGTGTGCATGTGTGCGCATGTGTATGTGCGTGTATGTGTGTACATGTGTGTATGTGTGCGTGTATGTGTATATATGTGTGTGCGTGTATGTGTGTATGTATGTGCATGTATGTGTGTATGTGTATGCACATGTGTGTATGTGTGTGCATGTGTGCGCATGTGTGTGTATGTGCGTGTGTGTACATGTGTGTATGTGTGCGTGTATGTGTGTATATGTATGTGTGTGCGTGTGTGTATGTATGTGCATGTATGTGTGTATGTGTATGCACGTGTGTGTATGTATGTGCATGTGTGTGTATGTGTGTATGTGTATGTGTGTGTGTATGTGTGTGCATGTGTGTGTATGTGTATGTGTGTGTATGTGTGTGCATGTGTGTATGTGTGTAGGTGTGGGTGTATGTGTGTGTGTGTAGGTGTGTGTGTGTGCATGTGTGTATGTGTGTAGGTGTGGGTGTGTGTGTGTGTGTGTAGGTGTGTGTGTGTGCATGTGTGTGCATGTGTGTGTATGTGTGTGTATATGTGGGTGCATGTGTATGTGTGTATGTGTGTGCATGTGTGTGCATGTGTGTGTACGTGTGTGTGTGTGTGTGCAGGCACTTCTAGGGAGGAGTTCCTAGTTTTTTTAGACTCTGAGTGTGACCACATGGTTCCCACTTGAGGACAAACGGATAGAGAGCAGGACTGCCTTCTTTTAGAAGACAAATGGGAAGAACCCATTTATGAGGCAGGGCTCCCCTGAAGCTGTGACCCCTGTTTTCCCTGCCTGGTGCCTGCAGCCCTCGGTCCCAGACAAGTTCTACCCTCTTCCGAGAATACTCCACACCCATGTGAGTCCTGCTCTGCTGCTTGCCAGCTGTGTGACCTTGGGCAAGGCACTCACTCTCTCTGTTGCCTCATATGTAAAACGGAGATAATAGTAGAGTCTGCCATGCCAGGTGGTTGTGAGGATGAAGCAAGTTATTCCAATGGAAGCATCCAGCATGGCACCTGCCACAGTGTGAGAGCACAAATTGGGTGGTTTTTAACCACCCACCTCTGTCCCTGTGCCCAGCAAAATCAGCCTCGTACTCATTGTGGGAAAAGGGGCTGCAGATTTGTGCCTCCCTCACCCAAGCACCTCCAGCAGGATGGTCCCGCTCTCTGGGGAAGCTGTTCTGGAGGAGAGTGCATGCCAGCGGGGGCATCATCTCCCCAGGTCACAGCCCCACAGGGCAGGCGTCCAGCTGCTGATGGACTTTAGGAAAGATGGACACTCCCAGCTGCTTCTGCATCTGGTCCTATAAGTGACGGTCATGCCTAAGGCCAGCCCTGCCTCTGCCTCTGGTTTCCATGTTACCTTAACATTGTCATAGCCAAGAAATCCCAACATTTGCCCGGTGCCATAGGCAATGCTGATGGGCCGGCCTGAGACCCGGAATGTGGAGGACAGCAGAGGGTTGAAGATGTTGTGGTTAGCTGCAGACACAGGGGTGGGCATCTGTCAGGCCTGCTGGGGACGGAAGAGGAGGTGCTGGGAGGATATGAGATGGGGGAGGGAGCACTCACTGCGGGCTTGGCTGGCACAGTAGATGGAGGGCACCCACAAGTCATGGAGCCTGTGTCCAGGATGATCTTGAATTCCTGAGGCGGTGTTCCAATGGTGATGATGCCAATGTAGGCCAGCTGCCAGAAGCTGGGAGGGATAGTGAGGGAAGGCCTGGCATCCTGGCCATGCCCCTGGTTCCCAGGGTGCCTGCCCTCATCAGGCATTCCGTGTTTCCTGAAATCACTTTCCAACAGCCCCACCACACAGCCTCTGCTCAAGCCACCACCTTCATTTGAGAAGCTCTCCAGTGTTCCCCACAGCTCTTCAAATCCTTTCTACCCTTGAAGACCTGGTCTGAGTGCCTCTTTCCTTCCTTTAAACTCAAATCACATAATATTAATACCACACAGTTGGTCCTTTTATCTGACATTTACTTACTTTTGCCTATTTCTCTGGGTGGGCTATGAGTTCTTGAAGAAGAGATGAGACTTTTGGTTATATAAGTAACAATAACCATATTGTTAGTTTATCATATCATCCCACACCACAGGGACTCAATAACTTCAAATTTTTTTTTAGAGTCAGAGTCTCTCTCTTTTGCTCAGGCTGGAGTGCAGTGGCATGATCATGGCTCACTGCAGCCTTGACCTCCTGGGCTCAAGCAATTCCCCCACCTCACCCTCCCAAGTAGCTGGAACTACAGGTGCACACCACCACACCCAGCTAATATTTAAAACTTCTTGTAGCGACATGGTCTCGCTATGCTGCCCAGGCTGGTCTCAAATTCCTAGCCTCAAGGGATCCTCTTGCCTTGGCCTCCCAAAGTGTCGGGATTACAGACATTAGCCACTGCATCTGGCCTCAACAACTTTTTTATTGGTTTGATTCTTGGGGCTGAAAAGGCTAAACTTTTTCGTTGTTGTTGAGATGGAGTCTCACTCTGTTGCCCAGGCTGGAGTGCAGTGGTGTGATCTTGGTTCACTGCAACTTCCATCTCCCGGGTTCAAGTGATTCTTGTGTCTCAGCCTCCTGAGTAGCTGGGATGACAGGCACGCACCACCACGCCTGGCTAATTTTTGTATTTTTAGTAGAGATGGGGTTTTGCCATGTTGGCCAAGCTGGTCTTGAACTTCTGACCTCACGTGATCCGCCTGCCTCGGCCTCCCAAAATGCTGGGGTTACAGGCGTGAGCCACCGTGCCTGGCCTAAACTTCTACCTAGGGTGTCCAACTTGATTTGCAGTTTTCTTTGTGGTCATTTGTTCAGACATGGATTGCCCTTCAGTGTGGCTCCTTTAGCTCAGCGATTAACCTTAGTTCAGAAAGGGCAAAGCTCCCATAACAAGCACTGTCTTGGTTCAAGGGTGCCCAGTGACACTATCACTGGCACAGAAATGGATGCTATCTGGCACCTGGTCATTGCTGGGCCCAGTCACTACGGACCAACAACAGAGGGTAGGAGTGCCTTCTCCTCTGGAAACAGGTCCCCATTCCCCACTGTCTGCTGAAGCCCCAGCCCTAACCCGCTGGCTCACAGCCCCAGATGAGCCCCAGTGCTTGCTAGGGGCCCTAGGGGGCACTCTGGAGCTCCATCCTCCCAGCATACTCACATCCAGGTAGTTCCTCATGGGTTCCAAAGATATTCCATTGTCCTGATATTGATCAAGAAACTTATAGGCCAGTCTGGAAGGATATTTCTCAAGATAATCTTTCAGCATGTCATTTTCCCGGAGGTTTTCTCGAATGGATTTGATCTTCATCAGAGGGATTCTTCAACCGAGCATTGGGAAGGGAAACAAGTAAGAGACAGTCATCAGCTGCTGCTTGCTATCATGTGACTGTCACACTTTGCATTGTAATTGCACCGTGCATTTTCCAAGCTTTTTAATGATTGTTATCTTATTATCAGGAAAAGACACCCAATGCAAAGGAAAGACCACAGCAGTGGATCTAGGTTTAATTCCAGGTTCTATTGTGTAATCTTGGGCAGGCCACATGATCTTTCTGAGCCTCAGTTTCCCTATCTATCTATAAAAAAGATGGAATGATGATACCCTCCCTAGCATAGAATGTTTGGAGGTGTTAAGTGAGACAGTGGATATAATGTGCCTACCATATAGCAGGTCCTGACAGTGACAGCCCTTCCTATTGCTATTGCCATCTCAGTGTCTCTTTCTTGGGCAGCCCTGGGAGGGCGGTAGAGGGGGAATCATTATCTTCTTTTTATAGGGAAGGAATCTGAAATGCAGGGACTTTGTGACTTGGCTCTGGTTACATTGCTTGTTAGTGGCAAACCTGGGCCTAGAAGTAGCCCTCCTGATCTCTCTAGGGTTCAATCAGAAGAAAGGGGTGAGAGAGGAAGCCAGGAAGTGAGAAAATGAATGCTGAGATGGGGAATAAAGTGGGGAAACGAAGAGAGTAGAGAAACAAGAATGAGTCAAAACAGAAAGAAACACAGTGTTGCATACACAGAGACACCCAAAGAGACAGAGAGCTAAAAGAGAGATGCAGAGACAGAGGTGTAGCCACAGAGACACATATATAAGGAAACAGAGAGGGAGTAGAGAGAAAACCTAGAAAATTGCACAGAAGAAATTGTGTTTCTAGGTGGGACCACATGTACAGCTGCACACGTTGTGCACTGAAAAATTCTAGGGAGTCCCATTCACATAGCCCATGATGTGACTGGTGCCCCTGGAATTCTGCAACTCTGCAGACCTGCCCCAAGACCTTTCAGCCTCACAGCACACATGGCTATTCATCAATAAATGGAGACTTGAATTTTATATGAGCATCAGAGAATGATTACATTTCCTTCCCCATCCCTGCACTGGAAGGAGAATAAGAGGCAAGAGAAGAAGAGGGCAAGAAGGAGCCCACAGAGACAGCTGACGTCACGTGTCTCATACTTACTTGACCAAGCATTCTGAGAGAGCCATCAACCCGAGGATCATAAACCACTTCATACTTCCTTCCTGGGTTTAAAGCACTCAGGAAAGAGTGAATTCTGACCATGCAGTGGCTGTCAAGAGGAGCTCATTTAAATGCACTCTGATCTGCCCTAATCATCCCCTTGAGGGCCAGTATCCACTCGATAAGAAATACAAACCTTCCTGATAAAGTCTTCGCCTGCTTCGTGTTTGTGAGGAGGGGACCTAGAAAATTCTCAGAATACAGAGATTTCTATTCTAATCTCTTCCTTGGGGCTTGGCTGAAAAAACAAAAATAAACCATATAGGGAAACAAAGAGTGGGGAGACTCTTGCTATCTTGGAGATAAAGGCACTGAGCATAATGTGATAAAAATAAGTGTTGGATGCTATGCTTGACATTTATAATCTCATGCAGTCTTCCCAGTGACCCTGGGAGGTGTGCATTGCTGTCCTCATCTGGGAGGAGATTGCTAGGAGGAAGAGAGGTCAAATCACAGAGTGAAAATGTTGGGAGCGACGCACTGACTTATGAGTGGATTTAGGTGGTGGGATGGCACACAGCAGGGCCACTTGTGCTGCCAATCTGCTTCAAAGAGCCAGGCTAGAGCAGTATGACCATCACACAATTTTAATATTGGAAGAAATGTGATGCATGCAACCTGAAAATATTGTTTGTATCCAGTAAACATTTATTGAGGACCTGCTGTGTGCTGGAGAGTGGGATAGATGCTGGGAAATCAAAGTCAAATCAGACATGAACAAGCCTTGCCTTCAGGGAGTTTGCAGTCTGGGGCAGGAATCACAAGCTGGAGACCCAGGCGGCAAAGGAAATAAATGGAAGGCCTGGGTGGGCATCTCGGGCACGGGCATGACTGTCTCCCCACAAGGGGGCAGCCTCTTCTCTGTTCCACCAGCAGTTGCCACACTGGCAGGTGGGTTGTGATGCCAGGTTGGCCAAGTTTTCAAGACGTGTAAGAGAGAAAAACTAAAATTGCATTTCTCTTACTACACTCTTTTTTTCTTTCTTTCTTTCAAGATGGAGTCTCACTCTGTCGCCCAGGCTGGAGTGCAGTGGTATGATCTTGGCTCACTGCGACCTCTGCCTCCAGGGTTCAAGTACTTCTCCTACCTCAGCCTCCAAAGTAGCTGGGATTACAGGCGTGCACCACCACGCCCAGCTAATTTTTTTTTTTTTGTTTGTTTGTTTTTTGTTTTTTTTTTGAGACAGAGTCTCGCTCTGCTGCCCAGGCTGGAGTGCAGTGGCCGGCTCTCAGCTCACTGCAAGCTCCGCCTCCCGGGTTTACGCCATTCTCCTGCCTCAGCCTCCCGAGTAGCTGGGACTACAGGCGCCCGCCTCGTCGCCCGGCTAGTTTTTGTATTTTTAGTAGAGACGGGGTTTCACCGTATTAGCCAGGATGGTCTCGATCTCCTGACCTCATGATCCGCCCGTCTCGGCCTCCCAAAGTGCTGGGATTACAGGCTTGAGCCACCGCGCCCGGCCTAATTTTTGTATTTTTAGTAGAGCTGGAGTTTCACCGTGTTGGCCAGGCTGGTCTCGAACTCCTGACCTCAGGTGATCTGCCTGCCTCGACCTCCCAAAGTGCTGGGATTACAGGTGTGAGCCACCACGCCTGGCCTCTCTTACTACACTCTTGTGACATGTTTCTTACACCAGATGCGTGGGGCTTTTCTCCCCACCAACAAGCTCACAGTCAACTCTGCAGCAGACACCAGCCGGCTGTCCTCCAATTCAATTCTGACACCATCCACCTGGGGCTAGCATCAGATCCCACAGGTTGAGGGCTCAGTCTCATGAGACTGGGCCCCACTTCCAATGCCAAATGCAAGCCCCAGGTTGTTTGACCTGTGCTTCTGACCAACTGGCCGTAAGTCGGGGTTCCCAAGACCCCCTCTTTGGGTTCAGTTAATTTGCTAGAGCAGCTCTTGGAACTCAGGGAAACATTTACTTACATTTACCTGTTTACTATAAAGGGTATTGCAAAGGATACAGATGAAGAGCTGCATGGTGGGAGGTATGGGAGGGGGGCGTGAAGCTTCCATGCCTTCCCCGGGCGCCCCACCCTTCAGGAACCTCACATGCTCTGCTCTATGGAAGCTCTCCGAACTCCGTCCTCTTGGGCCTTTCATGGAGACTTCATTGGATAGGCATGATGGAGGCACAGACAGCCGTGTAGAAGTGTGATTGAATAGCTGGGTGCGGTGGCTCACGCCTGTAATCCCAGCACTTTGGGAGGCTGAGGCTGAGTGCTGTAATCCCAGCACTTTGGATCACCTGAGGTCAGGAGTTCAATACCAGCCTGGCCAACAGGTGAAACCCCGTCTCTACTAATAATACAAAAATTAGTCGGGCGTGGTAGTGCACCCCTGTAATCCCAGCTACTCGGGAGGCTGAGGCAGGAGAACCACATGAATCTGGGAGGCAGAGGTTGCCTGTGATAATCCATGGTGACAAATTGGGGCAGTAGGGGTAAAACTGACACAGAACCCCAGCCAGGCACTGTGGCTTATCCCTGTAATCCCAGCACTTTGGGAGGCCAAGGCAGGAGGATAACTTGAGCCTAGTTCAAGACCAGCTTGAACAACATGGCAAAAGCCTGTCTCTACAAAAAAAAAAAAAAAAATGCAAAAATTAGCTGGGCGTGGTGAGCCAAAATCGCGCCATTGCACTCCAGCCTGGGCAAGACTTTGTCTCAAAAAAAAAAAAAAAAAAAAAAAAAGAAAAAAAAAAGAAGTGTGATTGAACAAAAAGGGAATGATCTAGTGTTGATAGACTGAGTGGGAAACCCAGCAATGCCTGTCTGTTCAGATTCTTGGTCTCTCTGTGCAGCATTCCTTCTTGCAGGGTGTGCAGCAGGACCCCTCTGAAGTGGAGTTTTATGACCTGCAGTCATGCAAGGCCAGTCAGAGCATTTCTTTATGGACAGAGGCAGGGGAAGATTAGAATATATTTTTAGGTGCTAAGGCCTGCCTTAGAGAGAAAAAGGAGCAGGTGAAAAGAAGGCCGGAGGAGGTCTGGGAGAAAGATTCTGTTTTCTGAGTCCTGGTTAGAGGCCTAACACACTCCAACCTTATAACAAAACACTGTAACAAGGGCTATGAGGGTTATGAGCCAGGAACTGTGGATGAAAACTGATGTGTGTGTGTGTATGAGTGTATATATATAAAATAAGAAGTCAAAAGTCTGGATATTTATGTGAAATCCCTGCTGTTTAGAGGTTAGCAGCTAATTACTTTGTTTTTCAAGAAACATAGTGTGCGCCAAACCTTAAGCAACCGTGGGATGTGCAAGTTTTTATTTCTGGCCTAGAGGAGGGAGTAGAAGGGGGCCTAGAAAGGGAGGGTGTAGAGGGCTAGAAAGGGAGAGTAGAAAGGGGGTAGAAAGGGAGGGTGTTCAATTCATGTTTGCTGAATGACAACAGATGGAATGCATTGATTTTCCTCCCGCTTGTAAGGAAAGACTACCAGAGTCCGCTAAACCAGCTGACTTACTGAGAGCTCCCACCTGATGGGCAACTGCTGTAATTCCCCTGATAGGATCCAGGCTGGAAACATTTTGTCTGCCAATTAAAAAGAAATAATTAAAGGGCCTCGCCAATCAAAAAAGGTAATAAATGACCACCAGGAGCTTCTGCTTGCCTGAGATGAGAAGAGCTACCTTCTTAAACTGGTATTATTCCAGGCAAAGTAAAGAAAATGGAATGGTATGGCTCCTTCTGGGACTTCCAGGGTCCTCATGTTCCCATACAAGATCCAGATCCAGTCCATGCCCATCTTGGGAAGAGCAATGCAAGGCTGATCTGATCTCCAGGGTTGGGTTGCAAATGACGTGGGGCCAAGATTGTTCCACTGTCACAGGGATAAGTCTTTTCTATATGAACTATATTTGGGGTAATCACAAATAGTAGACTAAAATTTTTTTTTTAAAAAAAACATTAGTTTAAGGAATAAGGAAAAAAAGTTGTTTTATTAAAAAATTCTTGGCTGCGTGTGGTGGCTCACACCTGTAATCCCAGCACTTTGGAAGGCTGAAGTGGGAGAATCACTATGAAGTATTGTAATTAAAATTTTGAATTCAAGTCTAGCTCTCATGACCAATTTTCAGGAAATAATGCAGGTAAAGGAGCAAAAAAAGCAATCATTCAAATCCTATACATGGGACATCCTATAGGACAAATGACCTCTCCATGCTCCCCCTACTTAAAAAAATAGACTACTTTTTAGAGCAGTTTTAGCTTCACTGCAAAATTGAGCAGAAGGTACAGAGATTTCCCATATATCCGTGCCACCCCACCTCATATGCACAGCCTCTCCGTTATTAATATCCTGCCCCAGAATGGTACATTTGTTACAATTGATTAACCCATGATGATGCTTCATTATCACCCCAAGTCCATGGTTTGCATTAAGATTCACTCTTGGCATTGTATGTATATTCTATGGGTTTGGACAAATGTGTGATAGGTACCCACCATTATGATATTATACAGAAAGCTGGGCGTGGTGGCTCACGCCTGTAATCCCAGCACTTTGGGAGGCTGAGGCAGGTGGATAATCTGAGGTCAGGAGTTTGAGATCAGCCTGACCAACATGGTGAAACCCTATCTCTTCTAAAAATACAAAAATTAGCCGTGCCGTGGTGGTGCATGCCTGTAATCCCAGCTACTCAGGAGGCTGAGGCATGAGAATTGCTTGAACTGGGGAGGCAGAGGTTGCAGTGAGCCAAGACTGTGCCATTGCACTCCAGCCTGGGCAACAAGAGTAAAACTCCATCTTACCAAAGAAAAAAAAAAAAAATCATACATAACAGCTTCGCTACTCTGTGCTCTGCCTATTCAACAGCTTCACTACTCTGTGCTCTGCCTATTCATCCTTCTCCCCTGCCAGCCACTGGTTACCACTGATTATTTTACTGTCTCCATAGTTTTGTCTTTTCCAGAATGTCATATAGTTGAAATCATACAGTATATGGCCTTTTAAGATGGACTTCTTAGCCAATTCATTTTCAACAAAGGCACCAAGAACATACAATGGGGAAAGGACAGTCTCTTCAGTAAATGCTACTGGGGGTGCCGGGCACAGTGGCTCACGCCTGCAGTCCCAGCACTTCGGGAGGCCAAGGCAAGTGGATCACATGAGGCCAGGAGTTCAAGACCAACTTGGCCAACATAGCGAAACCCCATCTCTACTACTCGGGAGGCTGAGGCACAAGAACTGCTTGAACTCGGGAGGTGGAGGTTGCAGTAAGCTGAGATCAGTCATGCCATTGCACTCCAGCCTGGGTGACAGAGCAAGACTCTGTCTTAAAAAAAAAAAAATGACCTGGCATGGTAGCTTATGCCTGCAATCCCAGCACTTTGAGAGGCCGAGTGCTGGGATTACCTGAGGTCAAGAGTTCGAGACAAGCATGGCCAACATGGTGAAACCCTGTGTCTACTAGAAATACAAAAGATAGCCAGGCATGGTGGCAGGCACCTGTAATCCCAGCTACTCGGGAGGCTGAGGCAGGAGGCTCGCTTGAACCCAGGAGGTGGAGGTTGCAGTGAGCCGCGCTTGCACCATTGCACTTCAGGTACTGGAAAAACTGGGTATGCTATGCAGAACAATGATGAAACTAGATCATGCAAAAAATTCAAATCAAAATGGATTAAATACTTATATGTAAGACCTGAAACTATGAAACCAGTAGAAGAAAACATTGGGGAAATGCTTCAGGACATTGGTCTGGGCAAAGATTTCTTGGATAAGACCTTAAAAGCACAGGCAAACAAAGCAAAAATTAACAAATGGGATGTAAATCAAGCCAAAAGGTTGTGCACAGCAAAGAAAACAATCAACAAGGTGAAGAGACAACCCACAGAATGGGAGAACATATTTGCAAACTATTCATCCAACAAGGGATTAACAACCAGGAATATATAAAGAACTCAAACAACTCAATAGCAAAGAAACAAGTAATCTGATTAAAAATAGGCAAAAGATCTGAATAAACATTTCTCGAAAGAAGCATACAAATGGCCAACAGGTGTAGGAAAAAAGACTCAGCATTCCTAATCATCAGGGAAATGCCGGTTAAAACCACAGTGAGTTATCATCTCACCCCAGTTAAATAGCTGTGATCAAAAAGACAGAAGATAACAAGCACTGGTGAGGAGACCAAGAAAGGGGAATGCTCATTCACTGCGGGTGGACATTTAAATGAGTACAGCCTCTATGGAAAACAGAATGCAGATTCTTCAAAGACCTAAAGATAGAACTATCACATGATCCACCAGCGCCTCTGCTGGGTATATATCTGAAAGAAAGGAAATTAGTCGGCCAGTCTGTGGCTCACGCCTGTAATCCCAGCACTTTGGGAGGCCGAAGTGGGTGGATCACCTGAGGTCAGGAGTTCAAGATCAGCCTGACCAACATGGAGAAACCCCATCTCTACTAAAAATACAAAAACATTTAGCCGGGCGTAGTGGCGCATGCCTGTAGTCCCAGCTGCTCCAGAGGCTGAAGCAGGAGAATCACTTGAACCCGGGAGGCGGAGGTTGCCGTGAGCCAAGATCATGCCATTGCACTCCAGCCTAGGCAAGAAGAGCAAAACTTCGTCTAAAAAAAAAAAAAAAAGAAAAAAAAAAAAAAGAAAGAAAGGAAATTAGTCTATTGACGAGATATTTGCACTCCCGTTTTTATTGCAGCACTATTCACAGTAGCCAAGCTAGATATACTAATTACCCAGATTTGACCATTACACACTGTATACTTGAAATCAAAATATCCCATGCACCCCATAAATGTGTACAACTATTACGTATCCACGTATACATTTTTAAGACTGGTTTTTTTCACTTACTGATATGCACTTAAGGTTCCTCCTTTTCATGGCTTGATACCTCATTTCTTTCTTTTTTAAATTTTTATTTTCATTTTTATTTTTTGAGACAGGGTCTCATTCTGTTGCCCAGGCTGGAGTGCAATGGTACCATCTTGGCTCACTGCAACCTCTGCCTCCCAGGCTCAAGCCATCCTCCCACCTCAGCCTCCCAAGTAGCTGGGACTACAGGTGCACGCCAGCATGCCTGGCTAATTTTTCTATGTATATATTTTTTGTAGAGATGGAGTTTCACCACGTTGTCCCTGCTGGTCTCGAACTCCTGAGCTTAATGGATCCATCTGACTCAGCCTCCCAAAGTGCTGGGATTACAGGTGTGAGCCACCGTGCCCAGTCGATAGCTCATTTCTTTTTAGTGCTTAATAATAATTCATCGTCTGGATGGACTACAGTTTATCTACTTATTCACTTACTGAACGGCATCTTAGTTTCTTCCAAGCTTTGACAATTATAAAGCTGCTATAAATAGTCATATGCAGGTTTTCATGTGGATATAAATTTTCAACTCCTTTGGGTAAATCCAAACAGTGTGACTGATGGGTAATATGGCAAGAGTATGTTTAATTTTGTAACAAACTGCCAAGCTGTCTTTTAAAGTGGCTGTGCCATTTTGCATTCCCACCAGCAACAAATGAGAGTTTCTGTTGCTCCATATCCTCACCAGCATTTGGTCTTGTCAGTGTTCTGGATTTTGGCCATTCTAACAGGCTCCATACACTTACTTGATAAATAAATTAATGGCATATAAAGGGGGACTGCTATCTATTAAAAGTATTTATTATTATTACTTTCTGAGATGGAGTTTCGCTCTTGTTGCTCAGGCTGGAGTGCAATGGTGCAATCTTGGGTCACTGCAACCTCCGCCTCTTGGGTTGAAGCGATTCTCCTGCCTCAGCCTCCCGAGTAGCTGGGATTACAGGCACCTGTCACCAGGCCTAGCTAATTTTTGTATTTTCAGTAGAGATGGGTTTCACCATGTTGGCCAGGCTGGTCTCGAACTCCTGACCTCAGGTGTTCCGCCTGCCTCAGTCTCCCAAAGTGCTTGGATTGCAGGTGTGAGCCATTGCGCCTGGCCTATTAAAAGTCTTAAGAAACAGCCACCAAATGCAACACATGCAGATAATTTCGAGATCTTGATCCTGGATCTGAATATATCAACTGTTAAAAGGCATTTTTGAGAGAACCAAAGAAATTTGAGCATGGACTGGATATTAGGTGATATTAAAGTTGGTAATTAAAAAAATAAAGTTGGTAATTTTGTTTGGAATAAAAGAGCATTGCCACTATAAATATATATATATATATTTGAATATATATATTAATTACAGCTGTGTACATATATATATCTATGACCCTTGTCTCCTAGAAATGTACAACAAAATATTTACAGTGAAATGGTAAGCTGTATGCCTTAAAATATTACAGCAAATATAAATATATAAAGAATAAAATTTTTTAAAAAAAGAGTGTCGCCAGGTGCCGTAGCTCATGCCTATAATCCCAGCACTTTGGGAGGCTAAGGCAGGTGGATTGCTTGAGGCCAGGAGTTTGAGACCAGCCTGGCCAACATGGCGAAACTCTGTCTCTACTAAAAATACAAAAATGATTGGGGTGTGTTGGTGCATGCCTGTAATCCCAGCTACTCAGGAGGCTGAGGCATGAGAATTGCTTGAACCTGGGAGGTAGAGGCTGCAGTGAGCCGGGATCGTACCAGTCCACTCCAGCCTGGGCGATGAAGTGAGATAAAAGAAAAAAAAAAGGGTGGGTGTATATAAAACAAAGATTTGCAGAACGGTGTGTAATTCTTGATGCTGAATGATGGAATATGAGGTCCATGACACTATTCACTTTTACTTTTATGTTTGACCCTTTTTTGTAATAAGTTGAAAACATTTCCATTTTGAAGTTTCTGTCTTTAGTGGTACCCCGAGGGTCCCAAGCAAGGCCGACTTGGGTGGGCCCCACACTGGCTGAGTCGCTCCTGAGTGTCCCCTGCCCACAGCTCCGGCCCTCGTCCTCTCTCCCACCACTACCTCTTGAGGTTGTCTGACCATCAGCTTGAGACTTTGAGGAGCCGTATCAGGGCCTGGAAGTGGAAAGGATGAGAACAGCTTTAGAAACAACAAAATGGGGGTCTCCCTCCTGGCTTTGTCTGCTTTAGTATCATCTGCAGGGAAGGGGCAGGGGCCTGGGTAGGGAGGGAGCCAAAGACTGAAGCAGTGGGGGTGTTTTGAAGGGAAGGGAGGAGGGATTCATAACTAAATAACAGAGAGGAGGGCAGCTTGCACAAGATGCAAGACAGACTGGGATGGGAGAGAAGCCCGGGGCATGAACAGAGGGTCTGCAGAGCAGATCAAGATGTTGGAAAAGGGTCTCCTCTGGCAGTGGGACGTATGCAGTGAGTTAAGTTTAAACAGAGAACAGCCGGCTGTGGGGAGGAGAGAGCTAGGATTTCTGTAGTACCTACCAGCAGTCCAGTCCCATTTGGATCTTCTGGTCAAATGGTGCTGGAGGCTGTGTCCTTCCTGCTGGAATTCCTGCTCCAGACATGGAGGTGGTAGAGATGCTTGCTGCTGGTGGGCCATGGAAAAGATTCAGTGGCCCTTTTATTACTCTGTGGCCATTGGCATCATCTCAAGCTGGACAGTAAAATAGCAGGTCACCCAAAACATCTCTCCTTTTATTTATTTATTTATTTATTTTTTGAGACGGAGTCTCGCTCTGTCTCCCAGGCTGGAGTGCAGTGGCCGGATCTCAGCTCACTGCAAGCTCCGCCTCCCGGGTTCCCGCCATTCTCCTGTCTCAGCCTCCCGAGTAGCTGGGACTACAGGCGCCCGCCACCTCGCCCGGCTAGTTTTTTGTATTTTTAGTAGAGACGGGGTTTCACCGGGTTAGCCAGGATGGTCTCGATCTCCTGACCTCGTGATCCACCCATCTCGACCTCCCAAAGTGCTGGGATTACAGGCTTGAGCCACCGCGCCCGCCAACATCTCTCCTTTTAAAATATTGTCTAATATATCTAACCTTTCTTGGCATGTCTTGGACCCAGAATTTTTTTTGGTGGTTGTTACTCATTCCTTTAGTAAAGGTAATTCATCAGCCTGACTCAAGTTTCCGTTGAAGAATCCCCGAGCTTCCCAGTTGGTAACTTCTGCCTGTGGCTGTCAGATCTCATTCCACAGAATCCAAGTGTTAGAATGTTCCACTGGGCAGGGGTGCAAAGCTCCTTTAGCTCCTGCGTGTCAGTGACATGGCACCTGGTCTACTATGCTCCATTCTGAGTCCAAGACAGATGTTGCCAGCGAACCACAGCACCCCCGACCACTGGATGTGGCCCCAGAATCCTGAGCAACATGCAATCCCTTCAGCCACGTGTTCTAGCAACCAGCGTCAGCACTGGATCAGGAATGATTGCTATTCTTGGACAAGTCCAGTCTGTTATCCTGGAGACCGGGAAACTGAGAGCTGGGGTGTATAATTTACCGAACGGATGCAAGGTAGGTTAGTGAAGTGCTGGGACCCAGGGCTTCTGGCTCTTAGGTAATCCTCTTCCCACTGGGCATAGGCTTGGGGAGCTCCAAGAAGGGAAAAGTGAGAGAGTGCCCAATTGCAGTCCCTGCTCCCAGCTTCTGTAGGTCACTTTCAGGGGTCTGCAGGTGCCAGAGCTGAAGTTCTTTCCTCTTTCTCCTTAAGTCTGGCTCCACTTCTGCTGCCAGACCTGCCGTCTCATGGCAGCAGGAAAGCAATATTGGAAGCTGCCAGACACAGTGTGGGCAGCCCCGGCTGGAGTGGCACCAGGAAGCAGGAGGCGGTGGTGCCGGTTAGTGCTTGACTTGTGCCCAGCTTGGCAGCCCTGCAGCTTCCCCTCCTTGTTCATACCACACTGACCCTCGTAAGTTGGTGTGGCACTGGCCTGTATTTAGAGCAAGGAACATCTTCTGGTCAGACTTTGACAGCTGAAACCCAACGTTCTATTTCATCTTTAGGGGATTCCTGGCTGAGTTGGGTCAGACAAGGGTGCATTCGAGGACCTGTTGTCTCTCTGATGCTCAGGAAAGACCTTGAAACTTTGAAGGCCCTGATGAGGGATGAACAACTCATGCTTTCTGGGGGCTTTGCTGTGTGGAGACAAAGAATGGATCAAGGAAAACCCACCGAGAAAGCCCGGGCATTACTTGGGTCTCAAATTATTTCAAGTTGAATTCTAGCCACCAGTCCTCATGGTCAGGTGCTGGTGCCCCATGGCCATCTTCCAAGAAGGAATGGAAGAACCAGACCCTGCCAAAGGAGCAGCCACCTTCGGGGGGCCCCTGTGATCCCACTGGGGGAGATTAGACAGGAGCGTTTACTTTCCTCCTGGCCCTATGGGTGTGCGGGGGGTTCCACCCAGGAGAACAAGCAAACCCCAGAGTTCCTGGTGGTGGCAGTGGCACTCACTGTGCCTCTTGGAGCTGGAGCTGCTGCTGATAACCAGCTTATCTACATGGCCCTGGGCCCAGAGCAAACTCAGTTCTATTGACACCTCTTATTTTCCCGCCTCAGTTTGCACGTAGCCCCAGGGCTTGCTGTTCTGGGAAAGGGGTTGATAACTCATTGCTGGTAACTTGCTCCGAGTCAACAAATCAAGTGTGTGATGAGGTCATGGTGTGTAACTTGTGGCCTCGATGGCCTGGTTGACGATGGTGTGTTTGGGCGTGGACGGAAGACTAGAGATGGAAAAGTGGGCCTTTGCAATTGCTGTTCCCCCTGTCTAGAAGGTTCTTCTCCCAGCTCTCTGGCTGGCTCCTCCTCAATATTCAGCCACCATCTCAATGTTCCCTCCTCAGTGAAGCCTTCCGTGGTCACTCTGGTCTCCCAGCAGTGAAGCCTGACTCGGAGGAGCCCTGGAAACACCTGTTGAATGCCTTTTCCCACGTGCTCTTCGTGGGTGCCCTGTGAGGCTGATAGTGTCTCCAATTTATAGATGAGGAAACTGAGGCTTAGTGGAGCTAAGTAACTTCCTCAAGGATTTATGGCAAGTAAGTGGTAGAGTCAAGATTTGAACTAGGTCTATCTGGCTACAAATTCCAGGCTCTACAAATTCTGGCTACAAATTCTACTCTGCGGCTCATTAGTACTGGGCTTGGGAGATCAGGAAATGAGGCAGAACAAAAGGAGGAGAGGATGGGTGGGAGGAGGAGGAGATAACTGAGGACAGATCTCATCTATTAGGAAATATTGATTCTTTCAGTGAACACTTGAGGGTGCTCGAAGCCAAGTTCATAAATTGCTCGCTGTTTGTGAATAGCCTTGCAGACAGGGCCATGGAGGACAGTGTACAAATTGTGCTCAGAACACAGGTGTCAGGCCATGGGGGAACGAGGCCTGAAGTCAGGTTATGATTCACTGCTGAGCCATGCACTTGGGCAGCTGCAGCCACCTGGAGGGGGCCAGCTTTTTCTGAATCTAACAAAGGCTCTAAGTGGGCTAGCAGTGGCCCTGAAGTGCAGGAAACAAAACGTTTAGAAAGGCAATGTGGCAGCACTGCAATAGAGGCATGCCCCGGGCATCCTGCAAAGAGGATGCCCAATGCTGCCTTAGGTGGAAAGTTAGGAAGGCTCCCTAGTGGAGGTGGCACCTGAGCCGAGTCTCAGTGGATGAGAGAACTTAGCCAAGTAGGCATGGGGAGGAGGGAACACCAAAGAGGGCAGCACTGGCATGATAATAGATCTAAGGGATTGTAAGTCACCTGGTAAGGTTAGATGGCAAGGGTCATGGGCCCAACTGATGCATGGTATTAGTCAGCATGGGCAGTATGTGCTGCAGTAACAAGCAACACCCAATTTCACAATAAGAAGGTTTCTCTTTTGCTTTCCCTATTTGTCCATTACAGGTCATCTAGGGCTCTGGTTTGAGACGTCTTCACTCAGGCATGCAGACTGATGGAGACTTCACCATCTATGGTGTCACTGGTGGCTACAGCAGGGGGAGAGGCACATGCCAACTCATGCACCCACCACGCCAGGAGTGCCTGCAGGAGTGAAATGGGTCACTACTATTTGCATTTCATCGCCCCAAGCAACGCTGAATTTCAAGGGACTATGGAAGTATAATTCAACACGGTTTTAGAATGAGGACTAGGAAAATCTGAAGAACAGTGCTAATGATATACGGCTTAACATGGGGAAGGAGAGCAAGGACCACATCACGGTAGGCTTTGAGTGCCATGGTCAGGCACTTGGAATGTTTCCTGTAGGCAATGAGGAGCTTTGGGTGGGTGGATGAGGTGTGAGCCTGCAAAGAAGGGAGCAGAAGAGAGGAAAGTGAGGTTTAAACATGAGAAGGGCGCCAGAACCAAGGGAAGAAGAAGGAAATACGAAACATCAAACAGAGGGGAAAGCCGGAGAAACGGGCTGGGGAAGCAGTGGACAGTGAGTGGAAGTCAGGCCCTCCTGCCTCCAACCCTCCCTTTCACTGGAAAGAGAGAGACTGGAGAGAAAGGGATGGAGGGAGGAGGTGGGGAAGACAGAGACCAGACAGACATTTTGAGGGGTTGCTTAGACTGGAAAATCAAGACTTCGGTGGAGCTTGGGGGCCAACCACAAATATCTAAAAGCTTTTCGCCAAAACAAGGGACTAGACTTATTCGATGGCAAATGTTCAGAGTAGCATAGGGACAAAATCTGGGAATTATAGGGAGGCAGATTTAACTTTTATTTGATAACAATTTCTGTTATCAACTTAAGCTTGTTATTTGAACTATGTACAAGCACCTTGCTGGGGTGAAGAGGTGTGTAATGTTTTGAAATGTTAATTTCCTTCCTGTTCTCATGGCTGAAGGAAAGAATGAATGAATATTTAATACTGCAGGCTAGGACTGTTCTTTGAGGGTGCGAGGTGACAGTTAATGGCTTTGTGGTATTCTAGGACTGTACTGAAGAAAACTCCCACCCAAGCCAGTGTTTAGAAGATGAAGTTAAATGAGAATGGGGAGGTAAATAGAGGGGTAAGTGCCATGTTAGAAAGGAAGAGGAAAAAGCTGGGTGTGGTGGCACACACCTGTAGTCCCGGCTACTTGGGAGGCTGAGGTGGGAGGATTACTTGGGTCCAGGAATTGGAGGCTGCAGTGAGCTGTGATCGCACCATTGCACTCCAGCCTGGAAGATGGAGTGTGACTCCATATCTAAGAAAAGAAAACCAAAAATTCCCCCAAAAATGAAAGAAGGAGGAGGCCTTCTCTGGGGGAAAGAGGGGTGATGGCTTCCTTACACAGCTGGGGCTGGTTATGCTACCAATTCTGGGCCACAAAAAGGGGCAGAACTTATGATCCTAGGTAGGTAGATGCCAGAGTCTCATTTCTGAGCATGTGTCTTTGGGAGGAGCTGGCAGGATACCCTAGGAATGGTCCTTGCCCTGGCTTGGGCCCTTGGAGTGGCACTCTGTGACCGCCCAGCGACGGAAGGCATTGCCATATCACCCTGTGGCAGAGGAAGCTGTGGCTAAGAGGGTGATCACCATGGTGTCTAAACTCAGTCCCCATTCCTCCTAGTTTTCCTTTTCTTTCTTTTCTTTTTTTCTTTTTTTGAGATGGAGTCTCGCTTTGTTGCCTAGGCTGGAAAGCAGTGGCACAATCTTGGCTCACTGCAACCTCCGCCTCTCGGGTTCAAGCAATTCCCCTGCCTTAGCCCCCTGAGTAGCTGGGACTCCAAGTGCTCGCTGGCACGCCTGGCTAACTTTGGTATTTTTAGTAGAGACAGGGTTTCGCCATGTTGGCCAGGCTGGTCTTGAACTCCTGACCTCAAGTGATCCACCCACCTCGGCCTCCCAAAGTGCTGGGATTATGGCATAAGCCACTGAGCCCTGCCTCCCCCTAGTTTTTCTGACACCGTGGTAGTCTGGAAATCTCACAGGATTCTATGGAGTGGGAGGAAGGAATGAATGCGCTGCTTTGGGAGCCTCCAGGCCTGCATGAGGATCAAGCAGAGGTCCTTTGACCTCCGGCTGGTCCGAGGGCTGTTCTGGGATGCTGCCCAGAAGAGAGGCTGCCCTTTCATTCTGATGTCCAGCTGACCTTAGGGGTTGGGGGGATTTCTTTGACTCCCTGTGGCCTTATCTGCTGATACCATGTCATTTCCAAAGACTTGAGAACCTTCGCAACGTTCCTGGGCAGGTCCTTGTCCAGAGACCAATACGGATCCAAGTGTAGGGAGCTGCAGTGGCCGCCAAAGTTCAGAGTTCCTGGGGGTTCAACCTAATGGGATGGAGCCTGCTGGTCTTGGCCGAAAGCTTTATAATAATCACACCACTCCCTGAATCTTGCTCTTAAAAAAATTTGTGTTGGGGGGCAGGGATTTAAATGCCATGGGTGCCACTGGGGTGAATGCATTCTTCCTCCAGTTGCTGGCTTCTCCACAGCTCACCAGAAATATCTTTTCCTACTGGGTGCAGTGGGGCACGGCTGTAATCCTAGCTACTGGGGAGGCTGAGGCAGGAGGCTCACCTGATGCCAGGAGTTTGAGACCAGCATGGGCAACATAGCAAAATTTCATCTCTAAAAACAAAAAACAGGCTGGGCGCGGTGGCTCAAGCCTGTAATCCCAGCACTTTGAGAGGCCGAGACGGGCGAATCACGAGGTCAGGAGATCGAGACCATCCTAGCTAACACGGTGAAACCCCGTCTCTACTAAAAAAAAAAAAAACACACACACACACACCCAAAAACTAGCCAGGCGAGGTGGCAGGCGCCTGTAGTCCCAGCTACTCAGGAGGCTGAGGCAGGAGAATGGCGTAAACCCAGGAGGCAGAGCTTGCAGTGAGCTGAGATCCGGCCACTGCACTCCAGCCTGGGCGACAGAGCGAGACTCCATCTCAAAAAAAAAAAAAAAGAAAAAAACCAAACCAAACCAAACCAAAACAAACAAACAAAAAAAAACCCAAAAAACAAAAACTTAAAAAAAGGGAATGTCTTTATGTCTTTTCTGTTCCATTGAGGGTGTTTTGGCCACTGGGAACCAGAAAGGCTCTCTCCCTCGAAGCCTTTGCAGGATTCCTGATGTGATGTTGATGGGAGCAGAAGAGGTGTGGAACATCCCAACGCCACCTGAGGTTGCACTTTCACCGGGTTTGGGGTGCTTTTGCTTCTAATGGCACCTATGACTTGTTTTTGGAGAATCGAATATGTTGGCCCACAGGTGCAGGGTGACCCTTAGTCAATGACTGAGGGCTGCAGGTGGGAGTGTGAAAGCCCAGCTTGCTTGCCTTGGGTTGGGGCAATTTTGGGGCATGACTTACATTCCAGGGCTCCCCTGTGGGATCAGGCTGGAGCTTCCCTCTGCAGGACTTGCATAAAATCACACTTTGCCTTGGCTTCATGCCCTTCCCAGTCCTGCTTCCCTGCTCCCTCCCTCACTGGTTTCCTGAACCACCTTTGAAATAAATCACTTGTACATGAAACCTCATCTCCCTGGTTACTTCTGGGGAGCTTGATCCGAGACATTTTCCTTCAGGCAGCCACTGAGACCCCAGCTATGAGTTCATAGAGCACCTGGAAGCCTTCCCTGCCATGTGGCTTTGCCCTGGCCTGATTTTCTGAACCCCCAGCTGTACCACATGTTCCTGAGGGCAGGGATCTCACTTGACTTGTTCAGAAGCCCATGGTCTCTACCTGCCATAACTCTGTCAAAACCAGGCTAACACCCAGGAATTAGGCTGCAGGTTCAACTGCTGTAACCAAAGCCCAAATAACAGAGGTTTAAGTAAAATACGATTTCATGGCTAGGTGCAGTGGTTCACACCTGTAACCCCAGCACTTTGGGGGGCCAAGGTGGGCAGATCACATGGTCAAGAGATCAAGACTATCCTGGCCAACATGGTGAAACCCCGTCTCTACTAAAAAAAAAGTACAAAAAAATTAGCTGGGCGTGGTGGTGCGCGCCTGTAGTTCCAGCTACTCAGGAGGCTGAGGCAGGAGAATCGCTTGAACCTGGGAGGTGGAGGCTGCAGTGAGCCGAGATTGAGCCACTGCACTCCAACCTGGTGACTGAGCAAGACTGTGTCTCAAAACAAAACAAAACAAAATTTTATTTATCTTTCATATAATAGTTCAGGTGGCTCTCCAGTGATCGAAACCCAAATTCCTTCTTTTTGCCTTTCCATCTTCAACACGTGGTATTCGTCTCTTGGTCTATTATGGCTGCTTCAGCTCATGTCATTACATCTGTGTTCCAGCCAGTGGGAAATAGAGAAAGGGAAGTGGGATATGCCCCTTTCCTTAAAAGGCATAGTCCAGAAGTTGCAAAGATTACTTCTGTTCCTATGTCACTGGCCATAATGAAGTTAACAGGGGCACTTCTAGGTGAAAGAGAGACTGGGAAATGTAGTCTTTAGCTGGGTGGCCACAGACTAGGGCGATAGTTGGAGTTGGATTACTGGAGGAAGTAGATGATGAGCAGTTCCTGTTATACCCTCCTGCTTCAGTGAAGATAAGCCGGTTTCCATCCTCCAGATCTCAGAGGATCAACACAACTAAGACTGATTTCTCACTCACAGCCGACCTGGGTTGGCAGAGAGCTCTGCTCCTTGCAGCCACGCAGGGACTCAGGCTGAAGGACGCTCTGTCCTGATGCAGGGGAAGGGGATGGGTGAGAAATGGGACTCTGGTTTCTAAAGACTTCCACCTGGAAGTGACACACATCACCACTTCTGCTTACATTCCATTGGTCAAAGTATATTCCATAGCCATGACAAATGGGGTTGAGTGGCGGGAGGGATGAGGGCGGAGGGGGATGGTGGTTTGGAAAAGGGAGAGGAACTGTGGTTCTGCTGCTGTGGTTATGAAGAGCAACAATGGCCACACCCTTCACCAATGTGCTCATGCCTCACTCACCTTTGGTTCTCACCACTCCTGCCCTAAGCCTCTTTTGGCCAACATATGCAGACTTGGATAAGATTATACAGGAGGTCGTGTACTAGGCTGTCAATCAGCAGGAGAACCAACCAAACAACCAAAGAAGAAAAAGCAGATACAACATCCCCAAACTATGCTTAACCGTGTTTATAATCACAATTTGCATTTATGCAAGATTATGTATATGTGCATTTTAAAAAATTTTTTTAGACGGAGTCTTGCTCTGTTGCTGAGGCTGGAGTGCAGTGGCTCGATCTCAGCTCACTGCAACCTCCGCCTCCCGAGTTCAAGCAATTCTCGTGCCTCAGCCTCTGGAGTAGCTGGGATTACAGGTGCCCGCCACCATGCCCAGGTACTTTTTTGTATTTTTAGTTGAGATGCGGGTTTCACTATGTCAGCCAGGCTGGCCTCAAACTCCTGACCTCAGGTAATCCACTTGCCTTGGCCTCCCAAAGTGTTGGGATTACAGGCGTGAGCCTGTAATAGTCTGTGTTTTGTTTATTTATTTATTTATTTATTTATTTATTTTTTATGGCAGCCTGAGCAGACTAAGACACACCGTAACTGTGTAGTAGTATCAGGTTTAAGTTTAGGTGCATATTATAGAAAACCTGAAATAACCACAACTTTGAAAAGATAAAACTTATTTTTTCTCCCTTAAATAAATCTGGAGATAGGCTGTTCAGAGTTTGAATAGTTTCCATTTCCAAAGTCACCTAATAGTCCAACATGGCTGCAGGAGTTCCAGCCAGCACATGTGACATCTAGTGAGCAGTTAGAAGAAGTCGGGGGAAGGCAAAAAGACTCACATCCCATCTGAATCAGCTCCTTTAAAGCAGCCTTCCAGGAAATCCCCCTCAACACTCCTGCTTATATCAGAGTCATCTAGTCACAACTAACAGCAAAGGCGGTTGGGAAATGCAGTCTTTTAGCTGACTGGGCACATTGCAATCCTAAATGAAATGTACTGTTTTTAAGGAAAAACAGAGAACGGATAATTTTGTAGGCAGCTGCCAGCCCCTACCTCAGAGGCATAATCCATTGTCTGGGTTGTGCAGGCTGAATGGCTCAGCACAGCACGGGAGCCACAAGGAGGAAGTAGAAGTGAGAAACCAGCCAGACAGATCTGACTCCCAACTCTAGAAATAAAAAGATAAAGTAACTCTTCACTGGTGATCTTCTGAAGACCAAATTAGAGATTCTACATGCCACAAACCAAAACTCCCTTTAAAAACTGCTCTTCTGGCCGGGCACAGTGGCTCACACCTGTAATCCTAGCACTTGGGAGGCTAAGGCGGGCAGATCACGAGGTCAGGAGATCGAGACCATCCTGGCTAACATGGTGAAACCCCGTCTCTACTAAAAACACAAAAAATTAGCCAGGTGTGGTGGCAGGCGCCTGCAGTCCCAGCACTTGGGAGGCTGAGGCAGGAGAATCGCTTCAACCCAGCAGGCGGAGGTTGCAGTGAGCTGAGATCGTGCCACTGTACTCCAGCCTGGGTGACAGAGCAAGACTCTGTCTCAAAAAACAAACAAACAAACCCCAAAACAACAACAAAACTGCTCTTCCAACCCAGTTCTCAGTTTTCGCAATACCTCAGCTTCTCAAATGTCTCATTACCTCGAACTCTTAACTTCCTTGTCTTGTCTTCCTTACTTATGTCACTTGTCCATCCGTTCAACCAGTATGACAAGGTCCAGGGCTGAGCAGCCGAGCAAACAGGCAAGCAAACAAGCAAAACCAAACTCCACTTTTTAGAAGGGGGTAGAGAGGCAATGAAATATATACTTCAACGTACCATCATATTTTTTTGTTCCTGATCAGGGTCATTTGAAGGACTGAGGCATCTGGCGCTAGCGATACCTTTTTTCCTCTCCAATCTCAACCAGAAACGTGACTTCCTTGAGGCTGGAGAGGGTATCTGTTCATCTGTGTATCCGCAGGTCTTAGCAGTGTGGGTATTCAGTGAATGCGTGTGGAATGAACAAAGGAATTAAGTGAATGTAAGAAACAGAGTGAGGTACCGCCTTCTCTAACTGGGGTTGTTTGTGTTTATAACTTTTTTTTTTTTCCATTTATCAGGGCCACTCCAGTTATGAACGAAATTGGGTGTAATCGAGGTACAGAATGTGGGAACATAGGTGTATGCGATAGGAGACCAGGACTGGAGGGGATGGGGCTAGAGCCAAGGGAAGCTGCAAAAGGTCCAAAGTGGAAAATAGCGGGAACCAGATAAAAAGAGCACCCTTTTCCCAATGCCACGTCCCTCCCATGACCTGAATTTCCTGCAGTTTTCTCTTCCTCCCTCCTTTGTCCTAATTCTCTATCTTTGGTTATTCAGGAGGGCCAGCACCCTCTGCCCCCATAAGATAATGTGGCAATGACTCAGGACACGCAGAGAGAGCACAGGCGGCAGTGTGTCGTTTCCCTCAACATCCTTGGTAGAATTATCGCGTCTGTCTCATTCACAAATTCTCCTCCTCCTCCTCCTTCTCCTCCTCCTCCTCCTCTTCCTCCTCCTTCTTCTTCCTCTTCCTCTTCTTCTTCTTTTTTTTTAGCGTTAGCGGTTTCCAGCATCTGCATAAAATGATGTGTAAAATAGAGTCTCTGCCTGTCCTTAGAGAAGTTACTATCTAGGGGGAGTGGAAGGTCAACTACAGAAAAGTATAGAAAATGCTAAGAAAGGGTTGAAGGGTGGGGTGTTTGAATCACGTACAAGGGGGGCACTTACCCAGTCTTAGGGTATAGGGGCTTTCCAGAAGTAGAGTCTGAGACTCAAAGGGCACAAGTGACAGAAAACCCAAAACAACAGTGACAAGAGGTGGTTTATTTCTCTCTCACACAGAGCCTGGAGGCAGCCATCCTGCAGTGTCATGGTCCTTTATGGAATCAGGGCTCAGGTTTCTTCTATTCTGTTGTGCCACTAGTGTGACCTCTATTCCTATGGTCGCCTCACGGTTCAGGATGACTACACTTGTTCCAGCCATCATGTCCATGTTCTGCCTTCCAACATGGTACCAATCAGTGAAGAGATTGCTGGATATAAACTCAAGCTAATCCATCAATAGTGTTTCCTAATTATTTTCCTTCAGAAATGAAACACATGCAGAATTAAAAATCACATAGCAGCTGGGCGTGGTGGCTTACGCCTGTAATCCCGGCACTTTGGGAGGCCGAGGCAGGTGGATCACCTGAGGTCAGGAGTTCGAGATCAGCCTGGCCAACATGGTGAAACCCTGTCTCTACTAAAAATACAAAGACTAGCTGGGTGTGGTGGCAGGCACCTGTAATCCCAGCTACTCGGGAGGCTGAGGCAGGAGAATCACTTGAACCTGGGAGGCAGAGGTTGCAGTGAGCAGAGATTGCACCATTGCACTCCAGGGGGAAGCAAAACTCTGTCTAAAAAAAAAAAAAATCACAGAGTACAAAAAGGCTTATGACAAAAAATTAAGGTCACCTGGCCTGGCCCTCCCTACCCCTCAGAAACAATTTCAACCTAGCTTTCAGGCAGGTGCTGTCAATGGGAGTCACTCTGACATTATGTACCAAGTGACACGTTTGCAAAACCAACATGCCCCCCCTCAAAGGAGTCACCAGTGTCTCAGAAGGGTCAGCACCAGCTGAGACTGCCTTCTTCATGGACCCCTTCTGTTATAAGAAGGAGTTTTGACAAATTTAGTTTGACAGAGTTTAATTGAGCAAATAATGATTTGTGAATCAGTCAGCCTCCAGAACCAGAATAGGTTCAGAGTAACTCTGAGGCTGCCACGTGGTCAGATAACATTTATGGATAGAAAACAGAAAGTAGGTTGGGCGTGGCAGCTCATGCCTGTAATCCCAATACTTTGGGAGGCCGAGGCTGGAGGATTGCTTGAGCCCAAGAGTTTCAGACCAGCCTGGGCAACATAGCGAATCTCCATTTCTATTAAAAAAATAACAATCATTAAAATTTAAAAATAAGAAAAGAAAAAGGAAACGGATGTCCAGAAAACAGAAGCGAGGTACAGAAAGAGTTGGACCCGTTATGTAAGCACAGAACCAGCCCCATCTGGTTCAACTTTGTGTAATAAAGTGGTGAGTTGTTTTTTTCAGTTGCCAGGATCCCAGGTTGCAAGTTATGTAACCTGAGCGTGCCCAGAAGAACCAAGCATGCAACCACAGGCGCAACCTAAATGCTCAGATCAAAGAACGGGAACAGAATTAAGAAGTAGATACATGGTATAATCCATGATCTAATCAGATTGAGGCATGGCATCATCCTATGGCAAGATCTAGTCAGATCATTGCTCACTGCAAGATTCAATCAGATCACGGCTCATTACCCTCTGCCTATAACACCTGCCACAGCCCCTGGCTTGGGGAGACAGATTTGAGCATGTCTCCTTGCCAGTTGACTTGCAACAAATCTTTCCCTCTACAAAAACCTGATACTTCGGTGTCTGGCTTTCTGAGGGCAAAGGGATCCAGTTTGGTTCCCTAATAATGACAGATTGACATTTGCCTTATTGGAACAAGGTTTGAACAGTTGGCTGCCTGTGATTGGCTGAAACTCTGTGATTGGTAAGAGTAGGTTCCAGTTCACTATGTACGGAGAAACCTTTAGGACAAACTTTAAAATATGCCAGGAGAGGGCTTTAGGTTAAGCTTAACACTTCTCCCTTTTTGGTCAACCTCTTGATTTTGAGAGGTTGGAAACTTTAGACATTGACATCAGTTACCATTGTAAATAGACTTATTTGGTCTCAAATCCCGCTGGGAAATAGCAGAGCAGTGGGTTTTGCAGATGGGAAAGGAAACAGAATAGAGAAAGAAAAAAAAAACCTGATTAGTTAACATCAAGTCACTTCAGGTTCCTTTTTTAAAGGGCTAGAGCAGAGGGGGCTTCCTTATTATGCTGAAATCTCCTGTTTCCGGGGGGGCGGGGAAGGGAGATGGGGAATATCGGTAATTCTGTAGAATAAATGGGTGGGGGAAGAGATTAACTAGTAAATGGAAATGAGTGTGTGGTGGCCTTGGGGCTCCTCAGTCTGAGCTCAGCCCATCTGGGGCTCCCCCTAGGTTCTGGGTTTCCATCTGCTTCCCGCTCCTTTTGGGCCCCTCCGAGAAGGCTCCCAAGGTCGAGCTGTGCACTGAGCGAGTCCTCGGGGCCACTCGGAAGGCAGCGGACTTCCGCGCCGGCGCACTCGCCCAGAGCGGCCTGGTCTCCGCCCAGTGGGCGGGGCCTCTTCCGGGGGGCGTGCGGCGTGCGCGGGAGGGGTCTCGTGGGCGCTCCCGTGGTTGTGGCACGGGAGACTGCGAGCGTGTGTGTGAGGCACGATGTCGTGGTAACCCAGAGACGCGCGAGGCGGGGCGCCCAACGGGGTCGCGGGGCGAGCACGCGCGCCACTGGGGCGCCGGACGTTGCAAGGGGGGGTCACATCCGGCAGGGGGCGGGCCTGGCGGACCCCGGAAGTGTGGGCGCGGCTGCGGTTTAGCCCGCGGTGGCGGCGGCGGCGGCGGCGGCCCTGGCAGGTGAGCCGGGACTGGGGAGGGTCCCAGCTCTGCCGCAGGCGGGCGGGGCAGAGGACGACGGTGGGGGCGGCGCCGGCGGTGGCTCCCGGAGCGCCCCCGCCTGCCCGCCTCATCCTGGCAGAGGCCGGTGATTGGGCACGAGGGGCGCGTGACTCGCGCCGGGGGCCGGCGCCCCTGCCCCTGGCGGTGTGAGGGAACGGGGGAGAGCGCGAGGCGCCGCCCCGGCTCCCCTGCGGGTCGCACCTTCAGTTCCGCTTCACCCCTCACCGCCACCCTCCTTTCTCCATCTCCGCAGACCCTCGCCCCGTATGTGAGCATCTTGCGGTCACAATTCTGATGACATTAGAGCCAATTAGCCCATTGTATAGATGGGGAAGCTGAGGCCTAAGAGTAGGGTCTGACTTGCCAGAGGGCACGCGGGAGACCAGTGGCAGGGTGAGAGTTGGAGGGACTTTGGCTTTGACTTACTGGCTTGTGCCCTTTCTCCAGGGCTTTCAGAGATGGGACTTTCAGCTTTGGCTTTGTTCAGGACTCAGACTTGGACCTCCCAGTATCATTGACCATTTCTTACCCCGGGACCCTCTGGGCGCAAAGGGCAGTGATGTATACATACCCATTATATGCCTGGTTCCTCTCCATTTCCTCCTCAGCTGATGAGATTTCCCACTTTACTGATGGGAGAAGGAGTTACCTGGAGCTGTTTTGAGAGTTACTGGCAGAGTTGACTCGACAACCTGGGGTTTTAGTCGCCGAGCTGAGGCAGTGCTCTCCTAGCTACCCCTTGTCTGGGCTCACTTACCCTGGGAATGTCAGTCTTCAGCTCCAGAAACTTCCCAGACTCATTTCCCTTCGCTCAGTTCTCCTGTTGCTGCCTAAGGCCTTTTCCACCCTTTTTATTGGCTCCAGGAATCCCATTTCCTACTAATGCATCAAGATGCTGCCACCAGACTCTCATTTCTGTGACTCTTGGCCTTAGAGCTGGAGGTGATGGTGACCGAGGAACTGGGGAAGGAAAGACTCTTACGTTGTTGTCCAAAGCTGCAACCCTGCAGAGACCTGAACTCTAGTTCCGGGTGGGATTGGGGACTGTTGGCGGTGAACATACTGGACGCTAAAGTGAGTCTTTGTTCTTTGCAGTGGTAGTGCCCAGAAAAGCCTGTTTCCTAGATTATCTTGGAAATGTGGTTTCATGCCTTTGTAATTTCCATTAAGTAGCACATTTTCATTGTAGACTTTCTGAGCAGTTTCTGCCACTGTTTTGCAGGTAGCAATAGCTGTGACTTGTTGCTTGGCTTCATATGCTGAGCATGTTCTAGGGCTTTCTGAACATACCGGATTTTGTGAACATGTCCAAATAGGCGATGATCCCATTTTACAGATGAAGTGAGTTGCAGAGATGTTAGATAACCTGGCTAGCGTCACACAGCCAATAAGTGACCAAGTTTGGATTTTTTTTTTTTTTTTTGAGACGGAGTCTTGAACTGTTGCCCAGGCTGGAGTGAAGTGGTGTGATCTCCGCTCACTGCAGCCTCTGCCCCCTGGGTTCAAGCGATTCTCCTGCCTCAGCCTCCCCATTAGCTGATATTATAGGTGCTCGCCACAACGCCTGGCTAATTTTTGTATTTTTTAGTTGAGACGGGGTTTCACCATGTTGGCCAGGCTGATCTCGAACTCCTGACCTCAGGTGATCCATCCGCTTCTGCCTCCCAAAGTGCTGGCATTACAGTTGTGAACCACTGTGTCCGGCCGCAAGTGGGGTTTCTAACCCGTCAGTCTCATTTCGAAGTCAATGTGCTTTTAACTGTGTGATACTGCCTCTCAAACCCTTTAGTTTCCCAAAGGTGCTGGACCTTAAGAATAATTTCTGACGCTTGTTAAAAATACAGAGCTCCGGCCGGGCGCGGTGGCTCAAGTCTGTAATCCCAGCACTTTGGGAGGCCGAGACGGGCGGATCACAAGGTCAGGAGATCGAGACCACCCTGGCTAATATGGTGAAACCCCGTCTCTACTAAAGAATACAAAAAACTAGCCGGGCGACGAGGCGGGCGCCTGTAGTCCCAGCTACTTGGGAGGCTGAGGCAGGAGAATGGCATAAACCCGGGAGGCGGAGCTTGCAGTGAGCTGAGATCCGGCCACCGCACTCCAGCCTGGGCGACAGAGCCAGACTCTGTCTCAAAAAAAAAAAAAAAAAAAAAATACAGAGCTCCACCTCTAGAGATTCCTGTACTATTGTCTGGAGGAGGGCCCAGAAATCTATTTTTAACGAACGCACTGGGTGATTCTTACTGTAAGGCAAGTTTGGGAAACACCGCCTGTAAGAACTTTGTAGATTTGCTAGGCCACTGGTAGCTTGGAAGTGAGATTATTCCCGAGGATTCTTGTTTTCTTTTTATTTATTGCTTTGAAATTTGTTAATTTGCCCTTAAGAGGCCTTTGGGTTAGCTAGCCGTATGAATCATTTCTGGACACTGTTGGCCAAGTAATAGTAGGGGTTTTCCAGGCTGACACAATCAGATCACTGAAGACCTGGTTTAATGGATTTAGCTCTTTTGATCCAGTTGGATCTCTGTTGTGTGGAAATTCTGTTAGAAGTGTCCTTGAAAGATGTGGCGTTTCCACAAGGTTTTGGTCTGTTCCCAGGTGCTTACCGAATGAGAGAGAGGTGTCTAATGGCAGCCCTGTCTGAGGTTTTGCTAGATTTAAAGGCATGTTTACTTAGTAGATGCTCCTTCCAATTCATGTCTCACCTCTTTATCTTCTTTTACTGGTTTATGTGAAAGACTAAGCAAATATCAAACAGGTTTGTCTTGATTTAGCTGAGGCTGACAAGTAGGACCCCTGGGGCTTAGGATGGGCTAGAGAGGAGAGTTTCCCCAGTGAACGTCAAACAGATAGCTCAGGCAGGTAGGCCTACCTTTGAAGACCTGTAAGTATTTTCAGTCCCGCTACTGATTTATCTGGTCCCACCTCAAGCAGGATTACAAAGTCAGCATTATAGGATTACTTTATTCTCCTGTCTGGTAAACACTGATTTCTAATTTATTTTCTTTTAAATAGAGAACATATTTCCCTGTTAAATTTGCTGAGACTTGTTTTATGGCCCAGAATATGGTCTATCTTGGTAAATGTTCTGTGAGCCCTTAAGGAGGTTGCATATTCTGCTATTGCCGGGTCAAGTGTTCTATAACTTTCAATTCAGGCAGGTTGGTTTGTAATGTTGTTCAAGTCTTCTGTGTCTTTACTGATTTTTGGTCTTCTGTTCTTTCAGTTATTGAGAGAGGGACATTGACACTTCTGATTATAATTGTGGATTTGTCCATTTCCCCTTGTAGTTTTATCAGTTTGTGTTTCACATGTTTTGAAGCTCCGTTGTTAATTGCACAGACCTTTGTGAGTATTACATTCCATGTATGAATGGACCTTCTTTATTGTATTGTATTAGGCTGTTTTGCATTGCTATAAAGGAATACCTGAAGCAGACGATTTATAAAGAAAAAAGATGCATTTGGCTCATGGTTCTACATGCTGTGCAAAAAACATTGCATCAGCATCTGCTTCTGGTGAGGACTCAGGAAGGTTTTACTCGTGGCAGAAGGTGAAAGGGGAACAGGTGTGTCACACAGCCACAGAGGGAGCAAGAGAGATGCCAGGCCCTTTTAAGCAACCAGCTCTCATGTGAACTAAGAGAGCAAGAGCTCGTTACTGCGGGGAGGGCACCAAGCCATTCATGAGGGATCTGTCCTGTGACCTAAACATGTCTCACCGCTAGGCCCTACCTCCAACATTGGGAATCAAATTTTAACGGATTTGGAGGGGGCAGATATCCAAACTATATCATTTATCATGAAATGACCCTTTTAGCCCCAGGAAATATTCTTTGCTCTGAAATCTACTTTGTCTAATATTAGTATAGCTAATCCAGCTTTAAAAAATTAGTGTTAGGAATTGATTTCCAGAATATGTAAAGAACTTCTACTACCCAACAGCAAAAAACACAACCCGATTCAAAAATGGGTGAAGGACTTGAATAGATATTTCTTCAAAGAAGATACACAAATGGCCAATAAGTACATGAAAAGATGCTCAACTTCACTAGTCATTATGGAATGCAAATCAGTACCACAGTGAGCTACCACTTCACCCATTACGATGGCTATTATTCAAAACAAAAAACAAAAAACAGTAAATAATAAATGTTGACAAGGATGTAGAGAAATTGAAACCCTTGTGCTTTTTTGATGGGAATGGAAAATGGTATAGCCAGTGGAAAACAGTATGGCAGTTCCTCAAAAAATTAAACATGGAATTGCCATATCATCTAGCAGTTCCACTTCTGGGTGTATACCCAAATAAGTGAAAGCGGACACTTGAACAAGTATTTGTATACCCATGTTCATAGCAGCATTATTTACAATAGCCTAAAAGTTGGGAACCATGCAAGTGTCCATGGACAGGTGAATGGCTAAGCAAAATGTGGTATATATATTAGATAGAATATTATTCAGTCTTAAAAACGAAAGAAGATTTGATATATCCTGTGATACGGGTGAACCTTGAAGACATTATCCTAAGTGAAACCAGCTGGTCACGAAAGAACAAATATTGTTGGATTCCTCTTACATGAGGTTCCTAGAGTGGTCCAGTTGTAGAGACAGAAAGTGGAATCGTGGTTGCCAGAAGATGGGAGAAAGGGAGAATGGGAAGTTAGTGCTTAATGTGTACAGAATTTCGGTTTAGGGTGATGAAAATGTTCTGGAGAGGAATAGTGGTGATGGTTATACAACAAAGCAAATGTATTTAATGTGAAAGAACTGTATACTTAAAAATGATTAAAATGGTAAATTTTGTTGCATATAAAAGGGTTTTTAAAAATAGAAGATTTAAAAATTATGGTATATCTCTTAAAAATTTTACTTCTAAACAATTTGTGTCTTTATATTGAAAGTGGGCTTCTTGTAGGCAGCGTATAGATGGTTTTTTTTTTTTTTTGTTTTTTTTGTTTTTGTTTTTTTTTTTTTTTTGAGACAGAGTCTCCTCCTGTTGCCCAGGCTGGAGTGTAGTGGTGTGATCTTGACTCACTGCAGTCTCCTTCTCCTGGGTTCAAATGATTCTCATGCCTCAGCTTCCTGAGAGCTGGGATTATAGGCGTGTGCCTACCATGCCCAGCTAATTTTTTGGTATTTTTAGTAGAGACGAGATTTCGCTGTGTTGGCCAGGTTAGTCTTGAACTCCTGACCTTAAGTTATCTGCCCACCCCTCCCAAAGTGCTGGGTTTACAGGTATGAACAACTGCACCTGGCTGGGGGTTGCTTTTTAATCCAGTCTTACAAGCTGCATTTTAATTGAGGTGTTAAGACTATTTAGATTTAATACAATTATTGATAGGGTGAAGTTTAAATCCGCCTTCTTGCTGTTTGTTTTCAATCTGTCCCGTGGGCTTTGTTCCCTTTTTTCTTTTTTATGACTTGTTTGGGATCGAGTAATTTTTATGATTCCATTTTGTTTCCTTTGTTGGTTTATTCTAACGCTTTTTTTAGTGGTTGCTTTAAAGTATATAGTGTGCATCTTTAATTTGCCACAGCCTGTCTTCAAGTGATGTCATACCACTTTAGTGTAAGAATCTTCCAATAGTTTACTTTCATTTCCTTCCTCCTGGACTTCGTACTGTTGTCACCTGTTTTACCTCTACACATGCCATAAATCCCATAACACGTTGTTATTTTTGCTTTAAATAGTCAATTATTTTTTAAGGAGATTACAATGTAAAGTTCTTTTTTATTTTTTTCTGAGACGGAGTCTCGCTCTGTCGCCCAGGCTGGAGTGCAGTGGCCGGGTCTCAGCTCACTGCAAGCTCCGCCTCCCGGGTTTACGCCATTCTCCTGCCTCAGCCTCCCGAGTAGCTGGGACTACAGGCGCCCGCCACGTCGCCCAGTGTAAAGTTCTTTTATATTTACTCATCTGTTGAACATTTTTGGTGCTCTTTATTCCTCCATGTAGATCCACATTTCTGTCTTGTTTCATGTTCCTTCTGACTTGAGGATGTCCATTTAACATTCCTTGTGGTGCTGGTCTGTTGGTGATGGATTCTTTCAGCTTTTGGGTTTCTAGAGAAGTCTTTATTTTGGCTTTGTTTTTGGAAGGCATATTTCCCTGTATAGAATTCTGGATTAACAATTTTTTTTTTTTCAGTGCTTTAAAGATGTTCCAGTGTCTTTTGCTTGCATTGTTTCATAGGAGTAATCTGCCATTTTTCTTTCCTTTTTTCTTCTTGTTTTTTTAAGAGGCAGAGTCTCACTCTGTCATACAGGCCAGAGTGCAGTGGCATGATCATAGCTCACTGAGGCCTCAAACTTCTGGGCTCAAGTGATCCTCCCACCTCAGGGTCCCTAGTAGCTAAGACTACAGGTGTGTATACCATGCCTGGGTAATTGTTTTTAAATGATTATTCTTTATTTTTGTAGAGATAGGGTCTTGCCGTGTTGCTCAGGCTGGTCTTGACTTCCTGGCCTCAAGTGACCCTACGGCGTCGGCTTCCCCAAGTGGTAAGATTACAGGCATGAGCCACCACACCTGGCCTGTTTATTTTTATTTTTTGCTCTTCTGTTTTTAATGTATCTTTTTCTCCTTCTAACTGCTTTTCTTTTCTTTCTCCCGTGTTTTTTTTTTTTTTTTTTTTTTTTTTTTGAGACAGAGTCTCACTCTTTGATCCAGGCCAGAGTGCAGTGGCATGATCATAGCTCACTGCACCCTCAGATTTCTGGGCTCAAGGGATCCTCCCGCTTCAGCCTCCCAAGTAGTTGGGACCACAGATGTGTGCCACCATGCCGGGCTAATTTTTAATTTTTTGTAGAGACAGGGTCTCACTATGTTGCCCAGGGTGGTCAAAAACTCCTCAGCTCAAGCAGTCCTCCCTCCTTGGCCTCCCAAAGTGCTGAGATTGTAGGCATGAGCCACTATGCCTGGGTCTAACTGCTTTTCTAACTGAGTTTAAACAATGTAATGATAATGTGCTTTTGTGTAGTATAGTTTTCTTCATGTTTTTTGTGCTTGGGTTCATTGAGTTTTTTGGATTTGTGGGTTTATCACGTTCATCAGATTTGGAAATTTTTCAGTCAGTAATTCTGCAAATATTTTTTTCATTCCCTTTTCTCTTTCCTCTCTTTTGGGGAATCCAGTTACATGTATATAAGGGTGCTAGAAGTTGTTCCATAGCTCTCTGATCATTTATTTTTCCTGCTAGTCTTTTTTTTCTCTCTGTGGTTTGTGCTGGATGGTTTCTGTTGCTATGTCTTCAAATTGCTGGTCTCTTCTGCATTGTCTGATCTGCTGATACTCCCTTTCAGTATACTTTTTATCATAGACATTGTAGTTTTCATCTCTAGAAGTTTGATTTGGGTCTTTTAAATATCTTCCCTGTCTCTAACATGCTCAATCTTTCGTTTTGCTTCTTGAACATATGGAATATAGTTTTAGTAACTGTTTTAACGTCCTTGCCTGCAAATTCCATTATCTGTGTATTTTTTGGGTCTGTTTCTATTGTCTCCCTCATTATGGGTCTTATTTTCTTGTTTCTTTGTATGTCTGGTAATTTTTTATTGTATATCACATGTTGTGAATTTTACTTTGTGGGGTGCTGGATATTTTTGTATTTCTATAAATGTTCCTGGCATTGTTTTGGAACACTGTTAAGTTACTTGGGAACAGTTCGATTCTTTAAAGGCTGCTCTCAAGGCTTGTTAGTTGGGGTCAGAACAGCCTTAGGCCCAGGCCTGATTTTTGCTCACTACTGAGGCAATACTGTCCTTAGTACTTTATCAACGTCCTGTGAATGATGAGGGTTTCCACTGTGGCTGGTGGGCACACAAGACTATTTCTGTTTCAATTTGAGCTCCAAGGATTGTTGCCTTGGACTGGTACAGATCAGTACCGGCTGAGAACCGGAGGGGGACCCTCTGTAGGTTTCTGGGGTTCTCTGTATGGCCCTTTCCTCTCTGGTACTCTGCCCTGTGAACTCTGGCTACCCTGGCCTCCCTGGAGTTGGAATTCCTCTCCTCCACTCCCTGTGCCTTGGGCCTGGAGTCCCTCTAGGAGTAACTTGGAGCAGCTGTAGTACTCAGCTTTTTGTTTCCCACTGTCAGGGGTCACTCTTCTGTGCTGTCTGATGTCCAGCGTTTACAAACTATCGTTCTATGTGTTTTGTTTGGCTTTGTCTGGCTTTTTAGTTTTTTGAGGCAGGAGAGTAAATCTAGTGCCTGTCCCTCCATGTTAGCCAAAAGCGGAAGTCCCTGTCCAGTCAGCATTCCTTGGATGCCTGGTGTATTAGTCTGTTTTTTCACACTGCTGTAATAAAAAGAACTGCCCAAGACTGGGTGACTAATAAGGGAAAGAGGTTTAATTGACTCATACTTCCACATGTTTGGGAGGCCTCAGGAAAGTTACAGTCATGTTGGAAGGTGAAGTGGGCTCGTCTCACATGGCGGCAGGTGAGAGAGTGTCTGTGGGAGAAACTGTCAAACACTGATAAAACCATCATAGCTCATGAGACCTCATTCACCATCACGAGAACAGCATGGGAGAAACTGCTGTTTCCATCACCTCCCACTAGGTCCCTCCCTCCACGTGTGGGGATTATGGGGATTACAATTCAGGATGAGATTTGGGCGGGGACACTGAGCCAAACCGTATCACCTTGTATGTGCCCAGTGTTGACCTAGGTGCTGGGATGCAGAAACAAACACAACATGGGCTGTGCCCTTGGGGAGCTCACACTCCTGCTGGAGGAACATGCTGATTTCTAAATAAGAAATGCTATGTGCTGTGTACAGACTACCATGAAAGGAAGGATGAACTCTTTGGGAGGAAGGAGCAAGGAAAGCTTTAGAGAGTTGCTGGCTTTTGAGGGATGGAGCAGGCATTTTCTAGGTGGGGAAAATGTAGGAAAGAGTATTCTAGGCAGAGTAGAGAGGAAGAGCAAAGGCAGGGCAGCTTGTGCTGTGAACTCCTTCCCGGGCAGGATCCCTGTCTTACTGATCTTTAGAGATGAATATATGTCAAGTGACTGGAAGTATGGTTTTTGTTCTGGGACTAGTAGGTAGAACAGAAAGAGTTGAGATGGAGTAGCAACCCATGGAGAAATAGAGGCTCGGGGTCAGCTGATACGGGGCGTTGTATACCAACCCAAGGAGCACAAGATTTGGAACATAATACCAAATGCTGGGGAGCCATGGGAGGGCCATGGGAGCTCTGACTGTGTTCTCCCAAGGTTGCTGGGGGGTGTCAAAGAGGGCTGGAGAGGGCTGAGGTGGGCTTAGGGCAGACTTTCTGTACAAGGATGAAAATGAGTCCAGAGCTCAGTGTGGTCACGGATACAGCGTTGCCACCCTTTGTTTGATAATGGCCTTCATGGATTCCTGCCTGAGTCAAGAATTGATTTGAGAAGGCCTGGCTTGGTTTCTCTTTTTCTGTGGCTATACCCGTCTGCCTGTGGATGATTCCACTGGACCCGGAAGTTCTGGGTCTGGCTTATCACTGGCAGGGGTAGGGTCTGCAGCTGCACCACCTTATATCCGCCTAGGATGGTCACACCTCAGCGATCTCATCATCTTGGGCTTTGAACAGACACACCTTGCATGACTGGTGCACACTCCTGGATGTTCATCCTGAGTGTGTCTTTGCCTTGACCTTCCTCTTGATCCCTCCTTAAGGGACAGTTGAATCCTCTTGCTCAGCTTGCTCTGTGCAGATTAGAAGTGGGGGCGGATGGACAGCTGCAGATTGAAATCCTTTCTGAGTCATCTGAACAGTAGGGACAAAGGAGATATAAGTGGAAGTTGGGGTGAAGTCAGTATGTTTTTCTTTTCAAGTCAGTCGTGGGCCAAAGATGGAAGAGGCCTTGCCAAGTGGCTGGGCTTTACTGTCAGGAAGTTTCAAACAGCAGCTGCCTATTAAATCACCTGTTTCTTGGCCATCATTTTGATTGATGCTGAATGCTGTTGATCTGATCACATCCAGCCATTGGAGTTATGTTCCTCTGTTGACTGATGCCATCTCTGGAGGAGTCTTAAATTCTCTGTCCTCAGAGTCCACACGGGAAGTGCTTGAGTTGCAGAGGTAAGAATGGGCTGAGTTTCTGTGCCCTGCCGTGGTGATAGAAATCACGAGCGGCTGTTTATTGATCCTTGCCTGAGAGCCAGACTTTAGACTTTCTAGCCGTGAAACTCAATTCGTTCTAACAAAAGCTCCATCTTATAGAAGACACTTGAGGCACAGAGATTTTACATTACCCACCCAGCTCTCCCCAGCCAGTAAGTGAGAGTGCAGGGCTGCCTGACTTACAGATTCAGTCTTTAATCCCTGGGTCTCCCCTGCAGAGCTGAGGTTCAAAGGAGGCACTGCTCCTGTGCTGCCGGGGCTCCTGGGCCTGTACACCTGTTCAGACTTAAGTCTGAGGGCTGATGAAGGAGAGTAGTTACCACTTTAGTATTTGTTAGGACAGCATCATGCTGGTTTCTGAACAAAATAGAACAGGTTCTACTCTTGAGGGGTCTAGTTGAAGATACCCTTACCAACGACCATTGATGAAGTTGGTCCCCAGAGCCAGGCCTGGTGGTTCTGTGGATGTGGACTTGATCGAGGCAGCCAAGCACAGTGAGGTGCATGGGCTGTGACGCTGGACGGTCTCCGTTGCAGTTCAGGCTCTGCGTTTCCTCCTTGGGAAACTGTGGGCAGGCACAGAACTTCAGTTTTCTCCTATTTAAAATGAGGAAAGCCTGAGGATGGACAGCGGTGTAGGCGCAGTGAGGGTTACCTGAGTTGCTGCATATGGAACACCTGGGGCAGCCACCGGCCTGTGAGCAGCCTCTAAACCTCAGACAAAGGGCCTGTCACAGTTCCTGACACTGATGGGACAGTGAGGCTCCGGAGGGCAACTGGGCAGGAGGCGGTAAGGCCTGGTTTGATGACTCCCCACACTGCACTGCTGGCAATACATCGCAGCTGAAAGGGAGTGGAGGAGGGTACCAGGGGAGGGGCTGGTGAGGGTTGGGAGCAGCAGGGATAAGGGGTTAGGACGGTGGTCTCAGGGGCCAACTCTAGGTCAAGGGGGAAACTGAACTGTGAGAACAGGGCTCTCCCCGACCCGTTTGCCCAGAACATATGTGTTGTGAAGTGTTCTTTGCAGTATGGCTTACATTAAATGTTCTGTTTCGGGGGGGTAAAATCTCCTTTGAAAAAGGTTGAAAGTGACAGGATTAGACCAAACTGGGCAAATGGGCAGAGGAGGGAGGCGTCCTGTCCAGACTGGTTAGGCTGCTCGACCCGTCTCCCTCCGCTGCCACCCTTTGACAGGTGGTAGGTGAGGGTAGGAGGGGGGCAAGATGGCCAGGCGTAGGGAAGCAGTGTGATGGGACACACATCCGGGGAGCCTGCTGGGATGCTTGTGAGAAAGAGACCCTGGAGACGGGAGGACTAGTTTGCAGCCTGCACAGGGCAGGGATAGGTGTGTGTGAGAGCCTTTGGAACACTGACTAGCTAACACTTGGTGAGTGGACCTCACGGGTGGAGGGACCCACATGTCTGAGCTGACCTGGAAGTCAGGGCCAGGAGCTGAAGCCACTGATAGGAAAGAAGACTGGGAGGAGAGTCTGGTTAGGGGAGAAAAAACGTTGATGAGTGAGGGGAGTGGAGATCCAGTAATGCTGGAATGCAGGTGTGTGCGGAGGTTCAGCAGGTTTGGGAGGAGTCCCTTTAGGGGACGGACTGGGTCAGCAAAGCCAAGCCAGTGGCGTTCGGGGCAGGGTGTGAGTGCTGGGCTCTTCAGCCTGCCGGGTGCTGTTAGAGCCTCCCAGCCAGCCGAGGGGCATAGTCTCCTGAAGTCTTCTGCCACTGGGTGCCTCCCAGCATTTGGCACAGTGAGTGGGCTCATTATTCTCGAGTCTTCTCACTTGACGGCCCTGCCTCTGGGCAAACGGCGGTCAGATGGAGTTTTTCAGTGGATTGAGGAACATTCAGTTGTTATGTAAATATGTATGTAAAGATGACAGTTTCCTTTATAAGGCAATTTCCTTTTGAGAGATTGTGCATTTCCCCATGTATGCTTATATTTGAGGCCTCTTGTCTAGATTGGTTTGGAGCTTCTTTCAGAAAGCCACACCCTTTACTTCCGTCTGTGATCAGCTCTTTCAGAGTCCTCTGGTTCCAGACCTAGCTGGGCGCCTCGCACAGCTGACAGGCAGCATTTCCTAACAGTAAGCTGTGAGGGTGTGGGAGTGAGTACTGCTTGGCACCAGAGCTGCTGCTTGGTGGTCTTGTTTAATTCTCATTTAATCCTTACAATCCCACGGTGTTGGTAGTATTAGCCCCATTTTACAAATGAGAAACAGAATGAGAAAGGCTGAATTATGTGCCCATGGTGATATAGCTAGTGAAAGGTCAGGATGGGATTGAAATCCAGGAGTTTTTGTCTCTAAAGCCTCTTCACGCAGTCTTTTTTTTTTTTTTTTTTTTTTTTTAAGAGTCTCACTCTGTTGCCCAGGCTGGAGTGCAGTGGTGAGATCTCAGCTCACTGCAGGCTCCGCCTCCCGGGTTCACGCCATTCTCCTGCCTCAGCCTCCTGAAGTAGCTGGGACTCCAGGCACCCGCCACCTCGCCCAGCTAAGTTTTTTGTATTTTCAGTAGAGACGGGGTTTCACCGTGTTAGCCAGGATGGTCTTGATCTCCTGACCTCGTGGTCCACCTGCCTTGGCCTCCCAAAGTGCTGGGATTACAGGCTTGAGCCACCGCGTCCAGCCCCTCTTCACATCGTCTTAACTATTCATCCCTGGTAGGTGGGAGGAATCTCCAACCCCACCCCAGCCCCAACCCCAGCAGTTCCTTAGAAAGGATGAAAAACAGGTGGGGGCAGTGGCACAGGCCTGGACTCCCAGCTACTTGGGAGGTGAGATGGATTGCTTGAGCCTGAGAGTTTGAGGCTGTGAAGGGAGCTAATGTTGCACCCCTGCACTCCAGCCTGGGCAACTGAGTGACAGAGTGAGGCCTTCATCTCTTAAAAAAATAAAACTAAAAATGCAAAAAAAATGAAAACTAAAAACGCCTCCCTCTCCATGGTTTACACTGTAACTTTTCCAGTTATGGGAAGGTCAGTTCACTGCTGCTTTGGGACCAGTAAGAAGAACTTGATGGTTTTTTTTTTTTTTTTAACTTCCTTTGGGAAGTCAGGAAACAAAACAGTCTGGCACTTGGATACACAGCTGGAATCATTCTGGGAAAAGAAAACCAGATCAGGCCCACAAATATTTCCTCATTCAGTAGCACAATTAGGAAGGTTGCTAAGACAACAGCAGGTGTTTCTGACACACGGGGTAAGATGGGGCCAGTTCCTTTTTAACACGTGCAGATTGGACTTTGCAGGTTGCCCTGGTAATAGCTTTTTCTGGTATCATAGGTGGATGCGGGGAATTGTAAGAAACCAGGGGATATCACAGCTGTCTTTGCAGTGTGATTTCGGGCTTGAGGTCACTGACAAGTAAGTGTTGTCTGGTAAGGCGAGGGGAGTGGTGGGAGCTGTGCTTCAGCTCCTGGGTGCTGGAGCCAGTGGAGGCTGGAACCCACCTGCCCAATCTCAGCAGCCATTTCACTTGACACAAGATTGCAGCCCAGGGGTTGCAGGAGTAACCCCAGGAGGTGGAATAATTTGTATTTGTTCAGTACTCAGGAGTTTCCAAAGCTCTTTTTGGGCTGTTTGCTTCTCTGAGCCACACAGCAACTCCAAAGGTGGGATTATCACCATGGTGCCCCATTAAGGAAACCCAGGTTAAAAGACTTGATTAAGGCCACACAGTTAGAGAGCTGTGGAGCCAAAGCACAAACTCAAGGCGTCTGTTTTCAAATTCCTTGTTGCACAGGACAGAATTCTGTGCAGACACAGAATTTGGGGGGAGGCTTGGCATGAACCACTTAGGGGCAAGGGGTGAGGGCAGTGCAAGTTGTCTCTGGGACTGGCATCCTACACTCTGATCTCAGTGCCCTCACTGTCTAGAAAATGCTGCATTTTGCAGTTCAGCTTTTTTTTTTTTTTTTTTTTGAAGGTTATGCTTGGAAAGGATCTCGGATCAGTGGAAACGATTTGTTTTTGAGCTGATTAGCTCATGGAGCAAAACCATCAGTGCATGACTTTTTTTTTCCGATAAGAACAGATCTGGAAGGCTGCCCCAAGTTTGAACCGCCCCCCCCAGAGTCCCCCTTCCACCCCTGTCTGCTAGGAAGTTCTGTGGCCTCCCCTGCTGGGGATATGGCCCTGCCTTTGGCGTAGATCCACCGGCCCTGCGCTATCTTTTACCAGATCGTGTACCCTGTATTCAAGACCTGTGGGATCAATTTAGTCAAGATAAAAAGTAATGGAAAGAAGTTGAGACCAGAGATCAAAGCAACAGGTGCCAGATGGCCAGCCTGGCTGCACCCAGAAATGCTGCTTCCTTGGTTCTGATAGCAAAGCTCCAGCGCGTTCAGCCTGTGTCCCCACCCCAATCTCCTTTCAGTGCATTGTGGCAAACGGTGGGGCTCCAGGACTCCTGTGGGATGTCTTTGTCACCTCTCCCCTCTGCCCCACTCCCTTTTCTGTGATCTGTACCCTTGCACTTGTCTCCCATAGAGGATATGGCGTCAATTCAGGTCACACACAGCAGCCAGTGGGTTTTGATGGCCCACTCAGAGTTTCTCACAGCTTTGAGCTGAAATTTAAAAATGGGAAGATGCACCTAGATGTAGATTTCTGGCTTCCCTTTAGAGAGCTGAAGGGTCTGGGAAAGCTGGCAAGGTTGCAGGAGGGGCCTGGAATCAGCAGGGCAGCTTTCTAGCCAGACACACTCCCTGCCTGGCGCTTGGCCTCCTATTGCCGTCCTGGCCCTTGCAGGCCACTGGGTTTGGGACCTTTGGTGGGGGTGAAAACTGCAGAGAGACAACTTTAAAAAGCAAAAGGAAAAAACAAAAGCAAGTGTTCTTCCTTCTCAGGCGCTGTTAGGGAAGAACCAGGGGCACTATTCCTCTTCTCTGTGCAAGGAACACAGACTGGCTCACGCATAGCTTTCTCACCTTGTTCTCTCCCAGCCAGATCACTTTCGAGTTGATGATATCGCTCCAGAAAAGGTGTTTTCTGCTGTACTTGTGAACCTGTGCAGCCGCCTGCCCCGCAGCCCTCCCTCCTTCTCCCCTCCCAGCCACTTGGATCTGTAGTGGCTCCACCTGGGCTGGCATGCGCAGACCCCTGTGGCCAAGCTTTCCAGGCCCACAGAGCGGCCTGTCTCTCCTCCTCAGTCCATTGGTCTCTGCCTCTGTTATGCCACTCTCACCTATATTCATGATAAATTATTGTGAGTATTTTTGGCTTTTTAAAATGAAACTGAGTTACTTGAGAGTTAGGATCAGCTCTTACCTGTGAATGCCGTGTCTGGGCTCAGAGTAAGAACCCCACAAATATTTGCTCACATCCTGCTTCCCCTGTTTATCCTTCCTCCCTTGATGCGGGTCTCCCGGTGTTCTTGGCAATGCAATTGCTTCATAAGTATTGATTCACTAAGGGAGTGGAGAAATGGGAGCAGGCAGGGGTGAGGGGAAGAAGGCCCCGTTCTATGTCCCCATGTCTTTACTGACTCGTTCTCTCCTTCCTGTCTCCATCACTATTTGAGCAAACGTTATTGTGAGCTATCTGAGAGCCAGTCTGCTGGGCTTGGGTTGATGAAGATGAGTGAAACATTCTTGTCTTCAAGGGATCGATTTATTCTCACCCTCAACAACTCCCCACTCCTGTGTAGCAAATTCCGGAGGTCACCAGAGCAGTGCCACATCCTCCCGGGCATCTTGGCAGTGGGAGTGGCTCTGGGCCAGGGCCCTGGTACTGAGGGGCCCAGGTAGTTGGACTCGTCACACCCTCCAGAAGCCAAAGCCCAAGGACTCTGGGTCCCCGAAGGATATCTCAGGAACCCCCAAGTTCTCTACTTTGAGACATCCGTGGTGGCCGGGGTCACTCCGAGAAGTGTTACTTTGGACTTGTCCCTCGCGTTGGGTGATGGAGTCAGATGCCGCCAGCAGTGGATGGCCAGGCTTCAGGGGCACCTTCTTAGTTGATAGCTCTGTGGGCAAAAGAGTTTCCTGTTCTTTCTTCTCCGTATTAGGGACCCAGAGAAGTGCCTTGCTGCCTCCAGCCTCGCTGGTGGCTCTGAGGAGCGGGTGATGGCTGTGGCACTGGTGAGAGAAAGGGACCCGTAATTTCCAGGGGTGGGTGATGCTGCAGTAAACCCCACAAGGTGGCACTTGCCTGCCCAGCCTGAGATGCTGTGTGAGGGCGGTGAGGTGGGCCTCCCCAACCTGGAGGCAGAACGGGGAGGGGCAGGGTAATCAGCGTGCTTGCGTGGGCTCCTAATCTCTGGATCTCGGGCCTTATGGCTAAACACCTTATCCTCATCACAGCCCTCTGATAGGCTGAGCAGGTGGGGCAAAGATGTTGGTGAAATGGAAATACCCACACAGGGGTAGTATCCTTCCTGCTGCTTTCTGGAATTCATTTTATCTGTGAAATAGGAGCACTTAAGCTCATGCTGGCTTTACATACTGGAGAGGACACGGAGTTTACAGAGGGCTTTGATCTCTTTATTTTTTCAATTAAAGACCAGTGTGATAGTACAGAGGGCTTTGATTTCAGAAGAACAGAGCCATGTAAGGGTTTGTTTGCCCATTTTACAGATAAGGAAAATGGAGTCCCAAAAAGAACATCTGGCCTCCAACTATTTGGCAAAGTTGGTAGGAGGGTTCTGAGCACTCCTCATTTGGGACATGTTTGTCTGGCACATGCCAGCAGTGCCTTCTGAAATGGGAGCCCCATGAGCAGAGGAGGTACCAGCTTGGTGGAGGCCCCCGGTCCCCTTGCCAGACTAAGCCTCCGTGTAGGGGGGACTCCTGGCCTGTTAGAAGCCTGACATTGTGGCAGGCACTGTTTTCACGTGAATCTCCCCTGCAGAGCTGACCAGAGCTTGGGCACTCTTCTCATGAGCTGTGGCCGTGACGTTCAGCCTCTTGGTCTTGACAGTGTGTGACGCTGCCTCCCTCTGTAACGTGCATTGTCACGTCACTGCAAATCTGAAGCCTAAATCCCAGCATGAAGACTGCTGTCTTGTGCACCTGGGTGTCACCTGTCCTGCTGTGTCCACACAGAGCCAAGTCTTAGGAAGTGCCCTTGGGGTCCTGGGTAGGGACTCACTCTGTAGAAACAGCACTGTCTGTGTTCTCCTCCTGCCTCTGCTGTGACTGGGTGACAAGGCCCTTCCTCCCCCGGGGTCTTTGCTTTTCCTCTGTCAGATGGGGTTGCATCCACCTGAGTTCCCCCAGAGTGGTGGGGAAACGGGAAAATAAGATAATAGATGCCAAACTCGTCAGACCCGGGTAGCCTAGTTAAAATGAAAACTTCATTAAAAATTGAGAATCGGCCAGTCGCGGTGGTTCACGCCTGTAATCCCAGCACTTTGGGAGGCTGAGGCAGGTGGATCACTTGAGGTCGGGAGTTCAAGACCAGCCTGATCAACATGGAGAAACCCTGTCTCTACTAAAAATACAAAATTACCTGGGCGTGGTGGCACATGCCTGTAATCCCAGCTACTGGGGAAGCTGAAGTTGGAGAATCACTTGAACCCGGGAAGCGGAGGTTGTTGCGGTGAGCCAAGATTGCACCATTGCACTCCAGCCTGGGCAACAAGAGTGAAATTCCATCTCAAAAAAAAAAAAAAAAAAAAAATTAAGAATTGACTGGGCGCAGTGGCTCACACCTATAATCCCAGCACTTTGGGAGACTGAGGCAGGTGGATCACTTGAGGTCAAGAGTTCAAGACCAGCCTGGCCAACATGGTGAAACCCCATCTCTACTAAAAATACAAAAATTAGCCAGGCTGGTGTCAGGCACCTGTAATCCCAGCTCCTCAAGAGGCTAAGGCAGGAGAATTGCTTGAACCTGGGAGGTAGAGGTTGCAGTGAGCTGAGATTGCACCACTGCACTCCAGCCTGGGCGACAGAACAAGACTCCGTTTAAAAAAAAAGAGAGAATACTGGAGATTCTGCAGTTCTAAGTCTGGAGGAGGACTTAGGACTCAAGGACTCCAAAAAGGCACATGTTGAGAATTCCTGGACCAGTAAAGACATTACCATTCCAAACTGCATGACCTTGGGCAAGTAACGTCACCTCTCTCAGCCTCCCCTGTGAGGTTGGGGTGATATTGACGCCCACTGTGTAAGACGGTTGCCAGTGTCCTCATAGCAGCAAATGCTTAGTGGTGCTTATTATGTTCCTCTCACTGCTCTGTTTTACAGATTGGGAAACTGAGGCACAAAGGGGTTAGATGGCACAGCTAGTAAGTGGCAGACTTGGGTTCATACTGAGGCAGTTCGGCTCCAGAGTCTCCTCTCTTAACCTCTAGACCAGTGGCTCTCAGATTGTGTTTCAGGGGGACTCCTGGAGGTTTCCAAAGACCCTTTCAGGCCATCCATGAGGTTAGAGTGGTTTTCATCATCATTCTGAGACATGACTTTCTTTCTTCACCCTCTTTTCTTGCATGAGTATACAGTGCAGTTTTCAGAGGCTGCATGGCCCATGATCATGTCATCATTCAGGAAGCGAATGGAAGGTGTTGTTTGTGTATTCTTGTATTTTAAAAATTTCTCGGCTGGGTGTGGTGGCTCACACCTGTTATCCCAGCACTTTGGGAGGCCAAGGCAGGAGGATTACTTCAGTACAGGAGTTTGAGACCAGCCTGGATCAAATAGTTAGACCCCATCTTTACAAAAAATTAAAAAAATAAATTAGCTGGGTGTGTGGTGGCACATGCCTGCAGTCCCGGTTACTCAGGAGGCTGAGGTGGGAGGATTGCTTGAATCTGGGAGATGTGAGGCTGAAGTGAGCTGAGATCATGCCATTGCACTCTAGCCTGAGCGATAGAGCGAGACCCGGTTTCAAAAATCTTTTCTTCCACTTTTAATTTCTAACGTGGTAAATACCGATAGCTATAATCCACATAAACAAAACTCTTTGGCGTCCTCTGTAACATTGGGAGCGAAAAGGGTTCCTGAGACCAAAAAGTTTGTGTTGTGTTGTTGGAGGCTGTGTTACCTTATTCAATGCGATACTTGTCGAACATCTGGTGGCACCTCCCATGGTAAGCAGCGGGGCGGGGGGGAGTTGGTGCCTGTCCCAGGGAATCTCGGCTCTTCTCGTGGCCTCCCCACACGTGAGACCTCCAAGTATGAGACTGAGTCCTGAACCTGCTGGACAGATGGTGGTGCTGACTGTGCTGTGTGTGTGTGGTCGGCCAGCTGCCCGCGACAGAGCTTCCGTCTTCCACTTGGCTGCACCTGTGGTGCTCAGCCCTGACTGCGGAGTGAGCAGATGCTTGGTGGCGGGCCTCCCCTGGGGTGGAGCCGGTGTGGGTGCAGCTGCTGTGGCCCGGCAAGTCCTATTCCAGGCCAGGCCTGGCACCGAGCCAGCACTTTGCCTGTGCTGTTCCACTGAACCTCGCACCCGCCCTGTGAGGGAGGTGCTGTTATGAGTCTCATTTTACTGGTGAAGAACTCAAGGCTCAGGGAGGTTCCACCTATGCGAGGGGCAGGGCCTGGACTCGAGCTGTCTCTGGCTGGCTGGAGCCTGCGCCCCTGATGTGTTTCGGTATCTCCTGTTTGTGGCCAATTCATTTGGGTTTGGATTTGGAGTGTGCTGCCAGTGTTCCTCCCAGAGTTCTGCTCCAGCCCAGGCCAGCTGCAGGCTGCTCTTCCACTGCTCCAGCGCCAGCTTTTACTTCTTTTCTTTTTTTTTCTTCTTTTTTTTTTTTTTGAGAACGAGTCTCTCTCAGTTGCCCAGGCTGGAGTGCAGTGACATGATCTCCGCTCACTGTAACCTCCGCCTCCCGGGTTCAAGTGATTCTCCTGCCTCAGCCTCCTGAGTAACTGGGATTTAGGCATGCGCCACCACGCCGGGCTAATTTTGTATTTTTATTTTTATTTTTATTTTATTTATTTATTTATTTATTTATTTATTTATTTATTTGAGACGGAGTCTCGCTGTGTCGCCCAGGCTGGAGTGCAGTGGCCGGATCTCAGCTCACTGCAAGCTCCACCTCCCGGGTTTACACCATTCTCCTGCCTCAGCCTCCCGAGTAGCTGGGACTACAGGCGCCCACCACCTCGCCCGGCTGGTTGTTTTGTATTTTTTAGTAGAGACGGGGTTTCACAGTGTTAGCCAGGATGGTCTTGATCTCCTGACCTCGTGATCCGCCCGTCTCGGCCTCCCAAAGTGCTGGGATTACAGGCTTGAGCCACCGCGCCCGGCCTAATTTTGCATTTTTAGTAGAGACAGGGTTTCACCGTGTTGGCCAGGCTGGTCGCGAACTCCTGACCTTAGGCGATCTGCCTACCTCAGCCTCCCAAAGTGCTGGGATTACAGGCATAAGCCACTGTGCCTGGCCCAGCTTTTATTTATTTTCATTATTTTATTTCATTTTACAATTTTTACAATCAGATGCTATATTGCCTAGGCTGGTCTTGAACTCCTGGCCACAAATGAGCCTTCCACCTTCATCTCCCAAAGTGTTGAGATTACAAGTGTGAGCCACCGTGTCCAACCTGGCTCTGGGGCTTTTAGACCAAGGGTTTTGGAGCAGTAAGGTGATGTGTGGACAGAATGCAGGTTTGAATTTTGGCTCTGCCGTTTGCTGGCTGTGACTCTAACCTTTCTGATGCCCTGTCTGCGTATGACATGGCTGCTGCTACCTCTCCTTGTTAGGGGAGAACAGCACAGGGAAAACTGACGTTGTCCTTGTTCAGAAACCAGGGGTCTCCACTGTGATACTACTGGCATGGAGCTGTTATCTTCCCAAAATCTGGCCCTGGACCAACTGTGTCAGTGTCTCCAGGAGGAATTCTGGATTTCTGGACCCTTCCCTGACCTACTGATGCGGAGCTCTGTGGGAGGGGCCGGCCACCTGTATCCTCAGTGAGCTTTCCTGGCATTCAGGTGCACACTGAAGTCTGGCAATCCCTGCTTAGAGGTTGGGGGCCACTTTTAACCCCCAGGACATAAACACTGGTCACGTCCCCGTATGGGTAGCTCTTTATCAGTGGCCATATGATTTGTTGTTTAAACCAGGGCACCCTTGAGCGGGTGGGGGGGTCCCCTGAGGAGTGCACTGGGACTTCTTGGTACATGGGAACGTGTCGTTTCTCAGTCCTCTTTTTATCTTTCTGATGGCCCTAGGAGATGACGTTCCCTTCCTGCTGCAAATGGGGAAACTGAGACCTGGAGAAGGTTGCATCTGACCACACAGCTGTAACCTTGGTCCTTGATTCTAGAACGCCTTCTTAGCTGGGTTGTCAGCCTTGGCTCACCCTAGCTGAGTCCTGGTGCAGGTGGGCTGTGGAGGACCCTAGATTTCTGTGGTGCTGGAATCTTTTGAAAACTAACATAACCTTTGTAATGAGAAAAAACCAACGTGAAAACTATGGAGCTGGACATGGTGGCGCACACCTGTAATCCCAGTGCTTTGGGAGGCCAAGGCAGGAGAATCGTTTGAGCCCAGTGGTTCGAGACCAGCCTGGGCAAACTAGTGAGACCCTGTCTCTACAAAAAATGTAAAACTTAGCTGGAGGTGGTAACACACGCCTATAGTGCCAGCTATCAGGAGGTTGAGGTGGGAGGATCATCTGAGCCCAGGAGATCAAGGCTACAGTGAGCCCTGTTTGTGCCATTGCTCTCCAGCCTAGGCAACAGCGAGACCATGTCTAAAAAAAAAAGCAGAAAAAAAAAAAAGCTATGGAATGCACCTCTGGAAAAGATACCAGATGAAAGTGGAGGACCCCGTCAGCGGAAAGGAAGCAGGTGCTGGGCGTATTTGTGCTTCCTGTCTTCAGTCCCTGGGGTTCCCTCCTGGGCCTGGCTGTGACCCATCCACCACACAGACAATCGATGGCCCTCCAGGCAGAGTGATGGAGAGGGCCGCTGACACCAGCTGTCCGTCAAAGCAGATGTCCTCTTTGGGTCAGTCAATTTCTTTCCTTCCTGATTGCCTGTGAGGCCAACTGGCTGATTTTTTTTTTTTTTTTCCTGCTCCTATGAGGATGCGCATATGACAGTCCATTTTGTTGACACATGGAGAGGGCTGCAGTTGAGGGGAATTCTGGAGGGAAAGCTGAGGTTTCTGGAGCACTAAATGTAACAAGCAGTGACATAGTTAACCGGTGATGTCGAAGCCAGCAAAGCCCTCATGTGAGGAGCTTGGTGTGCTTCTGGTTCAGACAGAAATAGACACCTACCAGAGGGCATGGTGGCAGCAGTGCTTGCAGGCAGCCTTGGGCCAGACTTAATCTCCGTCCCTGCTGCCTGGCCCTCTCCTCCTGCCTTTTCCTCTCTGCTCCTTGGGGAGCTCCATGTAGCACCCGAGGATTGTGGTTTTGCTTCTGGCTGCAAGTACTTTCACATATCCTGTTGCTCAGGAGAGGGTGGAGGGGGCAGCTCCTTGGTCTCCCTGGGGAGGGGTGGGCTGAGCCGCAGGAATGTGCTCTCAGAGATCTCTGCCCCTCCTCGAGCCTCCCAGTGGAGTGGTATTATCGCAGGAAAACTCTGGTTTGTTTTTGATAAATCATATGTACAGGCTCAGGGGTCCCTTCCTCTTGGGCTGCCCGTTCGTTACTTTGGTGTCGCTGTGTTCACAGGGAAGGATGGAGACGCTGAAGGATAAGACCCTGCAGGAGCTGGAGGAGTTGCAGAATGACTCGGAGGCGATTGACCAGCTGGCCCTGGAGTCCCCTGAGGTAGAGGGAGGCTGGTATGGGGCCCAACAGAGGCCAGCAGATGAGGCTTGTTAAGAGGCGCTTGTTCAGGATGCTGGCTTATTGGAAGTTTTGGCCAAATTCATCCCCCTTTTCTGTGAACTTCATCCTGGTTTGGACTCAGAGGAGTCCCTGAGGCTTCAGACCAGTTCCTGGGAGTTCTTGGCAGTGCTGGGAAGTCCACACCTCCTGGTGCCTTCCCATGACCCCGATGCCCCAGGAGTCCCCACACTGTCGTTCCAACCCAGATCTGGAGGTGGCTCCTCAAAGCACTGGCGTGGTTTTGTACCCACTTTTCCCCAAGAGCCTTGTGCGATCCCATATGTCCAGGTGACTCTAAGGCTTCTAAGGAGCCATTCTCGGGCTGAGATCTAGCTCATCTCCCATTGGATCCTGTTTCTCCTCATAACTGCTCCCTAATCCTCTCGCTCTTAATCACAGAGTCCCTGTGGAAACAAACAGAATCCTGCCTGTGCAGAGATTTACACTTAATAAAAGATGTTCCCTGCCCCTAGTTAATCTCCTGTGACCCTGGGATGTCCCCTGTGAGATGGGAGAGGTCAGGCCACACAGCCAGAAATACCCACGGTCACCCACTGAGTGACTGCAGCTCATCCGTTGTTCTGGAAGCTCCCACTTCCTGTCCCTAATGTGAGGGAGAGGCACGAATGCAAGTCATGCCAGCTCATTTGATTTATATTTGGAGTACATGTTTGCTTGCATGGATGAGCAGGTATGGTGCATCTCTTCTGTGAACTTGTAGTATTTTGAAAGAAATAATGACGCTCCCCCATCCAGTGTCTCTGTGCTTCCATGCCATGGGGGGGGGGGGGGCGCCAGGCCGGTGAGTCCCCTGCTCCTGTTCTGGCTTGCACTCTTGCCGCCTCCTGCCTGCCCTACTTCCTAAGTGAGGAATCTTCACTGGGGTTGGAGGTGACTGAGCATTGGGGGTTGAAAAGACCTCTGGGTGGGCAGATTGTGAGGAGAGGTGGACACCATGGGGCACATCCTGCCACCCTAGGGCTTTTTCAGTCCTCAGCAAGGACGTGGAGCAAAGCTTGCTTGTTGAAGCCCCAGGGCTGACTCAAATGGCCTGTGAGGCTGTGAACTCTGCCAAGGCATTGCTCCTGCCTGGCCTGGTGCTGGGCACAGTGCGGCTCTGCCTGCATTTCTTTGTCACATATGAAGCACTGTGAGCGTGGTGCCGTGGGAAGCCCAAGGCCTGCTTCTAGAGTGTGCAGAACTGAGCAGGCGGACAGAATCGTGACAAAGCAGAGAATCATGGAAAACGTGAGCAGAAGCGACCTCTTGGGCAGAAGGCATTTGAATTTTGTGGTGTGCAGCCACACCTGTCCCATCGATCTGAACTCTCTGAGGGAAAAAAACACTCATGGATCAGGTGGAAATGAAGCAGGACAAGCCACTTAGACTTCAGACCACTGGCAAACTTTTTTATTGTGGGCTGTAAGACAGTAATTGAGTCACTGTGGGTTTGTGAGAAGAGACAGGAGCTCTCTCTTAGTTTGGGGCATGGACGCGGCTTGGAGAGAAGGGAGGTGGCAGGGGCTCTCCATGTGGAAGAGTGTGCATGGAGGGGTGTATGGAGGGGAGCTGCTTTGGGGTAGGGGCCAGATGTAGAAAGGAAACACTGTAACTTAGTCAGGATAGTTAGTCAAAATGGTTTTATCTCCCACTTTGCAATTTTTTAAAATTTTTATTTTTTTAGGCAGGGTCTTACTTTGTTGTCCAGGCTGGAGTGCAGTGGCACTATTATGGCTCATGGCAGCCTCGACCTCCTGAACTCAAACAGCCCTCCCACCTCAGCCTCCCAAGTTGCTGGGACTACAGGTGCACACCACCACACCTGGCTGATTTTTAAATTTTACATAGCAACTTTTAAGAACTTAGATACTTCTTGTCGAGTTTTGCTGTAGATTCAAAGAAAATTGATAATTATCTGTAAAGGTTAGTAGCGACTCCTTCCTTTTCTGGCTATATATCTGTATGAGTATAGATTCTTCCTGCTTATTTCCACCAAAGTAATATACTAGGACAGATTGAATTCAGAAGCAGCAAAACATGTGAAAACAGCTTTTATTTACCTATTTTTAGTCTTACCTCTTTTCAGTGACTGGGAGGACTTCACACTGAACCTCTAATATGCATCGATATGCAATTTTTAAGATTGATGCATATTTTGCATATTTATGGGGTAGATCCGAGTCTTTGTTGCATGCATAGAATGTGTGATGATCAGGCTGGGCGCGATGGCTCACGCCTGTAATCCCAGCACTTTGGGAGGCCGAGGTGGGTGGATCATCTGAGGTCAGGAGTTCGAGAGCAGTTTGAACAGTATGGTGAAACCCCGTCTCTACTAAAAATACAAAAATTAGCTAGGCATGGTGGCACATGCCTGTAGTCCCAGCTACAAGGAAGGCTGAGGCAGGAGAATCGCTTGAACCCAGGAGGCAGAGGTTGCAGTGAGCCGAGATTGCGCCATTGTACTCCAGCCTGGGCAATAGAGCGAAACTCTGTCCAAAAAAGAAAAAAAAAGAATGTGTAATCATAAGGTCAGGGCATTTGGGGTCTCCATCACCTTGAGTATTTGTGGTTTCTTTGTGTTGGGAACATTTTATGCTTCTTGCTACTTTGAAATATACTATACATTGTTGCTGACCATAGTTACCCTATTCTGCTGCTGAACATTAGAACTTATTTCTTCTAACTGTATGTTTCTACCCATTGACCCACTTCATGGAGAAAGATGTCAGAAGGCTGTGGGGATCGGGAGCAGAAATAAGTAGGGCAAGATTTAGGGGAAAATGATAAAACGTAGATTTGTTGGTTTAGACGCAACCAAAAGGCAGTGGACGTATAGGAAGCCAGAGGATCCATGGGGCCCTGCAAGGGGTGGGTGAGCAGGAGGACTTTAGGCCTTTCACTCTGGGTCAGCCATGTAAATAAAGTTTCCGTGGCTAATAAAAATTAGATTGAGAGTCACGTATGGTGGTTAGTGCCTGTAATCCCACCTATTGGAATGATGAGATGGGAGGATTGCTTGAGGCCAGCCTGGGCAACACAGGGAAACCCCATCTCTGCAGAAAATAAAAGAACTTAGGCACGGTGGTGTGTGCCTGTAGTCCCAGCTACTGGAAGGGCTGAGGCTGAAAGATTGCTTGAGCTTAGGAGTTTGAGGCTGCAGTGACCTGTGGTCCTGCCACTGCACTCCAGATGACAGAATGAGACCGTGTCTCTAGAAGGCAGCAGTGTGGGCTCTAGGCTGGATAGACCCCTGGGCCCTACAATCCCTGAACCGTGGCAGCCTCGTCTGGAGGGCTCAGGAAGGGCAGGGAGCTGTGGCATTCCTCTTTCCAATCTGGAGCACATAGAAGAGGCTATGGGCTGCCTCAGAGTGCAGGGCCCAGGCCCCTGTAGCTGGGACAGCAGGAGGGCCAGGCTTTCCCTGAAGCCTCCTCTTTCAGAATGCGCATGGGCTTCCTGTGTCTGGTGGGGCATGAGCCAGTCCGGCTTGGTCTGTCACACGCTGACCATGGTGGAGAAACTGCACAGAGAAGCTGCACAGTGAGGGCCTGACTCAGAGTCAGTCTTGCTGAGCTGTTCCCTGCACCCTTTGGCGGGTGCCGAGGCCTGTCTTTTGGTGCCCCATGCTGCTGTCAGTGTACCGTCACCGCTGGCTCAGCGTGTGGGTCTGACTCCTCAGCCCTCCTCTCAGGAAGAGGACTCCTTGGTGGATTCATGGGGCATGAGATCACAGCAGCTGGGAAGGGTGCCTTGGCGTCTGCCTCACTGGCTGGCAGTGACGAAGAGCTGGCAGAGGAGTAGTGTGCCATTTGGCTTGGGGAAAGTGTTTGCAGCAGGGAATGTCCAGGGTGGCCCCTCTGGCTCATCTGTGCAGCTTCTCTGCAGGACACACGTGCCGCGTAGGAGGCAGGTCCAGGTCTCTCCTAAGTCAGTGGCATGGTCTGGTCCAGGGTCCTGGCTCTCTCACCCCTCACAATAACTTTATTTGGGGTCTCATTGCATGTCTTGCCTGTGCATCTGGCCAGGGCCACCTGAGTCCATCATGGTAGGTCTCTTCACTCTGAAGCTTGGGGATAAGTAATTGGGACTTTTGGTCCCTTCCCGGAAAGCCTCTGATTTTCTCATGTAAATTAGTCCAGCCCCTCCTTGGGGCTCTGCACACTCCATCGTGGATATCAGTCACGTGGCCTTGGGCGAGCTCTTCACCTTCAGCTCCAGGTTCCCATGCATCTCCACCTCGTGGGCTGTGGGTTAAAAGATTAAGTGAGGTGCAGAGTACTTCGTTCAGGGTTAGAACCTGGCTTTGTCTGACTAGTTGAGGGCTGAGTATCGCCCACGGATGAGCCTCTCCACCCCAAGGTGAGGATGTGCCCCAAAGCCCCTGACCCAGGCTGCCAGGAGGTTCAGGGTGATGGACGTTTTCCTTAGGTTCTGTTGTCCTGCCCTTTTAGGTCCAGGACCTGCAGCTGGAACGGGAGATGGCACTGGCCACCAACCGGAGCCTGGCGGAGCAGAACTTGGAGTTCCAGGGCCCCCTGGAGATCAGCCGCTCAAACCTCTCGGATAAATACCAGGAGCTCCGGAAGCTCGTGGAGCGGTGCCAGGAGCAGAAGGCAAAGCTGGGTAGGGTGGCTCCTCTGTGAACTCAGGGTCCCCATTCAGGGTTGGATGGGGCTGAGCAGCTGGAACAGCATGAAGGATGGATTCCCTGTCCCCTCCCCAGGATGGGCAAGGCCCATAGCTACTGAGGCCCACCGTGTTCCCAGCCCTCTGCTAAGTGCTTTATGTACATTTTTTGACAACAGCCATAGAAGGGTGGGGACTGTTGTTACTCTGTTTTATAGGTAAGAAAAATGAGGCTCAGAGATGGAACTTGGCTATGGTCACCCAGCTTAGAAATAGGTGGAGTTGGGATTTGAATCCAGACAGCCTGCATCCTTTGCTGCCACTGTTAACCCTGGCAGCTCAGCTTCTGTGCTTTGCTGAGCTGCTCCTGAGCTGCTCTGGGCTCTTTGTGTCCCAGGACCTGTCACGTTTGAAGGTGGGAGGGCAGTTCTGATGGTGAGAGAGCTTGACACTCAGGTTAGGTAACTCCCCTGGCTGGCAGGCAGAACTGGGTCGGTTGGGCTCTGAAGCCCGTCGTTTCCCTTCCCAGGGTGGTGTAGGTGAGACTTGGCCAAGGTCTAGGCTGGGTTCAGTCGGGCCCTTCTCTGCTCAGGAAAGTAGTCTAAGGAACTGGGCCAAAAGTGCCCATCAAGCCCACCCGAAAGGACCCTTTGGTGGACCCTGGGGTGGTGGCTGGGCCTGGATGCACACAGAGGGCATGCTAAGTGTCTTTAACACCGAATCAGGAAGCACTTTTCAAATGCCAGTCGTTCTGCCCTCCCACCTCCCTTCCAGAGAAATTTTCTTCAGCACTGCAGCCAGGGACCTTGTTAGATCTTCTGCAGGTGGAAGGCATGAAGATTGAAGAAGAGTCCGAGGTGAGAGGGCGAGGCGACACCCCTCTTCCCTTGACGGGGTGTCAGTCCCTGCAGCAGGGGCCCTTGGAAGGAGGAGCAGGTGTCTGCAAAGCATGGGACAAAGGAGCTTTCGTAGATGGCAGAGGTGAAGGACATCTTTAGTCCTGGGGAGGCCTTTTGGGTACAAATAACAGGAACTCAGTCCCACTAGCTGAAGCAGAAACAAGTGATAGTGGACAAGGGCACCTTGCAGCCCTGGATGAGAGGGCAGCACCGCAGGAGGCCCCCAGGGGCTGAGGCCAGCCCCCCACTCTGCTCTCCTTGCTTCCTGCTTCCCTCCGGGCCACCTCTTCATCCTCTGTGGGCAAACTGGTGCTGTCCACTTTGGGTGGAAGAAGCTTCCAGGCCCTCCCAGTCCCGGGGCTAGTGCTCCGCCAGGTGTTCAGTACATAAATGCAGTGGCCACTGTGGGCCTGACCTGATGCCAGGGTGCCAGGACAGAGGTGACCATGACAGAGACAGTTCTCGCCCTCAAGGGACTGACATTCTAGTGAGGGAGACAGTGCATGTACCATACGTCAGCTGTGAGAAGGGGCATATGGCCAGGGAGGAGGAGGGGGTGCCCGAGGCAGCGTGAGGTGGGAGGGCTGTAGCTGAATTTGGACCCTGGGGAAAAACAAGAGACCTTGATCCCAGCTGGCCCCTGTTGTCACTGGACCTTATGTCTTCCAGGCCATGGCCGAGAAGTTCCTGGAGGGCGAGGTGCCCCTGGAAACGTTCCTGGAGAATTTTTCCTCCATGAGGATGCTGTCCCACCTGCGCCGGGTTCGTGTGGAAAAGCTCCAGGAAGTGGTGAGGAAGCCCAGGGCTTCCCAGGAGCTGGCCGGCGATGCCCCCCCACCCCGCCCGCCACCCCCAGCGCGCCCAGTGCCCCAGGCAACGCCCCCTGTGGTTGAAGAGCAGCCGCAGCCCCCATCAGCCATGCCTCCCTACCCTTTGCCCTACAGCCCGTCCCCCAGCCTGCCTGTGGGCCCCACTGCCCATGGAGCCCTGCCACCGGCCCCTTTCCCGGTGGTGTCCCAGCCCTCCTTCTACAGCGGGCCTCTGGGCCCCACTTACCCGGCAGCCCAGCCTGGACCCAGGGGTGCTGCGGGTTACTCCTGGTCCCCACAGAGGAGCACGCCGCCCCGGCCGGGCTATCCTGGGACCCCGACTGGCGCCTCTGGGCCTGGGTACTCCTTGGTGGGAGGCAGGGCCCCCAGTCCTGGTTATCCTCAACAGTCTCCGTACCCTGCAACAGGAGGAAAACCTCCCTACCCAATACAGCCCCAGCTCCCCAGCTTCCCAGGCCAGCCCCAGCCCTCAGTGCCCCCGCAGCCCCCTTATCCCCCCGGGCCCGCCCCTCCCTATGGGTTTCCACCGCCTCCGGGGCCTGTCTGGCCTGGGTATTAGACATACTCCTGGCCTTTGGCCCCTCCCTAGTCCCACCCACGCTCAACCTTTGGCCCAGCCATCGCCGAGATTCGAGGGTCAACTGGAAGTGGCGTTGGTGCTCCCTGTGGACTTGCGTTGGCACCCAGAGGCCTTGGAGGGACAAGGCACTGGGCAGTGTGACTGGTCACGGCACTTGCTGGCCTTCTGGCTGCAGGTCCTCCTAGAAGCCCCTACTTTCAGTGCCTGGCTGCAGCGGTGCTAGCCAGGCTGGAGTCCGGCACCTCTCGCCGGTGTCTGTGTGAGTGAGCGTGTGCGCACATTTATGAGCATCTACTTGCGGCTGCGCTCAGGGCCGTCTGAACCCAGTGCAGAATTATCTCAATGAGGAGGCCCCGGGTCTCCAGCCCCTCCGTCTCCCCTGGGGTTTGGCGTATTTGACGTGGAGCCCCATGCCAAGGGATGCAGCTGTTGGTGTCTGTGCAGTCCATTCAAGGCTAGCCTGCCCACGCACTGTGGCAGGGGTTAGATTGGAGGGAGAGAACAGAGTTGGGAAAAACAACAGGTTTGAGTCCTATAAAGCCATAATTTAACTCCAGTACCTGATGTCAGACAAGCTTGACCTGTGTCCTGTTTGAGTGGTGGCAGCGCCAGCGCAGCAAGAAGGCTGGGGGTCGTGAAGATTGTCCCCAGACCTTGCTTCCACTATTTGGAGAACCCAGGGGGCTGCCTTGGGTCCTCTGGCCAGAGGGAAGGGAGCAGCTCTAGCCCTGGAGATTGTGGTCACATTGGGGCTCGTTTAGGAGTGGAGGGCCAGGTCACCTCCCCAGCCACCCTTCTCTCCTCTGGGACCCCCCACTTTAGGGTGACTTTGCCCGAGGCCCACGCATCCATCCACTCCTTTAGTGCCTTGAATCTCATTCACAAGCAGCCACCTCCCTTTCCCTCCCCTTCCCCTCACTCCTTTGATGTAATCCTCTCACCCCCAGTGTCCATCCTAAGGCATCAAAAGAGGCCCTAACGTAACTTCCCAAATGGTGCTTTTTAAAAAACACCATCACTACATTAGGGGCAGTTTTTTCGCACCTCGCTGTCTTCAGAATGTAAAGGGTGGGGATTATGGCTCTGTTTAATATGCAGCCCCCTGCACTGTGGGGTTTGGGGCATGTTCAGTAATAAGAATGAAGACAATAGACAAAGGGGTGTGATGAGTGTTAACTTGGTTGTTCCAGAGGTAAACCAGGTCTCAGGAAAGAGCCTGGAGCTGCTATTGCTTAGGAAGTTGTACGTGCCTTGACATGTCCACTACCTGAGGACCCAGCGTCTGGTGGGCCCGGGGCTGCTGGGGCCAAGGAGGGACCTTGACCTTCTGGTGCCTGCCCCTCCCCGGCCTATGTGCCATCTGCGTGACGTTCGGTCAGCGGTGCCGGTTCTTTACCAAATGTGCTTGCTTCTCCTAAGTTATTTATAAAGAGAAATCACTAATGGACTCTACTGGTTTGAGTGCTTCTGAGCTGGAAGACCGACCACCCGTATGTTTATGTAATTAATTGCCATAATAAACTTTGATGAGTCACATGTAGTGTGGTGTTGGTGGGTTTGAGTGAAGACGTGGCTGCACGTGGGTGCTTTGATTTCTTCTGCGGCCTTCAGATCGTGCTCTCTGGAGGGGCCTCTGTGATTCACGTCCCAAAGCCCCATCCTTCTGGATGTCAGCCCTCCCCTGCCTGCTCACCCCAGGGCTGGCCCTGGGAGCATTTACCTTCCCTCTCCCGCTCTTCCACTTTCCTTCTTAGAGGTTTTCCTGTTGGAGCCTGCGTTTTGCCTTGTCCTGGACCGAGAGCAATGGCGTGCAAGGCCACAGGATGCCACGAGGGGGCGTCTGGTCCTCAGCCCGCTCGGGAGGTGCCGTGATCCTGCCACCTGCCGGAGTGGCAGGACGTCGGTATGTCAGCCTGTCCGAGACTCATCTAATTCTACCCTGGGCTTGCAGGATGTGCTCAGAGGGACAGCGGGCCGCTAAACTGGCTGCGGCACCAACGGTCTAGGCCTTGGCCCAGCCTGCCTCCCTCCCCAGCGTCGCCCTGAGCTCTGCTGCTGAGCTGCCTATCCCGCGGCTGGGGAGGGCGTCCAGCTCAGCAGGAAGGGCAGCTTCGAGGGATTCCTTAGACCGGACTTCTAACAGTCCCTCAAGTCAGCCCTCCGCCTCTCCTTCCCTGCAAGGTGACAGAGGTGGCCGCCTGCGGAGGATGCCTAGAGATGCCCTGAATCGCTAGTGTTAAATACTCAGCAGGGCTGCAGGCTGTGCTGTGCTTTGAGGCGCATTATCTCCTGGAGTCTTCGCAACAGCCCTTTCATCCCCAGTTTAAATGGGAGGAAACCACAGGGCGGGTGGTTCGGTGAACGTGTTGCACAGCCTTGGGAGGAGATGGGACTTGGACTGGGTCGGTTGGGTTTCAGAGGCTGCAGGGGCTCCTCCCCACTGCCTTGGTGGTGCCAGAAGTGCCTCCCGAGGACAGAGTTGAGAGTCGCTGGGCTCCGGTCAAATGTTTACCGCCTTTCACCCCCAGTTGAACTCTGGCCTTGCCTTGCAGGTGTCCAAGGCTGAGGACACAGGACATCAGGGACAGCTGGAAGCAATTTGGCTTTGTAGGAAGAGGCTGCAAATCTCCCTCTAGGCACATAGGTCACTTGCCTTGGGTTGGTGCCAGAGTGGTGGCAGGGGACATGGAGGGGCCGACTTTCTAAGAAAGGACCGTCATGAGCTGCCTCAGCTGGTCAGCCCGCGTGTCCCACCCTGTGCTCTTTGCCTCCTGCTCTCCCTGGCCACCTCCCTCAGAGGGCAGCACACACGGGCGCTCCTCGCGCCTCCCTCCCTGCATCCCTGGGAGATCACTGGCTGCCTTTCACCAGACTACAGTGGGCCTCCCGCTGCAGGGGGACAGACCCTAAGCATCAAATTTAGAGTCTCTAGATTCCTAGCTTAGGACACTGCTCTGCTGGATGTGGTGAGGCCATATGAATGTCACGTCCTTACAGCTCTCTCTTCTTCTCCGTACTCCCAGATCCCTGGGTGCAAGATAACTTTTTTTTTCTTTTTTTTTGAGAGAATCTCATCTGGCTCCCAGGCTGGAGTGTATTGGCGCCATCTTGGCTCACTGCAACCTCCATCTCCCAGGTTCAAGCGATTCTCCTGCCTCAGCCTCTTGAGTAGCTGGGATTACAGGTGTGTGCCACCATGCCTGGCTAATTATTTGTATATTTAAAAAAAAAAAGCCTGTTGCCCAGGCTGGAGTGCAATGGCAAGATCATGGCTCACTGCAGCCTCACTCCTGGCCTCAAGTGATCCTCCTGCACCAGACTCCTGAATAACGGATTACAGGCATGTGCCTCCATGCTCAGTGAATTGACAACTTTCTTTTTGGTAGAGATGGGGTTTCACTTTATTGCCTAGGCTGGTCTGGAACTCCTGGCTTCAAGCAATCCTTCTACATTGACCTCCCAAAGTGCTGGGATTACAGGCATGAGCCACCATGCCCGGCCACGTGATGATGTGAACCTAATGTGCTAGAATCAGGGGTTGCACGCCCAAACACTCATTGGCCAGGTCACATGATTTACCCAGGAACATAATTTACTTTAGGGAATGGGCAGGGTTTGAGAGAGACACAGGTGAGTGGAAGGGGTGGCCCTGCTCTAGCAGGTTGCTGGGATGCAGGAATGAGGAGGTTGTCCGGGTCACGGAAGTGTGTCCTCCACAGCCGGGGGAAATGGACAGCAGCCCCCTGAGCACTGGCTGGGGGAGCAGTGGGCTGCCTTCACTAGCCAAGGCAGGAACTCAACAATGACACCTTGAGGACTAAAATGCTTCTATTCCATCGCATCACCAAACATCTTTTTGAAATGCATCATCCAAGTCAGCCACCCCTTGAAAAACAGTTTTCTAAAGACTCATTTCTCCTTGACTAAACTCTTTATTTTTGGTTTGGTTTTTAAGTAGGCCATGGTTGCTTTGAGGCCACTATATGGTGGCCAAACTATAGATGAAAGAGCTTTTATTTAAAAAGGCACTGATGGGAGACACTGCCCCAGATCCTTTGCCCTCCCTAAGGGCAGCCTCTCAGTTCCCTTTTGAGGAGCCCCCTCACCTCCACCAGATGTGGGAAGAAAAATGGGGCCCCTGTTTCTGGATTCCCAGCATGGTCAGGGGAAGATCTATGACCTGGGCTTGGCCATGGCGGCTCTCAGAAGGCAAGGCCTGGTTGGAAGGTGGTGGTGGTGGGTAGAAAGCCGAGCAGATTCTGGGATTACCCCACCTCATGTCCTAGTAACTTGCCTTTGCTCTTCCAGACTTAGATTCTGTGGCTTGGACCATTGATGCCTATGCTCCCACAAGATACAGCATCAAATGGTGTGGAGAAAGGCCCCGTCCTCAAAATGTGTTCCCACATTGCTTCACCTTCTTAGGGAGCCACCGCAGTGACCTCCGCATGGCATCTCCCTTGATCAGACCCGAGGCTCCTGGGTAGACCTCCCCTTCTCACTTGTAGTTAAGGAAGCCGAGGTCCCACTGGATTAGGTGTATGTCCAAGATCTCTAAGTACTAGAGGAGTCTGTTTTAGTCAAGGGAGTTATTTAAACCAAAGGAACATGTCCAACCCCATCTCTGACTCTTGGGTTAGAAGATGAACTGTGATGGGCTGATACTACCTCAGCCTGGGACGTTTAATTGCTGGGTGAAGCAAAAAACCAAGTTGGTTAAGGTTTACTAGGCATCCCTTTGTGCAGGGCCCTGGCTGGCACTGGTGCCCTGTGGGCTTGACAGCTGGTGGTCCCTGCTCTCTGGAGAGGAAGGTGTCTTTAGATGAGGGGGTTGGGGAGGGGAGTCGCAAGACGGAGAGAGTGGGGTGAGGCTGTGGGTGACCCTGGCTGGCAGCTGCGGTGAACGTGCTGAGCTGTCTTTGTGCTCAGGTGAGCAGCCTCTGACCACCACGGCTGCAGAGGTCCCCGGGAGTCCTCTTCTTGTGCCTCCCCTGAGGGATCCGCAGGGGTGGAGGCTGCACAGAAGAGGCCGGAGCGCTTGAGTTGTCAGGAAGGAGGAAAAGCACTACTTACAAAGAACTATTCAATATGCACTCGCCCAGCTATGAGCTTCCTTGTCACTGCTTACCAGGGACAGAGTCTGAGAAGAAAGCTGATTTCACTCAGGCGCCACTCCCCAGCGGGTAGGGAAAGGGGGCCCCCTTCAGACACGCCCGAGTCTCTAGCTGGAAGGCTGTTAGAGGCAGCCTTTTGGGGCTCTGCCCACCACAGCTTCCACGCGTGGAGGGGTGGCCAAGCTGTTGCGCAGCAGTGTGAGCTGGCCTGCCACTCGGAGCAGCACCTGCCACTTCCTGTCTGGAAGACTCTTGGCCTCTGTCCATGTTCTGGCCAGGGTAGATATAGGGACATCATTTCAAGTGAAGAGCAGACAATTTTCTCAGGACAAGCAGGTCTGGCTCTTGGCTTTTTGCTCCTGGATCCCAGTTCTGTGGGGTGAGAAGGAAACGTGTTAGAGGAAGACACTGCAGAGGTGATGCAGGGAGGTGGGGGACAGGACCCATGCTTTGGGCTCCATCTTGGGAATGGCTGCTGTCCTGAGCCGGGGGCTCCTCCTCCCCGCTGGCAGGTTGGCAGCTCTAGAGGGGTGTGATTACATCACGGAGCTCTTAGGGACTCTGCCTGTGTGGCCTTCCGCATGGAGTTTAAAAGTTGATTGTTAAGGTCCATGATTCCTCTGCTCTAGTTGTCAAACCAGCTCGTATAACCTAAACAACTGACATTTGTCTTTCCCTTTACAAGAATCAAGATGCTGGGGGTCCCCTATTCATGTATGGGCAGGGTAGGACCGAGGGGAGGCACTGAGTGGCTGCTGCTCACCCCCAGGATGGTGGGGGACCCCGGGGTGCTGGGGTCAGGCTGGAGACAGGCTCACCGTTACAGCCTCTGGGCCCCATGCAGGTCGTAGTCACTGTCGGAGGAGTTGTCAGGCTGTGTGGAGGAGCGATGCAGAGCTCCTTCCAGAGCTGGGGAAAGAAAGGATGCTGTTTGCAGAGGGTTTGTGACTCCACAGAGCCCCTTGGGTCCTAAAGCCGCTGCCCACAGCGGGTTGGAAGATCACAGGGGCTTTATGAGCCGGTGACAGCCCGGTATCTGTTTTGATCAAATCAGCCAAATGTTCACTAATGATGCTGAACTCCAGGCTCCCTGGGGCTTAATTGGTAACGGCCAGTCAGGGAGGCTTTAGTGCAGCGCTCCTGCAGTCCACTTAATGGCTCTCTTCTGGCCCGGAGGAATCCAAGGGGCCTCATTTACCATCCAGGCCCCTCAAGGCCCTGCAGCGAAACAGGCCCATTAGGTCACAGCAAGGCTGGGGTTGATGGCTTTCTGAGTGCATTTTTCTCTTCAAATGAGTAGTTCGTGGTCTCAAACAGGACAGCTGGGGCCTGTAAAGGCTACATCCCTTCCGCACCCCTGCTGCATCCAGCAACGTTTGATCCCCCTGCACCCCAGGGTCTCCCTTCTCTCTTTGGGCCATCACCCCACCTTCAAGGGCATCACGTGACCTGCCTTGGCAGCCTGCTCCAGCCCTGTCTGCGTGCCTAGGAACACCCACTGGTGCTTACCTGGATACGCTGACAGGCGGGAGTTCCTGGGAGGTTGGCTGTATTCGTTATCCACATGGGAGGCTGTGGGGTTCTCCACATGGGACCGGATGGTCGCTGTGTGGTTGCGATGGAAAGACACTGGGTAGATGGTAGGAGACAGTGTCATTAGACTTGTGGCTGTGTCCTCCGCCTCCTTCCCCAGCAGGTGCCCAGAACGTTAATCTCCTATTCCCGTGATGTGGTGGGGAGAGGGCAAAGGCACTCACAGCCCCTTCAGTGCCTCCCCCTCTCCTCTCTTCCTGGGAGGTTCATGCTAGCAGGGTCAGCAGCAGACTTTGAGAGCTGGTTTGGGAACCAGCAATCTGACTGGCGGGGTGGGGCCTTCCGTGAGTCAGTCATCAAGCATTTGCCAAGCAGGAGACTGGAGCACAGGTCATAGGACAGATATGCTCCCTGCCATCCAGGAACTGAGGGTCTGTATGTTATTAAGCAAGGCTGGGCAACACAGAGTCTTCTTGAAGGATTTGGCCCTGGACTTGGGAAGGAGGAAGAAGGTGGAAGGGGAGGCAGGAAGAGCACCATGTCTCCATCCATTAGGGTGTCTCTGGCTGTGGCTGGAAGGAGGGAGGATGAAGACCAGGGATGGTGTTGGGCTGGCTGCACCAAAATGTCCTAATACTGGCCCTGTAAGTTGTTCCATGATAAAAATAGCTTGGACAGCCCTTCTTAATGGATCCTTGCTTTGGAGATGGGCAATACAAAAATGCCCATTAAGGTTCTGATAAGTCCTGAAATAGCCATGCTTAGCTGTGCCTAACTCATGGTTTTCCAGATCTGTTGATCAGGGAGGTCTCCTTTGTGAGTGCTGCCTGTTAACATCCACTGGCCACTGTGTTGGGGAATACTGCTGGAGGAGGCGAATGCTGTTGGGGACCCTAGAGATGAGGCGAGGCACAGAAAGGATACCATGAGATGTTTCTACACTCTGAGGCTTCAGTGGTAGAAACCGCTCAGCCATCTGCCCATCAAGAAGCCTCCGCCCTCCCTGGTGTGGGGACTTCTGTTGGCCACAGTCACACGTCAGACAAGCACCGTGGAGATCAGAGGCTTCAAGCAGCCACAGGCTCCGTCTGTGGTCAGCAGAGAGCCTCGACTCTGCCTCCATGGTCTCTGTCCAGCACCTGAGGGAGGCTCCTGCCTCCGGGGACACTTACTGTTCTGATTCATTCCCGTTGGGCCAATCCACTGGCGCTGCTTCTTCTGGCGGACTGGGCAAGAGACGGGAAAGGCGCATCAGAGTGGTGGGGGAAGGTGGGCGTGGGGGTAGGCAGGGGTGGGGACGGGGCAGGGCCTGGGAGGGAGATGGTGGCAGCAGGTGCAGCTGAGGGCAGGGCTGCTGGGCTCTGCCCCCTGGAGTCTCTCATCAACCTCGGTTTCCTAACTTGCTCGGGAAGGGAATTGGAGCCATCATGTGCCAAAAGAGAGGCCAAGGATGGTGTAGAGGTGGCTGGCTCCCCAGGAGAAAAGACCACAGGCGTTTAGAACTAGACCTGGGCAGGCACTAGGACCCAACACTGCCCTGCTGAGCCTTCTGTTCCCAATCTCTCCCCTCTCACTTCTCTGTCTGAATAATTTCCTCTTAAGTTCTGCAAGGCAAGGAGAACAACCCGCCACGTTCACAAGGTGTGTGATCGCCCATTTGGTAGATGAAGAAACTGAGGGTTGGAGAGAGGAAGTGTCCCAATCAGCATCCCGGGCAGTGGTAAGTGGTGGGGCTAGGCCTGGGATGTGTGTCTCCTGCCATCAAAGGCTGTGCTGAACACCCTCTGGGCCTGCCACAGCCTTGGGAATGGCCACACCCCTGGCCTGGAGTGGGTCTCAGCTGGGTGCCAGAGATGGACACATTGGCAATTGCAATTTTGTTTACTTTCTGTTTCTGTTACTTGGGGCAGAAAATGGCTAATGGGCAGGAGAAGGGAAGGCTGGGGGGCGAAGCAGAGGTGCCCTGCACGCCCAGCTCTCTGGAGGCACAACCCCTCCTCTGGGAGACTCCAGTGCAGCCCCTCCAGTCTCTGCACATGGGAATGGAGCCACTCAGGACTACGACACCTACATTTCTTCACCAGCTTCTTGTAGGCAAGGGGGCCGCACACGACCAGCAGCACCCCCAGGAGCACCAGGGCCAGGATGATGCTTGCCACGGTGCCTGCGGCTGGGCCTGCCGGATTTGGATCCTGGCCTGGGGAGGCAGGAAGAGTTAGGTCAGTCCCAGCCCTGGGGAGAAAAACTGTGGGAGGGAAGCTGCTGGCTGCCTGGCTTCCACCAGTCACCCTTGCTCATCCGAGAAATCACTAGCATGCACGGAAGGCAGTGATCTATTTGACTGTCCCTCCATCCATCTCTAGAACTCCCTGCTACCCACTCACCCACCCACCATTTATCATCTAACAGTTGATCATCTAGCTATCATTTGCCACACTTGTTATAAGTTATTTAATTTTCTACCATTTTCCAGTTGTTAGTGATCACCTTGCCATCATATACTATCATAAAGCAACATATGATCTTATACCAATAGCCAGCTGGGCCTCTATTCTTTTTTTTTTTTTTTTTTTTGAGACGGAGTCTCGCTCTGTCGCCCAGGCTTGAGTGCAGTGGCGCAATCTCGGCTCACTGCAAGCTCCGCCTCCCGGGTTTACGCCATTCTCCTGCCTCAGCCTCCCGAGTAGCTGGGACTACAGGCGCCCGCCACCATGCCCAGCTAATTTTTTGTATTTTTAGTAGAGACGGGGTTTCACCGTGTTAGCCAGGATGGTCTCGATCTCCTGACCTCGTGATCCACCCGCCTCAGCCTCCCAAAGTGCTGGGATTACAGGTGTGAGCCATTGTGCCCAGCCGGGCCTCTATTCTTGATCCATCCATCCATCTGTCCATTCATCCTTCTGTTCATCCATCCATCTATCCATCCACCCACCCACTCATCCATCCATCCATCTGTCCATTAATCCTTCTATTCATCCATCCATCCATCCATCTGTCCATCCATCCACTCACCCACTCATCCATCCATCCATCTGTCCATTCATCCTTCTGTTCATCCATCCATCCATCCATCCACCCACCCACCCACCGATCCATCCATCCATCCACCCACCCACTGATCCGTCCATCCACCCACCCACCCACCCACCCACTGATCCATCCATCCATCCATCCATCCATCCATTTCTCTTTTTACTTGCCATTTAGTTACCATTCATGTAGCAAATATGTGCTATCTACCATTTGATTTTCTGGCTTCCACCTTGCAAAAGTAGAAGGTAGAAGGAGAAGTTCTATGACTCATCAACTGCCTGACAGTGATCTCTGCCTGTTGCTTGCCCTGTCTCCTGTTATTGTTCATGCCCATTGCTGTCTGAGTACTCTTGCTCCCTGGCCCTCCAGTTTCCCTCTCTCCATCCTTTCTGGGTCTCTGGGACTCTCTGTCTAGCTCCCCAGGGCTGCCCTTTAGAGACATGCACCCTGACCAGGTCCTAGAGGTAAAGTTGTGTAACTGCTTCCACCCACTGTGGGCTGTGGCCAACTCACATGTGACAAACACCTTCTTGCAGTAGGACTTTCTCTCCGTAAGTTCGTAGCACTGCGACAGCTTCTCATGGGGACAAGAGAGCCCCCAGGATGTTGGGTCATCAGCATCCAGCACTCGATGGGAGTTGAAGCCGCCACACTGCTGCTCCCGGCATACCTCCTCCCACCGCAGCGAGCTCCTGGCTGAAGAGCTCTCGCACAGGGCTGCCCACTGAGCCCCCTGGCGCACCTCCACGGTGCCTTCACAGATGCTGCTGCCCCCTACCAGACGGCTCTGCACCTTGGGCTGGAAACCTGAGAGGGGAAGCAATGGGAAAGGAGGGTGCAAATGTGGCCCTGAGCCTTTGTGCTGCTTCCTGGGGCCCCATGCCACTGACAAATCGCTGCTTCATGGGGCCCCCCTGGTTAGGGGAAGGCACTGTATGGGACCACCAGAAGAGGCAGCCTTCCTTTCTGCCCTTCCCTTCTTCTGGTACCCTCTGTGGCTCTTCCCCTGACCCAGCACTGTCTCTGGTGCCTCTGGGCAGCTGCCAGCACCATCCGGAGACACAGCAGCATAGGCGCTTTCTGCAAGGAACCTGTTGGCAGCCACCAGCAGGGAGTCGGCCCCATGCCAGGTGGAGGTAAGAGAAGAGCGTGGGAAATAGGCTCCACCTGGGTCCACTTCCCACTTGGAAACATCCTGTCATTCTCCCACTGCACTTTGGGAAGAAGAAGGACTTTTCAGAAGAGGTAAACTGAGGCCCAGGGGTTGGAAAGACCTACTACCCTGAGTCCTGGCAGTTCACAGTTGGGACAGATCCTGCTGTCCAGGCACTGAACGCTGAGGGCCAGGCTTTCAGCAAGTGGGGCCTGGCTCAACAGAGGCACGCATTTATTTCTGCCTGCCAAGGTGGGGCCTGTGAGTCCGTAGCTGAGGCCCACGCACGCTCAGTTTAGAGAGAGTTGTGATCTCACCAGCTTTGGCCAGTTTCCGTAGCAACATCCACCTTCAAAGCCCTAGTAAATCTATTTAGAAGAAGCTTCAAAGGTAAGAACGCTGGGTATGGTTTTACAGGTTGTAGCCTGCAGGAAGGATAGTAGCTGAGGGACGGGTGGGATTGCGAGCCAGCCCTGCTCCCCTCATCAGACCAAGAGACCCTTGGGAGCTGCTTCTGCTGGGGGAGGGGCAGCATTTTACTAATTTACACCAGGTACTCGGCATGCTTGCAGGACAGCCAGGTGGCCCCGAGCAGTGATTCCTAGATTTGTGCACATAAATCGCTGAGGACCTTGCTGAAAAGTGGATTCTGATTCGGAAGGTCTGGGCTGGAGCCTGAGCACCTGCATTTCTAACCTGCTGCTGCGGGTCCAGGACCACACTGAGTCACCAAGGCTGAGACAACAGGCTCTAGAGTGACCCTGCTTGAACAGAAATCCCAGCAAGTGCTCCATAGTACTGGGCAAGAGGTTTAGCCTCTCTAAACCTCAGCCTCCTCACTGTAAAAAGGGATGATAATAATAACACCCACCTCCTAAGGCCATGTGGAAAATTTAGAACGCCCAGGAACGGTCCCTGCACGAAGTAAGCTCTCGGTAAGTACAATCTGGACTTTACTGAGAACCCTTCTGACCATAGGAACCCGCTACTTCCGGAGGGAGGTGTGCTGCGAGGATTCTCCCTTCATTTCAGCTGTGGTTTCTTGCCTTTAGTTTTCTTCATTGATCCTAGTTTGGCCCACTGGGGTCTCGCAGACTCAGTCTCACCTGCCTCCTCCCCTCAACCACACAGCGGCATCATTCTCTTTACTTTGTCAGCGCACGGCTCAGGACCCTCTGCAGAGCCCTCCTGGGGGCTGTCTCTGTTTCTCTCTTTGCCTGCTGTGCTCTTACCCCCGGGCCTCAGGGCCCTCCCACCTCTCACCATTGCTGCAATGTCAACCCTTGGGATTTATAAACGCCCCTCCTGCAAGGCCCACCCCTCCAAGTGTCCCATCTTTGGCACGTGCCACAATTCCTACCTAGACATTTTTTTCTCCCCTGAATCCACGAAAAGACTTCGCCTCCTCCTGGAAGTCCTGCCGACTCCCCTTCCCCATGTGGCAGCTGAGCCAGTGGTTTCTTTGGGCTTGGGGTGTGTAGCTTTGCCGAGATTACCAAGGCATTCAGTGTGGATGCATCCTCCCCACCCCAACCCTTCTTACCTCTTAGAGGCTAAGACCAGGCCTCCACTTCCCTTGTATTCTCCATAGTGCCCCGTGCTGCACGTATGTTCCCTGACCTTCTGGCATGCTCTGTGACCCCACCTAGGGCAGCAGGTGTCATGGGGCTTGGCCAGGTCTCACTTACCTGAGCAGAGGAGGGCAAGAACTTGGCCACTGTTCTGGGGCTTGATTTTCCTGAAGCAATGCTCCAGGGAGGTACAGCTCGAGTTCTGGATCTTCCATTGGACGGGCAAGGGCTGGTGTTCCCGCAGCTCCCCTGGGTCTTGGGCTCTGCCTGCCTCGGTCTCTGGCAGATGCTTCAAGAAGGAGCCACACTGGAGGCTGCTGCAGAGGAAGTTCTCCAGGACGTGGGTCTTGTCCTGGGCCTTGTCCTGGGCCTCAAAGCTGATGGTACCCCCCAGGCTGCCGCTGTAGAACTCCACCACGCCGGCACAGTGCCGGCCACCAGCCTGTGCCACCAGCTGCAGCCTGGGAGGAGCTGGGAGAGGAGAGAGCGGGAGGAGGAGCCAGCCTGAGCGCCGAGGGCTCCTGGGCACTCCTTGCTGTTTGGCCCCAACTTGTGGACAACTGCTGACCAACACTTGGCCTTGGGAGGTGGTGGGGTCCCAAATATTACGTAGAACACATCAATACTAAACATTTCCACTTTATCGGAAATTCAAATGTAACTGGGCATCCTGGGTTTTTATTTGCTAGCTCTGACTCCCTACGGGGGGTTCAGAATCCTCTTACCTGTGGGCTCTGGAGTTGTGGTGGGCGGGGGCCTTGTGGGTGGAGGTGTTGTCGTCTGGGGCTCTGCAATGAGACACTCTGGTGAGGGAGGAATGGGTGGTATGGGGAGGGCCGGGGGCAGCTGGCAACCTTGAGAGGACCAGGAGCTCCTGGCATGAACGCCGCTTGGCACACCAGGTCCGCTTGACCCACACATTGTAAGCCTCCTGAGAGGCGGGAAGTACCACCCCACTTCACAGATGGAAGAATGGAGGTTCAGAGGCGCTGATGAAGTCAGTGATTGGCAGAACTAGGTCCTCCATTGCCATCCTACAGATGGGTGCTGGCCCCTTCCAGTCTCCCTCCTGGGTATGTGTCTTGGGAGTAGTTATAAACTGGGGTCCCCCCACCCCTTCCACCAGCCGGCTCAGACCCTAGATCACAGGCCTTGGGCAGTCTCCTCGGGGCTGGCGCCCAGGCCCAGGGTGCCCATGTGGCTGGCTAGTTACCCACCTAAGCAGGTCAGGCCCAGAGGGCGACACACGTCTCTTCCGCTGTGGCTGCAGTTGGAGAAGGAGCCCAGGCGTCCGTAGCAGGTGATTTGGCTCTGATGTCTGTCGGTGATAAGGAAGGGACCAAGGCTTAAGGGCACCCCACAGTTCAGTCGCTGGCAGACTTTTGACGCTTGATTGGGGTCCTCCCAGTGGTTGGCGCTCCGGCCCCAGCTCTGGCTGCAAACCATGTGCCATCCGTACTTGATGTAGACCTCCAGCTGGCCCTGGCACCTCGAGTTGGAACGGGTGAGCCTTGTCTGGAAATCTGGGGGTCAGAAAGGTGTGGTGGGGGTCAGGCTGGGAGGGGTTCCCCACTGGAACCCCTCACTACCCTCTCTCTACGAGGCCCCATGCCCAGTCAAGCTCCCTCCTGCCCCGTGGGCTGCCTGCCTCACCCCTTGTGAGCTTCATCCCTTCTGGGGCACTGCAGGGGCTTCCCAGAGGAGGGCCCTGACCCAGGCAGTCCCGAAGCTGGACCCAGGAGGGTGGGGCTCCAGATTTCAGAGTCAGAAGGGAGCTCAGATAAATGGGCAAGGTGTTCTTGGCACCCACTGTCCAGCAGGATGGCCCCTGTCCTAGAAATTCTGTCTCAAGGGGTCTGAGATTGGGGCTGGTGTCTGCTTTTTAAACGATCTTTAGAAATTAATTTTAGGCCAGGTGTGGTGGCTCATGCCTGTAATCCCAGCACTTTGGGAGGCTGAGGCAGGCAGACCACCTGAGGTCAGGAGTTCGAGACCAGCCTGGCCAACATGGTGAAACAGTGTCTCTACTAAAAAAAAGAAAAAATACCAAAAATTAGCTGGGTGTGGTGGCGGGCGCCTGTAATCCCAGCTACTCGGGAGGCTGAGGCAGGAGAATCGCTTGAACCAGGGAGGCAGAGGTTGCAGTGAGCCAAGATCGTGCCACTGCACTCCAACCTGGGTGACAGAGCAAGATTCCATCTAAAAAAAAATTAATTTTAATGAGGTAAATTTACATACAGTGAAATGCACTCATTTTAAGGGTACTGTTCAATGGAATTTGACAAATGTATATATGCATATAACCACCACCATAATCTAGATATGGAACATTTCCATCATCTAGAAAGTTCCCTAAGGCCCCTTTATAGTTAATTTCCCTGAATCTAGCCTCAGGCAAACACTGATCTGCTTTCTGTCACAAAAGATGAGTTTTGCCTGCGCTACAGTGTCATAGACATGGACTCATACAGCAGGTGTTTTATTTTGTTTGGTTTGGCTTTTTTTGCTTAGCATGTATTTGAGATTTAACTATGTCATTGGACGCATGAGTAGTTCATTCCTTTTTATTGCCGAGTAACAGTTCACTACATGCACATGCCACATTTGTTTTCCATTCACCATTTGATTTGTTTCCGGGTTTTGCCTACTACAAATAAAGCTGCTGTGAACATTCACATATGGGTCTTTGTGTGGGCGTTTCCATTTCTCTTGGGTAAATACCTAGGAGTGGAATTGCTGGGTCATGGGCAGACATGTGGCTTGTGTGATTTTATCAAACTCCATGAGGGGAAAAATATACGTGTGTGTACGGTGTGTGTGTCTGTGTGGTGTGGTGTGTGTGGAGTGTGTGTGGTAGGTATGTGTGTGTGGTGTGTGTGGTGTGTGTAGTGTGTGTGGTGTGTGTGTGTGGTGTGTGTGGTGTGTGGTGTGTGTAGTGCATGTTGTGTGTGTGTGGTGTGTGTGGTGTGCGTGTGGGATGTGTGGTGTATGTGGTGTGCGGTGTGTGTGGTGTGGTGTAGTGTATGTGATGTATGTGTGTGTGTGGTGTGTAGTGTGGTTATATGTATGTGGGGTGTGTGTGGTGTGTGTGGTGTGGTTGTGTGTATGTTGGGTGCGTGTGTGGTGTGTGTGGTGTGTGTAGTGTGTGTGGTGTGTGTGTGGTTGTGTGTATGTGGGGTGTGTAGTGTGTGTGTGTGGTTGTATGTGGGGTTTGTGTGGTATGTATAATGTGTGTGGTGTGGTGCGTATGTGTGGTGTGTGTAGTGTGTGTGGTGTGTGTGTGGTGTGTGTGTGGTTGTGTGTATGTGGGGTGTGTGGTGTGTGTGTGGTGTGGTTGTGTGTATGTGTGGTGTGTGTGGTGTATGTGGGGTGTGTGTGGTGTGTGTGGTTATGTGTATGTGGGGTGTGTGGTGTGTGTGTGGTGTGGTGTGGTTGTGTGTATGTGTGGTGTGTGTGGTGTATGTGGGGTGTGTGGTGTGTGTGTGGTGTGGTTGTATGTATGTGGGGTGTGTGTGGTGTGGTGTGGTTGTGTGTATGTGGGTATGTGTGGTGTGTGTGTGTGTGGCATATGTATGTGGGGTGTGTGGGGTGTGTGTGTGGTGTGGTGTGGTTGCGTGTATGTGTGGTATGTGTGGTGTGTGTGTGTGTGTGTTGTATGTGGGGTGTGTGGGGTGTGTGTGTGTGGTATGGTGTGGTTGCGTGTATGTGTGGTGTATGGGGTGGGTGTGTGTGGTGTGTGTTTGGTGTGGTTGTATGTATGTGGGGTGTGTGTGTGGTGTGTGTGGAGTGTGTGTGGGGTGTGTGTGTGTGGCATATGTGTGGGGTGTGTGTGTGGTTGTGTGTATGCGTGGTGTGTGTGGGGTGTGTGTGTGAGGTGTGTGTGGGGTGTGTGGTGTGGTTGTGTGTATGTGTGGTGTGTGTGGGGGGTGTGGGGTGTGTGTGGTGTGTGTGTGGCGTGTGTGGGGCGTGTGTGTGGGTGTGTGTGGTGTGTGGTGTGGGTGGGGGTGTGTGGGGGTGGGGTGTGTGTGGCGCATGTGTGGGGTGTGTGTGGGGTGTGTGTGGGGTGTGTGTGTGGGGTGTGTGGGGTGTGTGTGGGGTGTGTGGGGTGTGTGTGTGGGGTGTGTGTGTGGGGTGTGTGGGGTGTGTGTGGGGTGTGTGTGTGGGGTGTGGGGTGGGGTGTGTGTGGGGTGTGTGGGTGTGTGTGTGGGGTGTGTGTGTGGGGTGTGTGTGTGGGGTGTGTGGGGGTGTTGTGTGGGGTGTGTGTGGGGTGTGTGTGTGGGGTGTGTGGGGTGGTGTGTGGGGTGTGTGTGTGGGGTGTGTGGGGTGGTGTGTGTGGGGTGTGTGGGGTGTCTGTGTGGGGTGTGTGTGTGGGGTGTATGTGTGGGTGGGTGTGTGGGGTGGTGGGTGGGGGTGTGTGGGGGTGTCTGTGTGGGGTGTGTGGGGTGTGTGTGGGGGGTGTATGTGTGGGGTGTGTGTGGGGTGTGTGTGGGGGGTGTGGGGTGTGTGTGTGGGGTGTGTGTGGGGTGTGTGTGTGGGGTGTGTGGCGTGTGTGTGGGGTGTATGTGTGGCGTGTGTGTGGGGTGTATGTGTGGGGTGTGTGGGGTGTGTGTGGGGTGTGTGGGGTGTGTGTGTGGGTGTGTGTGTGGGGTGGTGTGTGGGGTGTGTGTGGGGTGCTTGTGGGGTGTGTGTGGGGTGGTGTGTGGGGTGTGTGGGGTGTGTGTGTGGGGTGTGTGTGTGGGGTGTGTGTGTGGGGTGTGTGGGGTGTGTGTGTGGGGTGTGTGTGGGGGTGTGTGTGTGGGTGTGTGGGTGTGTGTGTGGGGTGTGTGTGGGGTGTGTGTGGGGTGTGTGTGGGGTGTGTGGGGTGTATGTGTGGGGTGTGTGTGGGGTGTGTGTGGGTGTGTGTGTGGGGTGTATGTGTGGGGTGGGTGTGTGGGGTGTGTGGGGTGTGTGTGGGGGGTGTGGTGTGGGGTGTGTGTGGGGTGTGTGTGGGGGGGGTGTGGGGTGTGTGGGGTGTGTGTGTGGGGTGTCTGGCGTGTGTTGGGTGTATGTGTGGCGTGTGTGTGGGGTGTATGTGTGGGGTGTGTGTGGGGTGTGTGTGGGGTGTGTGTGGCGTGTGTGTGGGGTGTATGTGTGGCGTGTGTGTGGGGTGTATGTGTGGGGTGTGTGTGGTGTGTGTGGGGTGTATGTGTGGCGTGTGTGTGGTGTGTGTGGGGTGTATGTGTGGGGTGTGTGTGGGGTGTGTGTGTGGGGTGTCGGCGTGTGTGTGGGGTGTTGTGTGGCGTGTGTGTGGGTGTATGTGTGGGGTGTGTGTGGGTGTGTGTGGGGTGTGTGTGGTGGGGTGTGTGTGGTGTGTGTGGCGTGTGTGTGGGGTGTATGTGTGGCGTGTGTGTGGTGTGTGTGGGGTGTGTGTGGGGTGTGTGTGGGGTGTGTGTGTGGGGTGTGTGCGATGTGTGTGTGGCCTGTGTGTGGGGTGTCTGGGTGTGTGTGTGTGGGGTGTCTGTGTGGGGTGTGTGTGGGGTGTGTGTGTGGCGTGTGTGTGGGGTGTGTGTGGGGTGTGTGGCGTGTGTGTGGGGTGTGTGTGATGTGTGTGTGGCGTGTGTGTGGGGGGTGTATGTGTGGCGTGTTTGTGGGTGTGTTGTGGGGTGTGTGTGGGGTGTGTGGGGTGTGTGTGATGTGTGTGTGGCGTGTGTGTGGGGTGTATGTGTGGCGTGTGTGGTGTGTGGGGTGTGTGTGTGCGGTGTGTGTGGGGTGTGTGTGGGGTGTGTGTGTGGGGTGTGTGTGATGTGTGTGTGGCGTGTGTGTGGGGTGTATGTGTGGGGTGTGTGTGTGGCGTGTGTGGGGTGTGTGTGGGGTGTGTGGTGTGTGTGTGGGGTGTGTGTGTGGGGTGTGTGGGGTGTGTGTGCAGTGTGTGGCGTGTGTGTGGGGTGTATGTGTGGTGTGTGTGTTGTTGGCGTATGTGTGGGGTGTGTGTGATGTGTGTGTGGCGTGTGTGTGGGGTGTATGTGTGGGTTGTGTGTGTGATGTGTGTGTGGCGTGTGTGTGGGGTGTATGTGTGGGGTGTGTGTGGGGTGTGTGTCTGGGGTGTGTGTGTGTTTGTGCATAAAGAGCTTCTTGAAGAATATGCAAGAAACAAACGTGATCATTACCTGGGGTGTTGGGGCCGACACGGGGGTGACTGGGATAGACGGGAATAGAGATGGAAGTGAGACTCTTCACTATAGATCTTTATATATTTTAAAAAATTTTTGAGATGGATAAATGTGTCACCGATTCAAGAAATTTTTAGAAATGTGAAAGGCTCTTCCAAGTGATTCTGAGGGGAGGTTTTCCCTGGTCGGGAACCATGGGTCAGGCTGCCCTTTTCTTCCGACGAGGACAGTCTGGGGCCAAAGCTGAGGGCCAGGGCTTGCCAAAGACACTTGGCTAGTTAGAGGCAGAACGAGCGCGTCTCAACACCTAACATTGGTGGGGTGCTTTGCAGGCTGTCTGCCCAGCGAGCTGGCTCATTGCAGCTTCACCAGGCAAGAGATTTTCTGCCCATTTCACAGCTGGGGAAACTGGGGCTCAAGGAGGTCAAGCAGTGTGCCAAAGCTTGGAGCCAGGATGTCAGTGCAGGGTTCAGGTCGTGCTTAGGGCCTGCTAAGGCCCCTGTCACTCCCTCTGGCTGCACAGTGGCATCTCAAGACCCTTCAGCCACAATTCTCCCCAGATACAGTCAGCCCGGTGTTATCCCAGTCAATGTGAAGGAGAGGTCTGTGGTGAAATGAGGGTGCAAACTGCTGGGTTAAAAAGTGTAATAATTTCTTAGCTGCAGGATTTCTCAGAGCCTTCACCAGGCCGGTGTACACTGTCAGTCTCCAGTGGGAGATGCGGTGTTGCCTGCTCTTTGTCCAACATGCTTCATGGAACCCTATTTGGGAAACAGTCTCTCTGACTAAAGTCCAACCTCTAAGGCTGGACATTCCACACGCAGCCTCTCTCTGCAGACTCCCCTCTAAACATCTTTGACCATGGAGTGTCTGTCAGGATTGGGTAGGAAATAGGACTTTGCAAGGTGTATTTATGAGCTGGAATGTTTCCTGTGCATGGTGAGCGGGTCATAGTAATAATTATCATGAGATCTGGCATTTGTGGGTGATTTATGGCTGTTGAGGGCACCCACCTGCATGTGAGCATCTTAAATGTGCAGTGTCTGCATCTATGTGCCTGTGTATATGCTGGGGTTCACTCTCTCTGTAGGGTGGGGTTCACTCTGGCAGAAGCGATGGCTTCATCGAGAGGTCCCCTATGGCCTGACGAAACCACAGCCCCACTCTCCCCCTGCCCCAGGCCTTTCTCCCTGTGGCTCTTCCTTACCTGGGTCATCCCAGCTGAGCCATCCGAGGCAGGAAGCAACTGCAGAAAGGAGAGAGGAGGGTCAGGAAGTGAAGCCTCCCACCGTCTCCCTTCTCCCCAGCTCACCCGCCCACAGCCTGAGCAATGGCCCTTTCTGCCTCCCCCTATCCACACTCATGGGTTTTAGGGACAGGAATTTTCGTACTCCAGGTTGGAACCCCTGAGTGATATGAATTCTATTTAGTGGGTTGCAACCATCGATTTTTTTTCTTCTTAAAAACCTATTGCTTTTAAAATGAACATACATGAAGTTGATTTTTCTTTACTGCATGATTCCGTGAATGTCACATATATAGATGTATGTGACCACCATCACAATCAAGGTATACACCAGTTCCATTACTCCCTACCTCAAATTCCCTCATGCTAACCTTTGTAATAATGTAACCATCAATTATTATTATTACTTTTTGAGGCAGAATCTCACTCTCCTCACCCAGGCTAGAGTGCAGTGGCATGATCACGGCTCACTGCAGCCTCAACCTCACTGGCTCAAAAGGATCCTCCCACCTCAGCCTCTTGAGTAGATAGGATTACAGGCATGAGCCACCATACCTGGCTAATTTTTTTACAATTATTTTTTAGAGACGGGGTCTTACTATGTTGTCCAGGCTGGTTTTGAACTCCCGGGCTCAAGTGATCCTCATGCCTCAGTTTCCTGAAGTGCTGGGATTACAGGTGTGAGCCATGGCACTTGAGCCATCAATTTTTTTTAAAAAATGAAATGGAATAGAATAGAGAGGCCATGCACGGTGGCTTATGACTGTAATCCCAGCACTTAGGGGGGCCAAGGTGGGAGGACTGTTTGAGCCCAGGAGTTGGACCCTGCAGTGGGCTATGATCATGCCACAGCACTCTAGCCTGGGTAACAGAGTAAGACACTGTCTCAAAACCATAAAAATAAAATATAAAAGAATGTCAGAACGCACTATACATTGTGAGGGTAAGGACCACTTTTTGTGTGTTGGGGGTTGCAATGTAAAAATGGCCTGTGTGTTACTTCCTCTCGAAAAAGTTTGAGCTCCTTAGCTCTAGAGAATGGAGAAATGAGCCAGAAAAGGGCCGGGCGTCGTGGCTCATGGCTGTAATCCAAGCACTTCTGGAGGCCGAGGGGGGCGGATCACTTGAGGTCAGGAGTTTGAGACTGGCCCAGTCAATATGGTGAAACCCTGTCTCTACCACAAATGACAAAAATTAGCTCGACGTGATGGTGCATGCCTGTAATCCCAGCTCCTCGGGAGGCTGAGGCAGGAGAATTGCTTGAACCTGGAAGGTGGAGGCTGCAGTGAGCTGAGATTGCACCACTACATGGGAGAGTGAGATTCTGTCTTTAAAAGAAAAAAAAAAAAAAAAAAGGAAAGAAAGAAATGAGCAAGAAAGGGAACCCAAGAGAACATTTGCTACTTTCCAGCATTCCCAAGGCAGAGTAAGAATGACAGCCACTTATCTTTAACAGCTGCCCATTTCTGGAGAAGACAAAGCTCAAAGAGATGGCGGGACCTGCCCACAGTAGTGTAGCCAGCTAGTTGGCAAGGGAGCCGAGGCGACAGGCTCAGGGAACAGGGGTCTGCAGGGAACCAGCCTGCCTCCATATGGACCACGTGGAAGCTCTACCTCCTTGTAGCCCTGTCTCACTGTGGAGCGGGGGCAAAGTGGCCCACTGCAGGGCTCTCAGCAGAGCAGCAGCCGGCCAGCTCATCTGTGGCTGGGGAAGAGGTTTAATTTGGGTGGTGACAAGGTGGAGTAGCAAGCTCACGTGACTTCAAAGCTTAACCTCTGTATTCACCACCTAGCATGATCAGTTAGGGTGCAGGTAGAGTATTTTGATTTCCATCTGTCTGACTTGGGTTTACTCTTGGATTTACGGCACTGGGTCAAGGAGACTGCTTTATATATTAATAGTGAAAGGCTGTGTTCAAATTGTTTGTGAGAAATTGTTGCTGGGTGTTAAAAAATAGGTGTGTTGAGCTGGGCCAGGGGCTCAAGGCTGTAGTCCCAGCTACTCAGCTGGCTGAGGCAGGGGGATCACTTGAGCTGAGGAGTTTGAGTCCAGCCTGGACAACATAGCAAGACCCCATCTCTTAAAAAATAGGTGTGCTTTGAAAAAGCTGTTCTTGCTTGAGTGTTCTTAAGCTGGTGGTTGAATTTTAAGGGGATGATGTGCCCCACAGTTCATCCTTGCCCCAGAATCAAGACTCTTCATAATGAAGTCATCATGGCCCTGTGGTAAGTTTCCCTTGAATCTGCAAGATCCTTTCATAGCTGTTGCTCTAGGAGTCACAGGCCTTGGAAGGGGAAGGTTATTCTCATCAACAGGGAAGTGTGCAGGGGTCTGTCTGGCCTGGGTGGAAAGAGATGGCCCAGTTGTCAATCATCTGATCAATTTTTTATTTTTATTTTTTGAGACAGAGTCTTGCTCTTTTGCCCAGGTTGGAATGCAGTGCCATGAATTTGACTCACTATAACCTCTGCCTCCCTGGTTCAAGCAATTCTCCTGCCTCAACCTCCCAAGTAGCTGGGACTACAGACATGCACCACCACACCCAGCTAATTTTTGTACTTTCAGTAGAGACGAGGTTTCACTATGTTGGCCAGGCTGATCTTGAACTCCTGACCTCAGGTGATCCACCTGCCTCAGCCTCCCAAAGTGCTGGGATTACAGGCATGAGCCACCACGCCCAACCAAGCATCTGATTTATTGCAGTGGGCAGGGCAGCCTCAGGAGGCCATTGGGGAGATGTCCAGCTAGCGAGAGAGATCAGGAGGGAGGCCCTTTTGCTCTGCCCTCACCTCTCACTCCTGACCTCTCATTCCCACCTCCCTCTCATCCCAGCTGCCCGTTAGAAGCAGGGCAGTCTGCCTTGAAAGAGTCATCCCTCTGGCTAAGTCTCCAGGGCTAAGGCAGCTTGAAGTGCCGCCTGGGGGGAGTGGGAGTCCGCATATCTGCCCTTCAGTGCTACACAGTTCAGGATGGGTTTTCAGTCACCGATAACTTTCTACTGCTCCAGTTCTGAGTATCAGCTCTGCCACTTCCTGCCTATAGAGTCTGGGGAGCACGTCTGTCCTGTCTTTGTGCCTCCGAGCCTTGATTTCCTCACTCATAGCATGAGGATGAGCATGGGACTAGCCTTCTAGAGCTGTTGTGAAGACGAGATGAGTTAATCGGCATAAAGGGCTTAGCTCCGTGCCTTCCTGGCCTGTGTTCGGTGCTCAGAGCTGGTGCTACTGGTCTGCAGAGTAGGCTGGGCTGGGGGACGCTGTGCCCAGGGCGGCAGACCCTCGGGGAGCTTTCCCAGTGGGAAGATTCCCTGTCCAGGAGCACAGAGAGCCAGACCATGGGGCTCACCACTTCTTTCTTCTAACTTGGAAACTTTGGGCAGACGGTCCAGACTTAGGGTGTTTTATGACTTTTCAAATTTGCAATGGGTTTATTGGGGTATTAAATGATTTTTGACTTAGGATGTTTTCAGCTTACAATGGGTTTATTGAGAGGTAACCCCACTGTAGGTCAAGGAGCATCTCTGTTTCCTGAGTTGTCATACTCAATGTTCATTATTAACAGCAGCTGCCAACTGTTGAGCACCTGCCGCATCCTTAGCCCTCAGGATGTTCATCATAGATATTGTTGTTAGTCTTCCACACAGCCCCATCACGAGAGTTGAGTATGTTCCTGGTATAAATGTCAGGAGAGGGCAAATGCCCTGTCCCAGGTGATACGGCTGGCAGGTGGAGTCGAACCATGTGTCTGACTCCAAAACCCATGCTCTCTGCTCCCAGCCACCCAATTGCTCCTCCGGAGTGCCAGGTTTGGAGATGCAGAGATGGACACCCCTGGATCTGACCTGGAAGCGCTCGTGCAGTCAGACCCTGAAGGCCTGGGGACAGGGACTGGGCCTGACAATCTTGGTAAATTCCACACAGAATAGCCTGGGCCTTTCTCAGAGAACGTTCTTGGGAAAGACTGAACAAACTGGAAAACCAGTTGAAATTCTTAAAAAAAATGCTCTAACAAATGTTTTAATAAAAAAGATATTTATGCATTCTAGAGCGTCATCCTGGAACCTTCCTCTGGGTGCCTGTCTGGTCCCCAGATGACCAGCACTTCCTCTCTTCTCCTTCCGTCTCTATCACTGTCACCATCACCATCACCATCATCATCACCATCACCATCACCATCACCGTTACCATCATCATCACCATCACCATCACTGTTAATATCATCACCATCACCATCACCGTCACCATCATCATCACCATCACCATCACTGTTACTATCATCACCATCACTGTCACCATCATCATCATCATTACTGTTACCATCATCATCACCATCACTGTCACCATCATCATCACCATCACTGTCACCATCACCATCAACATCATTCATCACCATCACCATCACCATCACCATCAACACCATCATCACCATCACCATCGACGTCATCATCACCATCACCATCACCGTCACCATCATCACCATCACCGTCACCATCATCATCACCATCACTGTCACCATCATCATCGCTGTCGCCATCATCACCATCACTGTCACCATCACCAACATTTTAAAAGTTTTCACTCTTCTGGGTTTTTTACACGTTAACTCTCCCAGTCCTCACCCCAATGCTATGAAGTAGGTACTATTATTTTGGTCCTGATTTTACAGACCAGGAAACTGAGAGGGGTTAAATGACTTGTCCAAGCAGCTAATGAGTGCTGGGGCCCAAACTCTACCCTAGCCATCTGGCACCGAGTCTGAGCTTTTGCCAGTGAGGCCCAAACTGCCTCCCTTCACTCCAGCAGGAAGCCCATGATGGCCTGCCCCAGGTTTCATGGATTCATGCACGGCCCTGGTGTGCAATCCTGATCAAAGGGAATGAACTTGTGATACCATTCAGTCAGTAAAACATGCAGTGGGAAGACTTAGCTATGAATGTGCTGTGTGACCTTGGCAAGCCACTCAACCTCTGTGGGCTCAGTTTCTTAATCTGTAAAGTAAGGAAGTTAGATTCCACAATCCCTCACCTTCCCCCTGGTTCAAACACCTACGATCTCTAATCTTTAGTTCCTGATGGATTTCAGTGGCTGTTGGAGAAGGGCAGTGAGATGGGCAGCTGACTTGGAAGCTTCCTGAGTGTGTAGTGTATATTCTTTCTGCCTGTCCATGAATGTTTCAGGGTTTTTTTGTTTGTTTGCTAGTTTGTTTTTCACTTATAATTTAGGGAGCAGAATGAACATTGAGGTTTTGAGGGTCCACAACCTATTTTCATTTTTTAGTTGCTTCTCACAGGGGTCAGACCAGCACCCTCCTTCCCCTGAGCCCTGCAGTCTGTGTTCAGGGTCTCCCTGACCCCTCTGGGGAGTCTACAGCTTACTCCTGCACCATCCTTTCTAGCCTCAAGAAGCCTGAGGCTCCTGCTGTTGCCAAAGCTGTGGACAGAATCCCTGACACTCGAGACCAGGAGGCTTCCCGAGGCCTGAAAGCACTATGCCGTTTCCTTATCCACCAGCCACACCTCACCCCGAGCAACTGGGGCTACGGATGAGAATTCTCTGAAGACCCCTTCCTTCTCCTGCCCACCTCCCCTTGGAGCTCTCACAATTTAGGGCCTGGACTGGGCAAACCCAGGCAAAACTCAGGGCCAAAGAAGTTAGAAGGTTTATCACACCCCTGGAGCCCCTGTCTCTTGTCTTTGCATTGGCAGAGACAATATTTTTGTCCCTGCCTGCCCTGAGGTCTTGGTGAGGATTTGATGCATTCCCGAAAGCAGCTCCAAGACATTTATATCTGCCTCCCCATCCCTCTCGTTCCTCTTGCCCCCACAGTATCCAGGGTGATTCTCACTTTGGCTCTCATTATGGCATCCCATGAGTTTTATTTGTGCTGCACAATGTCTAAAATTTTTTGAGCCAATTTTTAAAAAAAGGTTTCTTTTAATTTTGTTTTGCTTTTTAAACAAATTTCAAGATCCAGGCGTTTTTGAAAAATAGGACATCCTGGTTCCACTGGCTGCGCCTCTGGCGGCCCCAGGCAGTGGCGGTGGCCCTTGCCTTCTGTTTTGTCAACGCCTTGCTGGCACCCTACGGTCGCCATGTGTCTGGAGAGCCCGGGCTTCAAACACATGGCAGTGTCTGCTGCGAAACATATACAATTTCACACTAAGTGGGATGCGTCAAGATTATAAATAGCCTCCCATTCGTTCAGGTCAGGATTTGCACCAAATGCATTTGCCAGAAACTTACAAATGTTTTTTGGGCTTTGGAATTACAGATGAATATTGTTGACTTCCATGATGGGTCCCAGTTTACAGAGGAGGAGGCCGTCGTGGTGCACGGGAGTGAGGGCTTGGCACGGCCAGAATTCAGCCCAGGGAGGCTGGCTTCGTGACCTGCCCTCCTGGCCCCTGCCTCTGGCTCACTCCTAGGTCCTGCATGGACCCTTCGGGATTTGCCTCTGACGCCCCTGAACCCTGGGAAATGGAGGCAAGAGTGTGGCCTGCTTAGGGTTCCGCAGGCACCCGGATTCACAGGGAGGGGCCTGTGATAATGACCGATGGTAATAAAATGACAGCATCCTTACCCTGTGCAGACCCCAGGATGAGGATTTTTCACAGAAGACCCCATTTCCTCCTGGAGCCTCAGAGGACAGGGAGCTATCACCTGTTAGTTTCACAGATAAGAAACCTACGACTGATTTAGTGTAGTTTGCAAGTCAGGTGTTCCCTTTTTCCCGTAAACATGATTGCTTCTAACAGTCCACAGACCTCTCCATAGCTACAGCCACCGATGTCCATCAAATGCAGTAGCTCTGCCTGTGCTCTGGGGAGGATTCTGGATCTTCCTTGAATCCTCTATGCTGGCTGAGTTGAAAGACCAGAAGCCCCTCTTTTTCTGAAAAGACAGTCATCTGTGGAGTTGGGGCCGTGTCAGGGCTTTAGGGAAACGAAGACCGTGAAGGACCAAAATTCCCTTTCTTGGGTTGCGCACAGATGAAATGATTAGTTTATGATTAGGCGGCTTTTATGTGCAAAACACATACAGAATCACACTGGGCTGAAACCAGGAGAGGCCTGGGAATGGAGCCCGCAGGAAGGAACAGCAGATTCAGGTCTCTAATCTGGCTCACCCAGGGCCTGTCCCAGTGAGCGGACAGTGGGTCGTGGGCAGAATGACCTTTGCTGTTGGAATTGTTATTTCTCTCGCGCGCTAGTGGTCTGCTGTTGCATGAGTTTCGCACCATATACGGTGTCTCTGCTGTCACAGTGACAAGCCTTTGGTTTTGTTTAGAGCTTTACCTACCCCAGGCTCTCTCATGCACTAGGCTCGTTCTTTCTACCCACAGCCCTGTGAAGAAGGGACCATGCTCACCCCCATTTTCAGATCAGGAAACCGAGGTTCAGAGAGGCTGAGTGACTTGGCCAAGGTCACACAGCTAGCTGGTGGTAGAGTCAGGAGAGAAACCCTGTCTCCATCACCTGACAGGGCCTGTGGGAGTCTACCCCAGGGAGGCCCCAGAGCCTGCTTTTCTGGAGTGCAGATGGGGGAACTGGGGCCAGAAGGAGGGAGGGGTTCATTCCAGATGCCTCTGTGGGAGTCTGTGGCAGTGCATGGGACCCCTGTCGTCTCTGCAGACTGCCACCACCCATTTCCTACGCTATTCCTACCCTACCTGTCCCCGGGAGAGGAGTATTAGGGTCCCTCTGGACACCATGAAAGCCAGGCCTTGAAAGGTACATGTTGATGATGATGATGCTGATCACAGTGATAGTGGCAGTTATAGAGGAAGTGATCCAGGCCCACAATCTCTTATCTGCAATTCAAAATCCAAAATCTACAAGTCTTGTTCTAACGCATTTGGTGGGAGGGTGTTTGCTGTCTTTACATTCCTCTAAGTGTGCAAATTCATGTTTCACTGCAGAAATGGGAATGTGTTGAACGCAGGGTGCTGCCCCAGGCCTTACTGCGTGTGTTAAGAGCGCACAGTATGTATACAGTATTTCCTTCTACAATCTGAACCTTCTGAATGTCCAAATGCATCTGGCCCGGGGTTCAAGATGCACTTGAGGACCTGGAGAGGTGAGAGTTATGCTCACCTCTCTGCTCCTGTGTGGCTTGCCAGTGCATGGGAGAAACAGCCCAGGTCCTCAGGGGGGCCTCTGTGGCCCTCGTGGCTGCCTCATGGACCCCCTCACTAACCTGTGACTGGACACCCCTCTGCCTGCAACGCTCCTCCTCAGGTCCCACACGGTGGGCTCACTCCCTTCTTTCAAACATTGACTCAAATATCATCTTCTCATGAGAACCGCTGAATCCTCCCTAGGTACAACCCCACCAAGGCTTCCGGTCCCAGCCCTCCTCTAGCTGTCTGTCTCCACACCTCTCATGACCATGTAGTATTCGCATAATCACTAGCTTAGCTTGTCTCTTGTCTGTCTCCCCATCACACCCTGACTATTATGCCAGATGCACCAGGGCAGGGATTTCCACTGTTTTGTTCACTGCTGTGTCCTCAGCACTTAGAACAGTGTCTGGCACATAGTAGGTGTTCAGTCCATATGTAGTCTCTGAATAAACCCAATGTAATGATTGCAGTGATCTTTTGAGTTGGGCACAGCAAGGAACCCCTATTTTTATAGATGAGACCCTGAGAGATGTTCACTTGTGGGTGGCCAAGCAGAAATCAAACTAGGTCTGCATTGCTCCAAAGCTCCCCTCCACAGGGCTGTGCACATCTGTGTTCACAGGCACACACAGCACATGTGCACATGGACACACAGTAGATGTTCAATCAATTTCACACACACACACACACACACAGAGTAGATGTTCAATCAATTTCACATACACACACAGACACAGTAGTTGTTCAATTTCACACACACAGACACACACACACAGAGCAGATGTTCAATTTCACACCCACACAGAGTAGTTCAATCAGTTTCTCACACGCACACACACACAGTAGATGTTCAATTTCTCTCTCTCTCTCTCTCTCTCTCTCTCTCACACACACACACACACACACACACACACACACATACACACACAGAGCAGATGTTCAATCAGTTTTGTCAGGTTGAGCTGAATTTGCTTCCTGGTCACTGCAGGGAAAACCCCTCTGAACTGGTGGCGACAGAGTGACCAGGAAGGCCAGTGCCAGCCCCTGGGCCCCCAGGTCCCTTCATTCCCTGCTGGAGGTGGGGAGCTCTGGGTCTTCAAGGAGCTGATCCACCCAGGGCCTCACCCAGCCTGGGACCCTGCTCCAGTAGGAGCCCCATGCTCTCAGGCCTGTCCTTTCCTCTTGCCTTTGCCCTACCATCCGCTCTGCCTGGGACCCTCTTCCCTTTTTTCTCTGCCTGGCTGGCTCCATCCCTCATTCAGGTCTCAGATTCTCAGATGAGACCTCGCATCCTTAGAGAGGCCCTCTCTGCCTGCCCAGCCAAAGGGACGTCCTCCTAGTGTAGACTGTATTGTGCCCGAGGCACTTGCTGATCCCCGCCTTGCACTCAGTATTTCAAAATGTGTAAATATTTCAGGTGCCTTTTTTTTTTTTTTGAGATGGAGTCTTGCTCTGTTGCCCAGGCTGGAGTGCAATGGTGCGATCTCAGCTCACTGCAACCTCTGCCTCCCAGGTTCAAGCAATTCTCCTGCCTCAGCCTCCTGAGTAGCTGGGATTATAGGTGCGTGCCACCCCGCCCAGCTAATTTTTATATTTTTAGTAGAGATGAGGTTTCACCATGTTGGCCAGCCTGGTCTTGAACTTCTGACCTCAGGTGATCCACCTACCTTGGCCTCCCAAAGTGCTGGGATTACAGGCATGAGCCACCATGTGTTACTTGTGTTCTCTAACAGGTCTCCTGTTAGCTGGTCAGATCCTTGAGGGCAGGGACTCCTGCCTTGGTCTCTGTATCCCCAGTGTTTTGCACAGAGCCGGATGCACAGGAGATGCTCAATAATATTTGTAGATGAATAAATGAATGAATTAGTGAATAAATAGCCTGTGCAAGAGGATTGAGGGGTAGAGAGATTGATGGCCGTGCAGGCCTCTGGCAAGACCCTTCTCTCCATTGGCTCCTACCTCGCATTGTTTCTTGCTGACCCTGGTAATAATAATAATAATAATAGTTGTTGCTGTTATTATTGTTTATTGAGTACTTACTATACTATATGCCAGGATTGTACTCAAGCTCTGTGTGCACTGATGCATTGCATCCTTATAAGCCTCTATGAGGTACTGTTGTACCCAGTTTACAGATGAGGAAACTGAGGCTTACAGAACTAGTCCAAGATCGCCCAGTTGGTAAGTGGCAGACTGGAATTCGAACTACAGAGTCCATGACTTTCCCATGTCCCAATGCTGGCTTTTAGAGTCGCATCGGCTGTGCCAGTCAGGGACGTGCAGTTGTCAGAGCCGCCTCCCCACCTCACTGCCTGCAGCTGTCCAGGCAGGCTAGGGCTGAGAGGGGAGTAGCTGTGGGAAGCCCTGGCCTGTCACGAGCACCCAGACATGCTGAGGGCATCTTCATGCCTCAGGGTCCAAAGGTCCCCAAGCCCCGATGCCAGCCAGGAGGCTGCGGTGTCCCCAGGGCTCTGGCATTGCGGCATCTCTCCTTGGAATGGCTCAAAGGGTGCTTGCGCTGTTTGACTCCAGCCCCAGCCCTGGTCCTTGGTGTCCCCAGCTCTAGTGGCTGTATCTCTGCTGGTGGAGGTTGTGTCCCGGGGCCATTTTCCCACAGGGGAGTGGCCTTCCCTTTGGTGGCCTTCCCTTTTAGCTAAGGGTACAGGGAGGGGCCTCTGTGAAGGCAGGAATGCTGGGCTGGGGGCGGCTCAGCTCTGCACCAGCTGCTGCACTCTGGGTTTGCACTTGGCCTTCCTGGGCCTCGCTTTTCCCCACTGTAAAATGGGGCCAACGGGCCCACCTACTTCATTGGCTGCTGTGAAGCTTGCAGCAGAAAATGGCTTTAAAAGTGCTTTGTAAGCAGTGACGCACTGAAAAATGGGAATGCTTGGTACCCACCGGCTCACTCAGACGCTGGGAACTGCCTATTCCTGGGTTCCAGCTGGCCCCCATACTGGGGGTGAAGGGGCTACCTCCAAGTCTTCCTGACTCTGGCCTGTGTTGGGCCAGGGAACTTGCCTGGTCCCATCAGGAGCCTCACCCATGATGGGATTCAGGTGGGAGGGCCCTAGAGCAGGACATGGGCTCCCAAACTTGGCTGGGAGCCTCCCTATCTCAATGGAGTCTGAGGCCAGAGGTGAGGAGCAGGTGCGGGGGGTTAAGGGCCTGGTCCCTCCTCAGCAGGGTCCCCGAAGCCAGCCAGGGGTCTGTCTCTAGGCCTCTTACTTTGGGACAGAAGGCATTTTGTACCTGTTGTTGTTACATGTGAGAAGAGCCATGTGAACATGTGTGCACAGGTGCCATTGTCACACGTTGGGGAGATAATCCTGCATTTGGAGGCCACGTTGTACTCATGAAAGCACATGCACACAGTTCTCACACACATGCGCACAGACACACACACACAGACTCACACATTCCCACACACACAGTTCTCACACACATGAACACAGACTCACACACACAGACTCACACACACAGACTCACACAGACTCACACATTCCCCCACACACAGTTCTCACACACATGCGCACAGACTCACACACACAGACTCACACACAGACATACACAGACTCACACACACAGGCTCACACATTCCCCCACACACATTTCTCACACACATGAACACAGACTCACACACACAGATTCACACATTCCCCCATGCACAGTTCTCACACACACGAACACAGACACACACACAGACTCACACACACACAGACTCACACACAGACTCACACACAGACTCATACACACAGACTCACACATTCCCCCATGCACATTTCTCACACACATGAACACAGACTCTCACACACACATTCCCCCCCCCACAGTTCTCACACACATGCACACAGACTCATACACACACACATTCCCCCACACTCACACCTGCACACCCAGCTTCCCTAGAAGGCTGCCGAGGCTCCGTGCTCAGGCAGGCAAGGCCTCCAGACCCTCTCCCTGCCAGTCTGGAAGCTGCTCGCATCCTCCGGTTTCCAGCCTGGAGTCCCTTACCTCTGTCACCCTGCTAGACCTTCCAAATCCTCAGGAAGTGGTCAGGTCTCATCCAGTTCACACCCCAACCCCCCACATTTCATAAATGGGGAGATCAAGGCCTGGAGAGGCTTGGGGACCTATCTGAGGTCAGAGCGTCGGGCTTACAACCCAGGGCTCGAGTGAAAGCAGGCCCAGAGTGTACTCATCCCAGCCGGCCTGGCTGGGCCCCTCTGGGACTGAGTGTGAGAGGGCCTAGGACTTCTGCTTTGAGTCCTTGACATTTGCTCAGACATTGTCCTCAGAGGCGGCTGCACCCTCCCTTGGCCCACTCTCTGTCCAGAGCATCATCAGAGCTGCTTCAGAGACGGCGTTTCCATGTCTCTGGAGGCCACCAAGTAAAGGCTGGGCTGTCAGTGGGGACCCTGCAGAGGGAGGCCTGTACGCGCTGCTAAAATCCAACTCAGCCTAGGAATCAAGTTGTCTGGGCCCCATTGGATGCGGGTCCCCCCTGCAGTCTCTCTTGCACTGGAAGGGTAAAGCAGGGCTCTCAACAGCACAGGAGAGAGGCAAGGTTGTGCTCCTGGTGGGTGGGACATGCAGGGCAGAGGGCCAAGTTGCAGCTGGGCAGTGGGGGCAGGCCAGGATCCCAGTGGCCCCAAATCTCCACAACGCTCCAGAGGGGTGACATGTGGACCCCAGAGTCAGCCTTGGGTAAAACTGGGATCTCCTTCCTTGCCCTGGAGCGAGCCCGTGTGTTCGCAGGACACCCGGAAGGGGTACTCACCCAGCATTCCCAGCAGGTACAAGGTAGCCAGCGGTTGCGGAGACCCCATGGGCATGGTCTCTGGCCTTCTCTTGCCTCAGCTTGGGTAGCTCAGCACTGCAGGTGAGGATGTCTGGCCCGGTGTCTCGCTCTCAGGGAGGGAGAGGGCGGGGCGGCATGCTCAGGGAGGGGTGGGACGGGGAGCAGGCAGTGTGGGGCCTGCGTCACCCATGTTTGAAGTTGAACTGTCAACTTCCTCCTGGCAAAACCACCTGCCCCTGTTTGAATGGCAGCCCTGGCCTCTGCCAGCTTCCTGCCTAAGGTACCCGGGGCTGGGGCAGTGCTCTCGGCCACCCCCACACAGGACAAGGCCACGCATCCTGGAGGGACAGGGCTGCAGGGAGTGGGGACCCTGAGGGGGTTATGGAGGGTGAAGGCCTGGCTGCAGCTGAGGGCTGGGCTGAGGACAGGCGTCCCTGAGGCACGGGTCTGGGTGGGGAGAGGCGGGAAGTGGGCAGCATGATGCCAGTTCTTGCTGCAGACTCCAGTGAAAGCTGAAACCAAAACCTCCATATCTCCTTTGTGAGGGATGAGGTTGGAAGTTTGAGGTGACTTTCCACAGGTGTTGTTTTCCTAGCAGATACAAGAGATGGCTCTGTCATGAATGATGGGCTTGTGCCAGTGTGTGTGTGTGTGTGTGTGCGTGTGTGTGTATGTGTGTAGAGAGAGCGATCTCCATGTTGACTTGTGTGATCTCTGTGTTGTGTGTGATCTCTGTGCTGTGTGTGTGATCTCCATGTTGAGGTGTATATGTGAGCTCCATGTTGATGTGTGTGTAATCTCCATGTTGATGTGTGTGTGATTTCCATGTTGCATGTGTGTGATCTTCATGTTGATGTGTGTGAATGTGATCTCCATGTTGATGTGTGTGTGTGTAATCTCCATGTTGATGTGTATGTGATTTCCAGGTTGTGTGTGTGTGATCTCCACGTTGACTTGTGTGATCTCTGTGTTGTGTGTGTGATCTCCATGTTGGGGTGTATGTATGAGCTCCATGTTGATGTGTGTGTAATCCTCGTTTGATATATGTGTGTGTGATCTCCATGTTGATGTGTGTGAATGTGATCTCTATGTTGATGTGTGTGTGATCTCCATGTTGATGTGTGTGAATGCGATCTCCATGTTGATGTGTGTGTGTGATCTCCATGTTGATGTGTGTGTGTGATCTCCATGTTGATGTGTGTGATCTCCATGTTGAAGTGTGTGAATGCGATCTCCATGTTGATGTGTGTGAATGTGATCTCCATGTTGATGTGTGTGTGTGATCTCCATATTGATGTGTGTGTGTGATCTCCATATTGATGTGTGTGTGATCTCCATGTTGATGTGTGTGTGATCTCCATATTGATGTGTGTGTGTGATCTCCATATTGATGTGTGTGTGATCTCCATGTTGATGTGTGTGTGTGAGCTCCATGTTGATGTGTGTGAATGCGATCTCCATGTTGATGTGTGTGTGTGTGATCTCCATGTTGATGTGTGTGTGTGATCTCCATATTGATGTGTGTGATCTCCATGTTGTGTGTGTGTGATCTGCATGTTGATGTGTGTGTGTGATCTCCATGTTGATGTGTGTGTGATCTCCATGTTGATGTGTGTGTGTAATCTCCACGTTGAAGTGTGTGAATGCGATCTCCATGTTGATGTGTGTGAATGTGATCTCCATGTTGGTATGTGTGTGAGATCTCCATGTTGATGTGTGTGTGATCTCCGTATTGATGTGTGTGTGTGATCTCTATGTTGATGTGTGTGAATGCAATCTCCATGTTGATGTGTGTGAATGCGATCTCCGTGTTGATGTCTGTGAATGTGATCTCCATGTTGATATGTGTGATTTCCATGTTGATGTGTGTGAATGTGATTTCCATGTTGATGTGTGTGTGTGATTTCCATGTTGATGTGTGTGTGATCTCCATGTTGATGTGTGTGAATGCAATCTCCATGTTCATGTCTGTGAATGTGATTTCCATGTTGATATGTGTGAATGTGATCTCCATGTTGATGTGTGTGAGTGATTTCCATGTTGTGTGTGTGTGATTTCCATGTTGATGTGTGTGTGATCTCCATGTTGATGTGTGTGAGTGATCTCCATGTTGATGTGTGTGAATGTGATCTCCATGTTGATGTGTGTGTGTGTGATCTCCACGTTGATGTGTGTGTGTGATTTCCATGTTGATGTGTGTGTGTGATTTCCATGTTGATGTGTGTGTGTGTGATCTCCATGTTGACTTGTGTGATCTCCATGTTGTGTGTGTGATTGCTATCTTGGGGTGTATGTATGAGCTCCATGTTGATGTGTGTGTAATCCCCATTTGATATGTGCGCATGTGATTTCCATATTGATGTGTGTGATCTCCGTGTTGATGTGTGATCTCTGTGTTGGTGTGTGGGTATGTATGTGAGCTCCATGTCCCTGTTGCTCTTGGAGGGTCTGGAATCAACCCCCTTGAAGAAGAGATAGGGTCTCTGCAAAGAAGATAGGGAAGCCTGGGGCAGGGGAAAGGCCATGTGTTTCCCTGGGCTGGGCTGGGTTCCATTTTTTCCTCACATCCTTTGTGTTCCCAGATGAGAAAGCTCCTGGCTCCTGGGGATTCCTGTACTCTGGGCCACCCCAGGCAGGTGGGAAGCAGTTCAAGGATGTGATCACTGGTCCAGGTCCACCAGGGCCAGGGGCATCCCCCTCCCTGGGCTGGAGAAGCTGGCTTGGTGATGCATCCACTTAGATTCCACTTAGACCTGTAGCAGGACAAGCCACAGACAAAACCCCTCAGACACCGAGTTAAAGAAGGAAGAGGTTTATTCGGTCGGGAGCATCAGCAAGACTTCTGTCTCAAGAGCCGAGCTCCCTGAGTGAGCAATTCCTGCCCCTTTTAAGGGCTCACAACTCTAAGGGGGTCTGCTTGAGAGGGTTGTGATCAATTGTGCAAGCAGGGGGTATGTGACTGGGGGCTGCATGCACCGGTAATTAGAATGGAACAGAATAGGACAGGGATTTTTAAGTGCTTTTCTATACAATGTCTGTAATCTATAGATAACATAACCAATTAGGTCAGGAGTCGATCTTCAACTACCAGGCCCAGGTGTGGCGCCAGGCTGTCTGCTTGTGGATTTCATGTCTGCCTTTTAGTTTTTACTTCTGTCTTTGGAGGCAGAAATTGGGCATAAGACAATATGAGGGGTGGTCTCCTCCCGTTTCCCCCCTCCTTAGAGAATCTCACTTATTAGTGGGAGTTCTCACTTTCATTTTCACTACCCATGTGTTCTTGCAAGACAGATCGATAGTGATTCACATAGTACACTTGCGCTGAAGCATTTTGGTGAACTAAGGTAGTGATGAAGCTTTTTATCATTTGAAGAAGTACAGGGAGCAAACAAGGGAGCAGTAAGCAGGTTCCTATTACTATTAAAACTCCTATTATAAGAGTTTTAAATCCTCGTAGCGCTGGGAACCATTTTCCAAACATGGCCCCAGGATCAAATCCATGCCATACTTGCATGGGCACGTGTGCCAGTTTTGTCATATTTCTAACTATGTCTTCAACTACTTGCCCTTGATCATCTATTTGTAGACAGCAAGTAGTAAGGTTAAATTTCCTACAGACCCCTCCTTCAGCTGCTAGCAAGTAGCTAAGAGCCAATCTATTTTGATAGATACCATTTCTCAACTGAGTTTCTTGCCGGGTCAGAATAGTCAAGGCTCTGCTGGTTTTATTAGTGCTTATTTCTAAGACAGCTTGTAGCTGTATGATTCGGTTGATCATGTAAATGGGGGTCTGGTATCCCCACGAGCCTTGTTGTGCCCAAGTAGCAGGCCCATAATATTGTATGACTCTCTCAGGGGGCCATTCATCATCTTTCCAATTTCCTATAGCTATGCTTCTCTTTTTGCAGGAAGCATAGACAGGGAAGCCCAGAAGTTTGCCTGTTTTTATGGGCAGTAGGAAGAAAGACAGTTTAATAGTGCCAATAGCACAACTACCTGCCCACTGGTCAGGTAATTTGGCATAAGCTCTATGCCCACATATCCAGTCTAATCCAGCGGGGGCTGTCCAGTCCCAGTGGGACTGCGGGTCGGTCCACACAGTTTGCAACTTTGGGAATTTACTAAATGGATTCTTCTCTGTGTGATTTGAACTCCACCAAGTGACTGTTTTTGTGGTACCAGTTGCTGACCCAGACAACTAAGTCATCCTATGGGGTGAGTGAATTCTTTTCCTTCTCTAGCTATGCAATATTGTCCAATAATTGAGGCTTTTAGGACTCAGAAATTATCAGGGTGATTCTTTTGAACTGGGAATTCATCAGAAACTGGGTCTGTAGGTACTATTCTCGGGTTTCCCATGGCCATTGATTTCCCATTACAGTTCCTCCACATACATAACATGAAATGACATTGAGAGACTAGGCTACATGCTCGGCTAATTGCAAAAACAAATTTCTTGTTTTTCCTGGAATTTCTGGTACTGGCACATTTAGTTCATCATAGAAAGCTTGAAACACTGGCTCAGGAGAGCGTTTGTAAACTTCTCCTTGGACCAAGTCCTGTACTGGCCAGTAGTCCTTGGTCCCTGGCTTAGGGAACAGGCAGAAGGGGGGTGTTCCATGGAGACTGGCAAGGAACTGTAATTCCATAGGCTTTCGAGCACCTGAGATGAACCCGGATTCCTTCAAGAGCTTCTCTGGGAACCAGATACTGCTTTTGTCTAATTGGTTGGGCCCCAGGCTTAACTTCTATGAGTATGGGGGCTTGGTTGACTGCCAGTCCCAGAGGATTGTCCTCTGTCCATACTCGGGGCCATCACTTAGCTAGAGCTGGTTTTATCTCTTGGCCTGGCTCGGTTAGAAAAAGTCTCCATTCTTCTTCCTGGGGGACCGTAAAGGCCATGATAACTCCTGTTCCCGGTAAGTTTAGCAGTAAAGAGCCCTGCTTTGTAAAGGAGATGGTGGCTTTCAGCTTGCTAAGCAAGTCTCTTCCCAGCAAGGGCAAGGGACAGTCAGGCATGTACAAGAACTGGTGAACTATCTCATGTCCCCGCACCGAGCAGGTCTGTGGTAGACAGAAAGCCTGCTTAGTGGAAACTCCTGCTGCTCCGATTATATCAATGGTTTTCTTGGATAAACGGTGACCAGGGTGGTCACTACTGAATGTTCAGCACCAGTATCGACAAAAAACTTAATGTCCTTGCCCCCAGTTGTAATCCTGAGCGTGGGCTCCTTGGGGGCACTTGAGCCCGGTCCCCTTCAGTCCAATAGCCCTTCAGCCAGATTGAACAAAGCTCCCTCGTCTTTATCTGAGGTCTTTTGTTCTGCATCACCTTGATTTTCCTTCGGTTGGGGACACGTATCTTTCCAATGTCCCACTTCCTTACAATAGGCACATTGGTTACGTTGCAAGCGTGGGTGATTAGACTGGGTATTCGTCCCAGAACCCCCCTTGCCCTCTCCTTTTGGGGGAATTCTTGTAATGGACATGGCCAGTAAGTTGGCATTTCACCTAGCCTGGCGTTCGCCTTCCTTACAACTTTCTCTGCGGCTTGTTGCATCTCTATTCACAAACACTTGATTGGCCATTTCAAGTAGCTGTGAGGTGTTCATACCTGCAAACCCGGCCTGTTTCTGCAATTTTCTCCAGATATCTTCTGCACTTTGACTAACTAAGGCCATGCTAATCATGCGCTGATTTTCAGGGCTATCTGGATCAAAAGGAGTGTACATACGGTAAGCCTCACACAGTCTTTCATAGAATTGCGCTGGACTCTCCTCTTTTCCTTGGATGACCTCAGAGACCTTATTTATATTTGTAGCCTTTATGAGCCCCTTTCTTTAGACCTTCTATTAATGCCTCACGGTACTGTCTTAGCCTCTCCATGTCTGGTTGCATTGAGGGTGCTGACTTCCCTCAGCGGGTGGGAGTGAGAACCTTCCTTAACTAACTGTCCGTTTGCTACTAGTACTGCTACTGCCTGTCCTCTTAACCCCTGTGGGGGGTTCAAAACTAGCTGTAACCAAGAATCTATATATGGGAACTGATCTGGGTGCCCTGGCTTACAGGTTACCCTGTGCCATACCTTTGAGACAAGGGACCTGTCCAGGCTTCCTTCTGATGGCCAACCCACCTCTAATGCTGGCCAGTCTATCTCACACAAAGTTCTAAGTTTTCCTGGTATTATAGTGACTCCATAGTCTCCCTTAAATCCCTTTTTGAAAATTTTCAGCATAGTTCCTAGTGGGGTGGGCTTACTTTGTGCCTGACCCATGTTTCCTTGAGACAAAACACCACGCTCACACCACATGCACACCACAAAACAAAGAACGGGTAAAAAGGGCACACACACATTTTTACAGTTTACACCAAACCAGAATCAAAACCAAAGTCAAAGTATCAAGAAATCCAAGCCAGGTCAAAACGAAAACCAAAGTATCAAGCAATCCAATTCAAGTCGAAAACAAAAACCAAAGTGCCGGTACAGGCACACCATGGGTGATCAGGCCCTGCTTCCACTCAAATGGAGTGGGCAAGTTCCAGAGACTAGTCTTACCAAGTTTCAGTTGTCTGGACTCCAAGTGCCAGTTCCTTCCTGGTGTTCGGTCACTGCATTGATCCTCCACAGGGGCCTGCCACGCACTGCTCCGGTGAGGCGTTCCACCGGGGCAATTGCCTACCCGGGAGCGCGCTCAGGATCCGCGTTGCTCAAGCTGGCCGGAGTCCCCGACAGGGATGCTCCACAGGGCAGGCCTAAGCCGCCTAAGGGGCTACCTCGACTGTCCATTAATCACCTTGCTTCCCGGTCAGAAAACCAAGAAATGTAGCAGGACAAGTCACAGACAAAACCCCTCAGACACCGAGTTAAAGAAGGAGGCGATTTATTCGGCCAGGAGCATCAGCAAGACTCCTGTCTCAAGAGCCGAGCTCCCTGAGTGAGCAATTCCTGTCCCTTTTAAGGGCTCACAACTCTAAGGGGTCTGCTTGAGAGGGTCGTGATCAACTGTGTAAGCAGAGGGTACGTGACTGGGGGCTGCATGCACCAGTAATTAGAACGGAACAGAACAGGACAGGGATTTTTACAGTGCTTTTCTATATGATGTCTATGATGTCTGGAATCTATAGATAACATAACCAATTAGGTTAGGGGTCAATCTTTACTAGGCCCAGGTGTGGCACCGGGCTGTCTGCCTGTGGATTTCATTTCTGCCTTTTAGTTTTTACTTCTTCTTTCTTTGGAGGCAGAAATTGGGCACAAGACAATATGAGGGGTGGTCTCCTCTCTTAGACCCACTTAGACACTCCCTGGTTTCTGCCCACTCAGGGCCGGAAGGGACTGTGTGCTTGAACCTCTTTAGCAGAGGGAAACTTTGACCCTCACCCGAGGATCAAGGAAAGAGGACTCCTAAGGTAGCTGTGATTGGGGCCACACCCATCCCTCATTCAGCCTTCAGAGGTGCCTCTTCCTCCCACCAGAAGTGGCCTCAGCCTGGGATGGGGAGACCTCACCCAGCCCCTCCTGGCCAGGCCTGGCCCAGTTCCCTGCCCCATCCCTCACATCCATCCTTCCTGGTCCCTTGACTCTGGAAATCCCAACCTCTTTCATGCATTTGTTCGTTTGTTCATTCATTCATTCACTCATTCATTCATCAATATTTGCCCTGTGCTAAGCACAGGGATGTGAAGACGAAAGAGACAGACATGGCTCCACCCTTCTTAGCACCAAAGAAAAAGCAGGGATGTTTTTTCTTGATGAGTGCTGTTCGTGAGTCACACAACTGTGTATCGTAAGCAGCCCTTCACAGCCCCTGTTCCCACACTCAGTGTACATAATTGCAGCCCAAAAGAGTGAGAGAAATTTTACTAAGCACCTTTCTCTAGCCAGGGCTGTCAGCTTCTTCAGTCTTCCCAATTATCATGGGAGTGGGCACAGCTTTCCATTTCACAGATGAGAAAACTGAGGCTCAGAAGGTAAAGTATTTGGCCCCAGGAGGTCAACACTGAAGTATGATCCCACATTTTCCTCACTTTGCCACCCTTGCCACCACTCCCCACCTCTTTACCCAAAGAAAAGAAAACAAACCAAACATTTGGGCTTTGCTTTGATCTCGGAGTCTTCATCACGGCATAATTTCTACTCTTTTTGTTTGTTAGTTTGGTTTTGGAAAACTGAAAGTAGCTCGGGGCCTCGGGTTGCTGTCTTTCAGGCCCCCAGGGCTTGGCACTGCCTCGACCCTAGAGAAGGGGGTTCCTGCCCTCCGAGAACACTGCCCTAAAGGCTCCCTCCCTGCTGCCCACCGCCATAAGTTACCCCTCGCCCCTTTCACCCCTCCGGGCCTCTAGGTCCAGAAACTTCTGGGCCCCTGTCCCCGCTCAGACCCCAGATCCCTGGCGGGAGTTTCCTGTCCCCATCACTGCACTTTCCATGACACAAGAGGAAGTCAGCTGAGCCCAGGCTGGGTTTTCCAGGCAGCACGGCCCAGTAGAGGCTGAAGGTGGGGGAGGGGGTTGCTGAGCCCCCAGGGCCAGGTGTCAGAACCTCCTCAGCCTCTACCGGAGAGGTGCCTGCCGGTGCTGCCCTGGGCCACACCAGGTAACCTGGGGTGGGGTGTGCCTGTGTCTGTCTCCCCTCTGGACTTGGTGACTCCTCAATGCCCCCAGGTGTGCCCTCTTCACCAGGGCAAAGGGGCACTAGGGATGTGGGGAAGAGGGAGGAGCTGAGGGTAGGAGGGAGGAGGGGAAGGAGACTAAGGAATGTGACTGGTGCATAGTAGGACCTCAGGGTTTGTTGAATGAATGAAGGAAGAAATCTATGGAATGATTCCCAAAGATGATGGATGGCCTGGTGGCCAGATGAGAAGGGCAGGAGAGGCCTGCAAGTGTGTGTGGATGACTCAGTGACCTGGATCCTTGGAAACAGTTGGCTGTGGGGGTGGGGGAACCCAGGGAGCTGACTTTGCAACACCCCCTCCCTGTCAGCTCAGAAAGTGCCTCCCCTCCCCCAGCTTCGTTCCTACCCAGTTTGGCTGTTTGTGGAGAGTGGGGAAGGGGAGAAGGAGAGACCTAGGATCCAGGTCTGGACATGCATGTGGCATGCAGTGTGGTGGGGACGCGCTGGCCTGGTGGCACCTGCATTCAAGTCCCACATTTGTCACCTTTGTGGTCAGGTCCCTGTCATGCTCTGGGCCGAGGTTGGCTCATCTGTAAAATGTGGAGATTGGATGATCCCGAGGCCCAGCTCTCTTGTCCTAGGAACCCCGCATGAAAGTGTTCGACTGGAGTCCAGTCAGAGGTGGGGAATTTCTCTATGTGGGGCCTGGAGGTTTGCCTCTTTCGCTAGTGTGAGAGGGGACTGAGTGTTGAGTGAGTGTCAGGGCTTTGGGGAAGGGTAGAAGACTGAGGATTCCAAGTGCCTGAACAGGATCCTGCTGGCTTGGGAAGGTGTCTCGGTGTGTGTACTTTCCCCAAGTCCAGGTGCGAGTGGAGCAGCTGGGGAGGGGGCTGTCTTGCCTGGAGGGACAGATAAGGCTCCCTCACTGACCCCCTACTTTCCTAGCCCCTCACGGACAACACTAGACAGCCTCCTGTGGCTTCTGGAAGATCTGTGATCAGTGGTACCCTGGAGTGGGAGGGCTGGTTGGCTCAGACCACGTTCACCCCCGCCTCTGCTGGGCCCCCTCAAGTTCCCCTCAATGGGGCTGTGTTCCTGGAGCCCCTTTCCATTGCTACCTGCCCCACCCCTCCAAGGCCTGCTGCAGGCCTGCCCACAGCCTGGGGTGCCAGTCACACATGCCACAGCCTGAGGCCCCGAGGACTCAGCATTCATGTTCACTCTTCCGCTGCTACTGTAAGATTAGACTTGTTCCACCATACGGCATAGGCTTTGGTTGAGAAAATAAGGCCTCCTAGTAGTGTACGACAGGTGTTAATGAAAGCTGTTGTTCACGTGAAATAACAGGATCAGAGAGGTTATGTGAATTTCCCAAGGTGCACAGATAACCCACAGTGAACTTTGGACTGGACCGCCAGGCCTCCTCTTCTATGGGCACCCCTTTCCCTGGTGCAGCCTCTCTCTCTCATCTCAGGCTGGTGCTTCCCCTGGCCATCTGGGGGTTTTGCTGAGATCCTGGGGGCCTAGGAGGCTGGCAGACCCAGCTGTGTGTCCTCAGTGTGGCTCTTGGAGCCTCAGATCCCATCTATAAAACGTGTAGAACACAGGCTGACTTGAAGGGATGTTGGGAGGCTGGCTGGGCACGCCTGTGGAAAAGGCTCATGGTGGTGGTCAGCATGCAGAACTTCAGCATGGCTCTCAGCTTCTTAGAGCAGTGCTTAGCGTTCCTGAAGGCCTGACACTGGTCAGGAGTGCTCCTGCCTTCTCTCCCCTGCACCTAGCACCTGGCACAAAGCTATTTCTTAAACAAATGAATGATTGACAGGGAAGCTTTCAGCAGGGACACATGAAACAGACTGACAAGCACACCCTGCCCACCCACCCCCACCTCCCTGAGCTTCCAGCCCAGTGGGGAGGTTACCCGACAGGCAACTGGGACACAGCATGGAAAGGTCAGGCCTGAGGGAGCACAGTGGGGGACGTGTGTCCAATCCAGCCTCTGGGAAAATCAGGGAAGGCTTCCTGGAGGAGGTGACATCTAGATGAAGACCCAAAGGATGAGTAATTTTCCAGTTTGGTGGTGGGATCAATTTTCCAGGCTGAGGGAAGCATAAGGACAATGGTTTCTGAGTCCTGCTAGCGCAGTGGCTTCTAGATGGGTCCAGAAGTGGGGTGCTATGGGCAGCATCCTGGCTCAGTCCCTCACTGGCACTGTGCCTAGGGTGGAGTCTCTCTCCCGGGTCTCAGTTTATCTGTGAAATAAAGGCACTGCACCAGATGGTCTGCCAGATTCCTCAATCTGTGAGTTGAATCTTGGAATCTCATTTAAAGAATATCAGTTACCAGAAGCTGGAAAGCTGATACATCCATTTTTAAGGGACAAAATGGCAAAAGCCACATTAAAAAAAAAACCTCATATACACTATTACCTTTAGAGAGGCCTCCTATACTCACCAGGGGGCAAGACAGTCTGCACAGGGGTGTTGAAGCCACCAAGGGATAATAAAAACATGGAAAGATAGGGCAAAGGGCAAATAAGCTCCAAACCAGCTACACTCTGGAATAGTGGGACTACAGCCATCAAGAAGGGGCTCATAGATCCCCGTATCCTGACACAGAGAAACAGCCATGATATTTTGCTCAGTGAAAACATTAAATTTCAGAACAATTTATATATTGCAATCCTATTTTCATAAAATAAAATATGAATGAGTTGAACAGTTTCTACATTTACAGAAAAAGGTTTTGCAGAATATTCATCAAAATAATAATAAATTAATTGTGGGGGTGAGAGTCGATCAAGATAGCAGCGTGAGGTTGGGTAGGGATTTTATTTTATGCACATAAAAGGGATCTGCAGAAAATATTTTAAAGAAGAAAGTTCTGGTATTTGTATAATTATATATAACATATAACATTTTTATAACATGTTTTTTTTTTTTTTTTGAGACATGGTCTCACTCTGTTGCCCAGGCTGGAGTGCAGAGGCCGATCTTGGCTCACTGCAACCTCCGCCTCCCGGGTTCAAGCAAGTCTCCTGCCTCAGCCTCCCAGGTAGCTAGGATTACAGGCACATGCCACCACACCTGGCTAATTTTTTGTATTTTTAGTAGAGACGGAGTTTCACCGCGTTAGCCAGGCTGGTCTCGATCTCCTACCCTTGTGATCTGCCCGCCTCGGCCTCCCAAAGTGCTGGGATTAAAGACGTGAGCCACCGTGCCCGGCCCAACATGATTTTTTAATAATAAAAATAATGCATATTTTTGTGAAAAATTAGCAAAACTATAGAATATAAAGAAAAAAATAAAACCAGTCACAATCCTACCATTCATTATGACCACTGTTAATATGTCATATATTTTATTCTTTTCAATTTATAATTACGATAATCTACTGTTTCAAAATTAGTATCATGTATTTGTGATATACATGTTTATATGTATGAGGTATATATATTTTATATAAATTATATATCTTTTATAAATATACTTAAAAGGATATATACATATACACAAAGATATCTATATGTAGATATATATAGAGAAATATCTTTTTATCCTGCTTTTTTTTCTTAAAATATATCTTGAATGTCATGCCATATCATAGACTTATATAACACGGTTTTTAAAAAATGGGTCTACAATAGCTAATAAAAGTTCTGATGTTTGCTTAACCAATCCCTATTATTGGACATTTGTGTTGTTTTTTTTTTTTGTTTTGTTTTGATTTTTTTGAGACAGTATCTCAGTCTGTCGCCCAGGCTGGAGTGCAGTGGTGCGATCACAAGTCACTGCTACTTTGACTTTCTGGACTCAAGTGATCCTCCCTCCTCAGCCTTAGCTGGGACTACAGGCATGAGCTACCATGCTTGGTTAATTTTTAAAAACAAATTTTTTGTAGATATAGGATCTCACTGTGTTGCCCAGGCTGGTCTCAAACTCCTAGGCTCAAGCAATCCTCCTGCCTCAGCCCTGCAAAGTGCTGGGATTACAAGCATGAGTCACTTTGCCCAGCTCCTCTCTCTCTCTCTCTCTCTTTTTTTTTTTTTTTTTTGCTGTTAAAAATAACGGTGATAAATATTTTTGTACAATCCTATCCTTATTTCCTTTAATTAGAATTATTTGAGTCAAGGATTATGACCATTTTAAATACTAAAGGCACACTATAAAAATTGAATTAGAAACATCCATCCCAACTTAGTTCTAGTAGATCTGAATACTGATTGGCTGAGTTGACTTAAAGAGGGACACATTTGAGTAGGTTTATAACTGCTTTAGGGACCAGGATTTTTCTGTTCCATGATGGGCACTCCAGGTGCTCTGTGACCGTCAGTGTGGAAGAGGTGCAGGCCCACCTCAGGGGACATATTTGATATAAGAATAAGACACGTTTGTAATCATTTACTGGGTGTCCAGGACACTCCTCGAGTGACTTCTGTTTGTCTTTGATGGCGTGTCCTTCCCTTGGCCCATTGCTGGGAGGTTTGGAGGAGCCGAGGTCACCAGCTTTGTTTCAGAGATGAGGAGACTGAAGTTCTGAGAGATGAGGGGATGGGTCCAGGCGCAGTCAGCCTTGGCCTGCGGCAAGAGGCAGGTCCACAAGGCAATCTGGGGAGAGTCAGTTCTGGTCTGGTGTGGAGGGTGGGAGGGCATAGCTCAACAACTTCTACCCCATCCACACCCATGTGGAGCGCTCACCTCGGTATGCGTCCCAGCAAGCCCCAACACTTCAGCACGGGTTATATGTTCCTAATTCTGTAAGCTCTTCTGAGGCCAGGGCTGTGTTGGGTTGACTCTGTGGGATGATCTGGAAACAAGTACTTATTGGTGTTATACGTGGTGATAATGATGATAGTGATGATGGTGTCAATGATGACAATGATGATAATGGCAGTCATGATGATGACGGTGATGATGAAATGATGAAGATGATGGTGATGATGTCAGTAATGTTGAAGATGTCGATGATGATGATGATGATGATAATAGCTACCATTTACTAAGGGCTTACACGGTGCTAGGGACTCTATGTAATTACATTATCTTGTTTTTTTCCCCAGAGTGAGTATGCCACCTTGGCCGGGCGTAGTTGCTCATGCCTGTAATCCCAGCACTTTGGGAGGCCGAGGCAGGAGGATCACTTGAGCCTAGGAGTTAAAGACCAGCCTGGGCAACATGGCAAAACCCTGTCTCTATAAAAAAATTAAAAAAAAAATTAGCCAGGCATGGTGGTGTGTGCCTGTAATACCAGCCACTTGGGAGGCGGAGATGGGAGGATTGCTTGAGCCCAGAACGTTGAGGCTCCAGTGAGCTGTGATCATGCCATTGCACTCCAGCCTGGGTGACAGAGTGAATGTATACATGCCACCTTCACTGATATGGAGGATGACCTGAGGTGGCTCACAGATGAGCATTTTAATCTTAATAATGTATTTGTTTTACTTTATATTAATATATATACTGAAAATAACTAGCTCACCAGATTCATGGTTTATACATTTCATTTTTAGATTAGTGAGTTGATTTAAAGCAAAAATATTAAGTGAAAAATAATACTTGGTATTTGGATAAGGTAAACGTGAACGGAAATTTAAATCATTGACATTTGGAAGCATCTGGGGCAGATATCATTTTTATTCTATTTGGCAGAGGAGTGAGTAGATACTCAGAGAGTTTAATTAGCCTGAGATTATACACCATCCAGGTGGTAAAGCTGGACTGGAACCCAGATGCTTAATTTAAAATGACAACAACAACTTTTTACTTAAATATAGGATACACATAGCACAGTGCATGCGTTGTGTTATAAATGTAACTTCACACACTGCACGTGCTTGTGTAACCAGCACCTGGGAGGCTCCCCACTGCCTCCCACTGCTCCCTACCTAGGTATCCACTGTCCTGACTTCTGTCATCGTGGATTGGCTTTGCCTTTTCTTTGAACTTTATTTTATTTATTTATTTTTTTGGGACAATAGTCTGTCACCCAGGCTGGAGTGCAGTGGTGCCATCTTGGCTCACTGCAGCCTCTGCCTCCCAGGTTCAGATGAATCTCCTGCGTCAGCCTCCCGAGCAGCTGGGATTACAGGTGTGCACCACCACGCCAGGCGAATTTTTATATTTTTAGTAGAGACAGGGTTTCGTCTTGTTGGTTAGGCTGGTCTTGAACTCCTGGCCTCAAGTGCTCCATCTACCTCAGCCTCCCAAAGTGCTGGGATTACAGGTGTGAGCCACCGTGCCTCCCCTTTTCTTTGAACTTTAAATGTATCACAAAGTTTATACCTTTTGTGTTTTGATTTTTTTTCACTCATTATACTTGGATGATTCATCCATATTATTGTGTATAGGAGCTTGTTCTTTTTCATTGCTGTATAGTATTCTATTGTCTCTATAGAGACAACCACCATTTATTTGCACATTCAACCATGACAGGCATTTGGTCATACAAAGTCTACATCTTTTAACCTTGAAGCTCTGCTGCCACCCGCAGATACCTGCATATCACAGTAAACAAGAATTTCTCTCAGAGAGCTGGAGACAAGGAGGGTGTAAAACACACAAAGCCACAATTACAGAGGTGCGGTGCTTTCCCAGTTGTAGAGTGGCCTCGAGGTGGCCTGGGTGGTGTATGGTTTGGACACTCTTAATGCCGCTCTTGGAGCACTGCACTTTACAAAGCATTTGCAGGGAAGCATCGCACTTCACGTCCCTGACAGCCCGGTCAAACAGGGAGGTGCCCTGTCCCCGCGCAATCAATGAGGAAACTGACTACGACACCCACAGTGAAACAGAAACAGAAGCAGAGCCTGCACTTGCATCTCCAGATACTAAGTCCTTGGCTGTTTATACCTTGTTCCAGTTGCCTGGTAAATCCAGGGGAGATCTGAGTCCTTGGAGATCCTTTCTGTCCCCTTACAGGGAACTTGTAGTCTGGGATTTGAGTCTCCCTCTGTGAAGGATTTAAAGGCAAGATAAGTCTCTGATGTTTTTGGAGAGGAAACCTGCCTTCCCTAGAGCCTCACTTTACTTCCTCTGCAAAGCTGGGGAGGGTCCCTGCTCCCCTGCAGGGCAAGGGTTGTCATCACCATTGTCATTAACAACCCCTGCCTGTGTCTGCCTCGAGTCATCCTCACCGAGTGTGGCACTTTCACATTCATCACTGAGATCAACCTGATCTTCATAACAACCCGGGGAGGAAGACAGCAAAGATGACATTTGCCCCATCTTTCAGAGAGGTGAAGTGCCCTGCCCATGATCACACAGCAAGTTAAGGAACCAACAGGGACCCAGGGCTCCTGATTCTCCTGCTGAGAGGATACCCTCCACTCCATCAGGCGCTGTCCTCTACGGGAGGCCTTCTGTTAGGACATACCCCACTCTGAGGCCATGGGGCCCAACACACAGGGGCATGGTGGTCCAGCAACATTAGGGGGCTTCCCCAGGATGCTCAGCAAGAAGGGTTGGGCTGGTGGGAACCCACAGCTCCTGCGTTCTAACCTCTCTGCAGGACAGGGTGGGATGGCAGGGAGGCTGGGGGGGGTGGGGAAGAGGGCCAGCAGGAGGTCCCGGGACAGACTGGTTCTCGGGGCAGCCTCCCTGGCAGGGACAGGGGTTAAAATGGGTTTCTAGAGCCCCCTTTTCTTCTCTGTCAATCACCAGCTGTGCAAGCTCCTCTGAAAAGTGGGAATAACACTAGTACCTGCCTCATCGGATTGTCATGAAGATTAAATGGGGTGAGGTAGGTAGAGCAGAGGCCAGCGTCTGGCAGGAACATTCAGTTCACCCGCTTCCCCACACGCTCTGCCAAGGAGGGCAGCTTGGGATGGGTGTGTGCCTGCAAACACAGGCCCTCCCGATATTCCTGAAGGGATGTGATTTGTAACTGTGAAAAACACAACCCAACTGTCAGAAGCAGATGGCACCTGCTGGGTAATCTGTGACCTCAGCGTGTCGTTCCTTTGATTCTGTACCAAGACCACTCTGCCGCATTGGAACCAGGCTGGAAAGTCGAGCGTGCCCCATGGCATACAAACCACACCCTGCCTGTGCGCTTGCCCGGCAGGGAGGGGACTGCAGGGGAGTCCCTTTACTGGGTTGTGTGTTTCTGTGGGGGCTGGATCCTGCCCTCCAGGGGGTCACTCTCTGTGCCTGCTCTCTGTGTCCCCGTGAGGTTTCTCTGACCAGTGTGCAGAGCTGCCGAGGTCCCTGGATGAGACAGGCACTGGGCAGGAAGCCCTGGGGTTGATGCTGGGCAACACGCCCACGGGTGAGGTCTGGGTAGGGTGTGGAAAGGAGTGTGGGGAGTGAAAGGAAGCTGGACCTGGCCCTGCCTCCACTCTCACCCTCAGCCAGGCCCTGCCAAGGCTTCCTTCCCCAGGAAGACCTCGGTTCCCCCTCTGCACTGAGGTATGGCCTGCTCCTTCTTCCTCCATCTTTTCTGGAGTCTAAGCTCCCTTCTGAGTTTCCCCTTTGACAAAGGGATTGGATAGAAAGGTGAGAAGTCTCCAGTTCTGTAATCCTGAGAGCCCATTCCTCTCCGGACCCCGCTAATACACAGTGTGGACAGAGCTTGTCCAGTCAGGTTCCAGGACAATTTCTGATACAGGATGTGTGGAGAAAATGGATGATTTAAAGCACAAATGAGGATTTCTCCTGTGGGGTCCAGAGCTTAGCTGCAAGTCCTTCCAGCATCTGGATCCCAAAGAAGGAGGCTGCATGCTGGGGACAAGGGCTCATGTCGGGGAACAGAGAGGCTTCCCTATGTTGAGGTCCAGAGTCGGGCAGGCGGCAGAGCAGCCACCCCTGGAAATGGGATCTTTTAGCCCAAGAGACCCTCAAAGGCCTTGGGACAGAGAACTCCTTTTTTGAGGTCCTGTTATTCACTGCCCCTCGGTTGTGAGTGAATCTAAAGGCAGGCTTGTGGGGCCCAGCTAATGAGCTCCCTTTGTTCTGGCCAGAGTTTGGGAATCCCAGGGAGCGGGGAGGAGTTTCTACTCCCAGGTTCTCAAGGTAGCCAGAATGACACGTGGGCCCCAGAGCCGGGGACAGAACTCCCTGTCCAGGCAGTTCATTGAGAGCTACTGGGGCTCTAGTCTGGTTTCTGGCTCCTCCGAGGGTGCCCCTGGCATGGGAAGTTGTCTAGGGGCACACTGAGCCCCGGGTGGAACAGGTGTCCTGACCTTGGGATCCAGGTTTGTGCTTCAGTGTTCCACCAGCTGCCTGACGTCATGGGTGGGCATTTGTGTGTTTTTCTGGGGAGAAGGTCTGCACCTCAGCGCCTCCCATGCCCCTAAAAAAGGTTCTATGCTGGGCTCACGCCTGTAATCCCAATACTTTGGGAGGCCGAGGCAGGCGGATCATGAGGTCAGGAGATGGAGACCATCCTGGCCATGGTGAAATGCTGTCTCTACTAAAAATAGAAAAATTAGCTGGGTGTGGTGGTGTGCGCCTGTAATCCCAGCTACTCAAGTGTCTGAGGCAGGAGAGTCGCTTGAACCCAGGAGGTGGAAGTTGCAGTGAGCCAAGATCGCGCCACTGCACTCTAGCCTGGCAACAGAGTGAGGCTCAGTCTCAAGAAAAGAAAAGAAAAGAAAAGAAAAGGCTCTAGAAGCTCTGGTGCAGTACAGGACGGCTCTGCCTGGAAGTGTGGTTTCATGTTTTGTTGGTTTGCCAGGTTTTGCTGCAGAGAATGCAACTTCTCCCCACTTCGGAGACCGCGACTTGGTGTGTCTTGATTGTTGAGCTGCTTGTGCAGTTGCTTGTTCTGCTAGAGATTATAGCATTTCTTTCGTCTTCCCAGCTCCTGCAGTGAGGTGAGGATGCCCGTGTTCTGAGGAGCCTCGGGTAGGGTGCTGGGGCTTGTTTGATTCAGAGTTGGAGCTGAAATGAATCCGTTATATAGAGAAGAAAGCTGAGTCCCCCGCAAGGTCAAGTGACTGACACAGGCCCACATAGCTGGTCCAGACTTAAGGTTCTGGATCCCGGGTCCTTTCATCCCGTTATTCCCCAACCTTTCCTGTTGCTGTGGCAATAACAAAAGGGGCCAGAGAGGGTTAATCCTAGTACTTTCCATGCAGCCACCATGTAACCTACTGCACCCAGCACCCTACAAGCACGGATTCTTGTCTGTGCATTACAGCTGTGGCCCAGAATGGATGGTTCTATTGTCTGACCCCAGAGTCCCTGAGTGTCCCACAAAACTATCCTGTTCCTTTGGATTTTCCTGATCTCTTTTTGCATCACCACAAGCTTCTTTGACTCCAGGAACAGCCCATTTGTGTCAACCAAAATTCTAAATTCAGCACCTCAGAAGTATGACCAGCCGGACAGATCTGAACCTAAGTCCCACTGGCTCCTACTTTTAGTGGACAAAAAGGCTTCACAGGCTCCGTCTCTCCCAGGAATCTGAGGAGTTCAGAGATCAGGAGAGGTGATGGCGCACAGCAAAGCCTGGCCTGGCAGAGAGGGGGTGGGCGAGCGTCACCCTGAGAAGGTGTTTCTTCCTCTTTATGGCCGTGGTCCTTTTAGATGTTAGATGCTTTGGTTTCCCAGGTGTATGGGGACCTGGGACCCGTGGGTTTTGGAGTGCTTGTCATGACTAGGGCCAGCTTTGGGGACAGGGTGGGGACGACTACTCCCAGGTTCTCAAGAGGAAAAAAATTCTGTACGTTTCAGAACTGCGATAGATCTGTTATCAGCTCCACGCACTGCAAAACGCAAGTTCCTTTCCTATTTGATCTGACAGTGAAAAAATTCACAGATGTTTTATTGGAAGGTTAGAAAATAAAAAAGAAGCCCTTCTCAGTCCAGGTAGTCTGCCCCCGATCACCTTGGCGTGTCTGCAGCGGTGCTGGGGCCTGGGCTTGTGGGTAGATGAGGAGACAAGGCTCAGAGTGGAGCAGGGGGAGGCTCGGAGGCCTTTGCTCTGCAGCCCCACCCGCAGGCTCAGCAGGGTGGGCCCCTGTGCTAACACTCACCCCCACCCTGCCCCTCAGTTCTGGTTTCCATCTACCTTCGTCCCTCTCACCAGTCCCAATGCAGAGGGCCAGGTTTTCTTTACTTTTCTTAACTACCTCTCTTTTTCTGGTTAGGAAAAATAATACTTATTTACTACCTCTTGTACAGTTTGGAAATACATAAAATATATAGAAAAAAATTAAATCTGGCTGGACGTGGTGGCTTGTGCCTATAATCCCAGCACTTTGGTAGGCCGAGGCAGGCAGTTCACCTGGCTGTTGGTCAGGAGTTCGAGACCAGTCTGGCTAACATAATGAAACCACGTCTCTACTAAAAATACAAAAAGTAGCCAGGTGTGGTGGCAGGTGCCTATAATCCCAACTACTCAGGAGGCTGAGGCAGGAGAATTGCTTGAACCCAGGAGGTGGAAGCTGCAGTGAGCCGAGATGAGCCATTGCACTTCAGCCTGGGTGACAGAGCGAGACTCCCTCTTAAGAAAGAAAAAAAATTAAATAAGCCCAGAATCCCACAAAGCAGAGGTCTCCCCAGTAATCCCCAGCTGCGGAGGCTGTGTGCCTCACTTGTGTGCCAACTGATGACCTCCTCAGCACAACCAGTTAAACCTTTATTTATTTCAGCTTTTTTCTTTATAAAGTTTTTCCCTCCCTTCATTGTGGAGATAGCATGCTCATTGGAGACAATTTGGAAAGCACAGAAAGATATTTTCATGTTTCTTTAAGCAAAGAGAGGACATTTATTCCCATCTCCCCAAGGTGACTGCCATGAGCACTTTGGAGTAGCTCCTGGTCTTTGTGGACTTTTGAAAAAGCGTATGTTGTCCAGGCGCGGTGGCTCATGGCTGTAATCCCAGCACTTTGGGAGGCCGAGGCGGGCAGATCACAAGGTCAGGAGATCAAGACCAGCCCGGCCAACATGGTGAAACACCATCTCTACTAAAGATACAAAAATTAGCCCAGCACGATGGCATGCGCCTGTAATCCCAGCTACTCTGGAGGCTGAGGCAGGAGAATCACTTGAACCTGGGAGGCAGAGGCTGCAGTGAGCCAAGATCGTACCACTGTACTCCAGCCTGGGCAACAGAGCAAGACTCTGGCTCAAAAAAAAAAAGCGTAGTTTTTTTCCAGTTGAGAGTATGTTCTATAGAGGATTCTGGGTCGTGGTTTGTCACGCAGCAGCTGAGTAACATAAGCATTTCCCATGTTAATACAAAGAGCAGCGCTCACTTATGTTCTGGGCTCATGTGCACAGACTCTTCCCGGCACTGTGCAGGCACCATCTTGCTCAGTTCTCAAGAAACCTCATGAGGCGGGTGTTGTTAATTTTGCAGACAAGGAAGCTGAGCTGACCTCATCTGAGGTCTGAGAGCCAGGGAGCAACAGGGGATTGGCGTCGAAGGCTCAGCCGGCTTAGGTCCCTGCTCTCAATCACTAAGTTACCTCTCCTGTGAATTTTTAATGACCTTTCTAGTTTTGTATAAAACCAGAAAATGACCATTGTTAAAAATTCAGGAATTACTGAACAGCAAAAATAATATTCAGAATCCTATCGCCCGGTGATATTTATTCTGGCGATTGGCAGTTTTTTACGCAGAGTCTTCATATTTTTATAGCTGATGTTATCCTAACCGTTTGGTTTCGAATGTGGTGTTTTTTATATGTATTTTTGTAAGTATTTTCCAAGTCATTAGTTCCTCTTGGCAAAACATAATGTTTATGGATGGTTTTGTCCGTCCATTGAGTGGTCAGTCTTGATGGGTGGAATTGCTTCCCCGAGGTTTAGCTTTCAGGCTGCAGCTCTCTGAAATTATAAATAATTTAGGAATCAATATGTTTCTGCACAAAACGGTTTGTGTATTTCTGACAATTTCTTTAGGCTGCACATATTCCCGGGAACTGAATTGCTGGGCTAAGGGTTTTTACAGTTCTTAACTTATATTGCCAAATTATTTTCCAGATGGTCCGTAACTCTTTACTCTTCAATTAGCAATACCCTGTTTACTCCTAACTAGATGAATATGTGACCTTGTTTTAGTTTGCATTCCTTTTATTGCTAACGAAGCTGAATTTCTAAATGTGTTTATTGGTCACTTTTGTGTCTTCTTTTGCAAACTGTCTAAAGCAGTGCTTTCCAGTCAAGCTTTCTGCAATGATAGAAATGGCCTATATCTTCCTGTTTAATAGGGTCCATATGGCCTATATCTGCCTGTCCAATAGCAACCAGCCAAATGTGTCCATTATTTGAAATATGGCTAGTTAACTGAGTAAATTTTAAATTTAATTTTATTTAAATTTAGACTTAATTTACCTAGGGTTTTAATTTAAATTCTAAATTAATTTAAATTTAAATAGCCATGTGTGGCTAGTGGCTACTATATTGGATAGCACACTCCTAAGCCTTTCCCCAGTTAGGCATTTGGGTCTCAGTGGGTGATTTATATTGATTTGTATGAGCTCTTTATTTATGATGGCTACTAATCTTTTTTACGTTTGTTGCAAAGATTTTACCCCACTTGCTATTTGACCTTTACTTTTTTGTTCAGGTTGTTTACAGGGTATCAAAATGTTAGGTAGCCAAATCTAGTGATCTTTTTCTTTTTGTGGTTTCTCCCATAGCTTTAGGGTTAGAAAGTCCTCCCCCACACAGAGGTTTGATAAATACTCTCATCAACTTTTTTCAAGTCTTTCTGTGATTTTTTTCCCTTTAGCTCTTTAATCCACCCAGAGTTAATTTTGCTGTGTGGTATGAGCTACAGCGTGTCTTCGTCACCTCTCTGCTTGGTGTAGAATATATACCGAGTGTATTTTATCTTAGATGGGACACTGGTGCTCTGCTGGTTGGGTTTGGGTGGGCGGTAGGTAAGCAGGATGAAATTAAATAGTAAAATACTACTATTTAAAAATGTTGATGTTTAGGAAGACTTTACTGACAAAAGAAAATGACTCTGATACAGTGTTGTTTTCAAAGAAAGATGCAAAATCACACCTACAATGTAATGTGAACCATGTTTATAAATGCAATGAAAATATTGGAAGAAATATTACAAAATATTAATGGTAATTGTCTCTAGGGGTTGGTATTTTTTTTTCCTCCTCCTTAACAATTCAATACTTCCCCAGTATTTTTGATGATCTGAAATATTATTAAATACAGCATTTGGAGAAACAATGCATGATCACTTGCTACCTCTAACTCCCCACAGCTGTCATCCACCAAGTCTGCAATTTGCACAGCCAAGCTCTGTGCTTAGGGCAGGGGACTTGGCAGGGAAGGGTACTCCCTGGTTTTCAGTTCAAGCTGGGACTGGAATTCCTTTGTAGTCACTCACAGCATGTGAGTTTCTCAGGCAAGTGACATAACTCAGGACTGTTTCCTCATTCCTAAAATAAACATTGTAACTGCTTTGCACAGCGCCAGTGAGGATATGTTTTGTTGTTAATTATATAGGCCTGCACACACACACACAACGTATGTATATGCAAAACTTCAGATATCATCAGAACACATTCAAAGACCACCAATGTACATTTATTTTATTTTATTTCTTGCTTTTCTCATTCTTGAAATATGTGAAGGATATTTTTAATTTTTTTCAATTTGACCGACATACATTTTTAAAAAAGCAACGTTCCATCATCCTATCACTCCCACCAGCCCCACTCCTCAGTGGTAGCCACCACTAAAAGTTTTATCTGAATCTTTATTTGTTTGTTTTACAAAATGGAAATGGGATAATATTATATTGATTACTATATAATTATTTCTTTTTTTCCCACTTTCCAATAAATTGTGTGTGACTTTCCATGTCAATACAGGCAGATTTATGTCATTCTCTTTAATATCTGCACAGCCATCCATAACATGAATGTGCAATAATAATTTTCTTTTTGAGATGGGGGTCTTGCTATGTTGCCCAAGCTGGGCTCAAACTTCTGGCCTCAAGCAATCCTCCCACCTCAGCCTCCCAAGTAGCTGGGACTACCATGATTTATTTTATCCTTCTTCCTCATTCATCAACAATTTGACTGCCTGTTACAAGGAGAGCACAGCAAACATGTCTTTAGGCACCTGTGTTTAGTGTCTTGGAGGATAGATTTCCAGATATGATGCTGCTGCATGGATATGAACATTTAAAAATGTTGAAAGATAATGCCCAAGTGGTTCTTTTAAGAAAGCTGAACCATTGACATTATTACTGTCAAGGAAGAAAAGCTCTGATTACCTTCTACATCCTCAATTCTGAATGTTACCAATATTTTTTGACTTTTACCAATATGGTAGGTATAAAATATCAATTGAGTTTTAAATTTTTATTACTTCAATTAGCAGAGAGATTGAACACTTTTTAAATATGTTTTGCATCCACAAAACATCTGTGTTTCTTCACTGGTTATCTGTTCATATTTGTTACCTGTTTTGGTGGGGGTTGTCAGTCCTTTCCTGATTGATTTGTAGGTGCTCTTTATATATAATGGATATTAATCCTTAGTCTGTTCCATGTGTTGAAAATATTTTCTCCCAGACTGTCATTTGTTATCTACTTTTTAAATGATATCTTCCACTATTCATATATTTTATGTTTTCATGGGGTCAAAATTCTTTCTCTTCATGATTTTTAGTTTTTATACCATGCTGAGAAAGACATTTTCCACATTCAAGTTATAAAAAATTTTCCCCTATATTTTCTTCTAGTATCTTTTTTTATTACACAGAAATTAATCCAACTGTACTTTATTTTTTGAGTAGGTGTGAGATGTGACTTATTTTAATTATTTAAAATTACCTTTAAAATTTTTTATTTTTCAGTTTGTTTTCCCCAAAAGGAGAACAACTGCTTCAACATCACTTTTTGAAAATTCCAGGTTTTCTTCCACTGCTTAGGATTAGCACTACATTATTGAATCTTAAAATAAATGATATGAATTTCCTTTTCTGAATTCTTTCTTCTTTTCCATTAATTAATCTGTTCCTAAAATGGCATACCCAGTTTTAAATTGTGTAAATGTTTAGATTGAACTATACTCTTATTATGGGGAAGGACATTGTTCTTCTGCTTCTAACACTTCTTAGCTATCCTTCTTCATTTTCAAATAAATTTGTCAGATCTCTCCAACTCCCCCCAGTCCCATTAGATTTAAATTTCAATGAATTTCTGGATTGATTTGAAGTAGAATAAACACGTTTACAACATTGAGCCTTTCCACCGAGAATCTAGTATTAGACCAAATAAAATTTACTCTCTTGGGTTCAATTTCCCCATTGGTAAAGAGAGGAGGTTGGATTAGTTTTGAAGTTTCCTTCAGGTTCTATAATGAAAATCAATAATAACAGCCACAATGATGACAACAGTCATTATCGGGCCTAAAGCCAGGCTGGACATGAGGGGAGAGTTATGGAAGACATAATCCCCATTCCCCAGGAGTTTTTCATCCAGAGGGAAGATGTAGCACGTACATGCAATTTTGACCCAAATGTTCAGTTAATGTGTTGCAGATTCATGGGCAGAAGTAGATTTCTTTTTAAAAAAAAAACCATTAATAAATGGCTGAAGGGAGCTGCAGCTGTCAATCTGGCCAATAAACATCGTTGAGAATGCTTTGTACATGGAAACTTTTTTCACTATTTTTAGTGAAATAAAAATATGAAAAAGGGAAATTAATTTAATAAAAATAAAAATAACAATGGTGCCTGTATCTAAAAATTCCTAGCTCACTCCACACCTTTTTTTAGTGCCTTTCCAGTTTTAATTTTAATTTTAATTTTTATTTGAGACAGAATCTTGCTCTGTCACCCAGGCTGGAGTCCATTAGGGTGATCACGGTTCACTGCAATCTCTGCTTCCTGGGTTCAAGTGATTCTCCTGCCTTAGCCTCCTGAGTGGCTGGGATTACAGGTATGCACCACTACGCCTGGCTAATTTTTGTATTTTTAGTAGAGATGGGGTTTCACCATGTTGGACAGGCTGGTCTTAAACTCTTGGCCTCAAGTGAACCATCCCCCTTGGCCTCCCAAAGTGCTGGGGTTACAGGCATGAGCCACCTTGCCCAGCCTGCCTTTCTATTTTTAGTAACCAGCTAGTTTAGCTGAGTGTTTGCCTCTGACACAGTAAGAATGTGTCCAGGCTTAGACTCCGAGCTTCTCAGGGTCAGATGAAACCTTGGAGACCAAACTCTATCATGCGGATCAGGAAAATGAGTCCCAGAGAGGGGAAGGGACTTCCCCAAGGTCACACAGCAAATTAGAGGCAGGAAGACTCCTGAAGGCGCTGTGGGTGCCTTATGGTTTATCCTATTTCCCTCCTGGCCTCTGGAATTTGGGGCACAATTCTTCTCTGTCGGGGACAATTGCAACCCTGGCCACCCCAGCTGCCAGATGGGTAGCGTGAGGGTCAATGAAGGGTCTGGTGGGTGAGGAGTTGGGGCGTGCCCCGGGAAAGCAAGCTGCTACCACTTCCTGCTGATTCAGGGCTCTTGGGAAGCCCTGACTTTTATCACTAAAACTCCCCGTGGTGCACTGCACATAGGCCCTGGCTTCTGATCCTGGATTGGATTCTGACCTGAGCTTGAGCAAGTCTCCTCTCTCTGGGCCTGCAGAAAGAGGACACCTGAGCAGATGGCTTCCATGTCTTCCTACCAGGGTTCCCGCCCACTGGAGCCAACTGGGCTGTTTTATGGTATCTGCCAAGGGTTGGGTCTGCAGCTCTGTGTGTCCATCCTGGTGGTCTGGGTGTGACCATAGTCCGAGTGTGTGTGATGGAGGGTGATGATTTGGCAGTGGTGACTGAAGTGGGCCCCAGGGTCGTGGCAGAAGTTCAGGGAGGAGGGGCACAACAACCTCACACTCACACTCACTGTGAAGCCATCTTCATGCGCCGAGAGGCCCGTCTCCCAGAAGCGCCCAGCCCTCTGGCATCTGGCCACATGCACAGGGGGCCAAGCTGTGCCCAAAGAGAGCTAAGTCTCCCAAGTGACTCAGTCTAACCGAAGTCCTTGACTGGTGTCCTCATCTGGGAGGTGGGGAGCCGGCGGAGAATGGGACTTGGGCCTTATGATCTGAACTCCTGTAGACTGGCCCTCACCATCTAAAGGCAGGAAACTGAGGCCCAGCAATACTGTCATCACCTCCCTCCTGTGAGACTGCTCCAGGGGGGCCCCACTTCTTCCCAGAAGCTGGCTGCCCTTCCTCTGCATGGTCAGAAGGGGTCCTCTGGCTTGTCTAGTAACCAGGCCTCAGGCATTCCGGGCTCAGTCCTTCCTTCTTCTCTCTCTTTAAAAGTAGCTTCTTTGTTTGGAACACAGCTGCACCTCCACCCCGCTGAGAAGCCCAGCTCAGAGCAAAGACATTTCTTTCCAAAGTAGTAACGTGGGTCATCTTTGTGGATGGCTCGTTCATTCATTCATCCCTTCATTTAATAAATGAGTACTAAGCACCTGGCCTGGGCCGGGCACCCTGAGTATAAAGTGAATAGAACAGAGTCCACCTCATAGATCCACATTCTACCTGCAAGCATGGCTTTCCTTTGCTGGTGGCTGTAAGGGGTTTGGTAAGGGGTTTCCTCCAGGCTGTTGGGGACCTGCCCAAATGCTCCTTAAAGAGCAATGAGATCCTATCTGGAGGCTCTGCCATGGGTGTGGCTCTAGAGACCCGCAGGGGAATCCATGGGTTGAGGCCATCTGCTGGCTCTTGCTTCAGACTCTGTCCCCTAAAGCAGGACCGGCTCCATCCCCACAAGGCCCACTGGGCACGTCCCACCCGCAGGCCTCTTCTGCCTGTGATCACCGGCCTTTGGTCAATGGCGGCGACAGTGTGGCTAAGCCCTGGCTACCCTGAGGGCCACACTGCCCTGTGAGTCAGGGCGGTGCCCTGAGTCGCGTTCACGTTTGCTGAAGGAGCCTCTGGTCCTCACCTCGGGTGGGTGTCTCTCCTCCCCGAGATCTGCCACCACCACCAGCTCTGCAGGAAGTGGTTCTTTTCTGTATCTTCCCCCTCAGTCACACACACAGGCTTGGCTGGAGGTGTCAGGCCCTCAGCTTCGGAGGCTTAGAGGCTGCCATCAACGGGCAGGTGCAGGGGCTGGCTGGAGAGAGGGCCCTGGTGGGCCTGGCCCCTCGGGGAAGTCTTTGGAGCATTTAATGTGTTTTTGTAAAATGCATGCACCTTTACTGTTTTATTTACTAAAAATATTGATATATGCTAGTTGTAAAATTATTCATAGTGAAACAGGAATTAAAAGAAATTAAAAATTGTGTTACAAAAACTCAGTTGTAAGAAAACCCAATTCCCCTTGAGGAAGAGAAAGGGCTGGAGTCCTTTAAAATTAACTGCCTGTTTTTCTTTTTGGGGCTAGTCAGCCTTATCTCTCCCTTTCCCAGGCATTGTGAAGACTCTGTTTCTCTAGCTGTGCAGCTGCAAGGTCACTAAACAGATAATCTCAAGTTGTAAAACATGTTATTCCTTAAAAAGTAAGAAATAATGTAATGCATGTCTCAACTGAGTAACTGTCTTTGTTTCTTGCCTCTGTAATATGCACAGATTCCCCCCACTAACCCACAAAATGCTTAAAAGGTAACTGGACTCTTTGTTTGGGGCTCAGTCCTTTGGATGTTAATCCAACTGGATTGGTGCACCTAAATAATTAAATAATTCCTCCTCAACCCCTCGGTCTCTCTGATTCCTTAATTATCCTGCAACAATAGCATACAGAAAAGAATAAAAAAGAGAGTAGGCTCCCTCTAGGCTCACTAGCAGCAGCCACCGTTGTTGCGTCTGATCTACTTCTTCCTAGACACTTTTCTTTGCAAACACATGCATTTTAAACAAACACATACACAGAGATGGGCCCGTACAACACAGAATTTTAGGTTCAATGTCATTGCCGGCTTTCCAAGTTAGGAGATGTAGGTGCACATTCATTGTTTTCAAGGGAGTCATGGCGTATAAATCCCATTCCCCTATCTGGGGACACTGAGAAGGTTTCCCTTGTCCTCCTCTCACCAGCACTGCTCTGCCAAGCACCCCGTACAGTTAACTAGGACTGTTCTGTGTGCACTCTTTCCCTGATGGCTTTGCAATAAACCTCTAGGTGTAGGGCCATGGGATCATGGGATATGCACTTAAAAGGCTCAGGGTATTGCCTCCTGTGTTTTCAGCAGGATATGCTTTAGGTTGGGTGAGGGGAACCCAAACAGAATCCCCTTCTGTCCTCCCAGGACCCCTTGAACCCCTTAATCCCTTCTGCACCCCCTCCCCAGTCCCAGTCTTCTTGTTGCTGGTGGACTCATTTTCCCCTGTTGCAAGAATCTCACTGGTTTTGTCTGTCCTCTGTCCAGTGTCGTCATTGTCATCATGATGTGCTTGCAGTGCTGGCCTGGAGGAAGCAGGTGGCAGGGATAGGGTGAATCTGAGCAATGACCAAGCTTGCTGTCGGGATGGGTGTTCTCCTCCCTTCTAAGCTGTGTGTCTTTGGGCTGCTGCCTGAGTCTCCCAGCCTGCACAGCAAGGATGCTGAAACCTTACAGGGCTTCAAAGCTCTTTGTAAATTGTAAAAGGCAGAGCAGATGTGAGGGAGACAGATGATAAAGGAGGCAAGAGGCATCTTGAGGCATTGGAACTGATGGATCCCTTGTTCCCACCTCTAAGGGAACACAGGGACCTGCTAGAGACACACTGCGTACCTGGAGTTCTGCCCTGAGTGGGGCACTGAGAGGGGCCAGAAGAAACGGGGAGAGCTTTGCTACTAAGCCTGTGGTTCCAGAGGGAGGTCACTGTTCCTTGACTCATTCACTTATTCAATAACTTACTATGTGCCTGCTATGCACTAGGCACTGTCCTTGGTGTTGGGAGATATGGTAAGAACAAAACAGACCCCAACCTTCCTGCCCTCATGCTCCTTACAGTTTAATCTGGGGCAATTGACAATGAACAAAATAAATAAGTAAAAATATATTGTGTATCCAGTGGCAACAAATGCTATGGAAGTGACTAAAGCAGGAGAAAAGAAGGGGAAGGGGGAGGTCGGGGTGGCAATTTAAATAGGGCTGTCAAGGAAGGCCCCACCCAAGGCGAGGAAGGGAGTTGAGGCCTCTCCAGAGGAAGAGCCTTCCAGCCCAGGACCAGCAAAGACCCTGAGGCCATCCAGTGTGTCTGATGGCCAGTGTGGCCCAAGTGGTGTGAGCAGGTAGAGCAGTAGGCTATGAGGTGGGAGACGTCATGGGGGCCTTTTATACGGTATCACTCTGCATCCAGCGGGGGAGAACACCCTGAAGGGAACGAGGGCAGGAAGCAGGAAGGCAGATGAGGAGGCAGAGATGATGGTGGCTGGGACCAGGGCGGTCGCAGTGGAGGTGGTGGGAAGTGGCCAGAGTCTGGCTACATGTCGAAGGCAGAACCCATAGGATTTCTGGCTGGATCGCAGCTGGGATGTGAGAGAAAGAGGAATCACAGGTGACGCCACAGTTTTTGGCCAGAGCACCTGGAAGGATGGAGAAGCCGTGTCTTGAGATAGGGATGGTCAGGAGTTTGCTTTTGGCCATATGACACTTGAGATGCTCTCGGACACCCAAGTGGAGATGCTGAGCAGACAGGGCTGGGTATGAGTCTGGGGTCTGAGGTGGGTGGGGAGAGAGAGAGAGAGAGAACCAAGCTGGGAACATATTGGTGTTACCACGGTGGATGGGGAGGGATGGGGGACATTGGCAGCAGCGCATGTGAAGTCACTGTCACTGCCTGGCCTTTCTCTGCCCCTCAGTCGTGCCTCAGAGAAGAGAGGCAGACATACCTGCCCCAGAGCCCACCCCACTTGGCCCGCCAGCCATTCGCCTCTCCACCTCCCCTCCTGCCTTCCTTTCTTAGTCACCTGTTGTCTAAGTGTGGGTTGGGGGAGGGCGTTGCTATTTTGGGTTCTCTCTGCCCCCCACTGAACAGAGGAAAGTGCATGGGAGGCCGTCAACGCCAGTCCCATCAATCTTGAAAACTAGGTCATGCTGGAGCCTGGGGCCTCCACACTGGGCTCCAGCCACATCTGTCATTGACCTGAGACTCATGCCTCCCTGCTCCTGGCAGGCACCATCTGTCACCCACAGCTCTTCTGTCTGAGCTCAGGATGCAGGATGGCCGACTCCTTTGCTGGTTCCAAGCACAGGCCATGGAAAGGGGCCCTTGTGTTCATTGCATTTTCACAGAGAGACTTGTTCCCCAGGCTTACTGTCCACTGTGACCACCAGGAAATTCAATGGGTTTGCAGGGGCCCCAGTCTCCTATTTCAAGCTATCCTCCTGCCTCGGCCTCCCAAAGTGTTGGGATTATGGGTGTGAGCCACAGTGCCCAGCTATAATCAGTGTTTCATACCATCAGATCTGGTATGTGGATTGAAACCTGTTTGTTAACTCGGATCTACACGGAGCCAAGCAGTACAAAAACTTGGAAACTTGGTTGGGTTTTTTTATCTTTTATCCAGATTTCATCCAGGTTTTAACCTGGATGCTTACTGGATAGAATTTAAGAGCTCAGGGAAGATTCAGAACCCAGGCAAAACTGTCTCTAGCTGAAGCTTTTCATCATTTGATCAAGCGTATGTAAGGTTAGCTCTGAAAAAAGAGGCGTAAACACTGTTAATGATTTTTAAAAATGTAAAACTTTGTTTTGATGTACATTGCATGCACACACGCACACGCCCACGCACCCACACACACGTACACTGTGTAACCTCCACCCAGCTCAAGATCGAGAACATTTTCATCCCCCATTAAGGTTCCCTAGGGCCTCTCCGATCAGCCGCCCCCCTCCCGCCAAGAGCTAAGCACTATTCTGATGTCTCTCACCGTGGGTCTGTTCTCCAGCTTTCCATAAGTAGTTCTGAATTGTAGCGTATGGACTCTTTTGTGCCTGGCCTCTTCAGCTTCTCGTTATACCCATGAAATTCATCACATGTTTGAATGTAACAGGAGCTCCTGCTTTTTAGTTGCTGTGTTGTGTTTTATTGTATGAATACCACATTTCGTTTAGTGCTAATGATTTTACTTAAGCAACCTGAAGACGTAGATGCTGTGTCTTTTTCAGGACTGTAGCCACAGAGCCAGGGACGGACTTTGTCAAATGAATGAATGAATGAATCATTGCTCTTACCTTTGGTGGGCTTTAGCCCGGGCTGGGTTCTATCCTCACAGTGTGGCATGGTCACCATATTCATAGACTGCCTCTCGGTCATGCTGGGCTTCTCTAGCAAGGGCCTAGTAGCTGCTCATGAAAAGCTCTGCGGAGGGCCTGTGGTCCACAGTCCCTGCCTCACCTCTGCTCTGGCCAGGGCCTGTCCTCTCTATCCGCCCTGTGGCAGAGCACCACTTTGTTATAATCCTGGTTCTGGGGTTGCTTGAGCAACTAACTGATGTGAGCCCTGTCCTCACCTTGGGGAAAGGGTTGGAGACATTCCTACATCATGTAACCTGAAGTCATCAATGCATGCTGCAGGGGGGAAGTGCCCAAACTGGAGGGACTGGACCCAGAGCCCCGCTGTGTGACAGTGGCCACACCACTGCCCTCTCTGGGCCTTGCTTCCCTCATCAGCACAGAGAGCCTGGCTTTGTCTCACTTCAAGTTCTCTCAGGGCTTCGGTTCACCTTTGCCACAGTTGGCTGTGGAAGCCTGTAGGATGGAAGAAGTGGGTGATGTACCAGAACGTTCTGCCTCTGTTGGCTGTTGGGATGGGCCAATGGATTCCAGAGCTGCCATCCCAGAGTCGCCTCTCCCAGCAGAAACCTGTTGCTCAGCCACGCGTGTTGCTGCTTGGGCCACATCCCCCCGCCCTGCCCCGGCCTCGTCTTTGATGGTGAAATATGAAATCAGGAAGCGGCGAGCTTTTGAGTGAAGTTGTATCGAAATGAATCCATCAAGGCAAACGGGATCTCGATTTTTCTTCTGTTCCGTGGTTGCTGTTTCCTGAGTTGGAAACGTGAAAGGTGACAGGGTGCTTTCAATAGAAAACAGAGTGAGATGGATGATGGAGTGAACGTGGAGTGGGCATGTGAACATGAGGCCCTTGGTGGGGAAACGGGCACCTCTGACAGGCACTGCACCTTCCAGCTGCATGCACTGAGGCCAGACATCTGAGGGTGCCCAGGGGAAGACAGGCAGGCAGGTCAAGCTTGTCCAGCCCGTGTCCCAGGACGGCTTTGAATGCGGCTCAACACAAATTTGTAAACTTTCTTGAAACATTATGAGATGTGTGTGTGTGTGAATTTTTAGCTCACCAGCTATCGTTAGTGTCAGTGTATTCCTTTTTTCTTTTCTTTTCTTTCTTTTTTTTTGGAGACAGAATCTCACTCTTGGCACCAGACTGGAGTGCAGTGGCATGATCTCAGATCACTGCATCCTCCGCCTTCCTGGGTTCAAGGGATTCTCCTGCCTCACCCTCCCGAGTAGCTGGGATTACAGGCGCCCACCATCACGCCTAGCTACTTTTTGTATTTTTAGTTGAGACGGCCAGGCTTCATGTTGGCCAGGCTGGTATTGAACTCCTGACCTCAGGTGATCCGCCCCCGACGGCCTCCCAAAGTGCTGGGATTACAAGCATGAGCCACCGTGCATGGCCGTGTCACTGTATTTCATACATGGCCCAAGACAATTCTTCTTCCAGTGTGTTCCACGGAAGCCAAAAGCTTGGACACCCCTGGCCTAGGTGTTTTGTCTACACAGCAGCAAATATGCAACATGCATATGACTGCTCTGTGTGCTCCTGACAGCATCTCTACTCCATCACAGTATTTGTGTCTGCTGAGTTCAGACGCGGTTCAGACTTATTCTCTGCATAATCGGTGTTTCTTTTTCTTTTCTTTCTTTCTTTTTTTTTTTTTGAGACAAGGTCTCACTCTGTTGCTCAGGCTGGTGTGCAGTGGCACAATCGTAGCTCACTGCAGTCTGAACCTTCCACGCTCAAGTGATCTTCCCACCTCATCCTCCCAACTAGTTGGGACCACAGGCACACACCACCATGTCCAGCTAATTATTATTATCATTATTTTTTGTAGAGACGGGGGTATCACTGTGTTGCCCAGGTTGGTCTCAAACCCCTGGGCTCAAGCCATTCTCCCGCCTTGACCTCTCAAAGTACTGGGATTACAGGCATGAGCCACAGTGCCCGGCCATAATCCGTGTTTCGTACCATCAGATCTGGCACGTGGATCGAAACCTGTTTGCTCATTCCAGCCTACACAGAGCCAAGCAGTATGAAAACCTGGAAACTTGGTTGGGTTTTTTCGCTTTTATCCTGGTCTTTGACTCGATTTAATGTAGATGCTCATGGGGTAGAATCTGAGCGCTCAAGACACGACCACTCAGTGCCTCCTGAAATATCACCGTTAGTCACTGCTTAGGGTGCTCTTTAAAAGTAAGGAATGGGGGAATCTTTTTGGATAGCACCTTAGTGTGGATTTTATAGCCTGAGAAAGGGTCCTGGGACAGCATCAGAGCTGGGAAACTTTGGGAAGGAAGAGAAGGAAAGGTGGAGGGCTTGACCCTCTCTGTGGACTTCCAGCCTGGGGGCCAGTCCTGGATTGAAAAACAGGCAAGCAGCCAGGCACAGTGGCTCACACCTGTAATCCCAGCACTTTGGGAGGCCGAGGCAGGCAGGTCACCTGAGGTCAGGAGTTTGAGGCCAGCCTAGCCAACATGGCAAAACCCCATCTCTACTAAAAGTACAAAAATTAGCTGGATGCAATGGCATGTGGCTGTAGTCCCAGCTACTCAGGAGGCTGAGGCTGGAGAATTGCTTGAACCTGGGAGGTGAAAGTTGCAGTGAGCCGAGATCACACCACTGTACTCTAGCTTGGGCAACAGAACGAGACTCCGTCTCAAAAAAAAAAAAAAAAAAAAAAAAAAAGGTAAAACAGGCAAGCAATGATGAAAAGGACACATGGCAACAGGGCCTCTCACTTCCACAGGTCACTTCCCAGTGTACAAAGTGCTCTCATTTTAAAGATGAGGAGACAGACACAGAGAAACTCAGACAGGCATCAGTGCCACACAGCAAACAGGCAGAATTGTCAAATGTGCCCCTAACACCCAAGACCTTTCCACAACAGAGTGGTGTTGTCATAGATCTCCTAGTTGTCAAATTACTTTCCTGTCTTTTTTTTTTTTTCTTTTTTGAGATGGAGTCTTGATCAGTCACCCAGGCTGGAGTGCATTGGCGCGATCTTGGCTCACTGCAACCTTCACCTCCCGGATTCAAGCAATTCTCCTGGCTCAGCCTCCTGAGTAGCCGGCATTACAGGCATCCGCCATCATGCCTGGCTAACTTTTTATTTTCCTAGAGACAGGGTTTCGCCATGTTGGCTAGGTGGTCTTGAACTCCTGACCTCAGATGACCTGCCTGCCTTAGCCTCCCAAAGTGCTGGGATTACAGGCGTGAGCCACCGTGCCCGAACCTTTTCCTGCTTCTTACCCGACCACAGCATCAGCACGTCTGTAACTGCTGCTCCTCTGCAGCACCCCAGAACTGAGCACGTGAATGGCACACGTGAAATGGGGCTTGGTCCCCATCTCACCAACTGGAGGGAAGATTCTCGTGTTACATGATCTCAGGCTGTCCCCTCTGCCCACCCCTAGCCTTCCTAACAGTGCTCCGTGGTTCAGTGTGGCTTCAAGTTGAAAACATGGTGGGCAGGAGAGGTTTTGGGGGCTGGGAGTAAAGTGAAGTGGTTGACCTGGCCACTGTTTTTTAAGCTTCTGTGACTGGTTTGGTTTAACACTGAAGTGGAATCTGTGTATTAAATGCTGTAATGCCTTAAAATTAACTCCCCCGAGAGCATCTGCCTTATTTTTCTCCTTTGGCTCTATGTAAGTTTCTTTGGCAGGGTCTCTGCGAATCTTAGGCTTCCTTATGAAAAAGTGCTACTTACTAAGTATAGTTTATATCCTGAGCCCCAGGGAGAAAATAGAGAAAAGATTTCCGGTAAAATCAACCTCCACAGAAGTTCAATAGAGGGGCTTCTTCACACTTGCCCCAGTTCTGATCCTGCACGAACAGTACTTTATCCTCTTCCCTGCTGCAGTCTTGTGCTCCATGCAGTCCCTCTTCCAGGGAGCTGCTGGACTCATCTCCATGCAGTAGGAATCTGGCCGTATCACCACGGCTCTCCCCTTACTGGAAACGCTTCAGTCCAAGTTCTGTAGCTCTGTGCCCTGACTCAGTCCTGTCATACACACACCAGGCAGGTCTTGTTGGTGGATTAATGGGACTGGATGAAGGGGACATCAGGCAGTTGAAGTGGCTGTAGGGAACCAGAGTTGAAGGCTACACCCCATCTAAAGAGAACCAACCCAACTCTGATTATTGCCATGGGAGAATATGGCCACCATGCTCCCAGATCCTGATTGTTCAACATAATTTGGGGAATCTGGGTTTTTATATGAAAGAGCCTAATTTTCAAGCGTTGGTTTATATTTTTTAAAACACTATATTGGCCATCAACAAAGCATGTCTGTGGGCCACACACCCGCATGTTGGGACCACTTTTACCCTTTGCTGTGTGCCCCAAGATGTTGGCAGCTCTCCATAAATGCCATGCCTTTTCCTCTCTGTGACTTTCTCCGTCCTGGTCCCTATGCTGCCTGTGGCAGGTCAACTTGTCCTCATATAGTACTTGTAGCAGCTATGTGATTTTGGGCCAGTTACTCCCCATCTTTATGCCTCAGTTCCCTCCTCTATAAAGTGGGAATAAGGGTGACTGGGAAGAATACGTGAGTTAACAAATGCAAAGTGTTAGAAAATGCTTGACATATTGTTCATCAGTGTCATCATCGTCATCATCCTTATTATTGTCCTCCATCTAGTCTTGGCTGTCACCTCTGAGATGCCTGCCTAGACTCCTTGAAAGCAGGCTGTCCCCACCCCATCCCAATTCTTTCACACCCCATCCCCACAGCCATCTCACTGCATTGATTATCTGTTGGCTTCTCAGTACCCCCTGGGCTGTGGGCGCCTTGAGAGGAGGAATATCTTTCTCTCCATGCACAACTTCGAACAAACACTTGGCCCGGAAGAGGCCTCCATAGAGGCTTACTGAGTGGATGCACCTTGCGTGAATGGTGGTCTGGAAGCCTGATACCACTTGATATTTCCACCCAGATGTTATTGTTACCACCCAAGGATGTGCTTCTTCTGGAGGCACAAAAAGGTGGGGCTTGTCTGGCCCTACCACAGCATGACATCTATCCCTCCTCACAGTTCCCCTCTCTGATGGAAGCAAGGAAACAGGAAGTGAAACTGACAGGCACTGACCAACCTGGTTTCACATCAGGGGTGAATGAAAAGGACGAGCCCCCCACTCCCTGAGGTGGGGCAGGAGGGAGGTGGGGGTGGGGATGGGACATGAGTCATGGTGTGTCATCGAGATTTTTTTGGATGCATTTTTCAGTTTCAAAAGCATGAGGCGTTATTACTATGGGTTGAGAACCTGGAGCGCCAAATGACTGTGTCCCAAACAGGATGGCGCAATCGGTGTCTGGTAAAGTACCTGGGAGTTTTCTTTGTTCCAAGTGGGGTTTGTGGCTGAGCAGAGGGGCCTTACAGTGATGTTATGGTCCCCATACAGTAGCGATCCGGGAGATCTGAGCCCCGACTAATTCTTCTGCCCTTGAGCTGGTGTTTAAAAGAAAAAAAAACCCTCTGTGGTTGCAACCAAGATGTAATGATAGACTTTGAGCCCTGAGAGTCTCACCCAGCCTACTCCGGCACGTTTTGGGATGCTGTGAAACTGAATTGAGGTGCCTGTCGTCATAAGAGAACTGAACGAGTGGGGGTAAGAATTGAGATCAGCAAGAGTTGTGTTTCTCGTTGGTTGTACAAACAGGCACTTGCCGGAAGCTGCCTCAGTGGGAACAAGGTGGAGCTTCGTGAGGACCCTGTTGAGTGTTTGCTGGGAATGATGGAGGTTTTTTCCATTTTCTCATTTTCCATGACTCTAATATGGTTATGACCTGGGACTTTTTGTGTGTGGGGTCCTGGAAGGATGTTTGTGATATTCAGGAGTTCTGGTGGGAGTCGGGTAGGGTGTGGACAGGGTGAACCTGAAACTTGCCCCAAATTTGTGTCCCATTCATCAATACCAATTACCCGCAACATCTTTAAACATTTATTCAAGAGATGCATGTTGTGGCTGGAAGAATATGGGATTTGGAGTCCCCTGTGCCTGGCCTTTCCTGGACAACTGGGTTGAACAAATTCCTCTACCTCTCTGAGCCCCGTTTCCTCATCTTCAACAATGCGTTTGTGACGTAGAGTTTTTGGGAAATAATTAAAGCGACGATGTGCAGACAAGTCCAGGCAGACTGACCAAAAGGCTGGAGAAGGTCAGTCTTAGGGCCGTCCCAATGCCATTTATCTTTTTTTTTTTTTTTTTTTTGAGACTGAGTCTAGCTCTGTCACCCAGGCTGGAGTGCAGTGGTGTGGTCTTGGCTCATTGCAACCACCGCCTCCCGGGTTCAAGCAATTCTTGTGCTTCAGCCTCCTGAGTTCTGGGATTACAGGTACCTGACACCATGTCCGGCTTATTTTTGTATTTTTAGTAGAGACGGGGTTTCACCATGTTGGCCAGGCTGGTCTCAAACTCCTGACCTCAAGTGATTCACCCACCTTGGCCTCCCAAAGTGCTGGCATTACAGGTACCCTTTATCTAATTTTATTTGTTTATTTTTTTTTAAAGAGGGACCCCCAAATTGTATAGGCTTCAGGCTCAACAGAACCTGGACCCAGCCTTGATCTTGTATCTAGAATAATGAAGAACTGACTCTGGGAGTCAGTGCTGGAATCCTGGCTTCATCTGTTGATAGGGTCCAGCTGTTGGCATGGTGTATTTGTTCATCTTATATGCAGTTGCTATGAAGAGCATTTACTTATTACCCCAAATGGGAATCACACCCCTGGGCCCCTGGGACCAGCCACCCTGTGTAGATAATAACTATGGATAGCCCTTGCTAGAAAATAAAAGGTCCAAGGTGATATATATATATATATATATAATTTTTTTTTTTTTTTTTTGAGATGGAGTCTTGCTCTGTCGCCCAGGCTGGAGTGCAGTGGTGCAATCTCAGCTCGCTGCAAGCTCTGCCTCCTGGGTTCACGCCATTCTCCTGTCTCAGCCTCCCGAGTAGCTGGGACTACAGGCGCCCGCCACCACGCCTGGCTAATTTTTTTGTATTTTCAGTAGAGACGGGGGTTTCACAGTGTTAGCCAGGATGGTCTCGATCTCCTGACCTCGTGATCCGCCCGCCTCGGCCTCCCAAAGTGCTGGGATTACAGGCATGAGCCACCGCGCCTGGCCATATATATATATATTTTTTAGTTCGCTTCAGTGGCAGAAACAGGAGTAGATGTGAAGGGTTTGGTCCTAGTTGAGAAATTTCTCAACTGATAATGACAGTTAACATGTACATCAGCTACTACGGGATCTCACAGCTGGGGTTATCAGTGGATAGGATGAGGATCTGTGAGGTAGGCAGGGCGGAGGTCATCATGATCCCCTTCTAGCAGATGCCAAACAGACCCAGAAAGGTGAAGGAGGTCATTGCAGGTTGCACTGCCACGAAAGGCACAGCTAGGATTCAAATGCAAGTCATCAAAACTCCAAATGTAGTGCTCCTTCAATGAATATCACATTGCCCCTCCAAGAAGCTGAGCACAAGAAAGATGGCAGGGTGGAGCTGCTGACGAGTATTTGTTCTTTATGGAGAGTGACCCCATTTTAAGGCTGCCTACTGTGGTGGACGAGAGCAACGCGGATGGTAAGGCTCTGTTTACTGAGCATTTATGCAAGCTGGGCTCTGTGCCCGGTAGAGCTCACGAAGCCCTCTCAATGCAGCCAGGTACACATCAGTCTCTCAGGTTTATGGAGGAGGAAACTGAGGCTCACATAGGTGGCAGAGGCTCTTTGTTTCCTCCACTCTCTTTCCTTAGTTGTCAGGGTTCAAGGTTAATCTGATGAGGCTGGCAACCTCAACTTGTGGAAAACCAAAACCCCAACTGAGTGTCTTTTTTTTTTTTTTTTAGAAGAAAGGGTCTCACTATGTTGCCCAGGCTGGCCTCGAACTCCTTGGCTCAAGAATCCTCCCGCCTCAGCCTCCCAAAATGCTAGAATTGCAGGCATGAGCCACTGCACCCAGCCGTGACGACCCTTTGATTCTGCAACTCTATTTTTCCTGATTGACTCTTGAATTAAGGCTTTGATATTGTGCAGGAGGAGATTTTCTTGTGTTTTGATTAATGTTGAACATTACTCATCTAAGAGGTTAATGTGGAACATTTGGTGCAACTAATCTACCTATACACCTTCTGTTGGGATGTTTATCATTGCTAGGAGGACTCATAGGATGTCAGGATGAGAAGGGGCTTTCGAATGGGTCTATTCCAGGGGGTGCAAACCTGGGCACCTACAGGGGTCAGGCAGATGTCCATACCCTGTGCATCAGGCCAGGTACAAGCCGACAGGGTGTGGCAGGGCCGTGGCATTCAAATTCAAGAACTTCAACACTCTATCGACCAAACAAAACTTGTCATATAGGGAAAATGTGGCCCACCTGCTGTCAGTTTACAACTCGAATGCGGGCAGACCCCTCGTTACACCACCAGTTACTTTGCTGAGGTCCTGAGCGTGAAAGTAGACCATGAATGGGTTCACCTAGTCTTGTCTGTTGTTGTAAATTAAAAAATTAAACAAAACACCTACAGTTGGATGTAAGGTTTTATAGTTTAGTGTGGTCACACAAATTATTTTAGTGGGTGCTCACGATATCTTCACTTTAAATATAAAGAGATTGAGGTTCAGAGAATTTAGCTAACTTCAACTCCATGTTGGGTGACCCCGCATCCTGCTTGCCTGGGACAGTCCTGACCAACACTGGTTGTTCTATCATCATTATTAATAGCTTAATAGTGTCTTTTACTCTTCAAAGTGTTCTGCTTGGGGGATAAATCACAGGTCACACTAAGGGCCTCAGCCCTAGCCATAGACTTGGGACTCAGCCGTTTTCCTGGCCTCCTGAGGCAACACGCCTAGTACATGGCTGTGCAGTTCTGACTCCTGATCTGAGACTCTTTCCTCCTGTGTCTTCTTGTGAGAAGGTCGGCAAGGTGGGCGGAGCAGTGTGGCTGTAAAGAGGAGCATGGATTCCGGTGTCCGTCTGACTTAGGTTCGAGTCCTGGCTGGGCCACTTACCCCCCTGAGTTACTTAACCTCTCTGAGCCTCATTTTCCATGCCTGTGAAATGGAGGTAGTAGCAATAGCTGCTTTGTAGCCTTGGTTTGAGGATGCACTGAGAGAATGCATGGCTCCACTTAGCACCGATGAGTGCTCGGCCCACATGCTTGAGATGCTGGCGCCAGGAGCCAGGCCTGTGGAACTCAGAGGGGTGGTGCTGGGGGTGTTTGTGACTCCTGGCTTGTTTCATGGAGGGGGTGGGTTTGGAGTTGAGTTTCTAGAGTGGGAAGGTGGTTTCTAGGTGGGCTGAGGCGCACTCTGGGATCCGGGTAAGACTTGTTTCCCAGGAACTGCAGGGGCTGGTAAGGTATAGTCAGGGGGCTGGGGGCAAGGAAGCCTGAGCCGGTGAGCCTGCCAGGGCCATGGGGCGGTGGGTGTTCTCCAGGTAATCCAGGGAGAAGTACCCAGACCCTGAGCAAGCTGCGGCTCCGTGGCAGAGGAGCCTGAAATCCAGCCTAGCTCCCTTGGGGGCTCTTCAGCTTTCCCTGAGGAGCTTCAAATAAGAAATTCTTTTGTGCAGGCAGCACTCCAGGCTAAGTCAGGATTCTGGGGTTGGCACAGACCTCAGCAGTTTCTGCAGCTCCACTAGGGTTGAGCGCCAGGGTTCCAGGCAGTGCGCCAGAGCTCAGCCCCCATTCTGGGTCTCATCCTCATTTGCAGACCCATTTGTTACTGTGACAACTAATTATCATTGGGAGCAAATCGGGCAATGCTGGAAAAGCACTTGGTAAACCATGAGGGGCCATGCAGGCATAAGGTCACAGCCATCAGTCCATCCGGCTGGTCACTTGGGGCAGCACCTACTGACAAATGAGTGTCACTGGGCAGCCCCCGGTTTGGGATTTACTCTTTGGTCATGGCTAGGTGCAGTGAGGCATTGACTAGATGAAGAAAAGCACCTTTGGGGGCTTCAGGATGCAGCTCTGAGGTCTGCATCGACCTGAATTTGCAGACAATGGTGCAGTGACCAGCTTCATGTGGGCGGCTCTGGGCTTTCCCTTCTCCAGGCCTCAGTTTCTCCCTCTGTACATGGGAACAGGTGTGGGGGCCACCACGTTGCTGTGAGGATTCAGTGTGAGGCTTTTGCTCGTCAACACACTCTGAGGTCTCAAAATAAAAAAATCCCCATTTGTTCACTATGATAAATGCCAAAAGCCTTAGTGGCAGGCTGGGGCCTTCTCATTTTTTTGTGATTCTTTGTTTTGACAGGGTAAATTGATGATCTCTTCTGATGGATTTTTTTTCTATTTTTGCAGCTATTTTCCCACCTTATTTGGGGGACATTTTTCTCAAATTTCTTTTTTGTTTCTTTGTTTAAATAGAGATTCACTATGTTGGCCAGGGTGGTCTCAAACTCTTGGGCTCAAGCTATCCACCTGCCTCGGCCTCCCAAAGTGCTAGGATTACAGGCATGAGCCACTGCGCCCGGCTTAAAATTGCTTAAGAATTACCGGGGGACACTTAAAAAATGCAGGTTTCCTGTTTCTAGGCCAGAAGTTCCATTCAGTTGGTTCAGAGTGGGGCCCAGGAATCTGCATTTTCACAAGTGCCCTTGGAGGAAGTGTTATCTAGAGTGTGTGTGTTGAGGGGAGAGGGAAGCCCTGTGTGTGTGTGTGTGTGTGTGTGTGTGTGTGTGTGTGTGTGTGGGAGGTAGAGCTGAGCCCCCATTCCCTCCCTCCCTCATTTATCCCCAGCCTCCTGCCCCACCTTAACATGCCTCCTCTGGGCACCTGCACTTGGGCTTTGGCATAAATAGACCAGGTTTGACTGTGCTTCTGACCCAGGAAAATGCGTTTCGTGTCTTGGAGCCTGAGTTTTCTTGGCTGTAATGCAGGGGACGATATAGGGCTCAATGAGAGTGAGCCAGCCTTCTTATGCTTCTTTGTGCCAGGCAGCCGGGGCTCTGGGACGCTCAGCCTGTGGCTTCTCTCTGACCTTGGAGCTGGACCCCTCCTGTCGCCCTGTCTTCCTGTCCCAGGGACCCCACTCTTCCTCACCTACACCTTTGGGCTGACCTTACATCGTGGCCAGTGTTTGGGGAACAGGAAGCAACCTCATGGTGGGTGGAGCCCAGCTCTGGGCCTGTGGGGCCATGAGAAGGTTCAGGACAGATGACCACATCTAATCCGAAGTCCAAGGAACTCTGACAAATGGCACGAACCGCAAAAGGGACGCTGTGATGAACAGAACGTGTCTCCAGCCCTGCTTTTGGTCTTGGGGGCCCCCTCTGAGCTGCTGGGATAGGAAGAGTGAGGATGAGGATGAGAGCAAGAGCTGCCATTTACCGAGTGCGTGACTGTGTGCAAGGCTGTCCTCAGCGACTTGCTCACATTAACTCATTTAATCTTCACATCAGCCCTGTGAGGCTGAAACTGTTACCATCTCCATGGTAGAGATGAAGAGGCAGAGGCCCAGAGTCGTTAGGGAACTTGCCCACGGTCCCAGCTAGTAAGTTCTGGAGTTCCATGTTGATTCCAGGTCTGGTAGTGCGGTCACACCCACTCTCAGCTGTAGCCTTATGAATCACTAGAGCCGGCCTCTCCATAGCACATGACAATTTTCAAAACCACTCTTCTATACGGTAACTGAACTGATCCTTACAATACACTATGTGCCAGGTACGTTTTAAAAACAGCTTTGTTGAAGTATTATTTATATACTGTAAAATTCACTTTTTAAAAAGAAACGCGGCCTCACTATGTTGCCCAGGCTGAACTTAGACTTCTGATCTCAAGTGATCTTCTCACCTTAGCCTCCCAGGTAGATGGGACTACGGGTGAATTCACTTGTTTTGGTTGAAACTAAAAGTTTAATTTTGTTTAGTAACATTATGAAGCTGTGCAACCACAGTCTAATTTAATAATGTTTCTTTTCTTTTCTTTTTTTTTTTTTTGAGGCAGTGTCTGGCTCTGTCACCCAGGCTGGAGTGCAGTGGCCCAATCTCAGCTCACTGCAATCTCTGTCTCCTGGGTTCAAGCGATTCTTGTGCCTCAGCCTCCCGAGTAGCTGGAATTACAGGCGCCTGCCACCACACCTGGCTAATTTTTCTATTTTTAGTAGAGATGGGATTTCACTATGTTGGCCAGGCTGGTCTTGAACTCCTGACCTCATGTGATCTGCCCACCTTAGCCTCCCAATGTGCTGGGATTACAGGTATGAGCCACCCCACTCTGCCCAATTTTATAATGTTTCTATCACCCTGGAAAGATCCTCTGGTACCCATCTGCAGTCACTCTTCACTTCTACCCCAGACTAAGGCGACCACCAATCTACTTCCTGTCTTTATAGTTTTGCCTTCAGATAAATGGAATCATGCAATATGTGGTCTTTCGTGCTGGGCTTTTTTTACTTCGCATACTGTCTTTGAGGTCCATCCATGCCGTAGCAGGTATGCGTATGTGTTCTTTCTCCCTGCCGGGTATTATTTCATTGCATGGATATACTGTTTTTGTTTTTCCATTCGCCAGTTGCTGGACTTTTGGGCTGTGTTTAGTTTTGCCACCAGGTCCTCTTCCTGTTACTGTGCCGTTTTGCAGCTGGAGAAACTGAGTTCTGAGGATTATTACTGTCCCACTCTAAAGCTGAAATTCCTTGCTGGTTAACCTGCCACAAAGCTTCAGAGTCAGACTCGAACCCCATCAACCCAATTCCAAACTCATCCATGGTCCCTGATAACCCTTGGCTTCAGCTACAAGTCTGAGCACCTGTTTTTTTTTTTTCCCATTTGCTTTGTTTGTTTGTTTGTTTTGTTTTGTTTTGAGAGAAGGTCTTGTTGCTCTGTTGCCCGGGCTGGAGTGCAGTGGCGTGACCTCGACTCACTGCAACCTCGGCCTCCCAGGCTCAAGGGATCCTTCCACCTCAGGCTCCCAGGTAGCTGGGACTACAGGTGTGCACCACCACACCTGGCTAATTTTTGTATGTTTTTTAGTAGAGATGGGGTTTCATCATGTTGCCCAGGCTGATCTTGAACTCCTGGGCTCAAGCAATTCACCTGCCTTAGCCTCCCAAAGGGCTGGGATTATAGGCACATGCCACCGCACCTGGCCCCATTTGCTTTTGAGAATCCCTATCCTTTTGCTACTCCAGCTTTCCCACAGAGGGGCAGCCACCAGCCACGAAGAACTTCCTGAGGCTGCTGAGGCCAGGAAATCAATTTAAATTGAATAGTGGCTCACTGTCTCTCAAGAGACAAGGGCTTACTTCCTGCAGTGGAAAGGAGGACAGTGATGTGTGGTTTGGGCTTGACCCGATTCCCCCAGGTAGGAGAGCCAGGAACGCACTGAACACTGCTCTTCAGCGTTAATTAAAGACAGCTCCCAGGTGCTGAGAGACTAGACCCAGAAGCAAGCCACTCCGAAGCACACAGACTGCGTTTTTTTCTGCTCTTTGTTCCCTCTTCCACAGTGTTGGGAAGACAATGTAGGCTGTTCTGGGGACTGATTGCTCATAGCTCTGCCAGGAAATCCATCTTCTCCACCCGCTGCCCCAGGTCTCCAGCCCCCAGGGCAGGACTACTCCAGGGTGCAGAGTTCAGGCCATGGTTGGGAGATGGGGGCAGGGTGGGGGCCCCCATCTGTGGGTCCACACTCACTGAAATGCTTGCTGTTTGAGTCCTCCAGAGCTGGTTTGTGGGTGTTGGCTGGTGATTGTGAATCAAAGGCCAAGTGCACAGGGAGCCACTTCTACCGAGGCGTTAACGAAGCCGAAGGGAGTGTGGGTTGGAGATGGCTTTTTTGAAACAGGGAATTCGATGATTCTCCTATCCTAGCTGTGCTGTTATGGCACCCAAATTAGCAGTTGGTCCTGTTAAATATCAAAGACGCTGTGAAATGAGGTCTGGGCAGTCCTTAAAAATGATGTAGCAACTTGTAATGATGGGAAACGCTAGTGTATAAAGTGCAGCTAGCAGGCTGACTGTGTAGATTTACAGTGTGGTCACTGATCCATCATGTGTTTTATCATTGTTTTCCTTTCTTTGTTTTTTGCTCAGGCTGGTCTCAAACTCCTAACTTCAAGGGATCCTCCTGCCTTGGCCTATATATTTTAATTTGTAATTTATAACTTTACATTGTTAATGTATAAAATTTTGAATACATCATGTTTAAATATATATCATTCTCTTTTATAAAATATCAGTCACTGATATTTCTGTACTAAAATGACAGTTTATATTTAAGTAGTTGCCACCCGGTGGGCCCTGACCGCATGCCAGGTGTGTAGACAGCCCTTGCTGCGTCCTAGAGTCCTCACAGCAACCTTGTAAGGCAGATCCTCGTCTTCTCCCCATTTCACAGATGAGGACACAAGACTGAGGAAGGTTCAATGTTTGCCCAAGGTTGCGTGGCTCAGAGGTGAAGTAGCCAGGTTCTCTGCACCTCCAGCCCCCTGCTCTCTGTGCTGTTCAATCAACTCACACTTCCTCTGTGTCTGTGCAGAAGGGGGTGGGAGGCTAGAAGAAAAGGTGCCTGCATGGGTGCTTCATTGTCTCTGGGGTAGGTAGGTTATTTATGAGTGATTACAGTTTTTCTTTAGACATTGGTGGATTTTCTAAAATGTCAACATATGACTATGTAGGAGAGAGAAAATAACAACAGCAACAACGACTTTTCCTCTGAGGTTCAGTGGCTTGGGCCTGAGAATCGAACTGGTAAAAGACGATCGAACAGGAGAAAATATTTCACAGGCAAGTGAGGATTTCACAGACACGAAGTGAAAACCCAAAGAAGGGGTTATATACTATTTTAACAAAAGGCAGTACATCCTGGAGAAGCAACTAGACAAAGGAAAAAGGAGGTTATGACTTCTAAGGGCAGTAAATTGTTGGAAGGTAAATATATGGGGGGAACTAATGGAAGGTTAGGGTTATTTAGTAAGATTTGTTATGCAAACTCGAGTTGCATAATAAAAGTGGTCACCTGTGATTCAGAGTTGTCCTTCTCTTCAGAAAACCAAACACCGCATGTTCTCACTCATAGGTGGGAATTGAGCAATGAGATCACTTGGACACAGGGTGGGGAACATCACACAACGGGGCCTGTCGTGGGGCAGGGGGAGGGGGGAGGGATAGCATTAGGAGAAATACCTAATGTAAATGACGAGTTAATAGGTGCAGCACACCAACATGGCACATGTATACATATGTAACAAACCTGCACATGGTGCACATGTACCCTAGAACTTAAAAGTATAATAAAAAAAAAAAAAAACAAATAAACGAACAAACAAACCAAAAAGAGTTGTCCTTCTCTTCTTGGTATGAGAAAGAGATACCTTTGCAAATGGAATTTTATGTTACTTTTACAAAGACAACTTTTCTTTTTCTTTTTTTTTTAGACAAGATCTTGCTCCATTGCCCAGGTCAGAGGGCAGCGTGTGATCTCAGCTCACGCAGCCTCTACCTCTCCACCTCCCGGGCTCAAACAATCCTCCCACCTCAACCTCTTGAGTAGCTGGGACCACAGGCATGCACCATCAGGCTCGGCTAATTTTTTTAACTTTTTGTATAGATGAGGTCTCCCTGTGTTGCCCGGGCTGGTCTTGAACTCCTAGGCTTAAGTGATCCTCTCGCCTCAGCCTCCTGGAGTGCTGGAATTACAGGCATGGGTCACTGTTCCCTGCTTTCAGAAAGGGGGAGGGCAGAGAGCTTGTCAATTTCAGCTCAAATTAGTCTTTATGCCGAAGTGGCATATTTGGGGATAGCATACTCCAATCTCCTTTCATTGTATATTACATTTAAACCAGGGAAAAAAAATGTGATTACATTTCTTGTTTTAAATGTCCTAACTTTAAGGACACCATTTAAAGGGGAAAGAGTTGTGCGCTTAAAATGGCCACCGTGAACTTATCCGTTGGGTGGAAAACCCATACGCCATTGAAATCATAACTGAGGAAAGGACTGAAAAGCCACTTAGATTAAACAGCCATTAAAAATGACAGACTTTGGGGAGCAGGGGTTGATGGAGCAGCCCAGAAAAGACTATGAGCTGTCACGAGACCACAGGGGAAATGGGAAGGGGAAGGAAACAGAGAGGGAAACAGAGTCACTTGGAGCCAGAGCAGAGGGAGGCAGGACACAGTGGTTTGTGGCAGACAAAGAGTGGGGTTGTAGGCTGTGGACTTCTGTGGTGAACGTTGTTTCATTCATGCCATTTTAAAACATTCATTTAAAAATAATCAGTCAATTCATTTACTTTAACAACGAAAACAGGCCTGGCACAGTGGCTCACACCTGTAATCCCAGCACATTGGGAGGCCGAGGCAGGCAGATTGCTTGAGCCCTCGAGTTTGAGATCAGCTTGGGCAACATAACAAAACCCCATTTATATATAAAAAAAATACATAAAACAGCCAGTGCGTACCTGTAGTTCCAGCTCCTCGGGAAGCTGAGGTGGGAGGATCGCTTGAACTCAGGAGGCAGAGGTTGTAGTGAGCCATGATCACGCCACTAGGCTCCAGCCTGGGAGACAGAGTGGTGCCCTGTTTTTTAAATTAATTTAAATTTTAAAAAGGAAAGCAAAGAAAAGCAAGCTAAACTTATGATGTGCCACCCAAATCATTGTTTCATTACAAAATAAGAAAAGTGTCCTCTTCCCACAGTGGTGAAACTGTGTAGTTGTACAAAGAACACAGAATTCAGTTGAACGTGCTATGACCGTGTGTGAAAAATACATGTAAAGGGCTTTGAAATCTTAGAAGTTAGTAAGGGGCACACAGCATCAGCAGCTAGGGTTTCTCAAGTGCCTACTGAATGCCAGGCACTGTGCTAAGATTGTCACGATGATTTGATGATTGTATCACTATTAGTCCCCGGCATTTGAAGATGGCTGGCCCCATTCTAAGCACGTTTCATGCCTTAGTTCACATAGATTCACAACAACCCAGTGAGATGAGGAAACTGAAACACACGGCAGGGAAATAAACAACTACTTAGTAATGTGAGCTGGGCGCCCCGCGATTACCTACATTCCACCGGATAAGAAATTCAGAGGAGACGAGGTAACTAACTCAAGGTCACGGGTATAGTGCAGTAGATGTTGGGACACATTATATGGAGGTGCATTTCTTTTGAACTGTTGTTTTGTGATGCTGGGCTGGGTGTTGGGGTTTATCCTAATTTGAACCATTTACAAGATGCTGCAGCATGGGGAATTTACCATCACTTCTTGCCTAAGGCCAGGTCTTAATGACAGCTTTGGCTGAACTTTAGTTAAAAAGGAAATGCTGTATGTAGCCAAGCAGGTAGCTCTCTGTGATCTTATTGGAAACCGGTCTGGTGTTTCAAGAACAGGCATCCACGTGGCTTTAGCTGAGGGTAGCAGCCAGGAGGGAGGGGTGGGGGGACAGGGCAGGATTGGAAGCAGTAACCTGCTGAACTGTGCTGAGCTAGCAATAGGTGGAAACAGAGTGGAGGCCTGAATGGATGGGTCAGGGAAGGCTTCCTGGAGGATGCAGGGTTCACAGTGGCACCAGGGTGGGTGGACCAGGAGGGAGGGTGGGCCAGACGGCGAGGCAACCAGTACTGAAGCTTAATGAGCGAAGGAAGGTGATGCTTGTGCAGTTCGTTGCAGACGTGCACTTGATGCAAACTTCTTGCCTGTGCTTTGCAGCAGTGTGGGGGCTTTAGGTGGTAGATGGCATTTTGGGTTTTGGTTTTAAATTCAGGCTTTCTTTCAGTCACCTTGGAACCCAAGAGGCTACTAATTCAGAGTTCTGGATCCATAGGAGATGACCCTGCAAGGGTGATTTTGATTTACTGACTTTGTCGCCTTTACCTGGTGGACAGGGAAGAGATCAGATCTGTTTTGATGGGTAAGAACAAAATATGAGGTGGTTGAAGAAGATGTGGAAAGGGCCCATGGTGCACTTTGTTCTGAAGTTGCAATGACGGGGGGTGACTCGGATCAGCCTATCAGAGTGACTCCCCCTCCTCAGATGGCCCAATCATCAAAGGTGGGGAAAAGGCTGGGAGTTAGGGGGCCAGTCTCTTGTCCTGTCTCTGACTTGTAACATTTATTTATTTCCCTTCCCATTCACCGTGGCTGTGAGGAAACAGTACACAAAACGGAACAGAATGAAAAATAACCCAGAAAACTCTAGGTGATAGGAAAACATGGGAGAAAAGATGAATTGATGTGAAAGTTATCCTTATGATACATCATATCAAAAGGTTTGTTCATGTTATAGGTGGTGGGACACTGGTTTGATTCTGAGCTTCCTGGTGGCCAAAGCAAAGAGGCAAACCCAGAGGCTTGAGGACCCTCTCTACTGTCTCAAAACACATTCTCATCATCTCTATGAGCAACAAAGAGCAAGTTTCATGGTGCTGTTTCCTACAAAATCCCTCAATGCCTGAAGGTCTGCCCCAAAGCACAAGTCAGTAAAAGCAGCTCTTCAGGGCCAAAGCAAGTGAATGTGAATGCTTGTGAAAGATGTAAGCTGCTAGGTGTGATGACTGTCATAGCGGGGATTTATGCATCAGAGGACTGGCTTTTCTAAACCTGGTTTCTAGAGTCAGAGACACTTTTTAAAGTTGGAATTCTCAACAAGGGTTTTCCCTAACTGCCTTCAGAACCTGGCCAGTCTTCAGAAATGAAGTGATGTACAAAAGTGAAGTGTGTCTGGCACGTAGTAGGTGCCCAGTTAAGGTTTGTTATTGCTGTGATTGGATAAAGCCAGTCTGCCTGGTTGAATCTCACTCTCATGCTTGCTATGCAACATCAAAAGCTCTTTGCTGGGAAGAGGCCCGTTAGGAGCATTTGTCAGGGGTGTGATGCTGATAGCAGGTGGATTATTGAGAGGTTTGCTGCAGAGCAAACACGGAGCTCAAGGCATCCTAATATGTATGTACGTTTGAGGTTCAAGGAAAAACGCAGGTAAAGAAAGCGGCAGAACTCTGAGAGCAGTCTGTAGAAAAAGAGAACTCGACCACTGGGAGAAAGGCAGATGGTTGCACAGTTGTGCTTCTTTGAATGCTGCTGGCCTGACTGAAGACAGAGCTGCATTCCAGCATGGTTGTAGCCCAAGTTGGCATCAGAAGCCACCTTCCAGTCCCCCTGCAGATAGCGAAATATGTCCTGTTGGAGTCTGGTGGTAATTTGAGGGCTTCCACAGTATCATTTTAGAGAGGATCACTATTCTTAGCTGTGCAGATTGCTCTAAATTACATTGAGCACTCCATATCCTTGAGAAACTAGCTGCCACTGCAAGAAACCAGAGAACGCTACAGCTGGAGGCATCTCAGGAATCGCCATGTCCTTGTCTTACAAAGGATGAAACTGACGCCCTGACCCGAATAGTGACTTCACAGTAGAATATTAACACTACAGCAGAGGCTGATCCCCCACAGTCCAGATCATTTATTGGTATGTTAATGACTAGGTGAAATGTTGCAAACCACTTCGAGGTGCATCAATAGAGCATTGGTTAAATAAATAAAGGTATGTCCGTACGACAAGATGTATGAGTGGAAATATTTTAACAAGGACCATTAAAAAAGAATGAGGCTGATGGACTTTTATTGCTGTGGAAGGATGTCCATGACATATTGATGAGGAAAAGAAGCAATTTGCAAAACAACGTGTACGTGTCTCTGTATGTGTGTCTACATATAGGTATGTGTATGTATAGAGGTGGTTATCTCCAGGTGGTAGGATTTCAGATTATTTTTACCTTCTTCTTTAGAGATTTTGTGCAGTGTTCAGCCTTTCTTTTTTTCTTTTTTCCTTTTCATGAGTGTGGATTTTTTATCATAAAAAGTTATATTAATTTTTCAACATGTTAACTGCTCATTTAAAATAGGTTTCAAAAAGTTTCAAGGAAATACATGTTTATGGCACAACACTTGGAAAACTATTTTAAAAACTAGAAAGGAAAAACAATCTCATCCAAATCTACCATCCAGAGCATCGTGGGCAGCCGCTAGGTTTGTTTGCTGTACATCTAGCTGGGATTTATAAGAAGAATCACTTCTGAAAACTGTATGAAATTCTCTTAGATCTGTACACCAGAATTTACCAGATGGGTTTCCTAGATGTTAGACATCTCATTCTAGTTTTTCCTTATATAGTAGAGGACATCCTTGTGCGTATATGTTTGTCCACACTGTTTTCTTGGCAGTTTCTAGATGTGGGTCTCCTGGTCAAGGCGCAGGCATTGGTAAAGCCCTCGGTACGCATTTTCCAGTTGCTTTTAACAGCTGTCTCTCAATTTACATTCCAACCTGAACCGCAAGAGAGTGCCTATTTGACCCCAATCTCATGGACTTGGTGACTGTCTTTTAAAAATACTTACTAATTAATGAATCGTCTTTGGGCTCGCCCAGCAAGCTGGAGTCTGATGCAGAGCTCTGAGGTGCTATGGGCATCATATTATATTGGCTTCGTGACCTTGGCATCCCTTCCAACTGACTCCAACAAAGATCTCAGGGACATGAGGGACAGAGACCCCAAGTATCGTAACTTATACGTTGAAGGCAGTTCTCCCTAAACCCAAATGGTATTTGTACGTGTGTGGTGGGGGGATTTAAATAATTTTAAAGTTTACCTAAAAGATAAGCTGGAGAGAGTTACTGAGAATTTTTTGCAAAACGGGAGTGATGAAACAGAGTTTGCCCTTCCAGATAATAAGATTTAAGTATTTTATAAAAATAAAATGAGAAGATAATATAGGCCAAAGTTTATCTGATTTAAGAATGAGGGAAAGACTTACCAGACATAGAATATGAAGGAACTACAGAAGAAAAAGAGAAATAGTATTTTAAATTCTATTTTAAATAAAAAAACACCATGAGCAAAATTTTAAGCTATTTATTTGCAAAGAAAACATATTTGCAACATATAGAAAAAATGATTACTATCCCTTGTATATGTTCCTTCATTTAATATTTCTTAAGTGCTTATAATGGTTGATGCACTGTTATAAATGCTAGAAATACAAAACATATTAAATACTTTTATATTTCCATAAGAAAAAGACTGAGCCTAATGAAAAATAGGTTAAAATGTAAGCAGTTTACAAAAGGAAAGATAGAAAAGGCATCGGCATATGAGAAAAATGCTAAGCTCCCTAATAACCATGAGCATGTCAATTAGTTCAACAGTGACACATGATTTTTCACTCTAAAAGTTAAAAAATTTTAGAACGGTTGCAGTGAATTTTGACCAGTTGAAGGGTAAATTGGTTAAAACGTTTTGCACACAATTTGATAACAGTTGTTTAAGATTATTAATATGATACATAATTTGATCTAGAAATTCTAGCTCGAGGACTCTATCCTAAGCATTGAATTAGAGATGTGGCCAAACTTTACGGACAAAAAATGCTTATCACAGTATTATACACACACATATACAGACACACACAGACTCACCCAAGAGCTTTAACATTTGAGTAATAGTTTAATAAATTAAGGCGCACTTATACAGTGGAATAGTATGTAGATATTTAAAACTTTTTTCGAAGAATATTTAATGCCTATTACTAGGTAAAAATATGATATGAAATCATATGAATTTTAAAATACATGTGTTCAGAAGCATCTTTTATACATGTTTTTATAACACAATGTTATATAAAATGTTTTATAATGCAATGCTCATGCACATATATGCATATAAAGGACTGAACCCACATAAAAAATTTCTGGAAGGATGTAGAACAGGTTGTTAACTTTGGGGAGGAGGCTGTTATTTCAATTTTTAATTTTAAATTATTAATATTTTCTTTTTAAACTTTTGCTATGAGGGAGTACTGCTTTTGTAAATAAGGAGATATTTTAGGAAGTTAATGTGAGATAAAAAATATGATTAATATTAAATACACACAAGCACCTAGCAAAATACACAGGAAAAAATAGCATTATGATGAGTAGGAACTATATTTTTCTTCTTCTTTGTATTCTCTAAATTTTCTACAACAAATAAATGTAGCTTTTATAGCTGGGAAGTAAACCACAGCTATCATTATAAAATGCGTAACATATTGAGATGACCCGCCTGTTTGTTTTTCCAGGTTCAGCGTGGCCCAAAATTCAGGAAACATAGGATGGACTTATTTTAAAACATTATATTTATTACACCTCCAAATTCTGGGCTCAATATGTTTTTCTTTAACTGCTAGACACTTTTTCAGGCGTAGTACCTCTACATTTGAAGCAACGGGTCCAACTGTTAACCTGAACAAAGTACAATAAATGATCAGTATTTGACCCTTGTTTCCAGAATTTCTAGATACTCTGAAATGGGTTTGTTGCACTGGAAGTTGCAGAAAAACATATTGCACATAGTATTCAAAAATGTCCTGTGCTGTTTATCTAAACATGGTCCAAACATTTTGGAAAATAGTTTGGCAATTTCTTAGGCAATTAAACATACACCTACCATACAACACGATAATTGCCCTCTTATGTGTTTGCCCAAGAGAAGTGAAAGCATATGTTGCTACGCAGCTTGTACACAAAAGCTCACATCAGCACTGCTCATTAATAGCTCCACATTGGAAACCATCCCGATGTCCACGAATGGGGAAAGAGGCGAATGGTGATGTGTATACATCTACATGTATATCCACATTGCTCTGCAACACAAAAGGAGCCAACCACTGATAGCGCAGTGTGGACTGCCAGACCATGACCGGGAGGCAAGAAGGCAGAAACGAGTGCACGGCGTGCAATTTCATTTTTATCGTATTCTGGAAATGACAAGAGTAAGCTATAGGGACAGTGTCAGTGACAGTGGTTGTGTGGGGTTGGGGCAGGGAGTGTGGTTGCACGGGGTGGGAGGCACTTGATGGGGGTGAGGAGAGGTTCTATATCTTAGTTTAGGTCGTTGATGGATATTCATCAAAACTCATCCAACTGCCCACTTAAAATGGGTGTATTTATTGTACGTAAATTATCTCTCATCAAAGTTCATTTTTTTTTTTTAAGTGAGCTTACTCCACGCAGGGCCAGCTACAGAATTACAGATTAAGATGGTGGCGGCAGAGTGTTAAACCAAGCTTGGGACTCTGCACATGAAGCTGGCCCTGATGCTGTTTCCTGACTTTTCCGATACCAGGTGTGTGTGTGTGTGTGTGTGTGTGTGTGTGAGAGAGTACTTTACATAAATGGGATCTTGCTATCAATGCCGGTTTTAAATTTATTTTTTAACTCAATAGTAATGTGCTGGGGTCACCTCCCAAGTCAATCAATTGAGCTCTGCGTCATTCTCTGCAGAGCATCCCGCTGTGGGTGTGTCTAACCGACGAACCCCTCTCCCTTTGATAGCCTTTGAGGATGTTTTCCATTTCTCACACTCAGCATCACTCAGCCCCAGGCAGTGCAGGGCTCTCTCTGCACAGCAGCCGTTTCTGAGCCCTCTGGCAGCAGCCCGGGCCCCTCCTCCCCAGGCGCGGTCTCTGGGTGCTGCTCGGAGGTTGTTTGCCTTGAGCACTTCCCTTCCCGCCTTCTCTTCGTCTTGAGCTTTAAATAGAATGGTGAGAGCTCTAGAATGATCGACTTTCTTAGCTCAGAGGCTGCTGCCACCACACCCCCTCCAGGGCCCTGCAGCTTCAGCCCTGACACCTGAATTACGCCTTGTCACTCCAGAGGCCTGGAAGGAGTTGCAGGAGGCACAGCCGGGGCTCCTTAGGGCCCAAGAGTCCATGCCCCCAGCATTGTCATCCAACATTCCCTCCATTCCCCTCAGCCCTGCCATGCCCTGTGAAGGGCTCTGAGTCTTGGGATTTCCAGAATCTACCATGAGACAGCTTTATATCCCCATGGGCGAGGGGCACTTTTCAGTTTCAAAAGAGACTCAACCTGTATTTTCACCATATACAGCTTCATGTTGATTTCCCATGCCCAGGACTATCTTTGGGTTGCTGGCTCTTAGGGTCTGCCCAGGCAAACTGATGGGTGCTGTCAGGGGACTTGGGGTCACCCTCTGCTGGCCACATGTCAGGCCACGCAGTGTTTATAGCCATCAGGGCTGTTTGAAGTGTGAGAGGACAGTGGCCTCTGACTAGCTTCAGTGGCCTTGGGAAAGTCTGCTGCCTCATCCCCTTCCAATTTTGCTATATAATGTGATCTGTGCTTTAGGTGGGCCTTATGGAGAAAACTTAACAGTCCAAAATGTCAAGATCTTGTTTCTTTTTCTTTATCAAAAAAAATTTTTATTTTGTTTTATTTTTGAGGCAGAGTCTTACTCTGTCACCAAAGCTGGAGTGCAGTGGCATGATCTCGGCTCACTGCAACCTCCGCTTCCCAGGTTCAAGCGATTCTCCTGCCTCAGGCTCCTGAGTAGCTGGGACTGCAGGTACGTGCCACCACGCCCAGCTAATTTTTATATTTTTGGTAGAGACAGGGTTTTACCATGTTGGCCAGGCTGGTCTCGAACTCCTGGCCTCAAGTGACCCGCCCACCTCAGCCTCCCAAAGTGCTGGGATTACAGACGTGAGCCACTGGGCCCAGCCAAGTGGCTAGTTCCTTTTCTTCCACAACAGGAGGCACTTCCCTCAATTTAGAAGGAATTTAGTCTGTCCTGCCAGGGCATGTGACCTGGGCTCCCCACAGCACCACACATAAATCCTTGGTGACGAGTGCACTGAGGAAGGAGAGAGGCTCTGGTGGGGGTAGCTTCCATGGGAGCAGTGGCACCTTCTGCTTTATCTTGTCTGGATGGGCAGCTCTGTGTCCTCTTGGTCTGGTGGCCTCTGTGATCAGTGTAGCGATTGCCACGAGCACCCTGGAGAAAGGATCCTCCAGCCCCACCTGGATTGAGGGTCCTACTGTAACTGATCATCGATCTGCCAGGGAGAGGGGATATTACATGGTCAAAGATAAACAAAATCGGCCCTCGTTAGAGGTGGTAAACACAGATTTTATTCAGCGATAACTTCTATAGTAGGGAAGAGGCTCTAGTGTAAGCTGAGCTCAACTTTGATTTGTGCAGAGGTAACTGGGTGATTTGTTTTTCTATTTGTTTTTTGAGACAGGGTCTTGCTCTCTCATCCAGGTTGGAGTGCAGTGGTGTGATCACAGCTCACTGCAGCCTCAGCCTCCTAGGGTCAAACAGTCCTCTTGCCTTAGCCTCTCAAGTAGCTGGGACTGTAGGTGCACACCACCACACCTAGCTAATTAAAAAAAAAAAATGTAGAGACAGAAGTCTCCCTATGTTGCCAGGCTGGTCTCGAACGCCTGAGCTCAAGGGATCCTCCCACCCTGGCCTCCCAAAGTGCTGGGATTATAGGTGTGAGCCACCGCACCTGTCTTGGGTGCCCTCTGACTGGGTTCCCTCGGTGCCCTCTGTTTTTAAGAGAGAATGAGGGAGTAGGGAGGAGTGAGCCAGGGCTCAAACAATCAGAAAAGTGAAAAATTATGCGTCAGCATAATGAGACCAGCTGTGTAGACTAACTGGCCTCTATCAAAGTCAGGCTCCTGCCCTCCCTCAGAGGTGGGGACAGGTCCTACCCTTGCTGATGATACCATTTCAAAGAAATGGTTGTTAAGTCTTGAGAAAGATGCTTCTGGGCGGTAGGAGGCACACATAGGACTCAAAGGGAGAGAGAAAGGATTTACAACTGGAAGTTTTTAAATAAATGTCCATCCTCCCGTGTTGGCTGGAACACATTCTTTTGGCAGCCCCAGCTTTTCCACACAGGAGTGCAAAGCGGGGCTGGGCTGTCCCAGTGGCGTGGCCTGAGGCTGCCAGAAGCTTTGCTAGAGTTTGGTTGAGGGTCTTAGCGCAGGGTTTGGATGGAGTTGTTCTTGCAGAGAGCTTTTGCAAGTTTCAACACAGAGTGTCTGTCTTTCTTCAGCTTTGTTCTAGGCTGGTGATCTTCAGATAGAAAGGGGTATGGGGAGTCTTAACGGGAGTGGATTTCCAAGTCAGCTTGCTTCTGGACTTCCTTCCTCCTCACCAATGTATCCCATCAGTTTGCCTTTCCCAGCTGCCTTTCTTAATTGCTCTTCTACTTGACTTAAAATGATGCAGACCTAACCCATCCTGGATCCTAGTGGGTGAAAAAACTTCTGGGGCACCAATAAAGGGACGGTTTGAGGTGTCGGCATTGGAACTAAGACAGGTAATAAATCAGTTTGCAGGTCAGATGGCTTTTAATATTTACCTCCAACATCATTTTATTATTATTACTATTTTATTTTTACTTTTTTATTTTGAGACAGAGTCTTGGTCTGTTGCCCAGGCTGGAGTGCAGTGACGTGATCTCGGCTCACTGCAACCTCCGCCTCACGGGTTCAAGCAATTCTCCTGCCTCAGCCTCCCAAGCAGCTGGGATTACAGGCGCCTGCCACAATGCCTAGCTAATTTTTGTATTTTTAGTAGAGACAGGGTTTCACCATGTTGGCCAAGTAGGTCTCAAACTCCTGACCTCGGGTAATCCACCCGCCTCTGCCTTCCAAAGTGCTGAGATTACAGATGTGAGCCACCCCACCTGGCCTTCAACATCATTTTAAAAAGTAAAAAATAATTTGACTCTAGATTACCTTGTGACATTTTTGGCCTCCAACTTGGACAGAGTTGGAAAAATTCACTATAACAAATTCCTTCTAGCTCCATGGACTCAGTGGTCATATCTAGAAAAATGAAAACAGGATGCTAATTCCTGTCTTGTTCTAGCAACAAATAATATCCATCTCTGGGTATGTTAACTAAGTGAGAGGGAAAAACCTAAATACCTCATTCAGATACCTTTCTAATAACATTTAGCTTTCTGTGGCTAATCATTGTTTATACTGATATAATCAATAGCATCAAAATTTGTAGTACCCTTATTATTTTGCTTTGTGTGTAAATAATCATAATGACAACATAATCTAGAGGTAAATTTTGTCAGAGCCTTATGATCACAGGAAATGATAAAGTTTTAGCATTTTAATTTATATACATTTTGTTTCAAAGAATCAAAGGGTGTCGGGTGCAGTGGCTCATGCCTGTAATCCCAACACTTTGGAAGGCCGAGGCAGGTGGATCGCCTGAGGTCAGGAGTTTGAGACCAGCCTGACCAACATGGTGAAACCCCGTCTATACAAAAAAAAGTAGCTGGGCGTGGTGGTGCACGTCTGTAATCCCAGCTACTCTGGAGGCTGAGGCAAGAGAATCGCTTGAACCTGGGAGGCGGAGTTTGCAGTGAGCCGAGATTGTGCCATTGCACTCCAGCCTGGTGGACAGAGCAAGACTGTCTCAAAAAGAAAAAAAAAAAGAAAAGAAAAAAGAAGAATCAAAGGATGATTACTGTAGGACTTCAAAGCATGAAAACATATTAAGATAAGAACATGTGAGGCCAGGCGCGATGGCTCACACCTGTAATCCCAGCACTTTGGGAGGCCAAGGTGGGCGGATCACCTGAGGTCAGGAGTTCGAGACCAGCCTGACCAACATGGAGAAACCCTGTCTCTACTAATAATACAAAATTAGCCGTGGATGGTGGTGCATGCTTGTAATGCTAGCTACTTGGGAGACTGAGGCAGGAGAATCGCTTGAACCTGGGAGATGGAGGTTGCAGTGAGCCTAGATTGTGCCATTGCACTCCAGCCTGGGCAACAAGACAGAAACTCTGTCTCAAAAAAAAAAAAAAAAAAAAAAAGATTATATGGAAAGGGTGGAATAAGAACCCAAGGAGGAAAAGGAATGGTGTAATGGCACTAGCCACTCAAGAAAGGCGCACTCATATATTTTTAACATGGATGATGGTGGGTATCAACATTGTATTCCACAAGATTTATTTAAAAGGATGACATAAGTTTTAAAATGTCAGTATTGAAAGTATGACATTGGATATGATATATGAATCACATCCTGCTTCGTCCAAATTAATGCCAACCATTTTAGAAAACAGCTCTGAAATGTGTGACAGCCTGCAGTGCAGCTTTCTTGAAACCATTCCACTAGACCAGAGGTAAGCTAACTATGGCCCTCCAGCCAAACCTGGCCCGGTGCCCGGTTTTGTCCTGCCCACAAGGCAAGTATGGCTTTCACATGTTTCAATGGTTGGAAAAAAGGAAAGAGAATCATATTTTGTGACATATACAAATTATATGAAATTCAAATCTTAGCATGCATGGGTAGTTTGATGGGAACCCAGCCGCATTCATTCCTTTCTGTGCTGTCTCTGGCTGCTTTTAACAGAGTTAATGGCAGAGTTGAGCAGTTGCAACAAAGACTGTGTGGCCGGCGAATCCTGACATATTTATTATCTGATCATTTACTGAAAGAGTTTGCCACCCGCTGTCCTAGACCACAGACTCAGGAAAGCCTCCTTGTGGCTCCTGGTCTGCTCCTGACTGTGGATAAATCAGAAAAACGAATGTGCCGTTCAGACTAAGTGGCCTCTGAGTTTTCTGAAAATTTAAGTCTGGGAAAGCAATTCATACGCGGGTGTTAACAGCTGACGCTTCCCAGGAGTGCCTGCCTTTAAAAATGAGCCCAGAGGAGGCAACCCCTTTAACGCAAAGGGGTGAGGTGCTAACAGCAGGATTTTGTGCACCTGCATGGGTTGTCAGTGGTGATTTCAAAGGGGCTTTTCCCAGCATCGGTTGATGTCAGTTTGTGATGAATAGACGAAGGTTTGTACAGATCAATCTGTCCATTTACAGATATCCGCCAACGTCCCTGGAGGCCAGTTCTGGCCCATTCCAAGCTCACAAACTTCCCAGACCCCACAGAAGCCTCAGGGAAGGCCAGGCACAGAGGGGACTGGAAGCAGCGCTGTGCTCAGCCAGCCTCACTCACTGCCAGGCTTAGGGCAGGATCAGGCCAGCACATCGGCCTTTCATGTCCTCTGTCCTTGTCTATGAAAAGCTCATCTCGGCCGGGCGTGGTGGCTCACGCCTGTAATCCCAGTACTTTGGGAGGCCAAAGCAGGCAGATCACCTGAGGTAGGGAATATGAGACCAGCCTGACCAACATGGAGAAACCCCATCTCTAGCTGGGCATGGTGGCGCATGCCTGTAGTCCCAGCTACTCGGGAGGCTGAGGCAGGAGAATCGCTTGAACCCGGGAGGCGAAGGTTGCAGTGAGCCGAGATCACGCCACTGCACTCCAGCCTGGGCAACAGAGCGGGACCTTGTGTAGGCCCTGTAGGGGTGCAGTGGGCAGTGCCAGGTGAGTTACAGGCAACCAGGGACAGGTCACACCTGCAGGCCCTGGCACTCCAGATGCCTGGGAGGACACTGTGCAGCCCCCAACCCACTCCCACGGGCTGTGCAGTGTGGTCTTCGCCAGGGGGAGAGTTGGGCATTCAAGGTCTCCCCCAGCATAGCCGGCCAGGATACCCGCCGTGCTCTGCCTCCCCATGGGCCAAGTATCCCTGAGCTGGCTTTTGGGGAGGGAGAGGCCATGAGCAGTGGGGCAGGGGTGACAAACCCAAATACCAACAGGATCCCAATCCCATCTGGGAGGGCAGCCTCTCCTGGCTCCAGTCCAGCTGATTATAGCTTACTGTTAAGATTTCAGGCCCGGGGTGGCCAGAATTTCCAATCTTTCCAAAGAAACCAAGAAACTGGAATTCTCTATGAAAATCTCCTGTGTTTCAAATGGTGGCAATTCATTCCAAAGGAAATTCTAAAACTGAGCTGGCCTCAAAAAGCACATCCGTAGGTTAAATTGGGTCCCCAGGCTGCCAGTCTGAGACTAAACTTTGAGCTCAAGAGGAGGAACTCGTGTCTCAGCTCTGGCACTGGCCGTGTGACCTGTGGGCTTATGGCTGAAGCCCTGTGAGCCTCAATTTCCTCCTCTCCGAAGTCGGGGAACGGTCCTGGACTTTGCAGGCATATGGTGAGGTTCAACTCTGTCTCCAGTGAGAGGATCGTAGGTGGGTGCGTGGAACAGGCCTCACAAATGTTGCTCTTTTCCTGGCTTGGAAACTTGGCAGTGATTTCTGATGACAAGAGAGGTCAAGTTGGGGCCCGTTATCTGGTGGACTTGAGGCTCTGCCCACCGAGGCATTTCTCGGTTGCTCTGGAAGGGAGGGCTAGATTACGTGGGTAATGGGCCAATTGGCGACCTCATTTAGCTCTTGTAGGCTCTGCCAAAGGGCCACCTTGCAGTCCCACCACCCACCCAAGGAAGCCTCTCAGACTGGAGGCGCTCTGTGTCCCATTGATCGAGACCCTGAGGAGGGGGTGGCTGGTGAGATGGTGCCGATAAACTTATCACACGACACTCAAGGCTGCCTTCCGGTTTTCGTGTGGGTGTCTTCCTCTTAGAGAAAAATCGGTTGTCCTTGAATTCATGTATGAGAGGGGTCCATTCTCTCCTCCCTCCTCTAGGGGCCAAGGCCAGTGTGCGAACATCCCCAGAGAAAAGCCTGCAGCCCCTGGTGCCCAGCCCAGCCTAGGCCCGAGGGACCACAGTGTGTAGTGGCAGAGCCCAGGCCTCTGACTCCTCCGATCTGGGTGTGAGTTCTGGTTCTGCTGCTAGCCGTTTGTTGCCTAAGCTACAGGGATAATAACAGTAACGACCACAGACGGTTGTTAGGATTCAGTGCAATGATGTCTGGAAAATGCCTGGCACAGCGCGAGTGTGGAAGGGGAGGAAGAGGCGCCGTTGGAGTAGGAACAGAATAAATGTTTGCAAATTGAATGAAAACAGAAACGAGAGAAGGAGTAACATTCGTTCTAAACAGATCATACAGAAATGGTTTCTTTCTGCCTTTGGAATAACATATTATGATTCCCACCGCCGTGCCCCCAAGGCTTGCTTTCTAATGATGTCTCGTCTTTTCATCTTACTTAATTAAAAAGCGACGTACCGAGGGAATCTGGGGTTCAGAGCTGTCGCTCATGGCTCAGGCAGGGCTTTACACTGGATAGTGGGGTCTCCCCCCTCCACAGGCAAGGCCTGGGCTCCTACAGCCTGGGACTCACTGACTGGAGAAGGACAACCCAGGGTCGTGTCTGGGACCTTCAGAAAACCTGTGTCTGACTCAGGGCGTAATGCCTGGGTGGGGGTGGGGTAGAGGGAGCTGATGCTGGGGGCAGGGGGCCCGAGAGGGGCAAGGCTGAGCTCTTTCAGTGTTTCAGACTGGGGCAGAAGTGAGGGATGATAGTGACATTCACTTTCCAGTTTATTGTTGTTGAGACAGGGTCTTGCTGTGTCACCCAGGCTGGAGTGCAGTGGTATGAACACGGCTCACTGCAGCCTTGACCTCCCAGGCTCAAGTGATCCTCCCAGCTCAGACCCCTAAGCAGGTGGGATTACAGGCATGTGCCACCATGCCCAGCTAGGTTTTACAAATTTGTTGTAAAGATGGAGTCTCTTGCTTTGTTGCCCAGGCTGGTCTCAAACTCCTGGACTCAAGCGATCCTCCCATGTTAGCCTCCCAAAGTGCTGGGATTACCAGCATGAGCCACCACACCCAGCCCATTTACAACTTTTTAAAAACCTTTTTGGGACACAGATATGCTGGTTGCAGCATAACCTATTTATAGAAACATACATCAAAGGAACAGCAAGCCTGCTTCTTAAACAAAGAGAGACAATTAACTGAAGACCCTCCTATACTGCATAAAAGCTGTGTAATCAATTTCTTGAAGGGGGCCTATGCCTGCTGGACCTGACACTAAGCCAATCAGGGCCTCTTCCTGTCATCTTTCCCTGCAACAGGGAAAAATCATGCCACAGGGTGCAAGGCAGACAGTTTCAGGGAGTTTCCCGAGAGTTTCCCAGAGCCAGTGGGCCAGATGTTTCTACTTTGCCCTAACAGTATGAGATTAATGAGGTCTAATCCTCTCGCTGGAATTAGCCCTTTATGTCTCCATGTTCCACTCATCTTTGTAGAGTAATACTTTACCAGGTGTCAAAATAACTGCACAAGCAAAGGTATCTAGGAGGATGGGTGCCGGCAGTGGTAGCCCCAGAGCTCATTCACCCGCGGATGTGGGTGGTTCAGATTCCGCATAGAAGGGGACATTTAGGAGTGTATGTCTGCAAGGGGTCTGAAAGGCACTCACGCAAAAATGGAGACCTGCTACTCGCCTTCCTTAAGCATTTATTAAGCATGTATTATGTGCTAGACTCTCTTCTGGGTGCAGGGATACAGCAGTGACCACAGCAAGCACACATCCCTGCTTGCACAACGCTGGCATTCCAGTCTGCCTCTCCTTCCTTGTGGTTCTCTATGGGGGATGTGCATGACTTGTCATTCCATTGCATTCAGTGTTCAACAAATATTTGTTGGCACTGGGATCCACCAGGCAGCCAGCGCCACGTCTTACCCACCTTTGCACCCCTAGAGATCAGCAGAGTGTCTACCCATGTAGACACTCATAAAATATTAAGTCTATTGTTTTAAAGGCATTCTGCTGGATGTTGGGTTGTAGGAGTGGGGGCAGAAAGAACAAAACCAAGCCCAGGCCTTGTCTTTGAGCAACTTATAATCTTGGGGAGAAAGTAGGAAACGTGTAAGATAGAAAAATGACATGTGGAATTAAACAATTAAGGAAATGGTTGGCAGGTAGTGGGAGACAGTTTCTCACTGTTGGAGTGGGAGGTTATGGATCAACAAGAAAAATCTGGAATAATCCATGTGTAATGGTTTAGATTTGGTGGCATTAGTATGAGTTCCTCTTTACCTTTTTTTTTTTTTTTTTTTTTTGAGACAGGATCTTGCTCTGTTGCCCAGGCTAGCATGCAGTAGTGTGATCATAGCTCACTGTGACCTCAAACTCTTGGGCTCCAGTGATCCTCCCACTTTGGCTCCCAAGTAAGTAGAACTACAGGTGTGTGTCACAATGCCCATTTAACTTATTTATTATTCGGCAGAGACAGGGGTCTTGCTGTGTTGCCCAGGGTGGTCTCGAACTCCGGGGCTCAAGTGATCCTCCTCTCTTGGCCTCTCGAAGTGTTGGGATTACAGGTATGAGGCACCATGCCTGGTCCATTGTAACCATTTTTCAAGTGTACTATTCCGTGGTATTAAATACAAGCATAATGTTGCACAACCATCACCACCCTCCATCTCCAGAACTCTTCTCATCAGGCAAAACTGAAACTCTGTATTCATTAAACATGAATACCCCAAGCCTTGCTCTCCAGCCCCTGGCAACCACCCTTCTACTTTCTGTCTCTATGAATTTAATAATTCTAAGTACTTCCTGTAAGTGGAGCTATATAGTATTTGTCTTTTTAGGACTGGCTTATTTCACCTAGCATGATGTCTTCAAGGTTCATCCACATTGTAGCATGTGTCAGAATTTCCTTTCTTTTTAAAGCCCAGGGCATCTTGTGGTGCCAGAAAATCAAGACGTGATCAATGGAACCCACAATGATAGAGGTCTGTGAAACTGTCACAGGAGCCCATGGAACGAACTCCCAATCGCCTCTAATTGTGGGCAGAACATAATTCAACTGTTTGAAGTTCTTTTTTCTTTTGTGAGATATTCTTTGTTTACCATTTCTAATATATTTGACGTTGAATCTTTGGATGAAAGTGTATCCCATAATTACAAACCTGGAATAGCTTGAGTCACAAAGTAGTACTGGACTCTAATCCAAAGTAAATATCTGCGAGCTCATACTGATATAAATAGAAGATAGGATAAATAAAGGAAAGTAGACTGGGTGCAGTGGCTCATGCCTGTAATCCCAGCACTTTGGGAGGCCGAGACAAGTGGATCACTTAAGTCCAGGAGTTCGAGACCAGTCTGGCCAACGTGGTGAAACCCCGTTTCTACTAAAAATACAAAAATTAGCCGGGTGTGGTGGTGTGGGCCTGTAGTCCCAGCTACTAGGGAGGCTGAAGCAGGAAAATCGCTTGAATCCAGGAGGCGGAGGTTGCAGGGAGCTGAGATGGCACCACTGCACTCCAGCCTGGGTGACAGAGTGAGACTACATCACAAAATAAAGAAGAAAGAAAGAAAGAAAGAAAGAAAGAAAGAAGGAAGGAAGAAGGAAGGAAGAGAAGAGAAGGAAGGAAGGCGAAGGAAGGAAGGAAGGAAGGAAGGAAGTACAGGAGGAAGGAAGGACTGACTTGAGGACGGCCTGGACGCCTGACAGTCATGAACGTCAAGGATTCCCGTCCTTCCGTCCTCCTTCCGGCCTTGCTCCTTCCTTCCTTCCTTCCTTCCTGCCCCGTCCTTCCTCCTGCCATCCTGCCTCCCTCCAGACCCGCCCCTCCCGCCCTCCCCACTCCCTCCCTCCCTCCCCCCTCCCCCCCCCCTCCGAACCTCGTCCATCCCTCACGCAATCCGTCACAAAGAAGACAAATATCCCATGAAGAAAACTTGCAAATAATTTATGTAGCTGCTCTGCCCTTCAAGAGCCTGGGCATGATTCCTCATTTCTTTCTTTTCTTTGTTTTTGCTTTCTCCCTCCTCCCCAACCCCCTATTCCTTAAGTGTGTGAACTGTGCATAGTGACCTCCTTCCAGAGGGGACAGTGTGGAAAAGAGTAGCTGCACAATGGAGAAAGCTGACCAACGCAGCCTCAGCCAGGTCATCAGGGCGGATGTCCACAGTGACAAGTCATGTTGATGGCAGGTACCCTTGAAATGATGTGATGAGAATGGCACTTGCCCTCTGCAGTCTTTCTCCCCCAAACCTGCCACCCAAATCTAAGTATGAGAAAAACAGACAAATTGCAGTTGAGGATCATTTTACAAAACACCTGAGCAAACACTTCTCAAAACCGTCGTGGTTATCAAAAGCAGAGTCTGAGAAGCTGTCACAACCAAGAGGAGCTTAGAAAGACATGATGATTAAATGGGATATGGTATGTGGGGTGGGATCTCAGAAACAAAAAGGATATTAGATATAAACTAAAGCAATCTGGGCTGGGCACAGTGGCTCATGCCTGTAATCCCAACACTTTGGGAGGCTCAGGTGGGAGGGCTGCTAGAGCCCAGGAGTTCGAGACCAGCCTGGGCAACATAGGGAGACCCCATCTCTACAAAACATAAAAAATTAGCTGGGTGTAGTGGTGGGTGCTGTGGTCCCACTACTTGGGAGGCTGAGGTGGGAGGATCTCTTTTTTTTTTTTTTTTTTTTTTTTTTTTGAGACGGAGTCTCTCTCTGTTGCCCAGGCTGGAGTGCAGTGGCCGGATCTCAGCTCACTGCAAGCTCCGCCTCCCAGGTTCACGCCATTCTCCTGCGTCAGCCTCCCAAGTAGCTGGGACTACAGGCGCCCACCACGGCGCCCGGCTAATTTTTTGTATTTTTAGTAGAGACGGGATTTCACCGTGTCAGCCAGGATGGTCTTGATGGTGGGAGGATCTCTTGAACCTGGGAAGCAGGGGCTGCAGTCAGCTGTGATTGTGCCACTGCACTCCAGCCTGGGGATCAGAGCAAGACTCTGTCTCTTAAACAAAACAAAACCACTTAAATAGCAAGGATATCCATGGTCTTTTTCACCTCTGATTATGGGCAGAACATAATTCAACTGTTTGAAGTTCTTTTTTCTTTTGTGAGACATTCTTTGTTTACCATTTCTGATATATTTGATGTTGAGTCTTTGGATGAAAGTATATCCCATAATTAAAGCACTGCTCCTATGGAAAAACACAAAAAAACCAAAACCAGACCAAAACAAAACAACCAACCAACCAGCCAGGTGCAGTGGCTCACGCCTGTAATCCCAGCACTTTGGGAGGCCAAGGCAGGTGGATCACCTGAGGTCAGGAGTTCAAGACCAGCCTGGTCAACATGGTGAAACCCCATCTCTACTAAAAATACAAAAATTAGCTGGGCGTCATGGCGCATGCCTGTGATCCCAACTACTTGGGAGGCTGAGGCAGGAGAATCGCCTGAAGCTGGGAAGCGGAGGATGCGGTGAGCTGGAATCGTGCCACTCGTGCCACTGCACTCCAACCTGGACGACCAGAGTGAAACTCTATCTCATAAACAAACAAACAAACACCAAAAAACACACACACAACAGCAACCAACCAACCAAACAAACAAAACAAAACACCCTGTAGCAATCCAAATAATGTATGGACTGCAGTGAGTAATCATGTATCAATATGGGTTTATTAATTGTGAGAAATTTACCATGCTAATGTAAGATGTTAACATAGGAGAAACTGAGTATGGGGTGTACAAAATGACTAAGCAATTTTTCTTTAAGTCTAAAACAGTTCTAAAATAAAAAGTTAATTAAAAAAATGAAATATGCCCCAAAAAAAGATGGCTAGAAAGGCTCCTTGGCCGTCAGAAGGAAGCAGAATGGGAAGCGTGTAGCAGGAAGAATCAGAACCAACACTAAACAGATGAGGACATCAGGCTGCCCCATAAAAGGCTGTGGGCCCGGGTTCTGCCACCTCACTTCTCGTACACTGATGATATTCTTTCATCTTTGCCAGCGTTGAGCCACTACTGCTGGGTGTCTGCTCCTGGGGTTGGCCCTGAATCACCCCTCTGGATTCCTGGGACTCTCGGAACTTTGGGATCCAGAGAAGGGAGCTCTTCCATCCTGGGACCCACGACTGCCCACGCTGTTGAGCTTTCTGAGGGCAGGGACCCTGTTTTCTCTCTCGGAGCCAAGGCTCCATGTTGGAACTGGCCCTGACAGTGTCTGTTAAACTTTCACGAAACGGATGTTCCTGAACTTGAAGCCGTAGGACAGGACTCTGAAGATCACTGAATCACATAGTGAGAGAATGATCCAGTCCTTCTTATAACAGCAAGAAGAGTGTCTCGGGTTGGTTCGAGGATGTCTTTAACAACTCTCTCACCCTTGCGCATCTCCACATAGAACCAAGAACAGGCGGGTCCTAGACTCATACTCTGGTGGACGAATGTGTCCAACAAAAGTAACAGCATTACTTTAGAGTTATCTTCAATGTATATCAAGTGATACTGGTTTTCCATTTATAATGGCAACATACCTTCCCTTACTTTTTTTTTTTTTAATTTTAATTCAATTTTGGACATACAGAAAAGTTACAAGCATAATAGAGTTCCTGGATACCTTTGACCCAGATTCCCTTAGTGTTAATATTTTCTCCCTCTCTCTCTCTTTCTCTCCCCCTACCTTCCCCACCAAACTACCTACCTAACTACACACACACACACTTTTTTCCTGAACTATTTAAAAGCATGCTGTTCTTTCACTGCCTGTCCTGGTAATGTCCTTTCTGGCAAAAGAAAACCCCAGTCCATGCCTTGCATTCAGTCGAGATGCCTCTTTTTTTTTTTCTTTTTTGCCATGGAGTTTCATTCTTGTCACCCAGGCTGGAGTGCAATGGCGTGATCTCAGCTCACTGCAACCTCTGTCTCCTGGGTTCAAGCGATTCTCCTGTCTCAGCCTCTCGAAGTGCTGGGATTACAGGCGTCTGCCACCATGCCCAGCTAATTTTTGTATTTTTAGTAGAAAGAAAGAAAGAATTAGCCAGGAGTGGTGGCGTGTGTCTGTAATCCCAGGTACTTGGGAGGCTGGGGTAGGAGGATTGATTGAGCTTGGGAGGTCAAGGCTGCGTGAGCTATGATCACATCACTGCACTCCCCTCTGGGCAACAGAGCAAGACCCTGGCTAAGAAAGAAAGAGAGAGAGAGAGAGAGAGGGAGAGAGAGAGAGAGAGAGAGAGAGAGAGAGGGAGGGAGAGAGAGAGAGGGAGAGAGAAAGAAAGAGAGAGAGAGAGAAAGGAAGGAAGGAAGGAAGGAAGGAAGGAAGGAAGGAAGGAAGGAAGGAAGGAAGGAAGGAAGGAAGGAAGGAAGGAACCATAAAATCAGGAATGGAGAAGAGAGCTTGAGAAAGCAGTAGGGAGACTTGAGTATGGGCAGAAGAGGTGAGTTTCCGGGAACAGGAAGGGAGGGAGGAGATCTTGAGGTTTCTACTGGGCAGAGCTCCAGGGTTAATGCTACCGCCATCACCCCTATACTTCAGAGGTGTCCCCACAGCTAGAGGGGCTTTGACATTACCAGGAGGACTTGGCTACTTCCAGCCCTGCACTAATTATCCCCAGGGTAGGTGGCCTGGGGACAAAAGGCCATGGTGGGTGGCCTTGCCTGGCCCTGGACCACAGAAGAGCTCTTTCACAGGATGGGTTGTTCTTGCCAGAGGGTGAGCGTGGGCACGAGCTGAGGGGGTCCTGCAGGGACAGACGTGCGTCTGGGGCTGTGCACCTCTAGCGTGTGCCGAGTCTCTCCTGCTGCACACAGGATGCACCCACCTACACTTCAGGTTGCCAAGAAGGTGGGAGGGATGCAGGCGAGGGCAGCAAACGCGGAGCAGACTGCAGGAAGTCACGGCACCGGCCACAGAAGGGGGAAAAGAGGGTGACTGTCAGAGCGATGCGATGAAGGGTATCGCTTGGCTATGCAGAAAAATTGAGGGGGCTACTGACCTCAGTTATTTTAGTATCTCATCCTCAGATAAGAAACAGCCTTCACCTGCCTCGAAACCAGGGGAGAGAGGCAGGCCTGGAGGGAGGGATGATCACCCCAGAGGGGAGGCCATGGGAGGGAAGCAGAGCCCCATAGGCCCAATGCTGGTGTTTCTAGGGAGAGCTGTGTGTGTGGCCTGGAGGCCATGGAGGAGAATGTGTTTGTGAGTGTCTGGATGAGGATCATTTTATCTCCCCACTGTGTGGAAGAACGGAGAGGAGGCAGTGAATGTGGGCCTGGTTGGGCTCAGCGCGGTTAGGGGAGGCAGGAGACCCCGCAGGCAGAGGGGCTGTTTGTGAGCAGGGGGCTTGAAGGAAAATGAATCTCAGCCAGAGCCCATGGCCCTGGGGACCACTCCCTCCCCTCCCCCTCCTCCTGCACTTGGTGGGTGACTGGGCAGGTGGGAGGGGCTGGGGGAAGGGAGCCAGGGAGGGGGCACCTGCCCTCAGCCAGGATAGGGCCGGGGTCCTCTGCGGAGGGGGTGGGGAACCTTCCCCAGGAAAGAATGTGTCATGGTCTCCCTCCCAGCCTATCCCCCTCCAGCCTGTCACCTTTCCATCTTCTCTCCTCTCCTCCCTCCTGCTCGCCCGGGGTAGCTGCACCGACTGGCTGTGAACCTGGCTTCCCTGGTCCTAGCTGGGTGACCTTGAACTAGTCCCATGACTTCTCTGGGCTTCTTCACTTTTCTCGTGGGGAGGGTAACAGCCATTAGGAGACTTTAAGGCTCTGGGAGGTTTTGAGAATTATTAACTGAGGCCACAGTGTAAGGGGTCCAGCAAGTGCGGGGTTCGGGGCCAGGGAAGACAAAGGCTTTGTCTGGCTGCTTCTGCCTTCCACTGTCTGCTCAGACACACGGCTCTCTCCCTCTGTCTTCCTCTTTTCCTCTCTCTCTCATGACTCTCTCCCCCCATCCCCCACCCCCCGCCCTGCTCCTTTGTCTCCCTTTGTTGCTATTTCTGTCCTTCCTCGATGATGTTGGTAAGAGACAAGCCTCTTTTCATGTCAGGACGCCAGAACTCCGTCAAACTGGTAAACAGCTGAAGGATGTGGTAGTAGATGAACTTTCCACTGAGGCTTCTTTCAACCCATCCCTTCCCTGGGGCTCCCCTGCGCCTCCCTGCTCTGGAGACTCCATCCCATCCTAACGAAGTGAGGACAGGGGCCTGGGACAGCGGCCAAGAGAGGTCCACGCCAGGCGGCCACACAGGCTCCAGCCGCTCTGTCCATTCACCAGAACTGTCAAGAGGGTCTTTGAGGGGGCGGAAGTGGAAACTGCAGATGGGGCGATAGCGAGGGGTGGGGGATGGACAGGTGTACGTTGGAGGTGAGGTTTCCAGGGGACAAGGTTAGGGACTAGCAGGTGATGCCCTGCCAAGGAAGGAAAGCCCGTACCTGTGCTCCCTGGGAGGGGCCTCAGAGCCTCGGAGCCATAGCCATGTGGGTCCTGGTGGCATAATCCTGCCAGAGCGTGCTCCTGACCTGGTCCCCTCGGGCTCTCTCAGATGTCTGGAGGATGCCAATTAATTGTGGGGCCTGAAGAACTGTGTGTGGTTCCAGTTGGGCATTGGGAGGCGCAGAAATGAGACTTCAGCATGGATCGTACCTTCACATGGGAAGGAGGAGGGCGTGGGCAGCGGCAACCAGGGCCCGGCCACACCATGACCAGCTGGTAGCCCTGGAGAAACCCTGAACCTTCTTGAGCCTCAGTGTCCTCAGTCATAAGATGGGGATGGAAGGAAAGGCCGGGCGCGGTGGCTCAAGCCTGTAATCCCAGCACTTTGGGAGGCCGAGACGGGCGGATCACGAGGTCAGGAGATCGAGACCCTCCTGGCTAACACGGTGAAACCCCGTCTCTACTAAAAATACAAAAACTAGCCGGGCGAGGTGGCGGGCGCCTGTAGTCCCAGCTACTCGGGAGGCTGAGGCAGGAGAATGGTGTAAACCCGGGAGGCGGAGCTTGTAGTGAGCTGAGATCCGGCCACAGCACTCCAGCCCGGGCGACAGAGTGAGACTCCGTCTCAAAAAAAAAAAACAAAAAACAAAGATGGGGATGGTGCTGGTTCCTTGTGGGGCTATTGGGAGCATAAATGAGTCAGTACCTGTGCTCAGAACAGTGCCTGATGCCCAGGTTCTGAGTGTGCACTCAGGAATCGAAGCTATGGTTAATGTCACTGTCATATTGTCATCACGGCTGGAGGCTGCTGCGTTGGAGAATCGTCTCCCATGTTTCTGATCACTCTCCAGGTCCTGAATCCTTCTCCAACTCGTTCCGTCTTCTCCATCTCCCAATGCTAACCACCCCCCACCCCCTGACTGGCTTCCCTTCCTTCGGGCCCTAGCCCCGTCAAACTTCCCTCCACTTCATAGTGGCAACCCTTCTAGAGTATCCATCTCATCGGATCACTTCCCTTCCTTAGAAACTGCTTGCGACTCCCAACACTTTTAAGACAATGACAAGGGTCAAGTTACACAAGACCATTGGAGATGCTCCCCATGGTTTTTCCCACCTGCGCACCCCCTTTTCCCCTGGGCTTCAGGCAGCATGCACCATACTGGCACATGTTGCTACTGAGAACATCCTTCACTCTTCCATCCAGCAAACTCCTATGCATCCTTCAATGGCTGACTTGATTGTTCCCTCTTTTGTCATGCTTTTCCCAATAAACCCTGGCAGAGTTAGTGGCTCCTTCCTCTCTGTCCACACAGCCTCTGTAGCGGTGTGGTGGAGTCCTACGTGAGGCAAAAGGTATCTGCTTGGACAGCATGTGGGAGAAAACTCAAATATGGGTAGCATCACTCTGCCCTTAGGAACGTTCTGTGGGATACTAGAGAAGTAAAAAGAAGCAAGGAGCCCAAGAGGGTGCCTGGATGTCATTTCTGTATACGAAGGGGTAGGCAGCAAGAGGGGTTCACATCTGCTTGTTTCTACATCAGAGACACTATTGTGTTTACCTGGGGTGGGCCAGGTGGGGAGGAAGGGGCAGGGTGATGGGGGCAAGATTTTAATGGTATGAATTAATGTTGTTGGAGTTTTAATGACGTTAAGGTATTTCCCATTTTAAAAAAAGAAAGGGCCCAGCACAGTGGCTCACGCCTGTAATCCCAGCACTTTGGGAGGCCTAGGCAGGATGATCACTTGAGGTCAGGAGTTCAAGACCAGTCTGGCCAACATGATGAAACCCTATCTCCACTAAAATTACAAAAATTAGCTGGGCATGGTGACGTGTGCTTGTAATCCCAGTTACTCGGGAGGCTGAGGCAGGAGAATTGCTTGAACCTGGGAGGCAGAGGTCGCAGTGAGATGAGACTGTGCCATTGCACTCCAGCATGGGTAACAGAGCAAGACTCCATCTCAAAAAAAAAAAAAAAAAGAAAGAAAGAAAAGAAAAGAAGAAAAGAGAGAGAAAGAGAAGGAAGGGAGGAAGGAAGGAAAGAAGGGATGGAGGGAGGGAGGGTGGGGAGGGAGGGAGATAAAGAGGGAAAGAGGGAGAAAGGTAGGGAGGAGGGCAGACAGGGAGAGAGAGAGTGAGGGAAAGGAAAGAACAGTCACGTAGGAAGACGCCTGTATGTGAGTCTGCCCTGCTCTGGCTCCAAACCAGATGTTTTCCGGCAGCATTAGAGCAGCTCGTTGAAATGGTGGGCTTTGTTTCAGACCCACCTTGTATGAAAAATGAATCCCCAGCAGCTAAAATCTCACCCCGTGTGGCAAGGTACCCACAGGATGAACAGTTTCCAGGATCTGAGGGAACGGAGGGTCCACAGCGCCTGTCTGTCTCCTCCTGGGTGTTTGTTCAACCAAGGGAAATAGTGGGCTGGGTTGCCTCTTGTCTTTCTCTTTGCTGCTGAGCACACACTTAAGTTCATGGGGGTTAAACATGCTCATGATGAGCCCTGGCTGTGCAGCGTGGTGTTTTCACGTTGGGGCTTTGGCATTAGGTGGAAAAGTTGTGCTACCTGCCAAGCTGTGTGGTTTCTGGCTAGTCACCTAACCTCTCTGGGCTTCGGTTGCCCTATTTACAAATTAGGGAGAATAATACCTTCTTAGAGTGCCCTTATGAGGATTGCATGACACAACACATGCCTGGCACATAGTAAATGCTATCCACCATCATCATCACCATGGTGATGAATGGCAGTTACTGGTCTCTGTCTGCCCCAGGTCCTGTAAACTCCCCAAGGGCAAGGGCCAGGCTCCAGTCCTTTCTGTGCCTCCCAGAGCTCAGCACAGAGCTGACTCTATAAGGGTGCCCTGATAGTGCTGATTTTACATTCCCGAACCCCACATCCCAGAATGCAGCCAGTGCCTGTGCTGTTGGTGGGTAGACAGGCCGGTGTCTCCAGATTCTAGGTCGGGGCTCTGGTAATGCCCAGCCGTGTGGCTGTGGTGGCACAGGGACACTGGAAGGGTCATGATTAACACTCAGACTCTAAAGCTAGGCTGTATTTAAGTCCCAGCACTGTCATTATTTAGCTGTGTGACCTTGGTATTTTACTTAACCTCTCTGGGCCTCAATTTTCTCACCCATGAAATGGGGTTGTGAGACTCGACCATCCCCAGCCTCATCTCCTCTCAAGCTGGACCTCCCTTGACCTCGCGAGCTGTGTTGTCTCTTGCTCTGTCTTTGCTCGTGTCATTCCCTCAGCCTGGAATGCTCTTCCCTCTCCACGTCCATGGTTCACTCCTATTCATCCTCCACAGCTTCCCAGGCGTCAGCTTCCCAGGAATTCCCTGTGCATCACTCTCTGCCTGAGCTTGCAGAGCTGTCAGTCAAATTGCTGGGTGCTTCCATTCCGGGACAGCCCTTTCCCCTACGCCAGTGTTTCTGAAACCACTCGGTTCTGTTGCCAAGTCCATTGAGCCTCTTTGTGTTTCCTCTCCCAGATCCTTGAGGCGTATTATAACGAGGTCTCCCAGGAGTGGAGGGGAAGCCACCTGCTTATGTTTGCGACTTCCCTGGCAGGCTGGTGCTCCTTCAGGTCAGAGCCTGGCTGTCAGTCACCTCAGCTTTCTCAGTCCCAGCATAGGCCTGGCCCATGTCGGCTCAATAAGGAGCAGGTCCCAGGTCTGAGTTCCTGGGAGGCATAGAGACAGGGGCCAGCTGGGATCAGCCTCCTACTGTGTGTGATGCTATCTCCAGACTGCCCAGGGCTGGGGCAGAGCTTCCCAATTTCTCTGAGACTGTGGGGGTGGGGGGTGGGGGGGCCTGGGTGGGAGTGCTGGGATGAGAGAGGCAGCTCCGGGGAGGCTGGAGAAATGGGGGTGACTCAGAAGGCATTGCCATCTCCCTGTGTGAGCTGGGGTGGGCATAGGGTGGGGAAGGATTGAATTGTGACTCTGTTACTAACTCTCAGTGGCCTTGGACAGGTCCTTTCCCACCCTAGGTCTCACTGTCCTCACTGTAAAATGAAAGTGGGACAAGACGCCCTCCATGTTCCCCCAGCCCCTGCCCTGCCCTACCCCCAGCACTAACGCACTGGAGACCCCAGGCACTGCTGAGTGTCTCCTCGCTTCCCCTTTCTCCTTTTAAGGAGTGCTCTTACCTGCAGTGATTAATCTACCAATGACGGGGGCATTTACTGCCAACCCTCTAACCCTCACCACCCCCTGCGAGCTACCCACTACTGCCCACACATTCTACAGACCAACTTACAGCAAACAAAGGCTCAGAGATGTTGAGTGGTTTGCCTGAGGTCACACAGCCAGGATGGGTGGAGTAGGGAGCTGAACCCAGGCATTCACAAGCCCCTTGCCGCTGAGTCTGCCCCACCTACCCCAGCAGTGGCTCCTCCCCTAGGAATCCCCCGCCACCCTGGGGAGGGTTCAGAAGGCCCGAGGAGGGGGCCCACCACTGCCAGCCACATCCTGTGATGGTTGCCCTGGGGAGCGCAGCTTTCTCTCTACCTCTGGGACAGGTGAATGGAAAGCAGGCCCCGCCTAGCCCCACAGTCCCACCTCCTTCATCACCCGCCCCTCCTGGGAGGGCTCTGAGAAAACCTGAGCCCCAACCCTCACCCTGTAGGCAGAGCTGGGCACTGGCCATGGCAGCAGGGCGAAAGTCACAGCCCTGAGTGGGCAGAGGACTGGAGGAAATGCCGATTCCTCTGTGCGGATCCGCTCCAGTCCCCTCCAGCTCCTCCAGCCTCATCCCCACCTCCTTCTGGGGTGGTGCAGTCCTTTGCCGGGCAACTCTAAGCATAAAACTCCCTGGAATTATCCTACCTTTGAAGCTTTTGGGGGCTCAGGCGGGAACTCATTCAGCGCAGTAACTCCTGCCACTGAGCCCAGGGCCGCTGTGGAGCAGCCCAGGGAGGCAATGAGGTTGAGTTCTCGTAGACTCTGCCTCTGAGTCTGTCAGATTCTGTTTTCCTATCCCCAGTACTAAAAAAAATGTCTTTGAGACAGAGTCTCACTCTCACCCAGGCTGGAGTGCAGTGATGTGATCATGGCTCACTGCAGCCTCAAATTCCTGGGCTCAATTTCCCTCCCTGCTTCAGCCTCCCAAGTGGCTGGGACTACAGGTGTGTACCACCACACGTGGATGATTTTCAATTTTTATTCATTTTTTGGTAGAGATGGGGTCTCACTATGTTGCCCAGGCTGGTCTCGAACTTCTGGGTTAAAGTGATCCTCCTGATGTGGCCTCCGAAAATGCTGAGATTACAGGTGTGAACCACTGTGCCTGGCCTCCCCAGTGATTTTTATGGCACTGAGCCACAGTGGGTTTTCCATTTCCCCAGCATTTCCACCTAAACAGATAGAGTTGCCCCCGCCATTGCCCCGACCTGACTTCTCCCCCACGCGCGCGCGCGCACACATACACACACACACACGCTCTGCACATGGAGCAGTTGCTGTTGGTGCTCTTCCTGGACCATTCCCATGGAAGATGGCTCCTTATAGCACGTGCCTCTGACCCTCTGCCTGTGGCTTCTCTGGACACAGCATGCGCTCAGCTCACTCATAGGCAGCTCGGTAGTGCTGGGGCTGGCAGGCAGAGAGGGCGGGTCAATATCCCAGCTCCCTGCCCCCTTGGTGGGACAATTCTGAGGTGTGTCTCCCAGAGGTCCCCAGCACCATCAAGCCCTGGCTGCCCATACTAGCAACCTGTTCATGAACATTGTCTTCCTTCCTTCCCCCTTTTTCTTCCTCATTTTCTTACTGCTGCTCCCTGGGATTACTTCCCAAATAAAGGATTTGAGCTCAACTCTTTGTCTCATTTGTATCCAACATATGCCACGCACACACACACACACATGCATGCACATACATGCCTCACACACATGCACACACACATGCAGCCTGGGTTCTATGACGTTTAAGAAATTGTCATTCCATGCCCTGGTTTCATTCAGCAATTCAGTTTAATCTCAGGATACTCAGAGCAGGACAACAAAGCCTGGTCTGAGCCCGTGGACCTCTCTCTGGGGGCTGCATGGAGACATTTGCAGCCCTGAGTACAACACTGCGTATTCATGCATCGCTCCCAGGAGCATCCTCATCAATTCGAGAAGACACATAGGGACTCAGGGCCTAGTGCAGCTTCTGAGCCCCTTCCTGGAAGACATCTCTATGCTCCTGCCCCCATGGGGACTGGGCCCCTATCTCTGGGGTCTGTGGTAGGGCTGGGACCTTCTTTGTAAACCATAGGAAACTCAGAATAAAGACCCATTGTCCAGGGACAGTCACTGCAGAACTGGTCTGTGCCCCGGTGGACTTGGAGTGTCTCTGGGGCAGGACTGGCCTTGGGCCCCAGTTCCTTGGTTGGGGGTACATAGTCAACCTGTCATTGTCAGCTGGTTGTGCCCAGGAAGGCTGTATTCCCTGCCCAGGTGCAGTTACCACCGCAAGCAAAGCCTGGGACAGCTGGTGTGATACCCCGTCCCAACACTGATAGGTGTTGTCACCTATCAGTGACAACAGCCCAGCAGCCCCTTGTGCGTGGGTCCTCCTGCAGCAGCACTGGCATGGGGGCCCAGTTTTGCCCCTCCCAGGACTTCTGGGCCCTGAAGTGTCAGAAACTCAGGGGATCAAAGCGTTGGACACTTGAGGTTTGGAAGGAGCCTCCAGAGTCATCCAGTCCAGTTCCCCAACTCTCCTCCACCAGCTGCCGAGGGGTAGCCCAGACTCTGCCTGTTCATCCCCGAGACAGAGGGCTCACACCTGTTGGAGGCAGCATCCTCCCTGGGGCTGCTATCTGTGGCCGGGGGAAAGCAGTGCCAGCAGGTTTGGCTTGATGGATGGAGACTGAGGGGTACAAGGTGTGACGTTTCCTTCCATCTCTCCAAGAGAGGACTCTCAGCCCCATGGGGAGGTGAGCTGGGAGGGTGGGGAAGGGGAAAGGGAGTAGGTAGAGCAGGAGGCCAGAGGGTCAGAGCCACCCCAGGAGCCTCGGCTGGCCCAGCCTAGGCTGCGCCGATGTCATCATAGTCATCGTTGTCGGTGGAGTCAGGCTGAGGGCTGGGGGACGCTGTGGGCAGAGAGGCCCAGGTTAGTGGGAGACCCAGTCATTGCCCCTGCTGCCCTGCGGGACAGAGCTGAGTGGGTCTGGCTCCACATCACTATCCCCGTGGGATGCTGCATGAAATCATCTGATCATCTTGCTTCCAGCCATGTCCCTGGCTGGGACATCAGCACTAAGGGAAGAGCCTCATCTGTCTGGTTCAGGGCTGTGGTCTCCACGATAGCACACTGCACGACATGGGAGACGGCTGAATGCTAGGAGCCCCTCTGCTACCACAATCTCCCCCAAGGGGCCAACCAGCTGCTTCTGCTTGAATGCCTCCACTAACAGGGAGCTCACTTATCAAAGCAACCTGTTTGACTATTTCTTCATCCCGTCCACATCCATTTTCCCCACCTCTTCGTATTCTTGTTGTGTTTGTGTTTGTTCTTTTGCAGAGAGAGAGTCTCGCTCTGACCCTGCAGTGGCATGATCCATAGTGATACGATCATAGCTCACTGCAGCCTGGATCTCCTGGGCTCACACCTCCCACCCCAGCCTCCTGAGGAGCTAGGACTATAGGCACATGCTACTACACTCAGCTAATAATTAGTTTTTAGTTTTGTAGAGACTGGGTCTTGCTATGTTCCCGGGGCTAGTCTTAAACTCCTGGCCTCAAGCAATCTTCCTGCCTTGTGCTGGGATTACAGCCTTGAGCTACCATGCCTGGCCTTGCTTTGTTTTTTAAAAAGTTATTTTCCCTCTCTTCTTTCACCCTTCCTTTCTCCTTTTCCCCTTGAGTTAATGCATCCAATAGTTCCCCATTCATCTACTCCCCAGTCCCTCTCTGTCCCCCTCCCAAAATCCCTTCCCCAGATATTGGCACCTGGACAGCCAAACTGCTCCTCCGAAGGGGGCTGGGGTGGTGGCTGGAAGTTCTGGTACCACTCCCCGGACGAGGTGCTGGAGCTGTCATCAGCCGAGGGCCCTGCTGGAAACCCCCAGAGCCAGTCACCCTCTGCCAGCACACAGCCACTTCTCAAGTTACCAGAGCTGGGGGGCCCACGTGACTCACAAGAGCCAAGTCCCTAGCTTGACAAATGACAAAGCAAAGGCCCAGAGATCGGGGGAGACTTCTCCAAGGGCACCCAGCGAATGGCTGTGGGACTGGGTAGAATCCTGACCTCGGCCTGGCTCAGGGCTCCCAGCTTCATGCCCCCTCCAGCCAGGCTGGCTATGGGATGGGGTTCCGGGGAGGCACAGCTTACCTGAAAAGGCTGGCTGGGTGCCGGCCAGCTCCAAGTTTGGGGGCTGCTCCGGGAAGGAACTTCTCTCTGAAGAAAACCCCTGGGGGTTCCATGGAGGCGGCTTGCTTCTGGGACTATTGCAGTAATCCTCCCCGGAAGAGGTGCTCGACTCACTGTTGCTCCTTGGGTGATACTGAGGACCCAGGGATGGCGGGTCTGTAATGCAGTGTCCAGGGTTGGCAGCTGGGATGTGGGAGGCATGCAGCTCTTCAAGTCCTAAGCCAGGAAATGGAGAATGGTGACGAAAGAAGCAGTGCAGCAAGAATACTTTAAGTCAGACTTCAGAAAGCACTTACTGCCTATAGGATTGGTTAAAGTCCAGAACGACTCATTGAGGGAGGTTCCTGCTGGAAGGTCTCAAGGTGAGCTGAGCTACTGTCTGGAGGTGGGGCTGCCATTCACACCCCTCCCCAACCTGACTCACCTTCCTCCAAGGGTGGCATCTGGAACCTGCTCTGCTGGACCTCCTCATTTGTGACCCGATGCCGCTGGGAATCTGCAAGCAGAGGCAGTGGTGGAGAGGGGTGAAGGCTCAACCTCATCATTTAGGAGCCTGGAGAAGGGACTGGATTTCCTTGGGCCTGGGGTGGCTGAACAGGGTGGGAGGACAACTCTAGAGGCAGAGAGGGCTTAGCATTTCCCATCAAATTCCAGGTTCATATCCCAATCCAACAGACCCTTCGCCTCAATCTAGGGCCAATGTGTTTAACTAGCCTGGGGCCAGAAACTCTAGTGCCCTGCAATCTCCCAGCCCCCAGCCCCAGCTGTCCCTCCTACTACTTAGAGAGGTATCAAGAGCCTGGGTTCTGTCCTTGTGACCTGGCAGCTCTGGGCAGGAGAAGGACAGATGTTTGCTCCTTCAAGAAGCCTTCCTAGAGTGAAACCCAGATGGTCTGGAATCACTGCATCACAGGCTCTGTGACATCTTCAAGTTTCAGAAACAGATTTATAGAGTCTGGAGGATATGATTGTCTGGGATCTTGGAGTCAGCTCTTTTGAATCTCGTACCACTGACTCTTAATTTCAATGTTATAGCATTGTGGACTCTTAGTCTTGCATCTTATATGCCTGGGCTCAGAACCTCAGGTTTGACAGACACTTCATCCCCATGGCTCCCAAACACTGGTCCTCAGGCCAGAAGAAGTGGAATCATCTGTGTCCCACCCCTGGAAGCCCTGGGTTAGCAGGCGGGGCAGGGACAGCTGTCTGTTCCCCAATATCCATTCTGGCTTTTATCTGGACACAGCTACCCAGGACAGAGACTTCATTTCCCCGCCTCTCTTGCAGCTAGTGGGTTTGTGTGCTGGGTGCTGGGTTGTGAGCGGGAATGCTGTGGCCATTTCCAGCATCCTGTCTTTCCCTTGCCCTTGCCTGGAATGTGGACATGGAGGTGAGCCATTCTGGACTGTGCAGATGAAGGCAACATCTTAGGGACGGCACAGCAGCAAGAAAGAAGGGGCTGGGCCCCCGCCAACCTCTCAGGACCCTGTCATTTGGAGCCTTCGGTCACACACAGCCAAACTCATCCTGACTGATACATTAGGTGTGGGGAGGGGCTCAGGAATTGTTGACAAACTCCCAAGTGATTCCACAATAGGGTGTGGGACGCGCTGGTCTATTCCAACCTCCCAGCATTGCCCAGGCCCTGCCTTCAGCGTTAGCTTTCCTCTTCCTATCCCCAGAAGGCAAAGAAAAGAGCCGGCTATGAGGCACAAGCTGGCATGAGAGTGGAGGTAAGGAAGTGGGTGGGGCTGATGGGGTCAGACAGGGCAGGATGGGACACGGAGGGATATGGGCGTGCAAGAACCCCTGCCAACTGTGTCTCTCATCTGCACTCCCCCATCTCTCACACAGAGACCCATCTTTAGGTGAGTGTCAAAGGCCTGGTCTTAAGACCCTACATGGCCGGAAACAAACATGGGAGAGAGAGAGGTCAGAGTGGAGATGTCCTGAGACATCGAGATGACCCCAGGGTCACAAAGAACTGTGAAAACGTCAATGTAGGACCATTTACAGTCAATCCAGTGGGTAACCAGGGGGATTCTGTCCGCGTCATGCAGGGGTTACTAGGTGGGACTACTGACGGTCCCCTCGGGGTCCCCTCTCTGATTCAGGCAGGTGGGCCCTCGGGAGCTCAGCCAGGCACTCACTGTAGAAGGTGGTCAGGGCCACAGGAGGTTGGGCGCTGAAGTCATAGTGCTCATAGTCTGAGTCCGAGCCAGAGTCTGAGTCCTCAGGGGGCGGGGCCTGGACCTCGATGGGCAGCATGAAAACTGGGGAGAGAACAGAGTCAGGGGCATGGCAAAGTGGTGGGCAGAAAGGTATAGGGAGAGATGGTAGAGAGTATGAACAGCAGAGGTGAGAGGCAGAGTGGCAGGAGAGCACCAAGTAGCCCTTTTTTTTTTCTTTTCTAGGACAGGGTCTCACTCTATTGTCCAGGCTGGAGTACAGTGGTGCCATCACAGCTCACTGCAGCATTGACCTCCTGGGCTCAGGTGATCCTCCCACCTCAGTCTCCCAAGTAGCTGGGACCACAGGCATGCACCCTCACACCCAGCTAATTTTTGAATTGAGACAGTTTTCACAATGTTACCCAGGCTGGTCTCAAACTCCTGGGCTCAAGCGATCCATCCCCCTCGGCCTCCCAAAGTGCCAGGACTACAGGCATCCACCACCGTGCCTGGCCTGGGTAGCCCATCTTGTACAAACCACCCAGTCTGAAGTTGCTAGGCTGCCTTCATTCATTTCCAATATGGAGAACTAAACATTTATTTAGCAAACACTTAACATAGTACTTGCTATATGTGAGGCACTATTCTAACACTTACAAGTATTACCTCATTTAACCCTCATGATAACTTCTGTGAAGTAGGTACATTATCATCCCCATTTTACCTTGGAGGGAACTGAGGCACAGCCAGGTTCCTAGCTGGCCCAGAGACGGCAGTCTGGCTCTAAACCTCTAGACTGTGCTATTTGGTGAGCAACTGCCCTGTGCTAAGCCTTGTGCTAGATGCTGTATTCACATTCTCTTCTCAAATATATGGACACTCTGTGCAAAGGATATTTATAATATTTGGCTGAGTTTTGTATTGGTTTTTATGTCATTGAACTCTTTCCCATAAAGGTGATTGAATATATTCATAATGCAAGTGATTAAGCTCAAATTCCTCTGCAAGACTTTCAAGAGGCATAAATCCATATATCATAAAGGATGAATGACTGACCTATTTTTTGTTTTTTGAGACAGAGTCTTGCTGTGTCTCCCAGGCTGGAGTGCAGTCGCGCGATCTCGGCTCACTGCAACCTCCGCCTCCCAGGTTCAAGCGATTCTCCTGCCTCAGCTTCCCAAGTAGCTGGGATTACAGATGCACACCACCCACCCTGCTAATTTTTGCATTTTTAGTAGAAACAAGGTTTCACCATGTTGGCTAGGTTGGTCTCCAACTCCTGACCTCAGGCTCCCAAAGTGCTGGGATTGCAGGCGTGAGCCACTGTGCCTGGCCCCAATTTTTTTTTTTTTTTGCTTAGAAAATACGAAATATGAAATAAAACCACATTCTAGGAGAATCTTGATGGGGCTTTGCAAGGCCAGTTGGGCAGGACGCTGACAGGGATGATGACGTCACAAGCCTACCAGCCAACTAGCAGAGCAAAGCAGAACAGAGTTTTCCTCTGAGAACCAAGATCTAAACCGCCTGTATTTGTCCAGAATTCAAAACTCTAGAGTCCTAGTGTGACTGAATTGGAAGTCACCTGCCCTTCAACGTCTAGAGACAACTTGAGCCTGCTCAAGGTCCCAGGGCCGTGAGTGGGCTGGCCCAGATCTCATCTCCAGCCATGTGTACGTCTTGGACCTAAGCAGTGCTGACCTTCCAGAAAGTGCACCCTTCTTGTCCTCCCCAGCCCTCCCACACCCAGGCTGGGGGACATCCTACCTTCTTTGGGGATGGTGATGGGGACCGGTTGATAGCTATTGCTCCCTGCTGGGATGGTGGTGGGTAGGTGCTGGTGGTTCACCATTACGGGGAGGGCTGAGGGAGGGGAGGCAGAAATTCAACAAGTCATTTTTTTGCCCTCTCCCAGTCTACCTGGTTCCATTCTGTTCTCATCGAGACACCACCCTCCTCATTCCCCCAACACTTGCAGGCACACGCATGCACACACACACACGCACACACATGCACAGAGCCTGGTCCTCCCTGCTGGTGGGTACATGACTGCTGCGCATGCTGGGAAAATCCTTTCCACCTGGGGAGTTCCCCAGGGTCAGGGTTGGGTGGCCATTGCTGGATCACACCACTGCTGCTAGGGTTCTGCCGAGGCTCACATCCCCCTGGAATGGCAGTGGCTCCCAGAACCTTGCACTTACCATATTTTCCTTTAATTCTCAAGAGGATGAAGGCTATGAAGATGAGGGAGCCAAGGAGGAGAATTCCCAGAACGATGGAGGAGATGAAGAGCATTAGCTCCCGAGATTCCTTGTTCTCTAGTTTCACTGTCACAGAAGATTCTGGAAACAAGAATTCCAATGCAGGAAGAAAGAGGAATGGGCACTCAGCCTTCTTTTTGCCTTTCCATTCTCTGTAAAGCTGACCTGCTTCCCTTTTTATGTTATCTTCCTCCTTGCTTCCTTTTTCCATTTTTTCCCATCTGCTTTTAAGTGTGTGGTATACATTAGGGGTTCAATAAATGCATATTGCATGCATGATTAATTGATTAAATAAATTACTGCCTGAAATACAACTCTGGCCACCAGGCTGCAGAGATCTATCTGTCTGCTAGCTCTTCAGTATTTAGTCTTTGTTCAATAGACAATTATTGAGTACCCTGTGTGCCTGGCACTAGACCCTGGGGCTACCCATATGACAACAGTATCACAGGCCTTGCGGGGCTCTGTCTAGTGGAGAGATCAATAAGTAACCCAATCCAATATGGTGAGGTACCTGCTGTGATGGAGGTTTGAACAGCGACACTGGGGGCATGAGGCCCTATAAAAGGCACCTCATTCTCTGTGAGGGAAGACCAAGGCTGACTTCCCAGAGACAGTGACTCTGAGCCACCTCTGGCAGTGAACAGACCATCAGGAGAGCTGTGCCTGAGACCCCCTCCTTCCCACCAGACATGCCCTCCACGACGACAGGAGTGGGGTCTGGGATTCAGGGTCTCCCACCTCTGCAGCCCCACTCTGGGGTGACTTCTTGCCTTCCCCCTCCCTCAGCCTCCCCTCTGCTTAAAAGAATGCAAAGCACAAGAATGGATACAGGGGGCAGGGAGGAGGGTGCCTGGCGTGAGCGGACCACAGGGCTAGATGACTAGTAGTGACAGCGACGGGGAGGGAGATGAGATCATCCAGACTTCCTTGCTGGAGGCAGTGTCTGCTCCCCCAGGAGAGAACCTCTCCCTCTCTTCGTTTTCTCCTCTCCCCTTTCTGAATGCAAATGGGGAAGTTTGAGCCAGGATGGGAGCTGGATCTGGCAGCAAGAAGTAGATGTGAGAGTGAGGCTGGGTGTTGCGGCCATGGGGAGACCCGTGAATGTGGGCCGAGAGGGTGGTGGCCGAGGGAGGGGCTGATGGACCAAGGACTGGGGCGTGGTCCCTGGATCTCTCTTTGTGCTTCACTCTTTGCCCTTCCGGGATGGCGTGGATCCCACCCCAACTTCAGGAAGAGAACGTGTGTGCCGGTTGTCTGCAGGGCCTGGCAGGAGCTTGCCCGGCAGCCTGTGCAGTTGCGCGTTTCATTTCCTCTCTGTGCTGTCATCTACGGCTAGGGCCTCTGTGCCCTCACCCCAAACCCCTGTTCACTGCTTCTGGGGTGTCTGAGAGAAAATGACAGAGAGCTAGGAGGCACAGCAAGGGAGTCTGGGCCAGCCCCTGTGGGTATCCCAGGACTGCAAAGGGGCTCTATTCCTGAACTAAATACTCATAGCAACAGCAGACCTTCAGACAGTTCTTATAGGCTTCGAGGCTCTGTTCTAAGTGCTTTACAAAAATTAATTCACTGGAGCCTCACAGCAATGCTAGGAGAAAGGTGCTATATGCGTATCACCCCCATTTTATAATTGAGGCATCTGAGGCTCAAAGAGGTTAAGAGTTGCCCAACAGGACACAGCTAGCAAGAGACACAGCTGGGATTTGAGTCCTGGGAGTCTGCTCTGATGCCAGCCAAGCTACACACAGCTGGTGGGTAGACCAAGAATGGATCTGGAATTCAGAGCCTTGGTTGTCAATTCTGGCCAGCACTCCCTAGCTGTGACTTCAGCCTCGGAGCCTCAGCTCCTTTCTTGATGTAAGGATTATACTAAGACCCCTCCCATTTGGCTACAGAGAGGATTAAAGGGTTGGGAAATAATAGCTATAAAGCACTAGGCCCAGCGTTTGGCCTGTTATGAACACAGGGCTGTGTAGCAATATTCCCGCTATCCAGCTGGGCCAAGATCACCCTACCCCTGCCGCCCCCTGACCCTGACCCCTGCTCGAGGTGGTATCAGCTCTCTCCAGCTCTTTCCTTCTTCCCTCCAGGAGCTCACAGGAAAGTGGGGGAATGGACTCCTGTCCAGGAAGTCTCAGGACTCAGTAATCTATGGGCTGACACGGCAAGGAGGGGATGTAGAAAGAGTAGAAAGTGCCGCCCAGAGAGCCCCGGGGAGGCAAGACCACTGGCTGGAGGTGGAGGACGGGGACCAAACCATCCTCAACCCCAACACCGGTGTGCACAGAAACACACACACGTCCAAGCTTCTGAGAAACCGTGTAGTACCCAGCAACACTTACCTGTGGTGACTGTCTGAACACTTGCAGGGACTTCAGGAGTGGACAGATTGTGCAAACTCCGGGAAGCTGTCAGAAAGCACCACCCAGTCACTCAATGCATGTTACTGAGCACCTACTGTGTGCCAGGCCTTGGGTTAGAAACGGAATGGGACAGACAAGGAACCCAGAACTAGGGTTGTGCTCCTATCAGGGGCACGTGGCTAAGGAAACTTACATCCCTCCCCTCCTCCCCCCACAGTAAGGAGGAACTCATGGATTAAATGCTGGGAAGGCTCTTTGATTAGAATAAAGGCCTAATAGAATTATCCCTTCTTCCTGTGTAAGCTGCTACAGACCACAAATCCCTGTTCCATTCAGTTTCAGTTTGTTCTTAATCGGCCTAGGGAGATGACGAGCTGACATCATCTTCATTATCATCACCGGCATTCCCATTGGGCAGGTATGTTCACAAAGAAAGGAGCTTAAAAGTCCCTCAGCAGTTACCATCAGGTTTCCCAGCTATCCTGCGAAGTGCCTAGTACCAGCATCCACACTTGTAGGTGAAGGCACTGTTGGAAGCCTCCTTGCTAGTAAATGGCAGACCTGGAATTTGTAACCAGGTGTCTGAATGCCGTAAGAATGCAAATATCATATTTCTTCAGATTTATCTAACACTCACATTTTTTCAAACTTTAACACGTCTGAAACTGGGATCATGGCCTCTATCATTACGTTTGGTGGTTTATTTTGGCAGCGTTTGTTCTTCTTTATGGTACATAAAATAATAATGGTGCGACTTATAAACAATGCCTTCTTAGATTTGGTGAAATATGGTAGAACCCAACCCATAGAGTGGGTATGAGGCTTAGCTGAAATAAGAGCTACTTAGTGCTCAACAATGCCTAGCATATGATCAGGGTTCCAGAAGCTGTCACCGATATTATTACTAGGGCCTGCTAATATTATTTTTACTATCATCACCAGGCCTGAGATGGCAAATTGGTTTCAACTCTTGAGTCAATCCCAGTCAAGAGGAACCATTGCTTAGCATATAATGTCTTCATATATGATTCATCATTCTGGGGCTGAGTGGAGCATCTGAAAATGCCTCGATGAATTAGCACTGTCTGCCTGGGCACCGTAAGGACAACGGTCCTTCTTATGCCATATGTGCCATTGTCGATCTGGTGCCTATTGTGGTCCTTGGACTGTAAGTTTTTAGGACATGGATTCAGGTAGTATTCTGGCTCATATCTGGGGGGTGGAGTGGGATGGGGTACCTGAGCAGAGGACCCTGGCTGCCAGCGACTGGCTGCAGAGGTTGGAGTTGTTGAACCGCCAGGAGCAGTTGGAGAGGGTGAGCTCCTCGCCGTTGCATGAGTAGTACATCCTGCCAGACAAGGAGTGGGGCAGCCCCTTGGGCCTCTCGATCACGGTTCCGCAGCCCAAGGACTGGCAGAGCACCTTGGCCTCTGATGCGTACCACTCACTGTCACACACTGTGTTCCAGACCCCTCGGAAGTGTACCTCCACCTGCCCCTCGCAGGGGTCAGCGCCCCCGGTCAGGCGCCAGGACTGGTGCTCTGCAGGAAAGGGGCAGGGGACAGAGTCAGGTCAGGATCCTTTGCAGGATCCTTTGGGCAGATATTCCTATCAGCCCAGACCCACCAGGGCAGGCACCAATGAAGCCATTTGGTCTCCAGATCTTGTGTCTTCTCCCTCCTGTGTCTGTGTCCTCCTGTCACCTGCCCCATCTGCTCTGACCAGCCCTGCTGTGATAAGTGTGGTCTGTGGAGCAGCAACATCAGCATTGCCTGGGATCTTGTTAGAAACGCAGACTCTGGAGCTCTGCCTCAGACCTACTGAATCAGAATCTACACATTAACACTCCCACCTCCCCCATCTCCTGCATATCAAAGAGAGGCCCTGGCTGGTCCAAAACCTTCTGGCCTCACCTGGACAGACCAACAGCCTCCTCAGAGGCCCCCCTGCCTTCAGTCTCTCCTTGCTGCTTGAATGCAGGTGACCAACTCCCACTCCGGAAGAGTCTCACTTTTAATGTCACCTCTTTCAGGAGGTGGTCAGCCTTAGCCTCCAGCTCCACATTGCCTGCTGCCTCTAGACTCCACCTGACTGCCTTTCTTGGGGGCATTTACCACTTTCTCTCCTGAATTATGTTTGTCTCAGTCTCATCTCACTTCCTGAACTGTGACCTCTCAAGGACAGGGACCACCTCTCCGGCACTAACTCCAGGCTTGGCGCCCAGTAGGCCTATGGTGAGTGTGGGTAGTGACCGCGCTTCAGCGACTCCGCCCACTGACCTGAGCACACCACGCCGGCGTCCTCTTTGTGGCCGCAGTAGTGCTGTCCTGGCAGCGCCGGGCAGTCCCACAGGTAAGCTTCGGCCCCGGAGCAGTTCACCTGGTCCCGGTGGATAGGTCCGCGGCCGGGTGTGAAGTGCAAGCCGGGCACGGCCTGGACTGCCCAGCCGCAGCCCAGTTGCCTGCACACCACGTGGGCGTCCTCCAGGTCCCATGTGTCATCGCACACCGATCCCCACTTGCCATGCTCCAGCATCTCCACGCGGCCGGCGCAGGCGCTGCCACCGTCCACCAGGCGCAGCGCGCGGTTCTCTAGGGGTGGGAGGGGGTTGTGGACGCTGGGGCACCCGGCGAGGAAGGAAGGGTTGGGATGATGGTTGGACTGGCAGGAGAGTTGTGAGCATGTTGTGGACCCAGTGAGAAGGCTGTAGCCCGGTAGGCAAGACTGGGAATCCCCCCTAGGACTGCAGATGGGGTAGGTAGAGCAGCAGGCTGGTGGGAGGGACCAGAGACCTGGTGGGCGGGGCCTGGAGGGCAGGTTTGGTATCCTGGGAGCCACAGCGCTAAGGGGAATCCTGTGAACCTGGCATGTTTATATATATGGGGAAAGGGCGAGGAGATAGAGATCCAGAGCGGGCGGGGACAGGGAAGCGGCGGGCCCAGTAAGTGGGGCTAGAGACCGGGTTAACTTTGGGAACCCAGGGGTGGGACTAGGGACCAAGTGTAGGGGAGTCTGGGGGCCAGATGCGAGGAAATGCTCAGATCTGGAAATGACTCGAGGTCGTCCTCCGGTGTGGGAACCCGGTGCGTTTGCACTGGTAGGCGGTGGGGGTGGAGGTCTGGAGGGGGAGGCTTGGGTCCAGGGGCTGGAGCCAGGGGCAGTGACTGAAGGCCTGGGGAGTGGAGCAGGTGGGGGCCTGTGTAGGGGGTGCGCTCGTACCTGCACAGATGACGCGGGCCCGCCTCCCGTCGCTGCGGCACGCGTGCTCCACCACCTCGCAGAGCTGCCACTCGGCGCCGCTGCACAGGAGAGCGGGCGCCCCGGCCAGAGTGGCGTTAGCTGCCGCGCTTGTGTTCCCGGCCGCCGGCGGGGGCGGCAGCTCGGGGGTCGGCGGGGCGAGCAGGGAGGCCGCCTCCGCCCCGCCGCAGTCCAGTGCTCGGCACACGGCCTCTGCGGCGCGGCTGTCCCAGAGCGCCCAGCACGCGGGCTCCCAGGACGCCTTGAGCCGGACCTCCACCGTCCCGCTGCAGCTGCTGCTCCCGTTCGTCAGACGGACCGGAAGCCGCTCCCCTGGAAGTGTCAGACCGGTGAGCTGAGACCGGTGGGGCCGGGGCAGGCGGTTGTCCAGGCTCTGCCACTGACTCTGCGTGACCTTTGACAACGCCCTGCTTGGCTCTGGGTCTCAGCTTTTCAGTCTGCAAAATGGAGCCGGGCTGGCTCATCCCTGATCCCCTCCTTGAGGCCTGACCCTGTGATTCTCCTTAGAGTCAGGCGAAGGTGGGGCTCAGGAGTGGCTCTAGAGGTTAAGATGGGTGACAGACAACCAGGGGTCCAGCCCGCACAAACCCTCCTCACTTGCTCCTGTCTCCAGGGGCACCCGTTTGTGAAAGAAAGGCAGAGTTGTGAGTTCAGGGGCCCTGGTCCAAGGGGTACATGCTTCCCCTGAAGGCCCCTCTGCTCGTCTGAGGGTACTGTCCTAGAGGCTGCCACAGTAACCAGGGAACCCTGGAGGATTGCCAAAGGGCTGGCCATGGGGTTGATGATGGGCTGCTTTAGCTGATGGTGGTCCTCACTTCCCCAGAACCCCTTCTTTGGGAACCACCTGCCCCTTTTAGCCTAGGATTGTACCCCCAGTACTAGCATGCAGCTTTGCATAGAGTAGGTCCTTAATAAATGTTAGTTGAGTAAATCAAGGACCCATCTGGTGGAACGCTGCCACCCCCACCAAGAACTCTAGCTTGTTCTCAACAAATCCCCTTAAAATGCTCCAGGCATACCTGCCCACCTGTATGTGACTTATCAGTGGCCTCTCAAAAAATGGTAGTTCTACGATCTCAAAGTGAATTGATAGCGGAACTTCGGGTGATGGGTCAGGAAGAAGTGTTGTCTGAAGTCAGGGAGCCTCCTGGCATCCTAAATGTCCTTCCCTTCTTTATTACCATGGGGGACCACCTACAGAAAGCTGACCATGGACCCCCAGAGACAATGTTTGCTCACCTGGCTCCCAGACCTCGCTCTCTGCACTGCTGGCGTTGAGCTGGTCAGATAGGGCTGGAGACAGATGACCTGAAATGAACCAGCAGCAGCATGGTGGGTGAGTGAGCTTAAGCCTGGAGGCCACAGAGGCACCCTGATGAGCAGGGGGCACTTCCTGGAGCCTGTGGTGGCTACATGAGGCCTTTGGAAAAGACATGGTCCTCAACTTTGGGTGCATTTGCATTTGCTTCCCTTCAGGGTAGGGAAAATTCTCCAACATTGGTGTTTCAAGATCCTCCTCTTTATCTATTCATTGAACACACATCTTCAGAAATCGGAGTAGAACAGGTAGGAATGGCAGTGGGCATTGGGGCCAGACACACAAACTGGCTTCGTGACCATGAATGAGTGACTTAATCTTTCTGTGCCAGTCCCAATTTTTCAACAATGATACTTAGGAAAATATCATGAGACTGAAATGAGACAGCCCATGAAATACTTGACATATAGAAAAAGCTCGAAAATGGGAGTGATTTAGAAAAAAAAGAATTTTGTTTGTAGAATTTGTTTGAGAATTTCATACCAGACTTTAGAATAATTGGCACATCCTGAACTGGGAACCTGTAAGCCCAGCACTTTGCAAGGCTGAGGTGGTCGGATTACCTGAGGTCAGGAGTTCGAGACCAGCCTGGTCAACATGGTGAAACCCTGTCTCTACTACAAATACAAAAATTAGTCAGGTGTGGTGGCACATGCCTGTAATTCCAGCTACTTAAGAAGCTGAGACAGGAGAATTGCTTGAGTCCGAGAGAGGGAGGTTACAGTGAGCAGAGATCATGCCACTGAAGTCCAGCCTGGCCAACAGAGCAAGACTCTGTCTCAAAAAAAGAAAGAAAAGAGCTGATTAGTCGTGAGGATTCTGCCTTCATGAACGGATTAATGCTGTTATCACGGGGGTGTGTTGGTTATTGCAGAAGTGGTTTTGTCGTAAAAGTGAATTCGGCCCTCGCTCTGTCTCTTGCGCACTCTCTGGCCATGTGACGCCTTCCATTGTGTTATGACGCAGGGAGAAGGCCCTCATCAGATGTGGCCCTTAAATCTTGGGCTTCCCAGCCTGCAGAACTATGAGAAACAAATTTCTTTTTGTTTTAAATTACTCACTCTATGACACTTTGTTATAGCAACACAAAACAGAGTAAGAGCAAATCTTTACCCTTTCCCGTGAATTTGCTTTTTTACATCATTAAAGACACCTGAACATAAAAATGTTCACTGCAGATTTTTTTTTTTTTTTTTTTTTTTTTTTTTTTTTTTTTTTGAGACAGTGTCTCGCTCTGTCAGCCGGGCTGGAGTGCAGCAGTGTGATCTTGGCTCACTGCAACCTCCACCTCCCAGATTCAAGCGATTCTCCTACCTCAGCCTCCCAAGTTGCTGGGATTACAGGTGCCCACCACCACCCCCTGCTAATTTTTTTGTATTTTTGGCACAGATGGGGTTTCTCCATGTTGGCCAGGTTGGGTCTCAAACACCTGACCTCAAGTGATCTGCCTGCCTCGGACTCCCAAACTGTTGGGATTGCAGGTGTGAGCCACCGCACCCAGTCCACTGCAGATTTTTGAATGGCAAAAAGTTAGAAACAGGATGAATGCCCATTCACAGGGGAAACTATTGAATCAATTATGGTCCATTTACAGCGTGGCATCTTATGCAGCCTTTATAAAGAATGAAATAGATACAGATGGGTTGGCAGGATTTCCAAGCTGTGTTGAGTAGGAAAAGCAAGACGCAAAGAAGAGAATATAATATGATACAATTTTTGTAAAACAAGGCCAAAAACCCCCTCTGTGAACTGGTATGATTACAGGAACATGAAGACAAGTGTGGGAGAACACACAGCGGATGATCAAAATGGAAAAATTAAAAGGGTGGGCTTTAGGGGAAGGGGCCGAGAAGGGCTAGCTCCACGGGCTGGTGGACTGTGTGCAGGGCCTCGTGCTTAGAGGGACCCGGCCCTTGCTTGAATGCTCTGTTGTTGCCATCTTGAAATTCCTCATAATTTCTTGACCCAAAGACCCTGCATCTCCGTTTTGCACCAGGCCCTGCAAATTACGCAGCTGGTCCTGGGACACAGTCACAGCCATGGAAGGTTGGGGGAGGAAAAGCAAGCAATGAAGGTAAAAGGTTGTAGTTTAAAAATCATGTATGATATGATTCTATGTATGTAAAATTAGGTATGTATGTTGATTTGAAAAAAAATTAGAAGATATTAAACCTAAAGGGACTATTTATATGTCTTGCCTAAAATAGAAGGTAATTGTAAAAATAAGCATACTAAAAATAAAGCCATGTTAGAGATGTTAAAAGACACTTCGTGAGCAGGGTGCAGTGGCTCACACCTGTAATCCCAGCACTTTAGGAGGCTGAGGCGGGTGGATCACAAGGTCAGGAGTTTGATACCAGCCTGGCCAATATGGTGATACCCTGTCTCTACTAAAAATACAAAAGTTAGCCGGGCATGGTGGCGGGCACCTGTAGTCCCAGCTACTCGGGAGGCTGAGGCAGGAGAATCGCTTGAACCTGGGAGGCAGAGGTTGCCATGAGCTGAGATCGAGGCACTACTGCACTCTAGCTGGGGTGACAGAGTGGGACTCATCTCAAAAAAGAAAAAAAACCAAAACACCATCTCCTCATCAGACTGTCTGATAGAATCAGAAGGAATGACAGAACATTGAAAAAATAATAATAATTTAAACTTTTATTGCCACGTGAGTCAGTGTTATTTAATGCTAAGTTCATTCACCACCTGAAGTTATAGGCGTGCCCCTGAAAATCTTCTCTAATTGTGCCCCATATTCTGGAAAGTGATGGAACAAGACAGGGAAGGGATGGAGGGGAGCGGTTGGTTTCAGAATAGGAGAAGAAAAAAGGTTGGGAGCCCCGACTCCAGCCCAGGAAGGAGGCGGCTTTTTCAGGCCAGTCCCAAGCAGATGCCCCCGAGTGGGACAGGACCTCCGATGGGGTAGTCTGAAGAAGACTCCAGTGGAACGGGTTGCGAAGGAGACTGTAAGCACAGGAAGAATGAAGGCACAAAAGACCTGCCTTGCCTGAAATCTGAGAAAACGGGACACTCATACTCCTGTTGTGTCACCCAGGCCCCTGAGATGTCCCACGGGCATCTGAGAGGTGAGGGACTTGTGGAGAAAGGAGGCATAGACATCGAGGGAAAGTTGAGCCTCCCGCTGGCCATCCCAGTGTCAGAGCAAGCCTGGTGGGAAAACTTTCACTCCCCAGAATGCTGCCCTGGCCACGCCCAGTGACCAGTGTCAGGTCAACACCAGCTACAGCTGAGGTTATTCTCTGTCCTCCGGCTCTGTCAGAGGTGCTGAGGAAAACGCGGTTGCATCCTGAATGCTAGTTGAGTGGATGATGGATGAAGAGATGCCGTACAGAGCCAGAGGCAGGGTGGGAAGGGACGATGGAAACATGGAGGTGGAATCTACAAGCAGTGTAGCCAGGTGCATGTGTCACCTGCCAGAAGTACAGTTTAAAAAAAAAAAAAAAAAGCAGAAAGTGTTTGCAAACACAGATGCCAACAGCCTTAACAACAGCAGCAAACCAAGCCCTTTCGATCTGGTAATTCCACATCTGGAGACCTATCCTAAAGAAAACCATCTCAAGTACCACACTGCCTGGAGACTCAAGTCCATGCTTTGGAACTAGATGGTTCTAGATTCCCTTCTCCATCCATTAGAGCCCCAGAATGCTGTGATGTGCTGGTTTTTAGTTTTCAGTTTTTCTTTTTTGCAATAGAGTCTTGTTCTTGCTCTGTCACCTAGGCTGGAGTGCAGTGGCACGATCTTGGTTCACTGCCACCTCCACCTTCCTGGTTAAAGCGATTCTCATGCCTCAGCTACTGAGTAGCTGGGGTTACAGGTGCCCATCACCACGCCTGGCTAATTTTTTTCTTTGTATTTTTATTAGAGATGGGGTTTCACTATGTTGGCCAGGCTGATCTCAAACGCCTGGCTTCAAGGGATCTGCCCACCTCAGCCTCCCAAAGTGCTGGAATTACAGGCATGAGAGCCCGACCCTGTGCTGTTTCTGATAGTATAATAAAAATAAACAACAAAAAAAAAACCACCAAAAAAAAAAAAAAAATCCAAACTGGAGACAACCAGATTGTCTAAAAGTGATTGGGGAGTTGGTTAGAAAAACATAGCACATTAAAAATACTTGCCAAAAAAAAAAAAAAAAAATTTACAGGGAGTACTTAATGATGCGGGGGTAAGTTTATGCCACAATGTTAAGTGGCAGAAGCAGAATACAGGGTTGTGTTATAAATATGGCTGTGCTCTCCCCTCCAGTCCCCGTCTTCACCCCCAGCCAAGTTTCAAGCTTCTGAAGGTTTTCCAGGACCCAGAGAGAGCCCGAGTTCTATCCCCCATTCTGTCCTCTCACTGTATTCTGAGATTTTTTTCTTGTGGTCCCAGTGACATTTAATTACATAGCTATCCTGTTCATGAACTATTTGACAACCATTGGCTCACTAGATTCTAAGCATCACCCCCATATACCCAGCATCTTGCACAGTGCCTTGCCCTGGAGAGATGCTAAAAGAATATCAATAAATAAAATTTAATCTCTACTCTAGGGAAAGAAAATACATGCCAACATGGTATTAATAAGTTTTCCTTCCTTCCTTCCTTCCTTCCCTCCCTCCCTGCTTCCTTCCTTCCTTCCTTCCTTCCTTCCTTCCTTCCTTCCTTCCTTCCTTCCTTCCTTCCTTTCCTTCCTTCCTTTCCTTCCTTTCTTTTCTTTCCTTTCTTTCTGTCTTGCTCTGTCACCCAGGCTGGAGTGCAGTGGTGCAATCTCAGCTCACTGCAACCTCCACCTCCTGAGTTCAAGCAATTTTCCTGCCTCAGCCCCCAGAGTAGCTGGGACTACAGACATGTGCCACCATGCCTGCCCAATTTATATATATTAGTAGAGACTGGGTTTCACCATGTTGGCCAGGCTGGTCTCGAACTCCTAACCTCAGGTGATCTGCCCATCTTGGCCTCCCAAAGTGCTGGGATTACAGGCATGAGCCACTGCGCCTGGCCTGTTTTCCTGTTTTCTTTCTGCCTTGTGTTCTACTTTTTTCAAATGTTCTATATCAAATAAAAATTAAAGGTCTCCAAATAAATACACAGAACTTTTTTCCTGGGGGAACATGTGGGCTAGCTTGAAGTACGAATACAATGAGCTTTAATACTGACTACCCAGTCACCCTGTTCCATTGAGCCTACAGAGAGCACCTGGGCAGACAGTGTGGCCATGTCAGCCAAAGTCATACTCATTCCAGGGAAGAAATGAAGAGCTCATGTGGCCGGCAGGTCAGGGTGTTTTTTCTCCGGAAAATGTCAGCATTGTTGGGGGCACAGTACAGGGGGTCACTGGGCTGGGCATCAGTAGATGAGGGTTGACTTCTATCATTAACTTGCTACATGACCTTGGGCAAGTTCTTTCACTTTCTGGCCCCATTTTCTCACTTGCATAATGACAGATAGATGAGATTTTGATCTCATCCAGTCCTTACATTCCTTGATTATAATGAGATAAAATATGTAATGAAAGACAACATCTATTGAGCACTTACTGTATGCCCCATAGGCGATAGCTGTCACCTGTGTGCATTACATGAACTAGCAAATCCTTACAACTACCGTATGAGGTGCATACTACTAATATCATCATCTCAGTGTCATCACTGAGAAAACTGAGACATAGAGAGCTTAAGTAAATCACCCAAGGTCACCGAGCCAGTCAGCAATCAAAGCAAGATTTGAACCTGGACAGTCTGGCTCTAGAAATCACCCTTTTAACCACTACAGAGTGCTATTTTCAGTATGCTGTCAATATAAATGGGAAATCTGTCCTACACGGTCCATTTATCATCACAGAAGTGGGTCCATAGTACACAAAGTACTCATCTGCATAAACGCAGGGAAGGAGCATACAGTGGAAGGGCTTAGAGATCACTCAGTCCAGCTGGGACAGAGAATCGTATGTTGCTGGGCTGTCCAATACAACAGCCACCAGCCACATGAGGCTGCTGAGTACTTGAAATAGGGTTCATGCCAATAAGAAACTCAAATTTTCATTTTGTTTAATTCAATTCATTTCTACTTAATTTACAAAATGTTTTCCATTGAATTTTAAAGGCATAATCAATCCAATCGTTGGAAAACTTTCAAACAGCTGGAGTAAGTTAGATACGTGATTCTCCTTTTTCAACTGTAGCTAGTATGAAATCTAAATATGGATTGAATATTTTTGATGAAACTTGAGTGTCCAAATTGAGACGCACTTTAAGCGTGAAGTACAGGTTGTGTCTCAAAGGCTTAATAAGAAGAAAGAATGTGAAGTATCTCGTTAATAATTTTTTTATTGATGTCATGTAGAAATGACATTTTGTATATATTTGGTTAAATTACATATATTATTAAAGTAATTTCATCTGTTTCTTTTTACTTTTTTGAAAAAATGCAGCTGCTAAAAATTTATTTATTAATTATTTTTATTTTATTTATTTATTTATTTATTTAGAGACAGAGTCTCGCTCTATCACCCAAGACTGGAGGGCAGTGGTACAATCTTGGGCTCACTGCAACCTCCGCTTCCCAGGTTCAAGCGATTCTCCTGCCTCAGCCTCCTGAGCAGCTGGGACTACAGGCATGCACCACTATGCCTGGCTACTTTTAAAATATTTTTAGTAGAGATGGGGTTTCACCATGTTGGCCAGGCTGGTCTTGAACTCCTGACCTCAGGTGATCCACCCATCTTGGCCTCCCAAAGTGTTGGGAGTACAGGCGTGAGCCACCATGCCAGGCCAAAAATTTAAAATTATAAACGTGGCTCACATATTGGCATCAGACCGTGCTGTATGGGGGGAAGGTACACAGGCCTTGAATCCAAAGGCTTGGGCTGAAGTCCAGCTCTGTTCCTTATTAGTAGAGTGACCTTCGGCCAGTCACTTTGCCAGTCTGAGCCTTAGACTCTCATCCATAAACTGGAGTTAATAATGCTTCTCTCAGAAGGCTTTTTGTCAGCAAGTGTTTTGTCAGAATTATTGCAAAATCTGAGGCCCAAGGGAAGAGTATCCCCAAGGCCCACGGGGAGGTCAGGCTCCCAGTGCAGTGCAGTGGTCTCCCAGATTGCCCAGCTGCTGCTCTGGAGCACTGCCAGGACAAGGCAGGGTCTGCCCCTCTGCAAGACTGGCACCAGGCCCTTGCGACTAGTGTCCCCGAACCTTGGGAGAGGCATGCATCCTGCTGACCTGCAGACCACCACTCGTCTTGTATAAGAAGACTGGCCTTTGTGTCCTGAGCAGTGATGACACATGCTACATGAACCCTGGTTGGCCTGCCTCAGGCCCTGGTTCAGGCTCCAGGTATTCAAGTGGAGCAGGACTGGTTCAGGGAGCTGTCCAGAAACACCTGGCCCTGGCCCAGTGGCCAGGCAGCTGAACTGGTGTTCCTGGTTTGTAGGGGGACATTTGAGAAGCAGCCAGATGGATTCCTAGTTTTCTACTCCCAACCCACAATGATGAGAACAGCTACCTATCTAGCACATCTGGGGTCCAGAGTGCAGAGGGATAAGGGAAGGACGCTGTGATGCTGTTTGCTCTGATAGGAAAAGGGGAGGCCCCAAGGCACGTCGAGCACCCATCACAAATCTGGCGCAGCTCAGCAGTAATGGCTGACATTTATTCAGTATGACTTAATTATCAAAGCAAGACCACGAGATGGGGAAACTGAGGCACAGAGAGTTTTTTGTTTGTTTGTTTTGTAACTTGCCTAAGATTACACAGCTAGAAAATGGCCAAGTTGGGAATTGAACCCAGGCTGTCTGCTTGCAGAGACCACATTCTCAACCACGCCACTCCCCGGGTTTGGAATCCAGCATCCTGATTTCTGCTTTGGTGATCATGCCAAGGGCAAGAGGCAGGAAGTTTTGACAACCCTGGAGGCTTTCCAAACTCCTTTCTCCTCTGCAAGGATCAACCAGCACTGAGCTTAGAAACGATAACCCACCCATCCCCCGCAACGGTGACACAACTCAGAACCCAAGATCCAGGGACTAATTTCCCAAAAGACCCCAGACTCCAAGGATAAGCAACAACTAGGAGACCTTCCTTCTCCAGGGCAGGGGGTCCTGGGTGGCATGTGTCATCCCACAGCCCCCACAGCAGGGAAAAGATGAGACTTAATAGTCTCACCTCGCACTGCCCCCATCCCTTCCCTACTTGCTGTCGAATATGGGGCTCACTCCAGCACTGTGCAGGGCCTGAGGATGCACTGGCCAACTGGGAGAGGAGGGCCAATGAATTTAGGGGAGGAAGCTCTGAGTGAGAGGGTGCTGGAACTGTCGTAACTACTTTCTTTTTAGAAATGCCCTTGGTGTTGTTAATGGTGAGCAATCAATAAAACAACAAGAAGGGAATGTCTGTAATTCCATTAAAATTAGAAAGATGCTGGCTGGGCGTGGTGGCTCACGCCTGTAATCCCAGCACTTTGGAAGGCTGAGGTGGGCAGACTAGCTGAGTTCGGGAGTTCGAGACCAGCCTTGCCAAGATGGCAAAATCCAGTCTCTACTAAAAATAGAAAAATTAGCTGGGTGTAGTGGTGCATGCCTGTAGTCCCAGCTACTCGGGAGGCTGAGGTAGGAGAATCACTTGAACCTGGGAAGAGGAGGTTGCACTGTGCCGAGATTACAGCACTGCATTCTAGCCTGGGTGACAGAGCAAGAGTCCATCCCCCCGCTCAAAAAAAAAGACGCATGCGCTGGCTCATACAGGTAACATAATTCAATTGGGAGGGGATACCTGTGTTCAACCTTTGAGGGGACTTGGAGAGGCTGTGACGCCCGGTTGGGCTGAGTTTACTTTGTCAAGAAACTGAAGCTGTCGAGGGCTCAGTCACACAGTGCTGTCCTAGCCTGCAGGGTGATTGACTGCAGTGACTAGACCAGCTTATACCCACTTGGCTCTCCAAGGCCAGGAAGGCTAGGGTGACTTTTCTCCCCAGGCGCCCAAAGGAAAGTCAACAGTTCGGTGCTTTGGTATTTTACAGGTGCACTTATCTCCCGAATACCTGTTCCAGTTCCTAGCACGTGGAACAAGTTTGGCAAATGTTAATGAAATGGAACATCGATCAGTAATAAACTCATTTCTCAGCATTCAGGAGAACACGGCTCATGTGCTCTCACTTTCTTGGGAGAGAAAGAGAAAGAGAGGATTATTTGATATTATGTTACAGGATTTTGGTTTGTTTTCACACTCCCCGGTTATACCAAAGCAGGGCTTGGGGACTTAAATAAAACCATTTGCTCAATTGACAGAGAGAGATGGCAGCAAAGGCTCAAAGAGCCCCAGCCCCAGAGGACTGTAGTCACTCAGGTCAAATAAATTCAGCCTTTTTTTGGCAGGGGGGAGGTGGGTAGGGGAGGGGACGGAGTTTCACTCTGTTGCCCAGGCTGGACTGCAGTGGTGTGATCTCGGCTTACTGCAACCTCCGCCTCCCGGGTTCAAGCAATTCTCTTGCCTCAGCCTCCTGAGTAGCTGGGACTACAGGTCTGTGCCACCATAACTGGCTAATTTTTAATATTTTACTAGAGATGGAGTTTCACCATGTTGCCCAGGCTGGTCACAAACTCCAGAGCTCAAGCAATTCACCTTCCTCGGCCTCCCAAAGTGCTGGGATTACAGGCGCGAGCCACTGCACCTGGCCAGAAATTCAGCCTTTTTAACTCTCTTTTGCCCCCATGTCACAGGACAGACGATGTTCACCTGCGTGGTATCTTCCATGCATGCCCAGGTTTCATCTCCCCTCCTCTCTGTCAGCAAATCCAAGGGGAAGTAAAAGATAACGTTTCCTACTCTCCTCTGTAAAAAACTAAAAAACTTAAAGATAAGATCAACACGACTTAGTAGGCTTTGAGGTATGTTCAATTGCTGGGACTCCCCCTCCTTCTCTCCCAAGAAAGTGAGAGGGCGTGAGCCACCTTCTCCTGAAAGCTGAGAAATGAGTCTGTTGTCGGCCTGCATTCAGTTCCATGAACATCTGCTGAACTTGTTGAGTATGCTGGGAACTGGGGCAGGTATGATATGAGGGAGATGAGTGTGTGCAGGATGATCGAGGGAGCAGGAGATCCCCGGCACAAATTCATCTGTGTAACAGCCTCCATTCTCAGGAAATTCATCTTTCATGATTTAGACAGGGACTCTGGGGACAGATAGAACAGTGATCTAAACCCATCTCTGCTGATCACTGGCTGTGTGACCTAGGGAAAGCCACCGAGCCCAGCTAGGCTTCATCTTTAACCTGGCACAGGGCATGATAAATGAAGCAAACTGAAGAAGAGTGCACGGGTGGGTGATCTATGTAAAAAGCTTAGGACGCGGTATACGGCAGCTGTTGTTATTTTCCTCCAACCTGAGGCTTTTATCTTTTTTCCCTCATTTGGTCCTTGGTGGCTATGGGATGGCAGCTGGCTATTGATTCTACATTCCATCCCAGGCAGAAAGATGATGCTGACAGCTCCTTAGCCTTCTTTTCTGCAAAGGGGTGACTCTGGTTCTCTGAAGGCTGCATTCTCTCCTCCTCACTCCTCGCCTTTCTTGTGAACCTTATCAGAGCTGCTGCAGGCTCACAACTTGGCTGCATCCTTCCCCAGCTCTGCAAATACCCAATGTTCCTAGAGAGGAGATGTGGGCTGTAGTTGCTGTGGTAACAGGAGTTCCTCTAAAAGAAAAGGCTCCTGGGGTCCTGGCTCCAAGGCTGGCTCAGGCTCCCGTGCCAGACCGTGCCTTCTTTCCAGCTACCAGGCGGTAAAATGAGAAGGTCTCATGGAGGGTTGCAAGCAGCTCAATAAAAGCCCAAGTGATAAGAATAGGGATTTGGCTCCAAGAGAGCACAGCAGGCCAGAAAGATGTCACCAGCCCCATCTTCTTGATCCCCCGCCAGACTTTAGACCACTGAGAGGAGGAGAAGAATGTCCAGGTGCCTCTTTTATTTATTTATTTATTTATATTAATTTTAATTAAAAAAATTTTTTTTTATTTTTGGAGACGGAGTTTCACTCTGTCGCCGAGGTTGGAGTGTAGTGGCGTGATCTTGGTTCACTGCAACCTCTGACTCCCAAGTTCCAGTGATTCTCCTGCCTCAGTCCCCCAATAGCTGGGATTACAGGTGCATGCCACCATGCCCAGCTAATTTTTGTATTTTTAGTAGAGATGGGGTTTCACCATGTTGGCCAGGCTGGTGTTGAACTCCTGACCTCAGGTGGTCTGCTCGCCTTGGCCTCCCAAAGTGCTGGGATTACAGGTGTGAGCCATGGTGCCTGGCCCTCAGGTCCCTCTTTTAGAATTCCCGTTCACTAGGTCTTGGTTGGGAAAAAAACCGTCTACCATATCATAGGCATCAGAAAGAACACTGGGTTGAAATTAAACATGCCTGGGTTAGAAACTCAGCTTCTTCCTTACTATAGTGTGACCTTGGGCAAATCTCTTCATATGCCCAACTTGCCTTCCTCACCTCACAGTTACGTATATTAAAAAAAGGCTCACAAGCTGGGCATAGTGGTTCATGCTTGTAATCCCAGCACTTTCAGTGGCTGAGGCAGGAGGATCGCTTGAGGCCAGGAGTTTGAGAACAGCCTGGACAACATAGTGAGACCCTATCTCTACAAAACAAATTTAAAAATAAAAAAATGAGGCTGGGTGCTGTAGCTCACGCTGTAATCCCAGCACTTTGGGAGGCCAAGGTGGATGGATTGCTTGAGCACAGGAATTCGAGACCAGCTCAGGCAACATGGCAAAACCCCATCTCTACCAAAAACGCAAAAAATTAGCTGGGCATGGTGGTGCACACCTGTGGTCCCAGCTACTTGAGAGGCTGAGGTTGGAGGATCACTTGGGCCAAGGAGTTTGAGGCTGCAGTGAGCCAAGATCATGCCACTGCATTCCAGCCTGGGTGACAGAGTGAGACCCTGTCTCTCTCTCTCTCTCTCTCTCTCTCTCTCTCTCTCTCTCTCTCTCTCTCTATATATATATATATAATATATGAATATATATGAATAAATAAATAAATAATCCAGATACGTATTTGTAGTTTTAGCTACTGAGGAGGCTGAGGCAGGAGGATCAATTTAGCCCAGGAGTTCGAGGTTGCAGTGAGCTATGAACGTCACTGCACTCCAGCCTGGGCAACAGGGTGAGATTCCGCCTCTAAAATGAAAACAAAACGAAACCAAAACCTCACAGGGCTAAGGTAAGATTACCAACACAACCCCAATACCTGGCCCACGGCAAATGCCCAAGATCCTGTGGAATCAATGACTATACCTGCAAATATGTGAAAGATGAATATGTGTGCATATATGCATCGTAGATGGAAAAAACAGATGAAAAACAACATATTCAGATGATCATAGCCTTCTAGATATAGTGCATAGAAAAAGGGTTGATGAGGCCAAATGCGGGGCTCACGCCTGTAATCCCAGCACTTTCGGAGGCCAAGGCGGGCCCATCACCTGAGGTCGGGAGTTCAAGACCAGCCTGACCAACATGGAGAAACCCTGTCTCTACTAAGAATACAAAACAATTAGCCAGGCGTGGTGGCGCATGCCTGTAATCCCAGCTACTCGAGAGGCTGAGGCAGGAGAATCACTTGAACCCAGGAGGTGGAGGTTGCAGTGAGCCGAGATTGAGCCATTGCACTCCAGCCTGGGCAACAGCGAAATTTCATCTCAAATAAAAAGAAAAGGAAGGAAGGAAGGAAGGAAGGAAGGGAGGGAGGGAGGGAGGGAGGGAGGGAGAAGTGGCTGATGATATCTCATAGATTTCAGGAGGCTCATACTTTGATCTGAAAGCTATACCCTTTTGTATAAATCATAGAAAACCATATTCACATGCAGATGTGTGCAGGGATATTTTCTGCAGAACTGTTTGTAACAGAAGAAAAGTAGAAGTAATCTAACCGTCCAACAGCTGGAAATAAACAGACTGTATTGTATCATAGGCTGGATTATTCCGATGAAGGAATGAACTAGATGCATATCTATCCACTTGGTTAGATTTTGAAAACAATGAGAAAAGTATAAGTTGCAGAACAATATGACCAGTAGGGTACAATTTATATAAAATATAGCACATGTCTCAACACCATCCATTGTGCATGGAGACGTTTTTTGTGTAATAGAGTATAAAAACGTGAGAGAAAAGGGTACACACACCACACTTTGGAGTGTGTGTTCTAGGGAGGAAAGGATAAGAATTATTTCAACAGTAACAGTATATGTATGGTTTTCTTTCTTATTAATATAGATCTGAGCAAATACGGCAAAAGTGTAAACATTTTCTAAGTCGGGGTGGTGAGGACGCATTGGGTTCATTAAAACATTCTCAGGCCAGGTGCGGCGGCTCATGCCTGTAATCCCAGCACTTTGGAAGGCCGAGGCAAGTGGATCACTTGAGGTCAGGAGTTCAAGACCAGCGTGACCAACATAGTGAAACCCCATCTCTACTGAAAATACAAAAATTAGCCGGGTGTGGTGGTGTGTGCCCGTAGTCCCAGCTACTCGGGAGGAGGCAGGAGAATCACTTGAACCCAGGAGGTGGAGGTTGCAATAAGCCGAGATTGCACGACTGCACTCCAGCCTGGGTGACAGGGTGAGACTCCATCTCAAAAACAAACAAACAAATAAACAAACCCCATTCTAGTGCATTTCTGTGTGTTTGCAATATTCCTCTCTAACAAAATGTCTGGAAGATTCTACAAGAGGCTAGTAACAACAGTTATCTTTGAAGGTAGCTATTGGTAAATTTTTAAAGTGTTTTTTTTTCTTTGTATTTTCTAAATTCTGTACTATTTTTACTAAATACAATTTTAGTAAAATAAAATAAAACAAAATAAAAACAAAAAAATTTTTAAATAAAAGCATATATGAAAAACCTTTGTAAATTGTCTGAGTCATATCAATGCACCCTGCCAATGATTCTTGTGCCCTTCTCTAAGTAAGAAAGCCATGGGTTTTTATAGTTTTAAATTCTTGAATCTCCTTAACAACGCTCAGAAGTAGGCACTGTTATTATCACCACCATGCAGGTGGGGAAATGTAGGATTCAAGAGACAAGGAACTTTCTTGGACCACAGAGTCCCTAAGAGGCAGAGCAGGGATTTGAACCCAGAAAGAGGGTCTCTTGGGCTCTGATAAACACCTCAGCATGTGCTGTGAATGCTCAACAAATTCTAGTTACTCTTATTATTAATGGAAGCCCCTAGAGCTCACTTTACCTCCCCCAGCATTTCTTGAGCCGTGCCCAGGGCCAGGCCCACGCTGGGCTCTGCCGTGGAAAGTAAAGATAATAAAGCCCGTGGTCCAGCCTGGAGGTCAGGCGTTAAGAGCTGACTCGAATCCCGTCTCTCTGAGGTAGGTGCCGAGGCAGGAGACATGCTTGAGGAGCTTGGGGGAGGGACAGCGCTGCTCTGCAAGTTGTGAGGCTGGTAAGTGAGTCCAGGAAGGTATTGCGGGGGAGGTGCCCTTTGGGCCAGGACTTGAAGGTCAAGGAGCATTTCGCTGAGCCAAGGGGAGCAGATCCACATTTCCCGAGGACTTCCTCTGTGCCCAGTGCTTTACAGACGTTGCCTCATGGCTACCTTGTAAGGAGGTGCTATTGTGAAATCCATTTTACAGACAAAGAGGCTCAGAGAAATTAAGTCCCTAGCCCACGGTCACATAAACTGGCATTGACAGAGCCAGAATTCAAATCCAAATTTGAATTTGTTCCCCAGATTCACTCTTTCTACTCTTCAGGCGCCCTCAGCAAGTGTAAAGAGTTAACAACGCATTCTAGGGAGAGGGCACAGCTCGAGCAAACACCTGGAGGTGGGACAGAAGCTGGTGGGCCAGGCTTAGACACTCAAGGTATGAAATTCAAGAACAGAATTCCCCAGAGCATGGCCCTCTATGCAAAGGCTGGGCTGCGTTTCTGCAGGCTGGGAGGAGGAGGAGTGAAGGCTGAAACTGCTGAGCTCTCAGCGATTTTCCAGGGGGCCTGCCCCCACCCACTGGCTCTCAGGAGGGGCCCTGGTTCCAGGTCTTCCAGAGCTGCAGCAGCAGCAGTTTTAGGGTGAATAAAGCTTGTGTGTGGGCAAGGGGTGAAAATCCTGCCTGTTCCAGGGAGTGATGCTGAGACCTTTCCGGGGTGGCCTAAAGCCCCCTAAGAGAAAGTCCCCCTGAGATCAGACATCCAGCAGCCATCAGACATCCAGCAGCCATCAGACATCATCAGCATCCATCCTTGGAAGGAAACACAGCCTCTCCCGAGCAGGTGGGAGTACGGGCTGGGCTGGGACCAGAAAGTCTCCTTGGGGCATCAGGTACCGGCTAGGCTCACCAGACACATGTCCTGTGCCCATCCATATCCTAAGAACAGCCCCCTCCTCACCTACCACTCACCTCCTCTCTTTAAATAAATCCAGATTCAAAGAGAAGCTGGGGGAGGCACCGGGGATGTTCAGACTGATGCTTCGTGGCCACCTTGTTTCCTTAACAGCTGCGGACTGACAGTGGCCACAGGGCACATGGATCCATGTGGCTCAGAGTCCCACTGGATTCAGGAATTCAAATTCAGGAAAAAAATATGGGTTCCCTGGAAGGAAGGTAACATCTGAATGCCCACCAGGTGCCCCAGCTTTATGTAAACAGCACACACTCTCTTATTCATCTTTACGAGGAGCCTGTGAAGGCTCAGTTTTCCGGATGAGAAAACTGAGGCTCCGCAGCATGAAATGACTTGCCCAAGGCCACAGTTACTAAGAGGTGGAGTGAGACTTCCAGTCTCTCTACATTTGATCTCATATTCTCAGCTATCAGCCCAGATGACTGTCCCCTACTCCTCTCCACAAGGCGTATAGGATGCTTCTGAGGTGGCTCAAAGTCCTTTCGAGTTCCCATCTATCTTAACCCTTAGTCAGAGAGATGCCACTCATTCACTCCATTCTCTCAGCTAGGCTCTGGGCCAGGCCCCATGCCCTGGTAGAGGATATAGATGCACTCCTAGTTGATTATGAGCAGTTATAAGTGCTATCCTCCGGCTTGGAACAAAGTACTCTGGAAAAAACAGAGGAGGGAATAACTTACTCCAGAGAACAGGGGACAATTGGGAAGGGTTTTAGAGGATGAGTAGGAGTTCTTAGGGGTAAGAAATCGACGGAAAGATGCCTCTTTCCAGGCCTTTGCCAAATGACCTGAGAGATCTAACTTGCGTCTCTCCAGACGACGAGTGGGCTAGGAGGAGAGATTAAGTAGGGCAGTGACCCACCTCTTTCTCCATTACCCCCCACCACACACACACACCACACACACATGCATACGTGTACACACACATGCCATATACACACTACATACATTGCTATGAGTAGTTGAATTGTTCCCCTCTTCTTAAAACAGTCCTAATTTCCAGTACTCCAGAATGTGACCTTATTTGGAAATAGGGTCTTTTTGGAGGTAATCAAGTCAGCATGAAGCCATCAGGGCAGGCCCCAATTCAGTATGACTGTTGTCCTCACAGAAGAGGGCCATTTGGACACAGGCACATGCACAAAAGGAGAATGCCATTTTAAGATAAGGCGGAGATTGGGATGATGTTTCTACAAGTCAAGAAATGCCCAGGATTGCCAGCAAGCCACCAGCTCAGAAGAGAACAGCTGCTCTCTCCCAGCCCTCAGAAGGAACCAGTCCCACTGAATCCTTGATCTTGGACTTTGAGCCTCCAGAACTGTGAGACAATACATTTCTGTTTTTTGTCCGTTTGTTTGTTTTTGAGACAGAGTCTTGCTCTGTTGCCCAGGCTGGAGTGCAGTGGCACCATCTTGGCTCACTGCAACCTCTGCCTCCCAGGTTCAAGAGATCCTCTTGCCTGAGGCTCCTGAGTAGCTGGGATTACAGGCACTTGCCACCTCACCCGACTAATTTTTGTATTTTTAGTAGAGACAGGGTTTCACCATGTTGGCCAGGCTAGTCTTGAACTCCTGACCTCAGGTGATCTGCCCACCTCAGCCTCCCAAAGTGCAGAGATTACAGGTGTGCGTCACCATGCCCGGCAGAGACAATACATTTCTGTTGCCCTGGCCACTCAGTTTGTTGCAGCAATTCTAGTAAATTAAACCACAGGTGTACCTGCAACAAAAGCTGCCTCCAGGGCAGGAGCTGGGAGCTGAGAAGAGCTTCTAGGGCATTCTGGATTAGGGGTGTTGAGAGCAGGGTAAGGAACCTGTAAGAGGGAGAGATGCATCCCTCTTTCACTTCCAGATGCCGTAGAGTCTACAAACCCACAAGTGTTTCTCGGAACTGAATTTCAACGTTATGTTGACATGGTTAGGGCTGAGGCAGCCCCCACAGACGCGGGTGACGAAAAGTTCCATAGAGATCTTCAGGGAAGGCTTTAGCATCTACCTAGAGCACAAAAGCTGAAGAGTGACATGGCCACACCCATTTTACCTCAGAGAGGTTTGGGAACTTGCCCAAGGTCATGGCGGAAGTGGTGGAGCCTGGAGTCGAGGCAGGCCTCAGAGCCACCTGCCAAGTGTGGATCAACACCAGCCCGGCGCCCATCAGCACACCCACCTTCCTGCTGGTGAGACTGAAGGCCTGTGATGCTCCACAGACTCAAAAACTTCCTCCTTCAAGAACGAACAGCCGTGTTGTGTGAAGGTGCTGGCTGAGACTTCTCTCTCTTTGCATTCCTTCTAATGTGGTTGTTATAACATTTTGACAATAAGGATGACTAATGTTTACATCACATCTGAATTTTCAGCTGGCATTGGGTGGGAGTGATACTGAGGGTGGGTAGGAGTGATACTGAGGGTGAGCAGAATGGAGGGCAGCCATTATCAGGACCTTCGGTAAGTCCTTGCCTAAGGACTGTTCCCAGGCCTCAGTTTCTCCATGGTTAAATGGGTGGGCTGGGCCTATCAAATCCTTCCACCAGTTAGCAAAATGCTTCTTAAATCAGGTCTCAGTCAGAAAGACAATTTAAGACATAAGATTAAATGGAATTGAATCACGCAGTAAACAAATTATTCCTTTTCCAATTTTTCTGTCCTGTCTGCCTTAAGGAGAAAGTCTCATTGTGGCGCTACTCAGTCTTTAACACCTAACACTTTTTTTTAAATTTTATTTTTGCAGAGATGGGGACTTGCGGTGTTGCCCAGGATGCTCTTGAACTCCTGGGTTCGAGCAACCTGCCTGCCTTGGCCTCCCAAAGTGCTGACAGGACAGGCATCAGCCACTGCGCCTGGCCATCTGACACTTGTAACGAATGGAGAGACAGCTCAGGCTTGGATGGCAGGCTGTTTAATGACACTTTTGTTTTCAGAGTTTTGTTTATATAGATATATTCTATTTACTTAAGTAGTACTGGTTTGAGATACATGGTAGTGATAGAAGATTTCTAAGTTCAGATAAACTTAGGTTTAAAAAAGGAGTGGGTGGCCGGGTGCGGTGGCCCACACCTGTAATCCCAGCACTTTGGGAGGCTGAGGCGGACAGATCACTTGAGGTCAGGAGTTTGAGACCAGCCTGGCTAACATGTTAAAACCCTGTCTCTACTAAAAATACAATAATTCGCCAAGCGTGGTGGTGCCTGCCTGTAGCTACTTGGGAGACTGAGACAGGAGAATCACTTGAACCCAGGAGGCAGAGGTTGCAGTGAGCCAAGATGGCACCATTGCACTCCGGCCCGAGCGACAAGAGCAAAACTCAGTCTCAAAAAAAAAGAAAAAGAAAAAGGAAAAAAAGGAGTGGGTGTAAGCTTCGGCAGTACATATACTGAAACTGGAATGGTACAGAGAAGATTGGCATGATCCCTGTACAGGTATGACACGTGAATTCGTGAAGCATTGCATATCTTTGTTTAAAAAAAGAATAAAAAAAGGAGTTGATGTAAAGAATTGTTAAGTAATGGTATATGCATAAAGGGCAAATTAAATCACCATCCTTCCACACCTAAAACTCTCTGACGAGCGCCCATTGAACTTGGATTAATTCCAAACTCTATGATCTATGCCCTCGAGCCCTGCTAGCCTCTCCAACTCCATCTCCTTCACTCCTCCATCCTTCTGAAACAATCTCATTCCTGCCTCAGGGCCTCAGCCCCTGCTCCTCCCGCTGCCGGGAATGTCCTCTCCCTGATCTCAGCCTTCCCAGTTCATCTCATCACTCAGGTCACTATCCCCTCCGAGGCTCTGCCTGGGTCTCCATTGCAACCGCTCTCAGTCCCCTTACTTTGCCTGATTGCCCTTGGTGCACATAGCCCTCTCTGAAATGACACTATTTTTAAAATGTGTTCACTTTATTGGTCTATTTTTCCCATTAGAATAGAAACTTCTTGAAGACTGGGACTTTGTCCCATATCCTCGGTGGCTGAAAAAAGGTGCCCAACACATAATGTAGCTCAACAAATGAATGGCAAAATTGTAAAGATGGAGGGAGAACTGGCTCTAAGGTGGAGACGTGCTGACCCAGACTCCAATATCCGAGGTGGGGCAAGACAGCAGCCACCAGAGGCTCAGTGGAAGGGGAGCTCAAACCTTGGTCTCATTAGCACTAGCCTGCCATGCACTGAGCCACCTGCCTCCCTCCCACTGAGGCAGCAAAGAGAACTGAGTCAGCAACTATTAATGCAGAAGGAATGGTGGAATTATAACATCACCACTGGGTGACCATCCTTATAATAACTGATTCCGGCAAAAATCAACAATAATGTTACAACTAGTGGGCAAAGGTTTGAGGAAGATCAAGATATTTACATATTCTCAAAGAATCTACCCACAAGATGCATGTTGATTACAAAGGGGGAAATTATCTTTACAGCAGAGAAATCTAGCAGACAACACCTTAGCCAAGCAAGTTAGACCACCGGAGAGGGAACAGGGCAAGCCCATGTGCCTCCTGATACGATTCACTGGGAAGGACAAAACTTGCTTCTGTGACATTCCTGCCAAAGAGGCATGACTTAAATTGAACCATGAAGAACCATCAGACGATCCAGGTAAGGGCCATTTTACAGCATAACTGCTGCTATGCTTCAAAAAATCAATGTCATGAAAGAGAAAGAAAATCTGAGAAATCACTCCAGATTCAAGGAGAATAAAGAGATGAGAATTAAATGCAGCATATTGAACAAAATTTTCTTTTGTCTTAGAAGGTATTGTTGGAACCACTGGCAAAATCTGAATAAATTCTGTCGCTTATCTAATAGAATTGTATCAGTAGTAATTGTCTGGTTTTGATAAATGTACTGTGGTTATGTAAGAAAATGTCCTTATGTAAAAAAACAAAACAAAACACATGGGGGTATCTAGGAGACAGGGACATTACAATTTCTCTCAAACAGTTTGCGGGGAAAGCAATAGAAAAACACACATTGCGAGGACATAATAAAGCAAATGTGGAAAATTGTTAGCAGTTGGAGAGTCTGGGGAAAGAGCATGTGGAAATTCTTTGTATTGTTCTTGCAGCTTCTCAATAAGTCTGAAATTAGGCTGAAATTAAACGTTAAGTGAAAAAACAGGCCAGGTGCAGTGGCTCACGTCTGTAATCCCAGCACTTTGGGAGGCTGAGGCGGGAGGATCACTTGAGGTCAGGAATTCAAGATCAGCCTGACCAACATGGTGAAACCTCGTCTCTACTAAAAATACAAAAACTAGCTGGGTGTGGTGGTGCAGGACTGTAATCCCAGCCACTTGGGAGGCTGAGGCACAAGAACCGCTTGAACCCGGGAGGTGGAGGTTGCAGTAAGCCGAGATCACACCACTGCACTCCAGCCTGGGCAACAAGAGTGAGACTCTGTCTCAAAAAAAAAAAAAAAAAAAAAAAAAAAAAAAAAGTTAAGTAAAAAAACAAAGAGAAGGCAGAGCCTGAGGACTGGAGGAGCCGCTGGAGGGGCTGGGCAGAGTAGCTGCATGAAGCCAGCTCGTCACTGCCCAGGGTCACCTGTGTTCATGTCAGACCACGTCAGGCCACACTGGGCCATAGCAGTCCCCTGCAATCTCTCTAGGGGTGGGGGTGGGGAGTTAAGCCTATGCCTGGTTCACACAGGCCCCGCCAGGCCCTGCTGGGAGGGCAGCGTGGGAAGAGGCCCTGGGAAGAGGGCCTGTGGACTGGGCTTCTCAGCCCTGCTCCAAGACTCTGGGGCACATCGTCCCCCACTTTGCACCTCACTTTCCTCCTCTGACAAATAGGAGACGGCTGGCAGCTCGCTGGGGTTTCTTCCAGCTCAGACACTGTCATGATATTTCTAGAATCCCATCCCGGCAAAGCAACACATTTCTTCAAGGAGCTGAATCCACTTGGCAACTGTGCATCTTTTAGTTTGGCTGAAGGAGGGAGGGAGGGAAAATGAGAGCACACCAGGCGGAGTGGGGAACGGGCCTCCTCCAGGCCTGGGGGGCTTCCTCAGCTCTGTCTCTGCCCCCGCCTGCTCCCAGGCACCCCTCCTGAAAGAGGTGAACACCCTAGCAAAAAGGGTACTGAAGTGCAGATAAAAATTCTCCCTCCAAACCCCCAGTGACCGGAAGTGACTCTGCTCCCAGCTCTGTCAGCAACTGGCGGCATTACTTAAGCTCTCTGGGCGTCAGTCTGTCCTTCTGTAGAATGAACAACGTCATGCTTGGCTTTGCATCTGACTCTGAGGACACAGTGACTTCATCTCTGCGTTCTCTCTGCCACAGCGCTCAGTACATGACTCCAAGTCAGAAGTGGGGTCCTCAGCTGGGACTCCCAAGACACCCCAAGAAGCCCCTAACCCTGACACCCCTCGTCATTCTTACAGCCCGTGTCCCCACAAGACCCTAGTCCCCAGCCCCAGGCACAGACGCCCCCCTCCCCGGGCATCTGCTGGCACCTCCTGGAGACCTCAGTGCAGCTCAGGGTCTTCATGGAGACTGGGGGTGGCCTGGACACGTATTGGACGGACTTTTGAGTGTGCCCCCACCCCCAGCACACAGTGAAGACCCACATGGGAGACCCTCCCATACAAGTGAAAACGGGACTACATTCCTATGATAGGACCATCTCCCTATCTCTCAGCATCTCCCTGGGACCAGAGACCCAGCCCTGGAGCTTCCTTCTCAGCCCTGCCTCCTGCCTCCCGGCCTCTCTCAGCCGCCATTTTCAGGCGGTCGGGCTGCAGAAGCCTACAAAATGGAGGGTGGGAAGCTGGGCTTCCCTCTGCCTCCCTCTGTTGTCCCTGAGAGCGCCTACCCGGCCCCAGTTGGAGTAGCAGCGGTGGCCACAGCTCTCTCGTAACACCCTAAGAAGCCTGGCATTTCTCCAAGCATGTCACCGCCAACATCTAGAGAGCCCCACACAGCCCTGAGCTCCCATTAGCCCTGCTTTACGGCCGGGAAACAAAGCCTGGGAATGGCCACTCAGCCCGAAGGAGAGCTCAGGCTCCACATAGTTCCAGGACAGCCCAGCTCTTGGTGGGTGAGGTGAAAAGTCCCTGGGGGAAGGGCGGACCTTTCCTGCAGGGGTCTTGAGGTGGGGAGGGGTCCCTGGCCCAAACCGTACCCAATTCCCAGGCTGGGAAAAAGCACTGAGTTTGGAGGCACAAGGTCAAACCAAGTATCTGTCATCTATTAGTGGTGCGATCTAGGAAAAGTCACTCTATGTCTCTGAGCCTGCCGCTTACTCAGTAAAATGGAAGTATTAAATAGTAGCGCATACCTCCCTAGGGCTGTGACGTGGGAAAGGCAGGTTTACATATTTGCAGAGTGCTGCGCTGGAGGACGTGATCCTCGTACTGCCTGCCTAACACTTGTAAATGTACATTTTGTGGCTCACCTTGCATGGGCCAGTCCCCGTGCTTGGCGCTCATGGAATCCTCATGGCACACCAGTCTGGGTCAGGAGGCAGAAAAGAGCCTGGACCTCAGCTCCTTTGGGAATTTCAGTCCTGCCCACCCAACAGGACCAGCAGGGCTGGCTCGTCAGCAGCTCCCCTCAGCCAGCCCCTCACAGGCTGTCCCACCTCCAGGTTGCTGCTCAAATGGGTCTCTCTTTCTTTTAATTAATTATTTGAAACAGAGTCTCTGTTGCCCAGGCTGAAGTGCAGTGGTACAATCTTGGTTCACTGTAACCTCTGCCTCCCAGGTTCAAGCAATTCTCTTCCCTCAGCCTTCCAAGTAGCTGGGATTACAGGTGCCCTGCATCCTCCTAACCACACCCGGGTAATTCTTGTATTTCTTAACTAGAGATGGGGTTTCACCATGTTGGCCAGACTGGTCTCGGACTCCTGACCTCAAGTGATCCGCCCTCCTTGACCTCCCAAAGTGTTGGGATTACAGGCTTGAGCCACTGCGCCCGGCCTTCAAATGGCTTTTTTCTGTCATACTTTTTTTTTTTTTTTGAGATAAGGTCTTACTCTGTTGTGCAGGCTGGAGTGCAGTGGTGAGATCATGGTTCACTGCAGCCTCAACCTCCTGGGCTCAAGTGATTCTCTGCCTCAGCCTCCCGAGTAGCTGGGACTACAGGCATGAATCTCACACCTGGCTAACTTTTTAATTTTTTGTAAACATGGGGGGGGGGTCACACTATGTCGCCTAGGCTGGTCTGGAACTCTTGGACTCAAGTGATCCTCCCACTTTGGCCTCCCAACATGCTGGGATTACAGGTGTGAGCCACCAAAAAGGGCTCAGCTGGTGCTTGGAGAACGTTAAGTCCCCGGTAATGGGTGGTGGTTGCAGCTGTCACTGGATTGCACCTGTTGCCACACCCATCCCAGGTTGGTGCTGATGTGTCTTAGCACGACACTATAAACTGTTCGAGGGCAAACCTTCATGTCCCATGGCAGTGCCAGCACAGGGCCTGGTACTCAACAGATAATGAATAAGAAAATATGGAGCCTGGGCCGGGCTCAGTGGCTCACGCCTGTAATCCAAGCACTTTGGAAGGCTAAGGCAGGTGGGTGGATCACCTGAGGTTAGGAGTTTGAGACCAGCCTGGCCAAAATGGTGAAACCCTGTATCTACTAAAAATACAAAAAATTAGCTGGGCATGGTGGTAGGTGCCTGTGGTCCCCTTACTCGGGAGGTTGAGACAGAAGAATCACTTGAACCTGGGAGGTGGAGGTTGCAGTGAGCCAAGATCGTGCCATTGCACTCCAGCTTGGGTAACAGTGAGAATCCATCTCAAAAAGAAAAAAAAAAAGAAAACAAAACAAAACAAAACAAAATATGAAGGCTCCTGCCCAGCAAGTTCTCCCCTGGCTCATGGTGCCTCTTTAATTTGCCTTCCTCCTGGCCCCAAGGTGCATGGCAACCCCCAGGCACACCCCGTGAGGGCATGCCATGATGAGGGAGGCAGCCACACTTGATCCCATCTGTTGCTAAGACTTCCAGGGGGCCCTAGGACCTCAGAGGTCCTTCAGGGCTGTTCCTAGACTCAGTGGTGAGGCTGCAAGGCTAGGAGTTGGCATCTAGGGAAGAAACCCTATACTAGAATAGAGCCCACAGGGCAGCTGGCTAGAAACAAGCCAGGCAACTCCCACACAATGGAAAAAGCACTGGCCTGCTGGCTGGGAGACCCAAGCTCAAGTCCTGACAAGTCTCTTAGCCTCGCTAAACCTCAGTTTCCTCATCTATAAAATGAGGTCACCATGTGGGTGACAGAGCTCATTGTGCAGACAGCACTATGTTAACCACCAAGTCCTGTATTCACATAGGCAAGGGATTATCTTTGGTCTTGCTGTAGAGCATTTATAAGCTAACATTTCTGAGCACTGCATTTTGTTCGGCTATTTTCAGATACATCATCTACATTAACTCGTACACTTTGGTGAGCTGGAGATTTTTATCTCTAGCATGCAGGTAAAGAAACCACCCTGGGGCCATGCAGAGATGGAATTCGGAACCCACGTCTGCCTGACTCCAGGGTCCATGATTCTATATGACAGGATGGCGGCTGGGGTTGATACTGTGCCCTTCCTAGGGCTAAGTGTCTAGTGGCTGGATCTCTGCTCCATATAGCCAGGTGCCCTGCTCCATAACCTGTAAAGCCTCAAGGAATGTACATAAAGTACAAGCATGTTTAGGCTGGGTCCTTAGTGTTCAGTTTACCCAGTTTTCCAGGAAGGAAACTAGGGCCAGAGAAAGGAAGGAACTTGCCCAAGATTCCCCAGCAAGTTAGGACCAGAGCTAGTTCTCAAAGTCCACACCCACCTTACCCCTCCTCAAGGTTCCTTCTCCTCCCCAGGCTGCAGGGGCCCAGTTTCCCAGATCTGAATCAAGGGACATGAGCTTGGGTGCCCCCCAACCTCAAGGCTCACTGGGAAAATCCAGGGACTTCCCAGGGTGCTGGGGAGCCCCTGAAATGGGGGTCTCGTGTCTAGGTTGTAACCCCAGGCTGCTGAGCAGTTAGTGTCCCCAGGCTGGGTCTTGTCAGGGGACACAGTGCCCACCCTCTTTGTCTTTTCTCTGGATCAGTGTTTCCAAAGTGTAGGGCACATACACCAAACTATGCAAAATGATTTAGGTGGTGATTGACTTGGCATTATATACCGCTATCCTACATGGTGAGGAAGTTATGCATGCTCTTTATTTCCCTTTCAGCCTTTCTAATTACACACTTGGAGGAGGAAATCTCCCCTGGGGTTAGTTGTTAAAGTCTCTCTGACATCTACAACCCTCCCTTCTTGGGAAAGCAGCAAATGCATCTGGCTAACATTTAATGACATTGTTTTATTTCCATTATGTTTATTTTCAAAATTATAATCATGATGGTGATTTATAATGAATGGCTTTCCATTTAAGGGAGTGATACAAAGTTTCTTCTCAAAATAAATGTATTTACATTTTAAAACATCAATTAAGAAAGAGTAGCCAGGCATGGTGTCAGGCGCCTGTAATCCCAGCTATTTGGGAGACTGAGGTGGGAGGATCCCTTGAACCCAGGAGTTTGAAGCTGTAGTGAGCTATGGTCTTGCCACTGCACTCCACCCTCAGCAACAGAGTGAGACCCCATCAAAAAGAAAGAAAGAAAGAGAAAAGAAAAGAAAATAGAAGAGAAGGAAGAAAGGGAAAAGAAATGGGTGCAGTGGCTCACACCTGTAATCCAGCACTTTGGGAGGCCGAGACAGGCAGATCATGACGTCAGGAGATCGAGACCATCCTGGCTAACATGGTGAATGAAACCCTATCTCTATTAAAAATACAAAAAATTAGCTGGATGTGGTGGCACGCGCCTGTAGTCCCAGCTACTCAAGAGGCTGAAGCAGTAGAATCACTTGAACCTGGGAGGTGGAGGTTGCAGTGAGCCGAGATTGCATCACTGTACTCCAGCCTGGTCAACAGAGCGAGACTCTATCTCAAAAAAAAAAAAAAAAAAAAAAAGGAAGGAAATTACATTAAGCAAATTGCCTGGTGGATGATGCGTTGGCCAACACAATACTGGGAAGGTGGACTGGAATAAAGTGCTCTGGGAAGAGCTACTCTGGATAACTTACCATGAGTCTGGAGAGGGGCCAGTGCTGAGGACAGGATGGAGGGCCTGGAGGCCATGGTGGCTGAGGCAGCAGATGCAGCCTGGGGATCCCAGCCCCACCAGGGTCTGCTCAGGGCAGGCCTGAGCACATGGCATGGATGTTAAAGCTCGTAGTGTCCCATCTGTGGTCCAGGTAAGGAGAGGGTGGCCATGCACCTGGGAGGTCTACCCTTCAAGCTCCTGTCCCAAAGGAATAAACAGTTGGGGCCACCTGTTTATTCCTCCTTGCCCCAGGGAGAAGGCTGATTCCTTAACTCAGAATCTAACAGCTGGGGGCCAAATTTAATTCTTGAGTGTTGTATAAATATAATAAATAAGGCCTTCATGTGGTCTGAATGAGGAGGGCCGTGGGCAGTGTTTCTCACTCATTCTAGATCCCTCTGTAAAGTCCGAGCTTCAGCACCCTAGGAGCTACCCCGTTCCATGGCCCCAGTACAGTGAAGGCCACGCTAACTGTCCTCATCAGTCATTGACCTGTGGCCAGAGAGCCAAGCTGAGCTGGGAGAAAGATGCAGAAGCCTGTCATACATTATTTATGTATCTATGAGATGAAGTGTTGCCAGGCAGGAAGAATGTGAAAAGAGGTCAGCATAGAAAAGTAAACATGTGTTTAATTCAGTCCAATCAAGCGATAAGGCCAGATGCAGGCCAGATGTAGGGGATTAGGTTTGTATAACTTGGATTCAGACCGGGTCATAGGTCAAGAAGCCAGCCCAGTTGGAGGGCACGGACTATCAAAAAGGGCAGAAGCGCATCCATCAGCAACACAGGAGAACCGTATCTTATGTTTTGGCAAAACAACAAAAACGCCGACCTCAACTCAGTCCACTGAGATGCAAAAACTTCAACCTGCTTGGCATAACCCAAGTTACCTGCAATGGTGCCATTGTCTTCTCCTTAGTAAGTGGCTTTTAAACCCAGGAAGATGAGAATTTAGAAAATAGAGATGATTAAATAAACAAACACTCATAGTATGTATCCATTGGTGTTAAATGTAAGTTGGGTCAAGTTCCGTGAATTGTTGTAGAAATCCTATATTTGTGATATTTAAAAACATTTGGCCATTGAGTTCCTCATGAATGTGAGCAGGTAATTGACTTCGGTTCAATTTTGAAGTAGAAAATTTAAGAGAATTCGACAATGTCTGTAAACATTAGAATATTTAAGAGAAGTTGATATTCGCTTTAATAACTCAGAAACAGAAAGTCAAACACCACGTTCTCACTTATAAGTAGGAGCCAAACAACGTGTACTCATGGACATACAGAATGGAGTGACAGACATCAGAGTCTCCAAAAGGTGGGAGGGTGGGAGGGGAGTGAGGAATTAAAATTACTTATTGGGTACAATCTACCATATTCCAGTGCTGGGTACACTCCAATCCCAGACTTCACCTCTACGTAATATAGCCATGTAACAAAACTGCACTTCTACCCCCATATCTATAAAAATTTTTAAAATAACTTAATATTCACTTCGCTTATGCTAGTTTTTTAGTTCTGAAAGCGTTTTCTAAAATTCTTGGGAACATTTTGTTTCTTGCTCTATAAAATATGGAATTCATTATATTTGTAAATGTGGTTTAGAATATCAAAGGCAGTGCTATCCAGTATAAATATAATGCAAGTAATGTATGTAATTTTAAATATTCCAGGACAACCCTCCCCCTGCTTTTTTTTATTGAGACAGGGTCTCCTTCATCGACCAGACTGGAGTGCAGTGGCACAGTAATCGCTCATTGCAGCCTCAAACTCCCGGGCTCAAACCATCCTCCCACCTCAGCATCCCGAGTAGCTGGGACTACAGGCTTGCACCACCGCTCCAGGCTAATTTTTGTGTTTTTTGGAAATACAGGGTTTTACCATGTTTCCCCAGCTGGTCTTGAGCTCCTGGGTTCAAGTGATCTTCCTGCCTTGGCCTCCCAAGTGCTGGGATTACAGGCATGAACTACCACACCAGACCAGGAATCCCATTTTTAAAAAGTAAAAAGAAATATGTAAACTTAATTGTGATAATAAAATTCATTTAGCCCATCATATCAAAAATATTATCATTTCGACATATAAATCACATAAAATTTGTTGAAATATTTTACATTCTTTCTTGAAACTCATCTTCAAAACCTGTTGTATATTTTACACTTCGCACATCTCAATTTGGACTATCACATTTTAAATGCGTGATTGTAGTGGCTACCCTATGGAACAGCACAGAACTAAGGGAGTTTGATTAGCTATATTTATGAGGGTATTTATTATTTAAGGGTGTTAGGTCTGTTCAACTTCATTTGCTCAAATATTAAAGGACCATTGAAAATCATTGATCAAAATGACAGAGCTTATAAAATAAAATATGATCAGTATGTTGAACTCACAAGTTAAGAAAAAAGTTCTTAAAAAATTGTTAATTAAAGAATGACTCTTTTTTTTAAGAAGTAGCCACAAACAGCTTTTTCATACACAAAAGCAGCCCTCAAGGACCTCGCCAGCCAGAGCGCAGATGGAGTTAGAGTCACGGAGCTCAGCACTGCACTGGCGGGAAGGGCCTGGGTCTTTGTTACTGCGTCATAGTGTCAGATCTGGCCAAAAGCTTTCTTGTAGATTGTCTGAACAAAGCACCCCCCTTCCACTGATAAGAAAGCATGGCTGGTGAAGAAAAGCAGCACAGTCACATGGTGAATTAGAGGCAGGACCAGGGCAGAACCTGGGGTCTCATGATGCCACCCCAACCTCCCCTGTCAAGGGCTTCTAATTCATTCTCTCTGTTCCTTCATCCTGAGTTGTCTGATCAGGAAACTGAGGCAAAGAACTGGAGGCTTGCATCTCTAACCAACAGAAACCAACAACACAAATCAAGTCCAGGCCCAGAACCCGGGCCACCTGGGCAGAGGCCCAGGAGATAGGGCCTCGTGCTAGGGTTAGAAAGGGAAGAAGGAGGCTGGGCACGGTGGCTCACGCCTGTAATCCCAGCACTTTGGGAGGCTGAGGTGGGCGGCTCACGAGGTTGGGAGATTGAGACCATCCTGGCCAACATGGTGAAGGCCTCTACTAAAAATACAAAAATTAGCTGGGCATGGTGGTGCAGGCCTGTCATCCCAGCTACTCGGGATGCTGAGGCAGGAGAATCGTTGGAACCCGGGAGGCGGAGGTTGCAGTAAGCCGAGATCGGGTCACTGCACTCCAGCCTGGCAACAGAGCAAGACTCTGTCAAAAATAAAAAAAAAAGGAAAGAAAAAGAAGAAGAAGACGGAGAGGGGTGGTCTGCCCGAGCACAGCAAGTCCGGGGCCAGGTCTGCCAGTGCAAAGGAGGGCAGGATTCCACCCGCCTGTGGTTCCAGGGCAGAGCCAGGGAGCCCCACCCCAAAATAGTTGTTGGGGTAAAGGCCTGGAACTTCCACACGCACTTCATTCTCCCAGCTCCCTTTCCTCCCTCTTTGCCATCATTTTTCTTTCTCCTTCTTTTTCTCCTTGGAGGTCCTAGTCTCCTTTCCCCAATATGTTAGGCCGAACACAAACTCCCCACAAGCACATGTGGGTCAGCCTTGCCCTCTGAGGTTGGGTTCTGCTAGGGTTTGGGCCTGCTGAGCCAGACACAGAGGAAGAAAAGCTCAGGCAGGCCTGGGGTGCAGCAGCTCAGTGTCCCTTGCATCAGCCCTGGAGAGAGACAAGGGGGCTGCTTGAAGGTGCAGTCTTCCTCCTGCCTGGAGAGGCCATATTTTTCAGCAGTAGGACATACACCCCTAGCAACCCTTGGGAGGGTTTACAGAAGCCGCGTTTAATGCTCTGAAATCACAGAGTGAGGAAATTATTCCCTGCCCACGGAGTTTTCAGTCCTTCTGCAAAGTCCAGAAGAAAATAGCTACTAGAGCCAGGAGGCCATCTCCTCTCCCCTCCCTCATCACCCCTTTCACAGAGAGAACGAGCTCTGGGGCTTCACGATCTTTTCACTTTTTGCTAAAGCGTAATAGAAATTGGGTTTTGCCACCATTTGTTTTTATGTTTCTCTTTACCTTTCACCTATGGCAAGTGATACTGATTTTCCACTTATAACAGTGATGTAAAGTTTCCTTTCAAAACTGAGCTTGCATTGATAACAACAAGTGAGTCAAGTAAATATCAACACAGTTTCAAAAACATAAAGTGGATGACAGTACTGGGAAGGAGCAGGTCGGGCGAGAGCTGCCAGGGTGGGACAGACTGAACGAAGGAGCTTGGAGGCTCCAGGACTACTTTGCTTGACCTCCCTGAGCTCTGCCCAGGTCTCTGGGTTCCCGCCTCTCCTGTGGGCACCATTCAAAGCCAGTTCTCCTGGCTGGCTGCTGGGCCAGCTGCCACGGCTCGGACGCCAAGGGCACCAATGCCTAGCTCAGCCCCTGGCCCTCATTCCCGCTGGGAAGCTGAGAAGGAGCTGGTCTGAAGCCCTGGGTCAGGGAAGGTCTTTTAGACCCGACTTTACTCCTGAGCCTGTGGCTGGGCTTCATGGGGAAGAGGAAAGGGGGCCGCTTTCGGACAGTGTTTCAGCTCAGGGGCAGAAGGCAGCCGAAATTCCAGAGCTGCTGCTCTGGAAACTCCTGGTAGAGTTAGCAGGGGAAAGCTACATGCACAGAGCTGAAGGCACACAAACTCCAGCTCCCAGAGCCAAATGGCTTTTCCTGAACCAGTATGAGGCTACAGGCTTGGAACACATGCCTGGAGATCAAGGCAGAGAGGAGAGCACCCCCTGCCCAGAGTCTCCCGACATATACCCAGTCCTCCAAGCCAGCTCGATGCCCCCTCCTGACTGGGTCTTCCTGGGTCTCCCCCATCACAAAATGAAAGTACCTGGCTCCCCGGCTGCAGGGTGGACCCAGATTCCCCTGGCCCAGAATTCTGTTTCCACACCAGTCTCCCCAAACCCCAAAATGTGAGAGCTCAATGGGGTCAGGACCTCTTGCATCTCCAGGCCCCTGCCCAGCTCTGGCCAGCTTGGACCCTGCATTCAACAGGGGCCAGCAAGTATCTGGGGAGCACAGTCTAGTGCCCCAAACCTTCTGGTCATCTGATTCCCTGGCCCAGGTGGCCAGGTGCCTTGCCACTTGGGGACAGCTTGAGACGTGGGGGTGGCCTTCATGCTCACTTACACCCTAGACTACCCCAACTGGTTGTGCCGAAGCCATCAGCGCCTGGCTGTCCAGAACTCTCCCTGGCTTCCCTGAGTCCTGTTTTGGGGGGTGCTGTCCTGTGATTGGCCTAAGCCTGCTGGACCCCAAGCCTCAGCTTCAGCATGGAAAGTACTGCCATCAATGGTCCTGCCTCTCTGGAAGGTGAATGGTTCCTTCTTAAGAGTTGACAAGACATAGGAAATGGGGGAGTTCCTGAGCTTAAGGGTGGGAGGGGCACCTCCCTCCTCACACCGTGGGGACCCGTTGGTAAGGCACAAAGCTTGCTTCCCACATTCTCTCACTCCAGGAGGCTTCTCAGGATGAGCACCTTGCCCAGGCACAGCCCCATCCCCTTGAGGGGCGCCTGTGTCCTATCCTAGCCCCAGATGCTGGAGCTCCCTGGTACCTGAGTATAGTCTTGGCTAAAAGATCCCAGAAAGGTGACCACAGGCAAACAACCAGAAAGGGGACTGAGAGGGCTGGATCTGGCTCCTCCAGCACTAGTGGCAGGAGATGAGGGAAGGTGGCCTACCTGAGAGGGCTGCTGTCAGCAATCCAGCGATCCCGAAGAAGAGCCACATGTCTGGAGCTGTCTCTGGCTGCTACACGTGGCTGCCTGTGGGAAGCACCATTCTGGGGCCGGGAGGTGGACACCGCCGTTGTGCGTCCCTGGCGCAGGTCTGCTCTGCCCTTCGCTGTTCCTGTTCCTGTGTCTCTCTGCTCTCTCCCCTCTGACACGCATGCGATCAAACCCAACCTGTGAGTGTCTCACGCCTGCCTGTTCTGCTTGTGGTTTTGGTCTGCAGGAAGCTGGGCTGCTGTTACAGGGGCTGGTGGGGAGAGCCCCAGCTGCCTGTGCTGGGAGCCCACCCATCCAGGCTGCACCCCAGGAGTCACAGAGCCAGACACACGCATGCACACACATCCATGCAGACACACTTCCCCGAGGTAGACACACTTGCCTTCTAAGAAGGCAAGTGGAGGGGCCATACCTCATTTCTGGTGGCCCAGAAGAAAAAATTGATAATGTAGTAGCTGCTCTATCAGTACCTATTGGAAGAGGGAGGGAATGACCCATTGCCTGTCCCAGTCTGTGCGATTTGGCTCTCATGGATTAAATCCCGAGTTTTATCTTAACCTTAGAGGCAGTGGTGGTTGGGAAGGAGGGTGTGGTCTTAATGCACTTTTGGAGATAAGAGCCTAAGTCTCCCCCTCCGAGAAACATAAATTGGGAAGGGCCTGAGAGATGACCATCCCACAAATCCTTCTACAGGGAAGGGTGCCAAGGCCCTGTGGGAGCCGCCCCCTCAGATGGCACAGTGGGGCCAGCTATCCCATCTCCAGGTACCAGACTGGGCATGCCTCTCTGGGAGTCAGGCATGGGAGCTGGGTCTACAAGGCTGAGCAGGCTTTTGATAAGCAGCAGTGATGGGAGGCCTCTGGGTCAGAAGGAACAGCAGAAGCGAAGGGCTGGAGGAAGGAAGCCCAGGGCTGCTGAGAAACCCCAAGTTGCCCCATTGCAGTGCAGCAGACTGATGCTATAGGAAGCAGGCAGGGACCAAGTGTGTTTAATTCACCACGGTACTCCCTGTGGAGCATATGGTAGGAGGCGAATAAATATTTCTTGAATGAAAAAAGGAATAGATAATTCGGTTGTCCAAGCAAGTGGTCAAATCCAGAAGAGGTTTGGTTCCAAATCCTGGCCCTGCCCCAGTTGGTCCCATCCCAGGTCCACCTCTCCTGGCCCTCCACTTCCCGCATCCTTGCTTGTCTTCATTTCCCCAACATGTGGAATGGGAGGGGTCCTCCTCCATTGGGTTCGGTCCTAAAGGTGGGTGTATGCATTTGATACGGCAAGTATTGGAGCCACGGGGAGCCAGGCGCCCCCAGAGTTAGACCCCGCCCAGTCCTGCCCCAGTGCTGGCACCTGCTGCCACTGCCCTCTGGTGGAAGTCACTGGCAGCACAGGTTTGCATGGGCGCCTCAAGCTCCCAGATGTAATGCCATTCGTTTACAGAGACTTGGTGTGCAGAACTCTGGACAGGACTCTGTGGAAGCGAAAGAGAGGAAACCATATTCCTGCCCTCAAGGAGCATGGAGTTCACACACACGTGACCAAACCACAAGCCAGGGTAGGACACACATAATGTGAGGTCTCCTGGTCCTAAGAGAAACCCGTTTGAAATGGGGCCGGGAAGGATGGCTAGACTCCATTTCTGACAATATGGTAGATAGCAGATGCTGAAGAATTCCTGTAATATAAAACACCACAAAAATGTTGTAAATCATCTTTTAAAATGTGTAGCTGAGGTGGTGAGAAATGAAGAAAATCATCAGAGATCAAAAATGACATTAAGTCTGGGCAACGTGGTGAAACCCTCTCTCTGCAAAAGGTGCAAAAAATTAGCCAGGTGTGGTGGCGCACACCTGTGGTCTCAGCTACTTAGGAGGCTGAGGTGGGAGGATTGCTTGAGCCTGGGAGGTCAAGGCTGCAATGAGCCAAGATTGTGCCGCTGCACTCCAGCCTGAGTGACAGAGTGAGAACCTATATATGTTAATATATAAAGACAACAAAAATCCAAAGAGATCACAGCCAGCAGAGAAGTATCTGTTGATCCAGTTGACCAAGAGCTTTAGTCTTATGAACATGGACAAAAGTTAAAGCTGAAAAACAAAATTGAGTGAACGACAAAATCCAAAATCTCTGCCTTAAACAAAGAGCCCTGAAATACAACATCCACAGTGGAGAACTCGGAGAGAAAAATTCCTTAAAGCGAGCTGACACAGAGCTTGCCCAACTCAGCATGGACTCTGAGTGGGAGAAAAATGTCAACCCTGAATCCCCCTCACCACAAGTCTACCCACTGATAGGCCTGGAGGTGAAACTTATGGTGCCTGTGTGGCAAAAACAACCACACAAAAAATAAACAAAAGATTACATAAGAATTTAAAGTGAGGTAAACAATAGCTCCTTAGGTACTTGGCAGAAACATATGGTGAAAATCCTGTCTGGAGTAACTCATCCTATATTCATGACTCAAAGAAGTCCCACAGAGAAACTTCCATGGAACATGAGTTCACATGTTTATAAAACAGAAAAATTGTAAAACACAGGACACGAGGTGCTTTAGGTGACAGGGACACCAAGCAATAAACTAAAAATGCAGACCTTCAAACACATCTTAGATGTTGGAATTATGGTATATATAATGTATAATCAGAATGTTTCATATGCTTCAAGAATTAAAAGTTGGTAATTGAAAGTATGGATACAGAACAAGAGACTATTAAAAGTGACCAGGAAGATTGAGGGGAAAAAAACAAGCAGTTATGTGAGAACATAATTTTTGAAAACAGAAGTCGAGTGTACAGATTAAACAGTAAATTAAGGCCCAGCACTTTGGGAGGCCGAGGCAGGCTGATGACTTGAGGCCAGGAGTTCAAGACAAGCCTGGCCAACACAGTGAAACCCCATCTCTACTAAAAATACAAAAATTAGGCAGGCGGGGTGGCACACGCCTGTAATCCCAGCTACTCGGGAGGCTGTGGCGCGAGAATTGCTTGAATCCAGGAGGCAGAGATTGCAGTGAGTTGAGATTGTGTGACTGCACTCCAGCCTGGGTGAGAGAGTGAGACTCTGTCTCAAATAAATAAATAAATACATACATACATAAAAATAAAGAGCAGATTAATATGGCTGAAGAGACAACTACTGGGGTGAACAATAGATTTGAAGAATTTACCCAAGATGGAGCACAGGAGGACAAAGTGATGGAAAAGAGGAAAGGGCTAAGAGATATAGACAAGGAACAAGGATTTAAATATGTCTAATTAGAGATCTAGAAGAAAATGGAAAATTTCTAGAATTGACGAAAGACACAATCCTCAGATTCTGGAAGCTCCCCCAACCCAAGCATGATAAATAAAAAGAAATCTACACCAAACACTTTGGGTAGCGAAACTGCTGATCACTAGACAGAAGATGGATGAACTATGAAGTAAACGGGCAGCTAATATCTCAATACCAACAATTAAAGCCAGAAGGCAATGGAACAACATCTCAAAGTACTAATAAAAAATAACTGTCAACCCTGACTGTCTTTCAAGTGTAAGGTTTAAAAGACACATTTTCAGATGAAAACTGGAGACATTTATAGCTAACAGACTCTTACCTAAGGGAATTCTAAAGGATGTTCTTCAAAAACAAGAAAAATAATCTCAGAAGAAAAGGTCTTCTTCGAGTAAGAATGGTGAGCAAAGAAATATGTAAACACAGAAGTGGATTAAATAAGCACTGACTGCATAAAATAATTATAAAAACGTCCAATTTGTGGAGTTAGAGAAAAAATGAAATAGGCTGAACTCGGTGGCTCATGCCTGTAATCCCAGCACTTTGGGAGGCTGAGGTGGTTAGATCACTTGAGCTCATGAGTTTGAGAACAGCTTGACCAACATGGCTAAACCCTGTCTCTACTAAAAATACAAAAATTAGCCAAGCGTGGTGGCTCATGCCTGTAGTCCCAGCTACTCGGGAGTCTGAGGCAGGAGAATCGCTTGAATCTGGGAGGTGGAGGTTGCAGCCAGCTGAGACCCCACCACTGGGCTCCAGTCTGAGTAACAGAGCAAGACTCTGTCCCCCCCACCCCCCCAAAAAAAAGAAAGAAAGAAAGAGAAAGAGAGAGAAAAAGAAAAAAGAAAAAAAATGAGATAAAACTAAAGAACTATAAAACAATAACAAATTGGTGAGGAGTGATCAGAGTGGGAAAGGTCTATTATTTGGTGAGAGGGCAAAATATTGACTAGCGTTTGAGCTTGCTCAATTAAACGTGCATGTTAAACTAGCTGAACAATAAAATGGAAACTGTTGGGGAGAGAAGCCTGCTATAAAGCCAAAGAGGGCAGGAAAGGAAAAGAAAGAAATGAAAGGGAGAATAGGATAAACTGAAGGGTTGGTAGGTTTCAGCAGGTAGCTCAGGTGTAGGCTGGAAGGAAGGGTGCTCCTGGCAGAGCACAGGGTAAGTAGAGGCAAGACAGCATAATGTGGGTATTGCTGGGACTGGATTGACATGATACACCCCAAGCAGCCCATGTTTCGCAGACTCGAAGCTTCAAAAATGAAGCTGAAAAGTGCACCCAGCTGGGTGTGCAAATCAATGAGCTCATTTTTATTTAGAACTCTTGGAGCAGGACCTTGTGAACTCAATTTGCAAGGGACACCCAGTGGCTCTGCATCCTGTGGAGAGCTCAGGAGTTTTTCATCCAGACTGTATCTCTCTCCTGACCTTGACCTAGCAAATTGGAATAAGCAACATTATTGAGGGAAGCCCGACTCTCCCACCAGAAGGAAGAGAAGAACTAGAACTGAAAGGCCGCCACCCCCACCATGTGGCACGGGGGAAAGTTTAAAGCTGATGGGTTCTTAGTGAGCACTTCCTATTGTGCCAGACACTTTACATGGAATCTTAACCCTCAGTTCTCACTACAACTCAGCCAAGTACAGTGTGTCCTTAGCACAGCCTTGCAGATAATGACACTGAAGTTAGAGAGGTAGTTTGCTCAAGATCCCACAACTAAGAAGTAACAGGACTAGGCTCCGAACTCAGGTCTGTTTGGATGAAGACTCTGGGCTCTTAACCACAGGGGTGGATTGTGGTACAAACATAAAGACTTTGGCTGAAACATGGCACCATGGGCAGGAAAGGCTCTGGTTCTATCAGACTCTAAATTCTGGACCAGCCCTGCTCCTGGGCCAAGCCAAACCCACTCCTTAGTCTCTTGAATCCTGAAATTTCTCAGTCCTGACCACAGTTTCCAAACCAGCTTCAGTCAAACCTTGTGTTTCCTGAGGCCCAGAATTTTCTACCATGTTCCAAATATTTAGCATCTAAATGTACATACATTAACTCTAATCACTTAGTCACTCATTCAACACAACTTTATCATGTGTTCTAGGTGCCGGGGACACTATGCGGACCAAAACAGGCAAATATCCCTGTTTTTATAGAGCTTACATTTTAGTGGGAGAGAAACATAATAAACAATAGACACAATAAATAGATTATATGGATAAAAAGAAACAGCCATTTAAGAGAGGCTAGGAGTGCTGAACAGAGGTTACTATTGTAAATGAGTTTAGCTTAGCTTAGCCTCTTCCCCCTCAAATGGAGCCTAGAACAAGGGCTTGTTTGCGACAGGTTATTTGTGAATGTGATCCAAGGGAACAGGTTGAGGAACAAAGAGAAGGGAAATAGGAAAAGAAGGAAAGTCAATAAAAGGATATCTCGTTGAGTTGGCCACACTATGGACAACTAGTACTCCATCTTAGACTTCTGAAATGGTTCTCGTAACTGTCTGCCCATACGTGGTCTCCGTTCCCACCACCCATTGCACCAGCGCTGATGTGGCAAATGGAGAGAAACTGGCTAACGTCCTCTTAAGAGTCGTAGGCCTCCCTGTGGTAGAGCTTCTCTACTAGGCGTTAACATACATCTTGTCCGTCCACATGCTTCTACCCCAGATATCCTTGCTTCTGATTTTCCAGTCTTGTTCCTTCCAGGCCTCTGCCCAGGAGTCCATGTATATCCATATCTCCACTCATTTCCATGTACAGTGAATGAACAAAGTTACTATCCCATCTCTGCCCACTGCCAGTATTTCCCTTTACCGTTGTCCTTCAGAGCCACCTCTGAGTGAGACTATAGTATAGCTTCTGTCCATTTCTGGTTAGTAACAACCTATTGTGCCACCCCATTTGTGAACCAGGTCTGAAGTTTTCCAATTCTATCAGAAGGAGCTTTCTCAAGGCCATAGATGTGAGTTAAAAGAGAAATATGGGACCGGGCGTGGGGGCTTACACCTGTCATCTCAGCACTTTGGGAGGCCAAGGCGGGTGGATCACAAGGTCGGGAGTTCGAGACCAACCTGGGCAAGATGGTGAAACCCCGTCTCTACTAAAAATACAAAAAAAAAAAGTATCCAGACATGGTGGTGGGCACCTGTAATCCCAGCTACTTGGGAGGCTGAGGCAGAGAATTGCTTGAACCCGGGAGGCGGAGGTTGCAGTGAGCTGAGATCGCGGCACTGCAAGAGCGAGACTCTGTCTTGGAAAAAAAAAGGAAAGAGAGAGAGAGAGAAATACGGATGTAAAACAGGCAGGTGCCATCTGTCCGTGTCGCTTACTTGTACCTTCTGGTTCTGTTTGGGTTTGAAGCTATTGTACAGCCGCTGCCCCTCCCCAGATCCTATAGCCTGGTGTGTATGGCAATACCCAGCTTGTGATGGGACCTTGTGGTCCCCTAGTTGTTGGTGACTCATCATCAGGCACAAGCCTCTCTCAGGGCCCAGTAGCACCCTGGGATATGATTTTCAAGTGACAAGCATTTTTCTGCTGCAGGAGCCATGGCTTTGGTTCGACACCCTAGAGGTTTGTGCTGCAAAATTCTCATTTTTGGAGCCTTCCAGAGACTCCATATGGCACCCTTATCCATGTGGTATCTCAGATATGACTAAACACGATTGTACTAGGGCGGCACAGCAGCTTGCACCATTGCCTGGACCTGCCACAGAGCCTTCTCTTGTGCTGGGGTCCCCTCGGCACTAGGAGCCCCCCAAGTGACATGATAAATGGTCTGACAGAATTCCCCAGGATGCTTTAAAATCCAGAAGGACCTACCCTGTGCTGTGCCTTGTTTTTACTGATGGGGGATGCGAGTTATGAAAGTTTGTTCTTTACCCTAGAGATAATGTCCCAACATGCCCCAGACCTTGGGGCCCTTAAAATCTCTCCCAATGGGGCAGCCACCAAAATATTTTTGGAGCTTATTTATCACCTTTTAGCATACAGAGGGCAGCAGTTCTCTAATTTTTTGATTGGAAGTCCCCTTTATATTCTTAAAAATTATAGAAGACCCCAAAGAACTTTTGTTCATGTGGGTCATATCGACTGATATTTATCGTATTAAAAATTAAAACTGAGAACTCCGGAAGTTGGAGAGTACAATCAGGGGTACCAGAGACTGGGAAGGGCAGTGGGGACAGGGGACTGGGGATGGTTAATGGGTACAAAAATATATAGAATGAATAAGATCTAGTATTTCATAGCACAACAGGATAACTACAGTCTACAATAATCTATTGTACATTTAAAAATAACTAAAAGCACATAATTGGATTGTTTCTAACACAAAGAAAGGATAAATGCTTGAGGTGATGGACACCCCATTTACCCTGATGTGATTATTACATATTATATACCTGTATCAAAATATCTCATGTAGGCCAGGCGCGGTGGCTCATGCCCGTAATCCCAGCACTTTGGGAGGCCGAGGCGGGTGGATTGCCTGAGCTCAAGGGCTCGAGACAAGCCTGACCAATATGACCATCTCTACTAAAAACACAAAAAAATTAGCCAGGAGTGGTAGTGCACACCTATAATTCCAGCTACTTGGGAGGCTAAGGCAGAAGAATCACTTGAACCTGGGAGGCAGAGGTTGCAGTGAGCTGAGATAGTGCCACTGCACTCCAGCCTGGGTGACAGTGAGACTGTCTATAAAAAAAAAATACTAATGTACTCCATAAACATATATATATACATACACATGCCTACTATGTACCCACAAAAATTAAAAATAAAAAATGTTTAAACAAAAAACTAAGATATTTAAAATATTTATTTAATACAATTTAATACATTTTAAAATATAAACAACAAACTCATTACATGTCAATATAAATAACACTTTCTGTGAAAAATTACTGTATATCTCAAGCCCCACAAAAGTATTGGGGGCCGGGCATGGTGGCTCACTCTTGTAATCCCAGCACTTTGGAAGGTCAAGGAGAACACATCACCTAAGGTCAGGAGTTCAAGACCAGCCTGACCAACATGGTGAAACCCCGTCCCTACTAAAAATACAAAAATTAGCCAGGTGTGGTGGTGGGTGCCTGTAATCCCACCTACTTGGGAGGCTGAGGCAGGAGAAAGGCTTGAACCCAGGCTGTGGAGGTTGTAGTCAGCCAAGATGGAGCCAGATGTCAACCATTCTAGCCTGCATGACAGAACGAGACTTCATCTCAAAAAAAAAAAAAAAAAATTATTGGGATATGATTATTTTATATTTTTGAAAATGTCTTGAACATCCAGCTTTGTGGAAACCACCTGGATTTTCATATCTGTTTCTTCATTTAATTTGTGGAGATATGTTATTTAGGTTGAAGTATATGGGAAAAAATCTGATCTCACAATATGGAGTAGATAAAAGGAGGAGCATTTTTTTTATTTTTATTTTTTTCAAAGACTAAACATAAGCGTGATTTATTACTGCTAAATTTAGTCAACACTGGCATATTGAGCCTCCTGATAAAGGCAACACGCCTAGATAAAGGCAATCTAGCCAGATAACAGAAATGGTAATGCAGACATAGTCTGATAATTTGCTATCTTGAAAAACACTAACTTGTGAACATTACTAAAACCTCACATTATAGCTAAGGAATAAGGAAAGGCAAATAGGCATCGCAGAAAAAAAATGAGCAAATTAGAGATTTTGTTTACATTTTATTCCAGTAATCATTTAGAGTGAGTTAAGACCTCTTAGCTTCTTTGAAAAAACACTGATGACTTAGTAAAAAATATGTCCTATGCAGGGACATGGCTGCACCTGGAGGCCATTATCCTTAGCAAACTAACACGGGAACAGAAAACCAAATACTGCATGTTCTCACTTATAAGTGAGAGCTAGGCCAGGTGTGGTAGCTCATGCCTGTAATCCCAACACTTCGGGAGACCGAGGCGGGGGGATCACTTGAGGCCAGGAGTTCAAGACCAGTCTGGCCAACATGGTGAGACCCCGAAGGAGGAGCATTTTAATAAGCTTTTAAAAATAATTGTAGATATTCTTCTCTGATACTATAAGAAAAGTTCACAAGTGATAGTTTCTAAAGGTTAGCTCCAATATGAAATCTGAAATCATATCAATGACCTTTCATATATTTTTAAAGTCTATTGTTCTATCCTGTTCTTTGAATGGATTTCTTATCCATGTATGATTTTGTAATAACATGCCTCAGTCATTGTAGAATATACTGTTCGACAGTCCATTTTTAAAGTGCATAGTTCTATCTTCTACTTTGAATGGATCTCTTATCCAGGCATGATTTTGTAATAACATGTTGAACTATTTCCTTACACAGTATCGGAAATCACATTCGTCGATATCATCTCTGATCCCATCAGAAAACGTTGAGTATTGGGAAGATGTCAAGATCATGATACGAGTTTTCTAACATTTGAATTTTTACTTAAAAGCTCTGATTTCATCATTGGCAACAAATACTGTCGCTGTCTTTCAAGTGACAGGCTCACTGTGTTCATTTTCAAACAATTGTCAGTCAAACTTTTAAGTCTGAATATTCATAGTTTCAAGTAAAAATGGTGTTCCAGGGGGGAAAAAATCTAGTTCAACTGGCAAATCCAAAAATAGCACAAGTGCTTTTTTTTCCCAGAGCAACCTTCATACTGTAGTATTCAGCAGAAGTGTTTTTTGCTTACTTCTCATTTGTCACATAGAATAAAGATTGTGCTTTAATAATATTAATAATTTTAACTGCTTCATTGAGAACATTCTTAAGTAAAAGAATGCATCCTCTGGATGCATGAGGATGAAAAAATCCAACAGCTACTACTGCTTTTTTTTTTTTTTTTTTTTGGCAAGGTGTCACTCTGTAGCCCAGTCTGGAGTGCAGTGGCATGATCTTGGCTCACTGAAACCTCCACCTCCCAGGTTTTAATGATTCTCCTGCCTCAGCCTTCTGAGAAGCTGGGACTACAGGCACGTGCCACCATGCCTGGCTAATTTTTGTATTTTTAGGGTTTAGCCATGTTGGCCAGACTGATCTCGAACTCCTGGCCTCAAGTGATCCGCCTGCCACAGCCTCCCAAAGTGTTGCCATTACAGGCATGGAGCCCAGCCTGGCACCACAGCTTTGATTCATGTGAAGGCACAAGTGGTTTTACTCATCATTGCTTTTGCTCCAGGCAAATTGTGTCAGTGAAAAAGGCAAATTGTATCTTTAAGCTTATATGCAAATAAGTTTGAACTCATGGACCACTGAAAGGGTGTCAGGGATCCTTAGGGGTTCACAAATCTCAGTGTGAGAAGGGCGAGAAGAACCATGATGCTCAGAGCTGAAACTTAGCATCTTGAACATCCAACTTAGTTCCTCTCCTAAGCATTACCTGAGACATGTGTGCGCTCTTCAAGGGGCAGCCCAGCTGTCTGTTCCCCCTTATGTATAGGATTCCAAGGTGTCTAATCAGTTTCCATTGAAGTGTGGTGTCCACTGAACAGTCTAGGAAGGAACTAATCAGCCTGCGGTCTAGCAGAGTGAGGTCCTTGATACCAAATTTACCCTTTATATAACAATCAAAGCCTCTGAACTACATTAGAGGAACTCTGGAAAATTAGGAAAAGAAAAAAGTCACCTATAGTCACATTACCTTGACAACCACTATCATGCTGTAGCCTAGGGTGGCCTAAAGGTTGACTCTTCCTGAACTTACTGTTGTTGAAAAAGGCTATTTTTTTGTCTTGATGCTGCTAAGCCACATCGTTCTGTCCCTTTCCAGTTGGGTCTTAGGTTCCCAAGAGGGGGACCTGATAATTCGGATCTGTCCACTTCATTCATACAGAGCTCCCCTGTCAGTGGTCCAGAATCCATTGTCCAAATGGACTAATGCTTCTAGCTTCATGTGATCTGCACATAGAATACTTCCATGTCAATGGCTCTTTCCTAAATTCCCTGTTGGGGCTTAGAAAACGATACCCCAAATAAAGTCCTCCACAGTAGCCTCAGAAGCAACTGCTTTTCTCTAACCTTCTGCCCTCCTGTCTCTCAGTCCCACTCTCCCCCAAGATTCGCCATAGAAACTAGAATCCCTCTTCCCCAAGGCAGATCATAGAAACAGAACCCTTTTCCCCCAAAGTCATCCATAAAGCCTAATTATATTACTCTAAGTTTCCCTCCACCTTTCTGTATAAAACCTGGCCATAAAGAAATTATCTTGGTTTGACTTTGTTTGACTGTATGTAGGTCGTAAGACCAGAGACAGCCCCGTCCTACACCCAGAAGGAAGGAATGCAGCACAGAGAGGCCAAGAAGAATCTAGAACCCAGGATACCAAGAAGAATCTAGAACCCAGGATACCTAGAAGAATCTAGCCAGACAGGCCTTGTTTGATTGTATGTAGGTCGTAAGACTGCCATTGCAGAGAGAGCCCCGTCCTACACCCAGAAGGAAGGAATGCAGCACAGAGAGGCCAAGAAGAATCTAGACAGACAGGCCTTGCTGGGTTTCCCCACTCAGTCCGTTAGCATTAGATCACACCCTTAGGGAACCTGGATAGCTCAGTCAGTAGAGTATTAGATCATACCCTTTTTGTTCAATTCTGTACCTACACGGCTGTCCATCCTTTGTTGAACCTAAGCATCGAAGTGGACAAGTTCCCTTGTCTCTTTGGGGCTTCACTCTGTAGGCTCCCGTGTATACACATTAAATACATCTGTATGCCTTTTCTCCTATTTATCTGCCTCTTCTCCGAGATTTTTCAGTGAACCTTCAGAGGGCAAAAGGGAAGTTTCCCCTTGGTGCCCCCACACCCAGTGGGAATCTTGGATTACAGCTCTTGATGGTGAAACCACCTGCACTGATGATGCATCCCTTCTGTATTCGTTTTCTAGGCTGCTGTAACAAATTACGACAAACACGGTGGTTTAAAACATCAGAAATGTCTTCTCTCACAGTTCTGGAGGCTGGAAGTCTGAAACGAAGGTGCTAACAGGACTGCCTTCCCTCAAGAGTCGCTAGGGGAGAATCTGTTCCTGGCCTCTTTTACCTCCTGGTGGCACTGGGAGTTCCTTGGCATCTCTTGGCTTGAGGCCTCTCTTCTGTGAGGGTCTGTCCAATCTCACTCTGCCTTTCTCTTGTTCTGGCACTTGATATTTTAATTTTTTCCCAAACCTCTTGTGTCACTTCATAGGGCATTTCTGACAGCTGTTAGGGTCCATCCCAATAATCAAGAATAAGCGCCCTTCTTCTAGATCTTTAAGCAAATATTTCACCCTATGAAGTAATATTCACAGGTTTCAGGGATTAGGATGTGGACATACACTTTTGTGGGGACATACACATTCAGCAGACATTTATTTGTAGCAGCAACTTTCAGACAGGAATAATTTTGCCCCCAGGGGATGTTTGGTAATGTCTAAGACATTTTTTGGTTGTCACAACTATGGGGGATGGAATGCAGCAAGCATCTGTGAATAGAGGCCAGGAACACTGTTGAATACCCTGCGGTTCACAGGACAGCTCACCACAGCAAAGAAGTATCTAGTCCAGAGTGCCAATGGTGTCAATGCTGAGAAATCCTGACTTAGAGTAAATTAGCATTATAGTATATTCTATCCGAAAAGCAACTGCTGTCATCCCTGTCTCTAATTCTTTTTCATGATCACCTTTATTATATGTGACATTAAATCTATTCTATCCTATACTTATTTGCTTGTTTTCTCTTTCCCATAACCACAAGGGCAGAGATTTTTGCCTGTTTCATTCACTTGTGTCCTCAGCACCTTGAACAGCACTCAGCATATCGTGAGCATTCTCAATTTATTTATTAGTTAATAATGGTGCAGTTATTTCTTTTCTCTCTCTCTCTCTCTGTCTGCCTCCAGGGTCTTGCTTTGTCACCCAGGCTGAAATGCAATGGCACAATCATGGCTCAATGCAGCCTTGACCACCTGGGCTCAAGCGATCCCCCTACCTCAGCCTTCTGCCTGGCTAATTTTTAAATTTTTTGTAGAGATGGATTTTTTATTTTATCTTATTTTTTGAGATGGAGTCTTGTTCTGTCGCCCAGGCTGGAGTGCAGCGGCGCGTCTCAGCTCACTGCAACCTCCGCCTCCTGAGTTCAAGCGATTCTCCTGTCTCAGCCTCCCGAGTAGCTGGGATTACAGGCGCACGTCACCACTCCCAGCTAATTTTTGTATTTAGTAGAGACGGGGTTTCACCATATTGGTCAGACTGATCTCGAACTCCTGACCTCAGGTGATCCACCCTCCCTGGCCTCCCAAAATACTGGGATTGTAGGCATGAGCCACCATGCCAGGCCTGAGATGGAGTTTTGCCATGTTGCCCAGGCTGATCTCAATCTCCTGGGCTCAAGCGATCCTCCCACCCTGGTCTCCCAAAGCTCTGGGGTTATAGGCATGAGCCACCACGCCTGGCAGGTACAGACATTTCTTGAGCCTTTACTCTATGCCAGCCACCATGCTGGGTTATCTCTTTTTGATACTCAACAAAACCCCTCTAAGTTAAGTATAATTTTTCTCCTCCATTTCTCAGATAAAGAAACTGAAGAAGTTAAGTAATTGCTGAAGATCACACAGCTCTTAAGAGGTCAAGCCAGGGTCCTTCCTCTGGTGACCTAACTCCAGAGTATTCCCTTGGAGAGCATGTGACCTCTATGTACCAGGCATGGTGCCAGGAAACAGAGAGGAAGAAAACAAGAGCCTGTCCTCAAAAAGTCACTAGTCCAATGGGAGAAACAGGCGAGTAAGCAGGCCCATGTGACATGAGTCGCCACGAGGGATGATGAGGGAGAACTGAGACAGTCTGGATGTTTGTCCCTCCTAATCTCATGCTGAAATGTAATCCCCAGTTTTGGAGGCAGGTCTGACAGGAGGTGACTGGACCACTGTGGCAGATCCTTATGAATGGCTTATCACCATCCCCATCCCTTATGGTAATAGGGAGTTCTTGCCCTGTTAGTTTATGGGAGATCTGGTTGTTTGAAAGACTCCAGGGCCTCCCCCTTATCTCTCTTGCTCTGTTTCTTGCCATGTGACATGCTGGCTCCCCTCCTTTGCCTTCCATCATGATTGCAAGCTTTCTGAGGCCTCACCAAAAGCAGATGCTGGCACTATGCTTCTTGTGCAGCCTGCAGAACCATAAGCCAATTACACTCTTTTTCCTCCTCTTCCTCCTCCTCTTCTTCTTCTTCTTCTTCTTCTTCTTCTTCTTCTTCTTCTTCTTCTTCTTCTTCTTCTTCTTCTTCTTCTTCTTCTTCTTCTTCTTCTTCTTCTTTTCTTCTTCTTCTTCTTCTTCTTCTTGAAACAGAGTCTTGCTCTGTCTCCCAGGCTGGAGCACAGTAGCACAATCTTGGCTCACTCTTACCTCCATCTCTCAGGTTCAAGCAATTCTCCTGCCTCAGCCTCCTGAGTAGGTGGGATTACAGGTGCCCTCCACCACACCCAGCTAGTTTTTGTATTTTTAGTAGAGATGGAGTTTCACTATGTTGGCCAGGCTGGCTGTGAACTCCTGACCTTGTGATCTACCCGCTTTGGCTTCCCAAAATGCTGATATCACAGGCATGAGCCACCACGCCCAGCACCTTTTTTCTTTATAATTACTCAGCCTCAGGTATTTCTTTATAGCCATGCAAGAACAGACTAACACAGGATCCCAGCCTTGAGAAATCAGGGGAGACTACTCAGAAGAGGTGACATCTGGGTCAAGTCCTGAGGGATCAGTATTCATGAGTCATGGAAAGTTCTAGGCTGGAGGAGCAACTTGTGCCAAGTTCCAGAGGAAAGGCAGCTGGAAGCCAACCGTGGCTGAAGGCAAGGTGGGAGAAGGAGACATGGAGAGAGAGCGGTCAGAGATGAACTTGGGAGTTGGTCTGGAAGAGGTTAATCCTGAAGGGCTTGCAAAGTTGGACAAAGACGTTGAGACTTTGTCCCGGAAAATCCAGAACCAGGAGGGTACCCTTGCAGGGTTTCAAGCACTCTAGCTTCAGTGCTGAACGTGAACTGAAAGGTCTTTCTGCAGTGGTCCAGGAAGGCAATGCTGGCTGCCCAAACAGCGGCAGTATTGTGGGGATGAGAGAGAGAAGGGTGGACACAAAAGACAGTTGCCAAGCAACATCGGTGGAACTTAGGGGCAGGACCCTTGGGGATATCTGCAACAGGGGGCAGGCATGACCACAGTCAGTTTTCTAAAAGGTTGGTGAGAATGAACACTTAATAAAATGATATAAGAAGAAAAAGCTATCTTCGGCAAAATGTTACCTCCCCCTCCAGATCTCAGTCTGTGGATGGCCTCACTCCTCCTGGACGCTAAGGGACAGGGAAGACAATATGAGGATGCATCCTCTACTGTCATCCTCCCCACTGGGGGCCATGGCCTTCCACAGGCCAGTCCACAGTCTATGTCTCATCCTCAGCTGTAGCCCTGGGAATGTCCTGCTGATTCATTCTGGCCCTATAGGCTTGGAAAGGTGTCTGCTTTGTCCAACTCCTTTCAAGGCACCTAGCTGTCCTGGTAGTCATGGGCATGGAGCCAAACAGCAGTTCTCAACCTTGTCCTGCTGCACCACAAGTAAATGATATTCCATGGGCAGCCACGTGTCTCCATCAGAAATGGGAATGATGTGTGGACAATTCAGTGGTAGGTTACCTGCAATTCCTGGTGCACCTGCTACACACCGGGGCATGCTGGGACTGACCACCCTGGTGTGAGCAGGATGTTGGGATTGGCCACTGCAGCACAAGAAGCTGCTGTGGATGAATGCCTGCATAGCAGTCCAAAAATTCCCAGACTGTCACTGTCCTTCCCTCTGTTTTACCTCTCCTCATTCTGTGGCTGTTATGCTTTTATCCAGGTGGCTCAATTTTTAAATTTCCACCTATTGTCAAGCCCAGGATCACCTTATAGGTGTAGAGAGTATGCTGGCCAGGTATAAGAGAAATCCAAATTGTTCTGCAGGTGTGAGGCAGACCTTGGCTAGATCTGGGGGATAACCTTGCCTCAAATGCAGGGGCCACCTCTCAGTCCTCCTTGCAGAGTCTTGATGAGGCTGTGTGTATTTGATGCTCACCTGTGACTATAAAACCTGTGGGCAGCGTAGCAGGATGGTGCCAGGGCATTACTAAGACACTGTACCTGGAAAGTGAAAGTTGGATCAAAGTTTCATTGCTTCATTTTTTTCAACCACATGAAGTAATTGTGCTGGGTTTTAAAAGGTAGAGCTGGGGGCCTCAGAGGTTAGTCAAGTCCTACTTTTGAACTTCCTAAAATCCAACGTCTCTCACCCTGCCCTGGCAGAGTGCCATCAGGAGAATCTAGGAGACTCGAGAAGCCACTTCACCTGACATCCTCATTGTGATCTAAGAACGCTCACTGACGACGCAGCACCTGTGCTTCTCACACTCAGCAATAGCTGTGTTAGATGCACAGGTAAAAAGGCTCATTTTCACCAGCCTCCAACCAAGGCATCTGCAGGGACACTTCAGCATGCCACCACACCAGACAGCGTTGCTGCCCTTGGCTCTTGGCGGGCATGTACTTCTGATTTTTTTTTTTTTTTTTTTTTTTTTTTTTTTTTGAGATAGAATTTTGCTCTTGTCGCCCAGGCTGGAGTGCAATGGCGCAATCTCAGCTCACTGCAACCTCCGCTTCCTGGGTTCAAGCGATTCTCCTGCTCAGCCTCCCGAGTAGCCGGGATTGCAGGCATGCGCCACCATGCTCGGCTAATTTGGTATTTTTAGAAGAGATAGGGTTTCTCCATGTTGGTCAGGCTGGTCTCAAATTCCTGACCTCAGGCGATCCACCCGCCTCAGCCTCCCAAAGTGCTGGGATTACAGGCATGAGCCACCGCGCCTGGCCAATACTTCTGAATTTTTAAGGAGATAACTAAAACTTCAAAAATGTTTTTAAATTAAAAAACAATATGGCCGGGCACGGTGGCTCATGACTGTAATCCCAGCACTCTGGGAGGCCGAGGTAGGTGGATCACTTGAGGTCAGGAGTTTGAGACCAGCCTGGCCACCACGGTGAAACCCCGTCTCTACTAAAAATACAAAAATTAGCTGGGCATGGTGGCTGGCACCTGTAGTCCCAGCTACTCGGGAGTCTGAGGCACGAGAATCACCTGGACCCAGGATGCGGAGGTTGCAGTGAGCCGAGCTCACCCCACTGCATTCTAGCCTCCAGTCTGGGTGACAGAGTGAGACTCTATTTCAAAAAAAAAAAAAAAGAGAGAGAGAGAGAAACAATAACAAGAACAAGGGCTACAATAAAAACTCAACATTACATGACTAAACACTCTCAGAGCCAAACTACATAGGTCTGTGGGTCACGGCCATGGCCCACCAGCTCTGGGGCTCCTCAATTCTAAGATTCTGCTCTCCAGCTCCCTCCCACTGGTCATCAGTGTTGTGACTCGTGCCCTGGATGACAGTCATGTCTACTTTTGGAACATTACTTCCCCTATCTGCAAGAGGCAAGTCACCCCTACCTTCTCCCCAGCTAAACATGTCCCTGGGACTTTCTCCAGTGAACTGGCCCAGGCCCTGGCCCCCTTGTACCTTGGAGATGGAGGCTGGACAGTAAGAAAGACGCTGGGCAGGGTGCAGTAGCTCACCCTGTAATCCCAGCACTTTGGGAGGTCGAAGCGGGCAGATTATCTGAGGTCAGGCATTCAAGACCAGCATGGCCAACATGGTGAAACCCCATATCTACTAAAAAATACAAAAATTAGGTGGGTGTGGTGGCACATGCCTGTAATTCCAGCTATTCAGGAGGCTGAGGCAGGAGAACTGCTTGGGCCTGGGAGGCAGAGGTTGTAGTGAGCTGAGATCATGCCACTGCACTTCAGGCTGGCCGACAGAGTGTGATTGTCTCAGAAAAAAAAAAAAAAGATGCTGTACTTCTCTTTTCTTTGCTGCTTTCCTCTCCTGGGTTTTTCTCTGCAGGCCACACTGCTTTTAGAAGGCTTTCCCTTCATCTACCACCCGCTGAACATCACTGACAGCAGGCCAGCACTCTCTTAGCTCTCTGGGTAAGACTCAGCTCTCTGGGCTGAGTCTGAGCTCATCTGCCAGCCTAGTGATCTTGCCAAGAGAGGAAGGAACTGGATCTGACGTGATCCGAACTTCGTCACCATACCGTCACAGCTGGTGACCTAAGCTTCCTCCAAGTCAAGGAGTGGTGCAGCTCCACCGAAGCCTCCTCTTCTCACCTCCAGGCTCTGCCCACCTCACGAGAGCACGTGGTCCTGACCACAGTGACTGAAGGAAGACCTGGGGTGGAGAGCTCTGTTTTCTCACCATCCTCTCGGCCTGGCTTCTCTAACATGTTAAAAACTTACAGTGGCTCACGCCTGTAATCCCAGGACTTTGGGAGGCCAAAGCGGGTGGATCATGAGGTCAGGGATTCGAGACCAGCCTGACCAATGTGGTGAAATCCCATCTCTACTGAAAATACAAAAATTAGCCGGGCATGACGGCACGCACTTATAATCCCAGCTACTCAGGAGGCTGAGGCAGGAGAATCGCTTGAACTCGGGAAGCAGGGGTTGCAGTGAGCCAAGATTGTGCCACTGCACTGCAGCCTGGGCAACAGAGCAAGACTTCGTCTCAAAACAAACAACAACAACAAAAACCTCACTTTTTTGCTGGTATCTATAGCGCCTTTTTTTTTTTTTTTTTTTTTTTGCTCGTATCTATAGCTTTTGTGGGACTCAGTTTATTTAGCTTTTAGCCTTCCTGATATTATTCTTATGAATTTTGCCTTGGGACACTCTTTCCATTCATTGATTCAGCCAATACTTATTGAGCACCTACTATTTGCCGAGTACTGGGTGGGCAGCCATTGAGAATAAAACAGTGAAAAGCTGGAAAAGGTCTGTGATCTGATGGAGGGCCTATTCTACTGGTGGCAACTGAACAAGCAGTATGTGCTCTGAAGACATTAAAACAAGACAATGTGATGGAGGATGCTGAGAATCCAGTAGGCAACTACTTAGATGGGAAAATCAGGGAAGGTCCCTACAAAGGAGACATATCTGCTGAAACCTCAATAAAGAGAAACAGCCAGCCATGCAAGGATCTGGAGGGGAGCAGTTATGGCAGAGGGGCCAGCAAAGACAAAGGTCCTGAGGCAGTGAGGAGCTTAGCATGGGAGGGGAAGCTGGGAGGCCAGCTGGCTGGACTTGAGTGAACATGGGGCTAAGATGAGGTCAGAGGAGCGCAGAGGCCAGATCCCCCTGGGCTCCTAGGTCAGGGTGGGGCTGGTTCTTAGGAGTGCTGAGGCTGACTCTGATTTAGTCTGAGGTCAGTGTCCCTCTCAATCCCGACTCACTTGTGGTCCTCTATGGCCCGCAGGCTTGTGGAAAGTGCCCCACTTCCTTCCTTACAGCAGCCTCTGTGCAATCCGAATTGCAGTGTGAATTTCCCCGCCACTCAGGAGCGCGGGCAGGGCTTCACCCCTAGTTCAGTCACCAGGAACCAGTCTTTCTCCACCTTCCTGCCCTAGCCCCACTGGGTCTCAGTCTCTGCATCTGTGAAGTGAATGAGTGTGACCAAATGATGCAGGCAGCCTTTCCACTTCTTTCTACCCGTGGCGCCTTGGAGTTTGATTGGAAGAGGATAAAGCAAAAGTGGGATCCTGGCGAGAAATGAAACTGAAAGAAAAAATTCCTCCTGGCTCTAGGGAGGCCAGCAGAGGGGGTTTGGGGCAGCAGGCAGAAGTAGAGGAGGAGGGAGGTTTTTAGAAAGCTGACAGGGCAGGAGCCCTGTGACCCAGGCTTTCACTTCTCCTAAACACCCAGTTGCGCCATGTGATGCAGGCAGGCGACTGCGGATAGGGCGAGTGAAAGGGGAAGCGAGGGGAGCCCAGAGTTTCTCAAGCTGAGCCTGGGGGGAGAGCTGCAGGGACTGGGAGGGGAGGGGAGGCAGTGGGGGTGAAGGGAACAGGGAGGAGGTGGAGAAGACAGCAGGGGCAGCAGGGTAACTGGGGCAGAAGGAGCCCCCAACCCACCCCAGGGCAGGCCGGAGTCATAAGGAGAGGGGACAACAGGAAGGGGCGACAAACGGGGAGGGGAAAAGGGAGGCGGAGGGGCAGCGAAGTGGAGCAGGGAGGGTCACAGTGTGAACAAGAGGAGGGGGAGGAAGGGTCAAGGTGGAGGGAGGAGAGGGGAGAGTTAGGGAGAAACAGCTGCAGGGGAGGCACGGGGAGGAAGGCTTAGGGGTAGGGGAAGGGAGAGGGGAGTTGAAAATTAGGGAGGAGGTGGTAGAGTCCGGGTAGTGAGCGGAGGAACAGGAAGGGTAGGGCAAGAAAGGGAGAGGGGACAGGAGGGAAGGGTGGGCCAAAGCGGTGAGAAAGGAGGGCCAGCCAGTTGGGTGGGGGAGACGGCCGAGGCCCGCGGGCAGGAGTGCAGGGCTCTGAGGCGGGGAGAGGAGAGCCGAGGGGGGCCCAGCCCGGAGCCAGGATGCCCGCGCCGCGCGCCCGGGAGCAGCCCCGCGTGCCCGGGGAGCGCCGGCCGCTGCTGCCTCGCGGCGTGCAGGGCCCTCGACGGTGGCGGCGGGCGGCGGGCGCGGCGGTGCTGCTAGTGGAGATGCTGGAGCGCGCCGCCTTCTTCGGCATCACTGCCAACCTCGTGCTCTACCTAAACAGCACCAACTTCAACTGGGCGGGCGAGCAGGCGTCGCGCGCCGCGCTGGTATTCCTGGGCGCCTCCTACCTGTTGGCGCCCGTGGGCGGCTGGCTGGCCGACGTGTACCTGGGCCGCTACCGCGCGGTCGCGCTCAGCCTGCTGCTCTACCTGGCCGCCTCGGGCCTGCTGCCCGCCACCGCCTTCCCCGACGGCCGCAGCTCCTTCTGCGGAGAGATGCCCGAGTCGCCGCTGGGACCTGCCTGCCCCTCGCCCGACTGCCCGCGAGCCTCGCCCAGCCCCTACTGCGCGCCCGTCCTCTACGCGGGGCTGCTGCTCCTCGCCCTGGCCGCCAGCTCCGTCCGGAGCAACCTCACCTCCTTCGGTGCCGACCAGGTGAGTGGCAGGAGGCCTGCCCCGGCCGATTCCGGCGGGTGTGGAGGGAAGGAGGGCTGACCCCCAGCGTGACCTGGGACAAACCACGTCCCCTGCCTGCGCCTAGTTTCCTGATTTGAAAGAAGAGGGGTGCTAGCCCTTGCAGAACCGATGGCAACCGCAGTGGGAATAACCATGGTTATTTTTGTTTGTTGGTTGGTTTTATTTTTTGAGACGGAGTTTCACTCTGTTGCCCAGGCTGCAGTGCAGTGGCGCGATCTCAGCTCACTGCAACCTCAGCCTCCCGGGTTCAAGCGATTCTCCCGCCTTAGCCTCCAAAGTAGCTGGGATTACAGGGGCCTGCTACCATGCCCAGCTAATTTTTTTTTTTTTTAAATGGAGCTGGAGTTTCACCATGTTGGTCTCGAACTCCTGACCTCAGATGATCCACCTGCCTCCGCCTCCCAAAGCACTGGGATTACAGGCGTGAGCCACCACGCCGGAAGGGTTGGTCTTCTTTGAGCTACTTGTAGGCCCTATGCTAAGCACTTTCACTGTTTAACTGATTTAATACTCTTCACCACCCAGGAGGTAGGAATTATTATGCCCATTTTACAGAGAAAGACACTGAGAAGTTTCATGGCATTAATCAACTCGTCCAAGGTGACATGGAGGGTCAAGCAGCCGAGCAAGGGCAGCTGGACTCCAGGTCCCACCATGAGCCTCCTCTGTGTATTATGGGGATGTGCAGGCAGGGCAGGATGGAGCCAGCCTCTTCCTACCAGCAGTGCTGGAGGTTGTCAGGCCGACTTGCTCAGATCCCAGCTCTGCCCTTCACTAGCTGAAGGCACATGGGCAAGAACTCATTTATATCCCGAATGGGCTGCCTGGTCTTCTCCCTTAGCTCAACCTCTGAGCCTATCTCCATTCCCCTGTGGACAGAGCATGGCACGTAGAAGAAATTTAATAATTATTTGCTAAATGAATGAGTAAATGCCCAACAACACGGCTGTGTTTTGATAGCTGTTCCCAGTGTGATATTAGACAATACTTTAGACTAAAATGTAATATTATTAAAATAACTACATATGGTGTATATGAGCAAAAGCCAGATGCAGGACTGCATACAGATAGGACTGCAGCCATGTGGAAAGACGAGGTGTCAATGAAAGGAAACGAGAGAAACATTGTCACAGTAATATGATCAGGCCACTGGACTAATTGCACTTTCTTCTTAATTGTCTCAGTTTTTCAAATGTTCTTTGATTGCATATATTATACTCATAAAGGGGACATTTTTCAAAAGGATCATTTCATCCAGTTGGCACCCACAATTCAGCACCTAAGCAGTTTCCAGTGTCGTTGGCAAGGAGTCACTTGTCCAGCTTGTTTAGGATCCGTTGATGATGACTTCGTGCCCCCAGGACAACCCTGGCCATTTCTTTTTCTTTCTATTTTTTTTTTTTTTTTGTTTGTTTGTTTGTTTTTTGAGATGGAGTCTTGCTCTGTTGCCCGGGCTGGAGTGCAGTGGTGTGATCTCAGCTCTCTGCAACCTCCGCCTCCCGGGTTCAAGCAATTCTCCCTGCCTCAGTCTCCCAAGTAGCTGGGATTATAGATGCCCACCACCACACTGGCTAATTTTTGTATTTTTTTAGTAGAGATGTGGTTTTGCCATGTTGGCCAGGCTGGTCTTGACTCCTGACCTCAGGTGATCCACCTGCCTCAGCCTCTCAAAGTGCTGAGATTACAGGCGTGAGCCACTGTGACTGGTCAACCCTGGCCATTTCTTACTTGTTGTTGACATTCCTTCAGACTTAGAGACCCCCAATATTTGTCAATGGGAATCTCTCATCTTCCTTTAATCATGTTATTTCGTTGATATCCCACTAGCACCCCCAACCCAGTACCCTTAACCTGTGTCCTTGACCCTGTTGACCTCCAGAGAGCCTCACCCATCCAGTACCTCCTGTGGCAGAATTGCTCTTCTGGAGACCAGGCCACTGAGCAGAGCCTCCTGTGGCACCAACAGTGCTAGAAGCTCCTGTACATTCTCCCCTTGGCTGGGCATGAACTTTGGGTGGAGCAAGGGCAGGCTGCAAGGCTGCCTCATGAAGTCGGGACCTGATCCCTAGGACAGTGCAGAAACACCGAAATGGTTTGAGGCAGGAATGCACATCACTGGATTTGAGGTCTTCAAAAATGGCTCTGGCTGCACTGTAGACAGTGTATGGGTTAACAAGAGTGGGTACTTCACAACAGGCAGGAAGCTGCTGCAGAATTCAGGGGGGCAGTCAGATGGGGGATGTGGGGGTGGGTGGGACTGGCACCATCTGGCAATAGCTATACCCCAGGAGCTGCGTGTTTCACACACTTGCTGATTTCAGAAAGGGCCATCCATCACTCTCGACAAAGTGTCTGCTCATTCTAAAAGAACTCATTTATATCCTGAATGGGCTGCCTGGTCTTCCCTCTTAGAGTTACAATAGTCACATTCATTTACTTCCAATTAATAAATGGAATGGCTGCTTCTAATGGGACCTATTCAATATTCTACTTGAAAGTCTAGGCCGGGCGCGGTGGCTCAAGCCTGTAATCCCAGCACTTTGGGAGGCCGAGGCGGGTAGATCACAAGGTCAGGAGATCGAGACCCTCCTGGCTAACACGGTGAAACCCCGTCTCTACTAAAAATACAAAAAACTAGCCGGGCGCGGTGGCGGGCGCCTGTAGTCCCAGCTACTTGGAGGCTGAGGCGGGAGAATGGCGGGAACCCGGGAGGCGGAGCTTGCAGTGAGCTGAGATCCGGCCACTGCACTCCAGCCGGGGCGACAGAGTGAGACTCCGTCTCAAAAAAAAAAAAAAAAAAAGAAAGTCTAGAGCGAGAATGATCAGGGAGCTGGCATGCCCCTCCCTCCCCATTGCCAAGAGGACCCCCAGAATCTCCAATGGAATGTGGTTTTAAGTGCATCCGTGTGGACTATAATTTTACTTTTGAAAAAGGAAAAATAAATACTTATATTTTCCTCAGTGCAACTATAGAAAGTAAAGTTTGACAAAATCGCCCCAGCTAGTGGAAATATAAATCTCTAGGTGAAAGGCAGTAATGGATCCTGAGATTTGCAGGGGTATCGAAAGGGTGACTGGTTTAGCAATGTAGAGAAGCATGTATTCTCTCCATTGAAATGGCCCCTACTCTTCACTGCTTTTTTTAAAAATGCAGATACCCAGGTTCTGTCCCAGACCTGCTGAGTCAGAATCTGGGACCTGGGTCTGGGAGATGTGGGAGCAGCCAGTGCAGCTGACTGGAGCCAACAGACCAGAAGGGGCCTGGGGCCTGGCTGTTGCTGATTGATCCAAATCGTGGGTACAGATTTTCAGCCCATCTACCCTTGCTGGGAGGCCTGAAAAAAAAATGCTTTTTTCACCAGGCCAGAACTCACTCTTGGGGCTGTGCCTGGGACCACCTCTGCCACATATCAGAGGAACAAAAATTGGGTGAAAGGATGGGTCACAATAGGTTTCTCTGCTTGCCTCTGAATTGCAGAGGAAATTCTCACTCAGACTTCTGTTCTTCCAGTAATATGCATACAACATTTTTAATAATGTGCAACAAAACTGAGATCTTTATTGGCTTTTTTCTGATTATAGAAGTAATGAATAGTGTAGGTTGCTCAGTCAAAGACAAAGGGATAAATCAACCAGAAATGAACAAGTGGCATCCGAGACATCTGTTGTATGTGTTCCTCTGCAACAATAAAAAAGCAATGTGTGTCATGGGTATGCAAAAGCAGCTGGGCCAAATGTCCTGATCTTTAGCAAGTGACTCCCAAGAGGATTCATTCATTCATTCAGCAAATATTTACTGAGTGTCTGTTTAGTGATCAGAGACTAGGAAAGTGTCGGAACGCCCACCACCCACTGACCCCAAGAAGTATCTCTGTAGGAGGGAGGGTTAGGGTACAGAGAGTGCCCCGAACCCCTTTGGCCCTCACTCTCAACCCTTCCTGAATGGCAGGTGATGGATCTCGGCCGCGATGCCACCCGCCGCTTCTTCAACTGGTTTTACTGGAGCATCAACCTGGGTGCTGTGCTGTCGCTGCTGGTGGTGGCTTTTATTCAGCAGAACATCAGTTTCCTGCTGGGCTACAGCATCCCTGTGGGCTGTGTGGGCCTGGCATTTTTCATCTTCCTCTTTGCCACCCCCGTCTTCATCACCAAGCCCCCCATGGGCAGCCAAGTGTCCTCTATGCTTAAGCTTGCTCTCCAAAACTGCTGCCCCCAGCTGTGGCAACGACACTTGGCCAGGTAAGGAGGGGCTCTGGGTGCCAGGAGCCTCCAAGCTTGGAGAAGCGCTAGACTGCTTCTGGGGAGGGATGGTCTGGATTGCAGATATTCTGGTTCAGCTACAGTGATAGCTTTTTATGATGATCTGCTCTCCAGTGGGCCAGAGCTGCCCACTGTGACTGAGGACGGAGGTCAAGGTAGTGGTGGTGCTGGTGGTGGTGGTATTATTGGTGGCCATCTACGTATAGAATGTGTGAGGATGGGGCTGGGGGGCAGTGGCTATCTCTCTAAGCACTTTGGGAGGCTGAAGCTGGCGGCTCTCTTGAGCCTGGGATTTGAGGCCAGCCTGGGCAACATGGTGAAAACTCATCTCTACAAAAAAAATACAAAAATGAGTGGGGTGTGGTGGCATGTGCCTGTCTGTGGTCTCAGCTACTCGGGAGGCTGACATAGAAGGATCAATCGAGTCCAGGAGGTTGAGGCTGGAGTGAGCCATGATGGTGCCACTGCACTCCAGCCTGGGTGACAGAACAGAAAAAAAAAAAAAAAAAAAGAAAGAAAGAAAAAAGAAAAAAAAGGAAGTGTGAGGATGATCGGGGTCTCGACAGTGAAGATGGTAGTAAGGATAAGGATGATGGCGTTGGTATCTACACTGAAGACACAAACATTGGCAATGGAAATGACAATGGCATTAAAGGAGGGGATGAGGGATGGTGGTTCCAGTGAAGGCTGTTGGGATATAATGTGAATAATTCCACATTACCCTATTATTAACCATTACAGCGTCTTAGGAAATCGACCAAACTCTCTCCCTCCCCATTAGCTGACATCCAAGGGAGGAAGTTTCTGAATGACCTTAGGTCCCATGGCTTCCTTTTGCTCCTCGCCTTCCTAAATTAACTGTCTACTTACACTAAGCAAATCTGTCTCCAGACCTTGCAACCAGTTACAGCTCCTGTCAATAGGATCTAGATGAAAAAGGTGAAGAACATGCTTTCCCCAATCTGGCATATTGCTAGAGGTTTGTAAGTTGTCGGGAGCCAAGAAGTGTGGTGGTTTTCATTATCTATCACTGCCTAACAAACCACACCGGATCTTACTGATTTAAATGACCTCGTTATCTCCTCTCCCAGTTCTGAGTGATTGGGCTCAGTAGGGCAGTTCTGTTTCTCATGATGGCACTGGGGTTGTAGTCATTTGGAATCTGGAAAGGGCTGGAACATCTGCGTCTGCTCACTTACATGGCTGGCAGTCAATGTGGGCTGTTGGCTGGGAACTCAGCTGGGACTATGTGGACCAGAGCACCTAGATTTCCCCTTCATGTGGTCTTACCTTGTGGCTTGAACTTCTCACAGCATCTTGTGAGGGTTGCAAGAGGAGGGAGCATTCCAAGAATGCAGAAGAGGGAAGAAAGCAGAAGTTATGGGTCTTCTTAATGCCCTTAAGAGGCGTTGAAGCCCCAGACCACCACTTCTGCTTTATTCTAACAGGTCAAAGCCATCAGAGGGCCAGCAGGGAAACAATGGCAGGAAAAGTAAACTCTACCTGTTGGTGGCAAAATGGCAGCACACGCTGGGAAGGGTGGAGTTGACAGTGACTGTCTTTGGAGATGACCACACTAGTATTGTCCCTTTTGGAATCTCAAAGAACGATGCAAGGCTCTTGGACAAAAAGAGGTCAGAAAGCTCTCAGGACAAAGGGCAAAGGGTAAAGGTTGCAGCAGTGATTGATCAATCCTGTCACCTACTGATGTTTCCTCTACCCCCACCTCTCCACTCTCTATGCCTTGTCGTGGAATGAGAGGGTTGTCATGTTGACTGTTGAGGAGGATGGACTTGGGACAGCAAGTGGGGGGAATGTTGATGTATCAAATCTGTAATAGCGTCTCTCTCTCTCAGTCAGGCTTAGACTGGGACTCCCCTGGTTCCTGTGGCAAATTGGTGCTACAAGCCAAAAAATCCCTTCAGACTGTTTTCCACAGTCTCTGGTCTTACTTCCCTCAGGACCCGGAGGGGCCACAGCTCTAGAGTGGAATGAGTCTTGGTTAGGCACCTTTGCAACAAAAGAAAGGATAGAATAATATTGGCAGTGGTGGTGCCAACACTGAAAAAGAGTGATGGTGATGGGAATGGAAACTCTGTGGAGAGGATGATTCTGCTGACAGCAGCCACCTTACTAAAGGTGATGATAGTAAGGATGCTGGCTTTGGCAATGGTGGTGATGATGGTGAAGGTGGGGTGGAGGAGATGAGGGTACTGATTTCAGAGACATGCTGATACTGAGAGGAGGATTAAATTAGGGGGTGATGGTGGGAGTGAAAACAGTGGCCGAGGTGGTGGGGAAGTTTATGGCTGCTGTGTTTGTTTGTTTGCTTGCTTGTTTTTTGAGAGGGAGTCTGGCTCTGTTGCCCAGGCTGGAGCGCAGTGGCACAATCTTGGCTCACTGCAACGTCCATCTCCCAGGTTCAAGAAATTCTCCTGTCTCAGCCTCCCAAGTAGCTGGGACTACAGGTGCACACCAAAACAGCCTGGCTACTTTTTGTATTTTTAGTAGAGACAGGGTTTCACCATGTTGGCCAGACTGGTCTTGAACTCCTGACCTCAGGTCATCCACCCACCTTAGCCTCCCAAAGTGCTGGGATTACAGGCATGAGCCACCAAGCCAAGCCTTGACTGCTGTTTTATCTGCTGCCCCTGGGGTCCCACAGAGACCATCAAGGTGCCTGCCTGCTGCCTGACCAGAGGTCTCCCCAGCCTGGGGCTTCCCCACAAGAGGACATCGCCAACTTCCAGGTGCTGGTGAAGATCTTGCCCGTCATGGTGACCCTGGTGCCCTACTGGATGGTCTACTTCCAGGTGAGCACCCCTACCCTTTTTCTCTGGGGGCCTGACTGCCCACTCACCACCTGAATGGCTTCAGTTCTCATCATAGAGGCCCAGGGCATGTGGAAAGCAGGAAAGTCTGGGAATAAAGTGAGGTGCTGCCCCGTACCAGCTAGCATGGGGCCTGGCACAAAGCCATCTCAGCAATCCAACTCCTTCGGGTGGTGTGGCAAGAGGAACTCTGGAGACGGCTTCCTCCTGAGATACCACCTGCGGGAATTGAATTACTGGGATGGCTTTGTGCCAGGCTAGGTCCTTGAATAAGTCACCTCATCTCTCTGGGCCTGTTTCCTCACATGTACAACGGGTGGCTTAAACGAGAGGCTTTTCCAGCTCTGCCGCATTCAGATTGTCCGACTTGGTAGCTGAGGCCTAGGGAGGGTGTGTCAGCTGCCCAAGACCCCACGTCAGGCAGGTCAGGGGCAAGCTCACAAAAGTGGGTACTTTGCAACAGTGGTTCCCCAACCTGGCTGTGCTTCAGAATCACAGGCAGAGCTTTTAAAAATATGCTGGGTTTTAAAAACAGATTCCAAGTCCAACCCTAGGCTATTGAATCAGAATTGCTGGGGAAGTCTCTAGTTTAAAAAACTTTTCAGGCCGGGTGCAGTGGCTCAAGCCTGTAATCCCAGCACTTTGGGAGGCCAAGACAGGCAGATCACGAGGTCAGGAGATCGAGACCATCCTGGCTAACACAGTGAAACCCCGTCTCTACTAAAAAATACAAAAAAACTAGCTGGGCGTGGTGGCGGGCGCCTGTAGTCCCAGCTACTCGGGAGGCTGAGGCAGGAGAATGGCATAAACCCGGGAGGCGGAGCTTGCAGTGAGCCAAGATCCGGCCACTGTACTCCAGTCTCGGCGACAGAGCGAGACTCCATCTCAAAAAAAAAAAGAAACTTTTCAGATGATACTGATACTCAGAGTTGAGAACTATTGCCTCCCACTCACCGTATTACTCCCAGTGGGGAGGTCAGTGATTGTGTGTGTGTGTGTATGATTGTTAGGAGGGTGGCTAGCAGCTTAATGCTAGCCCCCAGGCTATAAGATCATTGCCTTTCATATCCCATTCACAGGAACATTTGTTGGAGCTCCCAGCCTGCTACTTAGGGGCACACAGAGTATGTCTATGATGAGACAGTGGCATGTGGTGGGAGGGTGTCCATGGCTGATTCTCAGTCATACCAATCAGATACTGACTTCTTTCCATACCAGTTGGTAAATGGCTACTGCCCTGAGCAGCCCACATGCCCTCCCCTGCCCTGGTGCTTCCGGTGGGAGTCTCCTGGATCCTACTCCATTATGTAGCAACTAAAGGGGCAATGCCTGGTATAGGACGTGGCCCCTGGGCCCTGCTCCTACAGCTGTGTCCAGAGCCATTCCGGCAAGTCCATGTCTATGCAGTGCTTGTGTCAACCTGTGGGACTCAGCTTGATTTCAGTGTGAGATGAGAACTCCCTGTGGGGGCAGCCATTTCAACAAACATTTATCCATGCTTACCCTGTGCTGGGCCCTGGGGACACGAATACGAGTCAGACCAGCTGTGCCTGGGCTCTGGGATAAGGCCCGCCTACAGGCCTGAGAGCAGAGCGCAGGAAGCTCCCTGCTCAGCCCAGCTATGTAGGAGAAAAGAGGGTGGGAAGGTGACTATCTCCCTGAGACTGGGGGAAGGGACAGCTGCCCAGCTGCCCTGTGCTCTGGCTGAGGAATACCACCTGGGAGCTGGGAGGGGGCACAGCCAGTTCTGTTCCAGGCTCATCCCCGTCTCTCTTGGCAGATGCAGTCCACCTATGTCCTGCAGGGTCTTCACCTCCACATCCCAAACATTTTCCCAGCCAACCCATCCAACATCTCCATGGCCCTGAGAGCCCAGGGCAGCAGCTATAAGGTGAGAAATAAAGCATGTGTTCAGCACCCAGTTCAGGCCAGGTAGCAGCTTCCTCTGAGAAGAGGAGGAAATGAAACTGCCTTCACACTCCCCTTTCCTGGCTGCAAGGCAACCTCGGGATACAGGAAAAGCACCTGGAGGGTGGGAGAACTTGTGTCACAGTGCAGGGATCCTGCCAAGATGCTCACCTGCTTGAAGGAATTCAGGCCGGCTGCACACCACCATGCTGCCACTCTGAAGCAGGCCTCGCTGCCGAGTCTGCAGCCTCAGATTAAGCACACTCAGGTCCCTTTTCAACTCTTCCTTGTCCCCCGTTTCTCTGGGACCCTTAGATACCTAGATCTCTGCCTTTCCCAGAGCTTTCTAAACCAGTTCCTTGGCATTTCAGAGACTCAAGAAATGAATGATCTGTAGAGCTGGCAGATAAATGAGAAATTTGCCATTGTACTCCATTTCCTTGCCTATGGCAGACATCACTAGTCAATCATGACTTTTTTATGCTGAGCCCGTAAGTGTTCCATAATCAGCCACTACCAACTGATAAAAGTTAGAATACAAGAGGAACCTATCTGCCATCTCTATATAATCCCACTCCCTGGCTACACAGCTGAGGAATGTGAGTTCCAGAGAGGGGAAGGAGCTGGACCCCTGGGTCACTCAGGGCCAGTCTAGAGTCCAGGTCTCCTGACTGCAGCCAGGCTCCTTCCACTCTGCTAGCCTGCCTCTCTTGACTTCCTCCTGCCCAGATCCCGGAAGCCTGGCTCCTCCTGGCCAACGTCGTGGTGGTGCTGATTCTGGTCCCTCTGAAGGACCGCTTGATCGACCCTTTACTGCTGCGGTGCAAGCTGCTTCCGTCTGCTCTGCAGAAGATGGCTCTGGGGATGTTCTTTGGTTTTACCTCCGTCATTGTGGCAGGTGTGCAGAGGGGTGTGGGGCAGGGGGCTGAACTTTGGGCTTGGGGAAGTCTGGTCCGCCATGGGCTGATGCTGAAGTGGTAGCCTGGGCCAAGTTCAGCCTCTCCCAGTGGGCGTCAGTGTTGGCTTCCCAGAGGTACAAGCTGAAAGAGACCCTCCTATCTAGTCCAGCTGCCCCTCATTTTGGCAGAAGAGGAACCTCAGGCCAAGAGAGGAACAAATATTTTCCCCAGTGAATTATAAGTTCCTTGAAGGCAGGGATTGTTATTCTTTTTTATTCACTGCTATGACATGCATGTGGGCCCTCCATAAATGTGTTGAATGAATTTTCCACTTAGCGGCAAAAGAAGACTTAAAAAAAAATTTCTCTTCCTTCTTCGTTTTAAAAGGATCTGGAGCCATTTGTTACAACGTGGGGGTTGAGGGTGGGGGTGTGAGGGGGCAGCTAAAGAAGTCTTTCACACTGTTGCACAAACCTGAACCCTTTTTACTTAGTAACTTTATAACCCTGAAGTTCCTTAGAGTCTCTGAGGGGGAACAGGTGAGTCTCTAAACTCACCTGTTTTAGAGACCAAGTCTCTAAAACGGGGACAGGTATCATTCGGGCCCTGAGCAGGGCTCTGCCCTTGTGGAACTCAGTCTGATGGGGGTTGTTGTGAGGATTAAAGGAGATGAAGTCTGTAAAGCACTCAGTAGTGTGCCTGGATCACAAGTGTGAGCTGGAGAAATGAAACCTCCATAAATGGTATTGTGTTGAAAGTGTGAAAACCCAACTAGATTTTATTCCAGCTATATCCTTAAAGCAGTTTGTCCTATTTTATCCTCACAATAATCCTGGGAATGTTATTCCTGCTTCTTGCATAAGGGAACTGAGTCTAGAGAGGTTAAGTGATTTGCCCAAGGTCACACAGCTAGCCAGGCTGGGAAACCAGGTCCCCCAACTCCATGTCCAATGTTCATTCCACTAGAGCACAGCTATCTCCCAAGCAACGCAGGAGAAGGAGATAACATAATTAAATTTGAAAGCCAGGTTAGAAACACTACAGCAGTATTTGACGCTGCAGTAGAGAAGTCATGTGATATTGTGGAAAGTAGGCCAGCTTTGAAACCAGACATACCAGCGCTCAAATCCAGCCCTGACTACTTATCAGCTGTGTGACTGTGGGCTGGTTGCTTAACCTGTTTCACTTTTTTCACCAGCAAGGATGCATAGTAAATGCCTAGCACATAACAGGTTCTCCATTAATGAGAGTTATTAATGAGTGCAAAACTCGGCTCGGAGCTTCTAGCAGCCAACTCCAAAAGGGAAGAGCTGGTCGCATCTTGGCCTCCTCCTCCACCCCGAGTCCAGGATTCTTTTCCTGGCCTGCTGCTTAATCTTTGGCTACTTCATGAGCACCCCACCCCCGCCATGTACAAGCTCTGCTGTGGGCTAAGCTGCCTGGGGTAGGCCTGACTATAATCCCCCTCTACTCCTCCACCAGGAGTCCTGGAGATGGAGCGCTTACACTACATCCACCACAACCAAACCGTGTCCCAGCAGATTGGGGAGGTCCTGTACAACGCGGCACCACTGTCCATCTGGTGGCAGATCCCTCAGTACCTGCTCATTGGGATCAGCGAGATTTTTGCCAGCATCCCAGGTACCCTGGATCCCCTCCCCTGCTCCTACACCAGTGATGGGCTCTGCCCGGTGGCACCTCAAAGTCAGGGGCCCCAGGGCTGCAGCCTCCAGGGCCCATCTGCATGGAGGAAGGCAGTGTTTTCTGACCAGCGCTCTTTCACTCAACGGGGATCTATTATTGGCACCTGGTTCAAGTCAGCCACTGTGATAGGCACTGGGGATTTGGAGGCAAGCAAGGCACTTCCCACGCCAGCTCTCCACGTATTCCCCTGGTGCCAGGTTCTCCACCCTCTGTGTCTTTGAAGTTGCTGTTCCCTCTACCTGAGATTGAAGGTGAACTCCGATTTCCCCTTCAATTCTGAGCCTAAATACCAAGGTCCTTGGGAGGAAGGGGCCCTCCCTTCCCGCCCTGTGTTCATCTCTCTATCATAGCACACTGTACTCTGGGTCATAATAATGGATTTCCATGTCCTTCGCTCCCCACCCTCCCAACCTCCTTCCCTGGGCTGGGAGCTAGAGCTACAAGGCTGGGGCAGGCCCTTCAGGCAGCAAAAAAGCAAGGGCTTCCTCAGCTGTGGGCCCAGGGCTAGGCTGGGTCAGATATAAAGAAAAAACTGACCCTGGGAGCTCACGCAGATGGGGAGAGAGTCAGGCAAACAGTGAGCCAGTGGAGTGCTGTGGAAGTCAGGGCAGAGTGTGGTGGGAGCCCTTAAGCATGGAGGGGGGGCAGGCAGGTGAGTGGGTAGGAGGAGGGGTCTTACAGGCAGAGGGAACAGCATAAGCAAAGACTCAAGCCTTTGGGAAGTGTGGGGGATAGGACTGGAGAGGCAAGGGAAGTGCAGTGGAGGTGTCGAATTTGTGGGCTGAGCCTGCACTTTGGGATTTCCCCTGAAGGCAACCCTCCAGGGGGTTTTGGCCGGAAAGGACCCCATCCGAGATGCTTTACACAGATGCTCCTGGCTGTGTGAGGAGGACAAGAGTCAGGGGAGTTTAAGAGGCATTTGCAGAAAGTGACCAGGACTGGGGTTGGACCCAGAGAAGAGGAAACAGAGAGAAGGACATACATTTAGAATAGATTTCAGAGGTTGTATCAAAATGATTCGACGATGACATTGAAGGTGGGCAGAGATGGTGGGGAGAGAGAGGAAGTAAAGATGGTGCTGTCACTGAAATGAGCGACCTAGCAGGAAGGGGAGGAGGGGAGACAGAGCTACTGGGGCAGCGCATGGAGCACCCCAGTGCAGGTGTTCAGCCAGGAGGCAGGTAAGCAGGGCAGAGGGAAAGGCGGCATTGATGCATAGGTGCTGTCATTGCCATTGAGGGGACAGGCATCCAAGGGAAGCCTGGAGGGTGGCTTGGTGGGGGCAGGGTCGGGGGCAGCAGGCAGGGGCCTGAGCCTGTTCTCTGCACCTGCACCAGCCCCTGAGATCCTCTCTGCTCCCTCTCCGCAGGCCTGGAGTTTGCCTACTCAGAGGCCCCGCGCTCCATGCAAGGTGCCATCATGGGCATCTTCTTCTGCCTGTCGGGGGTGGGCTCACTGTTGGGCTCCAGCCTCGTGGCACTGCTGTCCTTGCCTGGGGGCTGGCTGCACTGCCCTGAGGACTTCGGTGAGTATGGGGCCTCCCCAGGAGTGGGACATGGGTGGAGGGAGGCTTGGAAAGGAGGTGGCAACTGCTAAGTGCTTTGACTCTGGGCAGAAGCAAGAGGAGGGCTAGACTTGGAGAATGGGGTTCTAGTCTGGGCTTGGCCAGTCAACCGCAGCATGGCCTCCCTCCCTGGGCCTTTGTTTCCCCAACTGTTGAACTGAGTGGACCTCCAAGGCTCCTTACTGCTTCTGGAACTCTGCCATTTCTGGCTGAAAGGTTACCTTTCTCATGGTGTTTGTATTTCATACCCCCTTCTGAATAGCGGAAGAGGAATTGTAGATACCCCTGGAGACCTTCAGGAAGCCAGACATAAGCGGGTATCTGTCCAGTGTCTTCAGATCCCACCACTGCCCACATGGCCTCAGCTGCCAGCCCCAGGGCTGGGACACGGCAGGCACAGGGCGCGAGTCAGAGGATCCCTGTCCTGACCCAAATCTAACCTCTCCTTTCCCCAGGGAACATCAACAATTGCCGGATGGACCTCTACTTCTTCCTGCTGGCTGGCATTCAGGCTGTCACGGCTCTCCTATTTGTCTGGATCGCTGGACGCTATGAGAGGGTGTCCCAGGGCCCAGCCTCCCACAGCTGTTTCAGCAGGGACAGGGGCTGAACACAGCCCATTCCAGCCCCCTTGCTTCACTCCACCAGACAGACAGCAGCAGTCCCAGCTCTGGTTTCCTTCTCGGTTTATTCTGTTAGAATGAAATGGTTCCCATAAATAACGGGCATGAGCCCTTCCTCACGACCATGGTCCATGACAAGGGGCAGGGCAGAGGGGGCCTGGGTGGGAGTCCTTGCGGGGGACCAGGCAGGGGACTTGGATCAACAAGCACCAGACGAGCGGTGGGGGGGGCAGGCGAGAGGCTCGGTGGGACCTCCACCGTTGTTGCCCCAGCTGGTGGCTGACCAGGTGGCTGTGGAGGGTCAGGAGCTGCCCCGGATCCTCTCCATGTAGTTGCGAAGCGCCTCAGGGTCCTTCAGCCCCATGTCCTCACACACCCAGCGGATGTCCTCCTCGCCTGCCACAAGGATGGACTGCACAGCAGGGGCCCCTGCAGGCTCCTCAGGTGGCTGGGCTGGAGGGGCTGGCGCAAATGTCACAAACTCTACTCGCTTCCGCCGCCCCCCAGCCTCCTTTCGGGCCAGGGTGCTTGAGGAGCCGGTGGTGCCCCCAGGAGGGCCAGGGGCCAGGGTAGGGGCCTCCCCTCCTCCCCCACTCTCACAGGGGCAGCCCCCCTCCCCCTTGGGCAGGCCAGGGGACTGCCGGTCCAGCTGGCGGCTCAGTTCCTCCTGGTCAGTGCCCAGCCAGACCCAGTTGTGGGGCTGGGGGGAGGTGGGGTCAGTGGCACTGTCGGGAGGCTCTTTGCGCTGATAGCGCAGGACGAAGACCACACCATTGACCAAGAAGACGAAGATGGCCACGCAGAAGATTCCCAGCAGGGCGTACATGCCCAGCTCTAGGTCGGTGACACGCTGAGGGGCAGGGACCATCTCCTCCTCCTCTTCCTCCTCCTCCTCCCTGGCTTTGGTGTCCTCCTTCCTGGCCTCCTCCTCTGCCCGCTCAAACTTACCCCTCACACCTATATTGTCCCCGACACTGCCTGCCGCCTGCCGTTCACCACCCATGGTGGCTTCTGTGGCTGGTGGGCTCCAAGCAGGGCTGGATGGAAGGGCAGGGGCTGGAGTGGAGGCAGGGGGCAGCCCCAGCCAGGCGGTGCCAGAGGCCAGAGGCACACGGTGGCGGCCCCGGCGGCAGGGCTCGGGCGGGTGTAGAGCCACATGCAGCGGCAACCCCTCGGCACCTGCCCCACTCACCACCACCCCGAGCTGGGCGCCCTGCTCCTCAGCTGGCAGGATGGCCCCAGGCTCCTCGGCTGAGACGGACAGTCCCAGGTCACGGCGGTCATAGAGCTCAGCCGGGGCCACAGTGTGATCAGAGAAGGACAGCCATAGGGAGAGGGCCACCTCCTGTGGGGCACACAGACACAGGCAGAGACACGCGAGGGCACGCACGCATGCACAGAGAAACCACTCCCACAGAGACAGGCCACATGGAAGAGAGACCAGAGAGAAAACAGAGACACAGGCAGATAGACAAAACACAGGGAGAGAGGGGATGCGTGTCAATCACCTGTCTGCCACTCAGTCCTAGGGTCTGAGTTATTGGGAGGGTCCTCAGTTAGAGCCATCTAACCAACCTCCCACTGCCATACTCCAGCCACTGCTTGATCACCTCCAGCTGCAGAGAGCTCACTACCTCACAGAGTCAGTCCTCACTCTGAAAACCCTAAGGGGTCAAGGTGCCAGGTTCCCCTTCCTCCCATCCCCCTCTACCATGAGCCCCCATCTGGAGATGTTGACCTCATCCCCCTGACCCCCCAACTGTCACCTGCTTTGGGGCGGGAAGGGCTGACTGTGCCCAGCACGTGGCTGTGACCTCCCCGGGGTGGGCAGTGCCCCGGCTCAAGGTCAGCGAGATGCCTATCACTGGCTGCACCCTCAGCTCCAGCACTGAGACCTTGTCGTCCGTCACAGCCAGGGCCTGCTCCCCCAGGATGGAGTCAGACAGCGGGGAACGCACCTGAGGGTGGGAAGGAGCTGGAGGTGGGGGAGCCTTCTATACAGACAGCCCCCACCCAGAGGGAACCGGGTGCTCCCAGCACCCTTATAGGCTGCTCTCCGGAGGTGGGGGGGTCTTTGCCATGGACAGCCCCCACCCAGAGGGAAAAAGGAGCTCCCAGCAGCCTCACTGGCTACTCTCCCTCTACTCTTTGCACCCCAGTGCATACGTGGACCCCAATCCCACACCTAGGGGACAGTTCCCTTTTCCCTCAAGACGTGGTCCCCACATTACCCACACCTCAGCCCTTCATAGCTAGAGGGCTTCCCCCCTTATGCAGCCACCCCATTCTGAACCCATCCCCAATCCCACTGCTCTCAGACCTAGACCTCACAACTCGCCCACACACTCTGGGCTCCTGGCACACTCTTCACTCCCACCTGCAAGCATTTTGGGGGCCCCTCCACCCTTCTCAGGGGGTCTGCTCTCCTGGTCCCGGGCTGCTTACCTCAATGGAGGTGACACCGGGCTCCCGGCCCACCAGGACGCGGCCGCCCTCCAGCGAGGCCACACGCGGGTCCAGCACGCGGGCATGTGGCGCCACAAGGTGGGACACGTCCAGCAGCCAGTTGGAGCCAAGCAGGTGCGTGAGGCGGCGGCCGCCGTCCAGCGGGTGGGCAGCGAAGGGGGCGAGGAACCGCACACCGGCGCGCTGGTACTGCAGGTGGCAGCCACGGGCGCGCCGCTCGGTCTCATCTGCCGCCTCTGCGGCGGGTTCCACAGGCCTGCAGGGCAGGGAGGCCGGAACTGGCTGTCAGCGCTGCCCGGCCCCAGCCTGCCCAGAGCCCAGCTGCTGAAGATCCCCAGCTCCTCCCCGGCGGCTCCTAATCGCCAGCGGCTCCTGTTTCCCAAAGGCAGACATCCGCCCCTCTTGGGGTCAAGCCCTTCGACCCCCAGCCCACTCCGGACCGGTGCTGTGCCTCGATCACCGCTCTTGCTCCCAAGTGGACCCCAGGGGAGATGCTCTCTTACGGGGACCCTGGGGACGCTCACTCTCTGAAGGGCCTGGAAGCTAGATTCCAGAGGCGTGGGCCACTTCGCCCTGGGTTTTGGGGAGCCCCCTCCAAGGGTGTTCGTTTCCTAAGCTCTGTGTCATCTTAGGCTCTGAGGGTACAGCAGTGACCAGCATAGACAGACCCCGGCTTCAAGGGGCTGACATTCTCGGGGGAGGAGCGTGGAAAGGATGGACAGGCAACATTAACCAGTACTGAGGTAGATTAGGAAGTGGAGGGTGCTAGGGGAAAAATGAGGCAGGGAAGGAGAGGGATGCGGAGGTCAGCAATTTCACAGAAAGCTGTCATTGGATGGGCGGTCCAGGGTGGAGGTGGGCAGAAAGAACTGCAAGCAACGCGGCAGTTTTCCATACCCCAACTTGGGCCCATGGCTGTGTCCCCTGCGCCTCTCCGTCCCAGTGTGACTCGCCAAGGCCTGCCAGCTTTCTCAGGCCTCCACTCACCCTTCGGCAGGGCTAGGTACCCTCCAGCCGCGGACCTGCTCCAGGGTGGTGTCGGTGAGCTCGATGCGCAGTGGTAGCAGCGGGGCCCACACTGTCAGCCGCAGTGAGGCCCGGAGCCGGCGCCACCAGAAGTCCACCCGCACCCCCCGGGCGCCCCGGCTCTCCTTGCCAGCCACGAACACGGCATCACAGGCCTCAGACACCTGTGGAAGGGTAGAGGGCAGGCGGGCGGGCTAAGCCACTAAAGATAGGTGTGAGTTTGGGCCCGGTGGGTGGCTCATGCCTGTAGTCCCAGCACTCTGAGAGGCCGAGGTGGGTGGATTGCTTGAGTCCATGAGTTTGAGGCCAGCCTGGGCAACATGGCAAAAACCCCTCTCTACAAAAAATACAATACATCAGCCAGGGGTGGTGGCACGTGCCTATAGTCCTAGCTACTGGGGAGGCTGAGGTGGGAGGATCCCTTGAGCCTGGGAAGCTGAGACTGCAATAAGCGGGACTGTATCATTGCACTCCAGTCTGGGGACAGAGTGAGACTCTGTCTCAAATAAATAAATAGATAAATAGATTAAAAACAAAACAAAACCAAAAAAAAAGGCATGGGCCAGAAGACCGCAGCCCTGACCTCGGGCCATAGGATGGGCTCCCACTGAGTTCGGCTCTGTGTCTCATGGGAATGCATGTTGCAGCAGGACTGTTGGTTAAGCCCCTGTTCTTTAAGATTTTACTGTAGGGGCCATTCCTTGAGTTTCCCTGGGGCTCAGTCAGGGGAACTGGCCATTGCATACCAGTCTTCCTCCTGGCAGAGCAGGGGTGTGAACCCAAAACTTTGGCTCCTTATTCATGCTGGCCTTTGACATTGCTCTTGGAGCCACCTGGCAGCCAGCTACAGCCAGGTAGGCAGAGGTGGGGCAAAGCAGATCTCCCCACCAAGGCCCTCCAGCAGGAACCACACACATTTGAGCAAAGGGAGCCACAAGTGGGGAAAGGCACCTTCTCCCTTCAGGTGGCTGCGATTTGCATACATGCAGGCTCCATGCTTCCCCTCTTAGAATTTCAAGATAAGAAAGTTGCTCTACTCACCCCCCTTTTTTTTTGCTTCACAATCACCAGTAATAATAATAATAATTTTTACCATTGTATAATTATTACATCATATTATAACAGCAGTAGGCGCCATTGTTTCAGCTCCTGCTATCTGTCGAATACTGTCTTAAGGTGCTTTTAATTCTTACAACAACCAAAGATATGTTCCCATTTTCAAGTTTAGGGAACAAGGCTCAGAGAGGTTAAGAGATCAGTCCATGATCACACAGCTGGTTGACAACAAGGATGTGTTTCAAACTAAAACTTTCTGATCACAAAGTACGTGCTCTCAACTCTCAGGCCAGCTCACCTGCCCATGCAATAATGAGCGTGAAAGTGTCTAAGATTGGGGACTGTCAGGGTTACTTGGCTCCCACTTGATTTGGGAGAGAGGTGGCTGGAACAAAAGAAATTGAAGCTGTGGTTCCTCCCATGAGGTTTCTGGTCTCAAGAAGAAGCTGTTCTCTTGGGGACCCACATGAGGAAGGAGGAAAGGGGTGCGTGTGTAACTGTGCCCATACAAATGCAGACTCACATGAGCTGGGTACCTGCCACTCACCTGCAGGACCTGCGTGTTGGCCGACTCGCAGCCGACATGCTCTGTCACCTCCACCAAGGCCCCCCCGCCGTCCACAGTGACAAGGCGCACGGGGACATGCTGGGGTACTCCAGTCAGTGGTGCTGTATTCACCAGCTCCTCAGCCTGGGGGTGGAGGAGGGGCTCAGCCCCAGGTCCCTCAGCGCATGGGCTCCTGGGACTTGGCCTCCAGCCTTCCCCGGCAGAGATGGAGGTCTCCTTACCTTGGCCAGTGGGATAAGGGCTCTGATGTCTCGCTCTGACACCAGGATTTCCCACACCATTTTGTCCTTCTCTGCTTCAGGGGCCTGGCCGGGGTACTCCAGCTGCCACGTGACGGGGCGAGTGACCGCTACGCCCCCACCAGTGCTATTCTCCACCATGAAGTCCACCCACAGGAACTCAAACAGTTCAAGGGGACTGCCGGCCAAAAGAGAGAGAGAAGCCAAGTGCTTGCTAGCTGCCAGGTATGATCTCAGCTGTTACTACATTCATGATTATCCCAATTTTACACAGGAGAAAACTGAGGCACAGAGGTTATATAGCTCACATAAGACCACACAGCAAAAAGTAGCAGGGCTGAGATCTAAACCCAAGCATCCTCGCTCCAGCCCAAACTCTGACCCACTCTTGGCCTCTCTAAGATCCTTGAAGCCACTTAACCACCTTCCATCCGGCAAGGTGGCTTGCTCCCCTGTCTGCCTGGGCCCGCTTCCCCCAGATTTCTGCTTTCCACAGCCACTGAGGTGGTATGCGGGAGATTCACTTCCAGGTCCCAGGACCAAACACTTGACCCTCTGAATGATAAGCTTCCTCCGATCAAACAAACATCTATGTGCTGGGAACCATCCTGGGTGCTTGATATGCAGTACTTTATTTTCAAAAATGCTAAGGGATGCATTATTATTCCTATTTTACAAGTGAAGAAACTGAGGCTTGGTTAGGGGAATGTTCACTGGCTTGCCCCAGGTTTTGCCCACCCCAAAAGCATCAGAACCAGAATTCAAACTGGGGCTACCGAGTCCATGGCCCTGACCCAGGCTCAGGGCATGAATAAGAAGAGTTCACAACTGCAGAACTGCAGCTGGGCTTTTTGGGGAAATGTGAATGGCCCAGAGAAAGAACCATTTGGTAGCAGCAGAGGGATGGAGTAGTGGCTATGAGGGCTATACCTGGGGGACAGGATTGGTTGGCATCACTTAGAATAACACTCACAGACACTTGCTATGCCTGGCACATGGCTGGGGCTGGGAAGATAGTGGCCGAATGAATGAATGAATGATGCCTGCTTTGTGCTGCCTCCTTGAAAAAGTCTGTCCTTGTGTCTGCTCACCTGGGGATCTAGAGGCAGCATGGCAGCTCCCAAGTCTGCCCACCTGCACTCTATAACCAGCCCTCCCTCCCTTGCCCCCTGGGTGGAGGGAAACTACCCACCTGGAGTCTGGCTCTGTGAGCCCAGCACGGTGGCAGGTGATGAGGGTGGTGTGGTGCTTGGAACCCTTGAAGCGGTCCAGCTTGGCAGTCCACAGTGTGGGCTGGGCTGGGCGGGCGGCTGTCACATGCAGCCCCTTCTTCACCTTGATCCTGGGGAAGAGGGTATAGGCTCAGTTTGGCAAGGTGGATGCTGAAGTGTGGGCTGGATTGAAGGGGAAAGACAAGGGGCCGAAGCCCTCTGACCTCCCCGGCTCCAGTCTGAATCTCCTCTTCACCATCCTCCAACCCAGAAGGACCCCGCCTCAGTGCAGCTCACACCTTCCAGCTCTCCCCCACCCAAAGACCACTTACGCCTCCCCACTTCCCATAAGGTTAAACCTTAGCCTGGCATTCGGGGGCCTTCCAGGGTCTGGTTCAGCCTTACCTTTGGCTGTGACATCTCTCCATGCACTCTCTGCTTCAACTACACACAAGTTCTTCCCCCCACACATAGCACCCATTCGTGGCTCCAAGTCTTTGCCCAGTCTGTGCCTTCAGTCTGCTCTGCCCTTTCTTACTTTACCTGCTGATGCTTTAAGCCACCAACAACTCACAGACCATCTCCTTTAGAAAGCTTTTCCAGTGGTGGGATGAATTTCCCCCTTACTGCACCCAGTGACCCAAGCTCCCACAGCACTTTGAACCTCCCTCAGTGCTTACACACCCACACGCCTTCTAATCCAATTCATGCCCATCCAGCTCCCTTCCCTACCACTGGGGGCCCCTTTCTGCCAGATAGGGACTGGCCCTTGCTCGTGTTTGGATCTGCAGAGTGAAGACACAGGGCTTGGCAGGCCGCAAGTGTCTAGGAAAGATCTGCTTAATAAGAGTGAGAATAGGAGGGTGTAGGAGATGGGGAGACACAGAGACGGGCCACGCACAAACCCAGGCAGGGCTTGAAACGAGGTCTAGGTTTCAAAGCATGTCTGCAGACACTCTTCAACCCTCAGGAAAGGTCTCATTACAAAGTGAACCAGTCCCAGTGCCTCACCGTAACCAAGCCCAGGACTATCCTGCCTAGAACTCAGGCTTCTCAGAATCCTAAAGCCTAAGAGATATCTCACCCATGAATTCCTGCGCTAGACTCCAAAAGCAAGTCATACTCTGCAAGCCCTTGCCCGGTGAACTGGGTAGGTAGGTGGGGGCTGCTTTGGGGGAACTTATTACAGAAAAGGACACAAAGAATGAGGGCCTTCCTATGGGGAAGAGCAGGCTCTGTCCAAAGCCTAGGGACCTACGGCGAGGGTGGCAAGGAGGGAGAGCATGTAGGTGAATGTGATTGGGGCAAATATCCGTCTCCAGAGCACTGGAGCAAGAGCCCACGCTTAGGTACTGCATTTTCCAGTCTCTAAGCCCTTTACGGGTTCCCCTCCCTGGAGCCTTGCAGCTGGCCTGGAGCTGGACCATTGTTAGCCCCACTGGATAAAGGAATCTCAGGGAGGTGCCAGGGAGAGAGGCGGCTTCCTACTTCTGACTCTAATTCCAGGGCTGTGCCCATGGTGGGCTCCTACCAGCACAATCATGGCTTTTTACCTGGAAGGAGTTTGGTGGAGCAAACTCCTTCCGGGTAAAAAACATGACCTCATGTTTTGCAGAGGTCAAGGATTCCAGCAAGGACCCCAAGAGGAGCAGGTACCTGTCCCTAGTCTTCCCACAGAGGTTCCCACCCTCACCCATCCCCACGGCCTGGTGCTCACCGCAGGGTCAGGAGGCTGGCTGTGAAGTTGTGCCGAAGCAGGAGGGTAGCACTAAAGAGCTGGCCAGGCCGTACTGGCACGTCAGGCACCCGCAGAGTCACAGACTCGTCCAGAGGTACCTCCTGGTACTGCGGGGGGTCTGCTGGGCGCAGCTCCACACCCCCCACTGGGAGGGCCTGCTCCCCCGGGTCGTTCTCCTCACCGGAGCCACAGCCCCCAGGGCCCTCGGCCGCAGGCTCAAGCGTGTAGGCCAGCTCGGCCCGTGTGGTGGAGGCCTGGGAGAACCAGTGCGAGGGAAGCTCCAACTCCACCACGCAGGCGCCCAGGGATGGCTGTGAAGACACGACAGCAGTAATTGGCATGTGGGTGGGCGCAGGGCGAGCAACAGGATTCTCAGCACCCATGGCAGGCAACGCAGAGCTGGAGGGGCTCATGAAAGGGAGGCCCAGCATGGGCCGGAGACATAGCCTGGGTGACCCAGCAAACCGGCGACATGGCTGGGGCTTCAAACCAGGTCTAGGTTTCAGAGCATGTCCGCAGACCACTCTTCAGACCTTGGGAAAGACCTTTGCGTGAACTTAGGACAGAAAAGGACACAAAGAATGAGGGCCTTCCTATGAGGGCTCTGTCCAAAGGTTAGGGACCTACGGCGAGGGTGGCAAGGAGGGAGAGCATGTAGGTGAACATGATTGGGGCAAATATCCCTCTCTGGAGCACTGAAGCAAGAGCTCATTACCTTGGGAAAGGACTCATTACAAAGAAAGCCAATCCCGGTGCCTCACCCTAACCAAGCCCAGGACTGTCCTGCCTAGAATCTAGTCTTCTTCTCAGAATCCTAAAGCCCAAGAGACGCCTCTCCCATGTAGTCCTGTGCTAGACTCCAAACTAGTGGAAACAGCAATTATACAAGTAATACTAATAACGCAAACATACTGGCTGAGTGATTACTCTGCCATAAGCTATCCTTACATTCACCTCACTTATTCCTTCCTCCAACTCCAGATGAGGTAGGAATTGTTATCACCCCATTCTTCAGATGAGGAAACTGAATCTCAGAGAGATTAAGTTACTTGCTCAAAGTCACACCAAGGACTGAACTCCCTCTGGGGCCCTAAATAACCTTTTCACAGCACTGAAAGCTAGTGGGGGCTAGCTAGAAAAAAAAAAGCTAGAAAAGGAGTCGGGTGGTCCACAACCCCCACGCTTCCCAGGGGTGGGGACTTCCTCTCTGCGGTGGGCCCACCACCTGGCTGATGCAGCTGCAGCAGGACCAGCCTAGGTGGGGCCTGTCTACTCACCTGGAAGCGGCAGGCTTGGTGAGCAGTGCCTGCAGGGTGTGTGGCATGGAGCCGGGCACAGGGCAGGCTGCCAGACCCTGGTGGCCAATCCTGCCCTTTGAGGTGGAAGAGAACCCGGGCATGGGGCTCCGCTGGAGTCACGGCCGCTTCCACTGACACGGCCCGCACGTCCCATGGGACTGGCCGTTGGTGGGGCTCAGTGACTCGAGGAGGGACCACCTGGAGGGAGAATGAGAGGTCTTAACAAAAGAGGAGGTTGCGGGGGAAGATCTAGAAAGATGGGATCCCAGCTTGGCAGAAGAGAACTTTTGTGGGCTTCAGTTTCCCCCTCTGGAATATGAGGAGCACAGCAGGGGCTGGGGAAGGCTCCCAAGCCATACCCAGCAGACCTCAGGCCCTGAGTCCTGTTAGCCTGAGAGTCCCTGGTGCCCCCTCCTTACCTGCTGAGTGGCAAAAGGCGGGTAGGAGGCCCGGAGAAGTGGCTGGGCCCTGGGCCAGGGCTGCAGGAGCAGAAAAGTCTCAGATCGGGAGCTCAGAGAGGAGTTGGCAGGTGGGTAGTGGCCCACCTGCTGCACACGGAAGTGCTCAGGGGCGTCTAGGAGCTCCAGGGCTGCTGGCAGGTAGACAGGGTCTAGGGGAGCCTGGCCACAGTCCACTGAAGAGGGATAAGAGGGAGAGATGGCAACAGCTTCAGCGCTGGCAGGGGCTGACCTGAGTGCCATGCTGGGCACAGTAATTGTGGGCAGGGGAGGGAGAAAACGGCTGTAAATGTCCCTTCCCCTCTCACCACCATTTCACAGATGACGTCACTGAGGCTTAAAGAGCCTCACGCAGGTAGTATGTAGCAAAACCAGGATTCGAATCTGAGTCCAGGACTGGACACTTCCCAACCATTCCTTCTACTTTGCACAGACCTTGGCTTTCTTCTCTCCAACAGCCTTCTCAATGTCTGCTTTTCTCCAGCTTCTGCCCTCTGTCTACTTGCCTCTGATACCAAGGCACTTCCGGGGTACAACTGTCCCCAGACTGGGCCAGTGTGGTAAAAGATAGTAATGAAGTGAGCTTTCTCTGCCCTGAATCCTTGGCCAGGCTTTGCTGGGCATCCACCCGTCCTCCCCCATCATTGCCATGGCAACCTGAAGCATCTTTCCAAGCTTGCTCCCTTCATCCCTGAACTGACTGGTATCGAGTGCAAGTGTGGGATGGGCAGGTGCGGAACGTGCTGAAGAGATCTGTGAAGGCACTTGCTTGCCCTGGGGGTGGGGTGGAGACCATGAGCCTGGGGCGACTGTCAAAATAGTCAATCATCAGAAGGACAAAGGATCACTAAGGCCATATTGGTTTGTCCTAACTATGAGCACTAATAATAATTAGCATTTTCTGAATGCTATATGAAGGTGAGAATTTAAATACTACATGTGTATGAACTATTTGAGTCTTTGGAATAATTCTGTGAACTAGGTTCTATTATGATGAATCCCATTTTGTGGATGTAGAAAATGAGGCAGAGAGGTTAAGGAACTTGCCTGTGGTTCCACAGCTAGAGAGTGAAGGAGCTAGGAGTTCATCCCAGGCATTAACCACTAGATCATCCGGCCTCTCCACCTGCCACCTCTCTCTCCACTCTTCACTGCCACGGTGCACCCTGCAGGCTTCATGCCCTGGAGCGCACCTCCTCTCCTCTGCTCTGCCTGGTGGCACCTCCCTCCTCATTCAGAGCCATGAATGAATACCGCATCCTTCTGAAGGAAACCCTCCTTGGTTACTCGCCTTCCCACCAGTCTCCTGTCTTTTGCAACCCTGGGTGCCTCCTCTGAATTAGTAATCTTCCCATCAACCAGGGACCTTGTTGTGCTCATCCTGGAATTCCCCCAAACTAGGAAGCTCTCCCTAGAGAGGATTTCCTGGGAGCCTGGAGACCTGAACTTAAACTGATGAAACTTGGGTCAGGCATTAACATTTTGAAGCCTGTTTCCTCACTTGTAAAAGGGGAGAAGCATTAGGTGACACTGTGGACAGGACAGGGCTGTGTAAACTGTGGAGTGCTGTCTGGAGGGGGGAGGCATTATTGCTGCTGCTGCGTAATGGATTTGACAAGGTTTTCCTCCTCTCTCTAGTAGGACTCCCACCGGGTCCCTCGGGCTGGGGAGCAGGTGGCTGAAAGCAACCCCACAGCTAGCTCCCTCTCAGCCCCACAGCTGGGCTGTGGGTGGGGGTGGGGGAATTGGTTTCAACCTCCTTCCTGGCCCTCCCCACCAAGGAGCATAATATGACTGAGAGGCTCTCCCTGCCCCCTGCCCCCTGCCCCAAGCGTAACAGGTGACTACTGCTCTCTAGGGGCAGCCACTGGCTTCAGGTTTGCCTCCTACTCCATTGCCTCCATAATTACAAGATGCTCTTAGCCTGACTCCCACGAACTCCCATCACCCAGAGCTCGGCTCTGCTCGGTGGGGAGGAGGGCAGAGAATGTTTCACTGTCCCCCTGTCTTCTGTGGCATCCTTTGCCTTGCAGCCACAGCCCAGCTAGCTCAGGTCAAGGGAGTCCGACCCCCACCCCGAAGAACAGGGAAGTTGCTGCCCTTTCCCCCAGTGACAGGAATCCTCCCAAGGGCTCTGGAAGGCAAGGATGCGGCCATCCCTGGAGACGCCAAAGTCAGGGAGCCTCTGGAGGAAGGCGGAGGGAGCGCTTGCGTATCTTGCAGGTCCCAGGCAAAGGGGCTGCTTTCCACTCCCGAGGGGCGTGGGTTGGTGTTGGCGGAAGGAGGCTAGGAGGGTGCAGCGCTACAGACCACAGATGAGGGAGTGGGGATGACGTTAGCGCGCCCGGGACCGGGGCAGCTGGGTTTGATGCCCGGGCTGAGGGGCCCCTCGCAGAAGGTGCGGGACGGGGAAGCCCCTGCGCCAGGCTGCCCCGGGTCGCTGCGGGTCAGGAAGGAGTTGCCGGGTCGTGCAAGGTGAAGGAAACCTTAGGGACGAGCGGCTGGGGAAAGGTTCCCGAGGGCAAGACCTCTCCGACCTTCAGGGCGCTGCGGGGCGACCCCGCTCAGGGTTCAGTCCGAGAACCCGAAGGTTCGTGGCTCCCGGGCATCACTCGCTCCCACTCGCCCCGGCCCGGCCCTCCCCTCCCGCTGACCTCTCACGACGTCCACGGCGAGGGCCACCAGGAGGCAGAGCAAGGGGCCGTAGGGCCCCCGGGGGGCCGCTGCCGCGCGTCTGGCCATCAGCGCGCACATCCTTCCCACAGAAGGCGGGGACCAGGCGGGCGGCTCAGGTGGACCTGGTCCCACCTGGCATCTCCCGCACCCGCTTCGCGCCGGCCACACCTGGCCCGCTGGGTCCCGGCCGCCGCCGCCGCCGCCGCCGCCCGCCCGCCCCGCGGCTGCAGTTCCCAGACAATGGAGCGGGAGCAGTGGGGTGGGAGGGAGCGAATCGCAGCACATGGGCTGCCCCCTCCGCCCCGCCGGGTCCTAGTGCCCTGCGGATTCCCAACCCCTGCGCGCTCCGGCGACCGAGGTCGGGAAGAGGGCCACGTCCCAGGAAGCAACAGAGGACGGCCGCCTCTGTGTTTCTCCCACTCGGAAGCTTCTGACCAGGGAAGAAAAAGCCACTTCCTCTACCTCACCCACCCCCACAAGCAGCTCACCTGTGAAGGCATCTGACACCTGAATTCAGGGACATATGGGATGGGAGCTGCAGGGACAGCAAGAGTGAGGGAGTAAAACGGGGCCCGATGCCAACCACCTGAGCCTGCCCTGACACAGCCCTAGGCCACCGCCGTGGAGGAAGGGCTCTAGGTGCGGGCAGCTCTAGTCTCTTGACCAGCTCCACCTGGGGAGCACCCTGCAGAGCCTAGGAGGGATGAGGGTTGCTCAGCACTCCCGAGGGAAGGCCGGCCTCAAGGGTCCTGACCCAGCGTTGCCTACCAGGCAGTTTGGGGAGAGGCCCAGAGTAGTAGCCCTAACTGCACACTCTCATGCCCTGGGCAGCTTACAAAGAAAAACATGTCTGAGGCCCTCCACAAAATTGGTCCAGCCTGTGGGCCAACTGGAAACCTTGGCACAGGAAAGTCCTCAGGTAGGTGGTGAAGGGGAGGGCAGGCAAGTCTTCTCCACCTCAGCACACCGCAGGGAAGGGGTGCCCCCTCTGCCCAGCAAGCACACACATTTCCAGCAGTGCTGGTCGTTCCTACGTTTGGAATGGAGGCACGCCTTCCTCATTCCTCGTGCCCTTGGAGGGAAGGGTACCTGGTACCAGCCTGCCTTTTCAGCTCTCCCCTCTGCCAGCTTCACACTGTCCCCACAGGGAGAAGTCGGGAGGCGGAGCTGCACTACAGAAATGGGTTTAGCAGTAGAGGAGACATCGAAGCAATCCAGACTTGGAGTAAATACATTTTATTCAGAACAAGATAATAAAATAGCGTGCATTTTATTTAAAACCAACCAAGCGCTGATAAAAAAAATATATATATCACTGCAGCTGTGATTCCACATCAAACCTGAACAGTAAGAACTGGGCATTTTTTCTTCACATCATGTGCCAGGCCTGGCAGAGAAGGACACCCACCTCCACCAGAGCCTCAAAGGAAAAGTGGCCCCTAACCACCAAGATGGGGCACCCTGGTGGAGAGGGGCAGCTGGCAGCTCACCCTGCTCTTCGCAGACCACGCGAAGGGAAAGGAGCTGCCTGTGTTCCTCCCGGGCTGCCGGGGTGGACGCTGGTCAGCAACTCCTTCTTGGTTTCAGGGAGTGGAGCGATGGGGACAGAAGTGCATGCAGTTGTGCAAACAAGGAGGCGGGTCCTCCTTCCTCCTTCAGGGTCTCTGAAACCCCCATAGGGCATATAATGCCCAGCAAGGTCCCACTTGCAAGCACATGCCTACAAAGCAGCAGCCATCTTGATTTGGCTGATGGGGAATCAAGATTCTGATAGTGACTGCTCTTCTCTTGACACAAAGCAGACACAGAGCACTTTCCTACATACAGTATGGCAGCGGGCAAGCAGAGGGCCCTGCTGGCTCGGATTAAGGCACTTGAAACAGATACAAGATACATCCTCCTCTCCTCCAGCCCCCACAGGCCTCAGGGGACCCTGTTTCCCCACCCTTTATCCTCAGGTCCCATTACCCCTTGCCCCTCCCCACTGCTGGGCAATGAAGAGGACAGAAGCATGCCTTAAAGGCCCATGGTTTGCTGGGAGTACAGGGTAGGAGGATGAGAAAAACAAGAAGGGAGCTGGAGATGTGGCCAAGGAGCAACTTCAGGACAGAGGAGCAAGAGCATTAGGAGGAAGCCAAGGCAGCAGCACAGGGAAGCCAGTTAAGTCATGAGAGACCAATGGCAGTGATGTTTGCTGGTGCAGATGCAGAAGCCAGAGGGAGGCCCCTCCAACCTTCCCTGGTGAGGCAGGCTGGGAGCAGAGCAAGGGTTAAGAGAGCAACTCCAGACAGAGAATCTCAGAAGACAGGGCCGCAAGGACTGGCAGAGGGAATGGCCTTTCTCTGTTTCTCTTGGCTGGTGGGGCTGGGGCAGGGATCAAGGTTCTGAAGGCTGAGACAGGGCAAGAAAAGGGCAGGGGGCTGGCAGGAGGGCTGTGTTGCCCCGAAGCAGCTCAGCTCTTTGGTATGACACTGGCGGTGCGTGGGGCATCCTGCTCACTCCTCCTCCACACTGCGGGCCCCCTTGGCTGCTCGCCTCTGGCGCCAGCGCAGCTCCTCCACCTGGCGCTCCAGCCCTCGCACCTTGGCCTCGAGTTGGGCCCCAGAGGCTCTGGAGCCAGTGAGCCGGCTCAGCAGGGCGTAGAGGATCAGCAAGGCCAGGAGTAGCAGGGCCCTAGTGGAAGGGTCAGGCACCGACCTCACCAGGGCCACAAAGCCGGCCAGGAAGATGACAAGCTTCAGGCCCCACAGGATCCGCCCCAGCAAGGCCAAGACCAAGCCGAGGAGCAGGGACAGCAGCCAGTAGGCGACCAGGGCCCCTGCTCCCCATAGCAGGAAGGTCTGGACTTGGCCAGGGCTGAGCTTCAGGCCCTGGGCGAGGTAATCACCTGGAAGCCAAAAGAGTCAGAGTCAGCCAACCTGGAGAAGTGGTGAGGGGAGAGCGGGGCAAGAGCTAAAAGGGTGAGAGGTGCTAGCCACATTGCAAAGGAATGAGGTGTTCTCGTAGACTCAGAGTGATATGGGTTGGAATCTCAGCTCTGTTTCTTGCTGGCTGTGAGGCCTGGAGTAGATTACTTGCTTCTGTTGAGCTGCAGTATCATTTACTAAATGGGAACAATTCTACTGCCTCCCTGTACTGTGGCTGGCAATTAAATGAGATACTACAGCTCAGCACGATGCCTGATAGGAAGTGAACAACTGGCACATGGGGGTGGAAACTATTTTTTAGGGGGTCCAGGTGGGACAGGGTTTTGCTCTGCTGCCCAGGCTGGAGTGCAGTGGCGTGATTCCGGCTCACTGCAACCTCCACCTCCTCGGTTCAGCGATCCTCCCACCTCAGCTCCCAAGTAGCTGGTACCACAGACACACGCCACCATGCTTGGCTAATCTTTTATAGAGACAAGGTCTCATTATATTGCCCAGGCTGGTCTCAAACTTCTGGCCTCAAGTGACCCTCCTGCCTTGACCTCCCAAAGTGCTGGGATTATAGGCGGGAGCCACCACACCTGGCCATGGTAGTTCTTGGCTTGCTCTTTGGCCGTGTCTCTGCAGGATCCTGGGAAGGGTTAAGCAGCTTGGGGAAAAGGCTAGACCCTGACAAAGATGAACTCCCCCAAGTAGGAAAGTACAGGCAAAGCTCTGGCTGACTACCCAGTGCTCCAACACTCACCAGCCAGCCCCAAGGCATTTAGCAGCTGTGCGGAGATCCCAGACAGAGCAAAGAAGGCCACAGAGATGGCTGATGAGATGGCCCACAACACTTGGGACGAAGACTGCGGAAAAAGCAGGGAGTGAGATGAGTTCATAAATAACAACGGTCCTCGCCTTCAAGCCTGATCACCACTGTCCAGGCAAGGACTGCAGGAATGTCCCAGACCTGTTTCTCACCCAGTGGTGACAGGCCTGGGTCAGAGGGTAGGCGCCCCTTGGGACTGGCTAAGGGGTCCCTTCCACACCCACCTTCTAGTGTACAGGGATGGCCAACAGGCCGTCTCTCCTTCCTGAACCGGAAACCAGGGCATCTGGGACATAATTTATGCTTTGCTGGGATACTCTGGAGGGGGTAGGAGGTGTACTTGTGTGTGAATGACGGAGACAATTAAATACTTTTAGTAGTCACCCTATAAAAGTGGAGCCCTGCTAGCCTTCCAGGGAGTCATGAAGGTGTGTGGAGAACATCTGTAAAGGGATAGGATGTTTCATTGAGAAAGGAGTCTACCAGCTAGACTCTATCATGGATTTACAAAATGATTGTCTTAGCCCCTCAGTCCAGCCCATCAAAATGATGTGATACCACGCTTGGGATGCCACTAGGTAAAAACGATAACCCTGCCTTAGGCTCCCAATAAGCCCAACCCACTTCTACAGGTGAAGGAATGGATTCAGGGCTTGGTATTTTGCCATTTCGAGATTCTAGGTCAGATTTAGACCAAAGTGAGACTCTACAGTCACCCAGTAACATGGGTTTATAAAGATGGCTCATTTCCCAGCCTTTCTGGCAAGGAAAGGGCAGGAGCCAGGAAAAGATAGGGCTGGAGCTAAAAGGCCCTAGGACAGGAATCAAATAATGAGGAATTCAAAGACAAGTGCTGTGTGGCTTCTTTTTGTGGAATTTGGGGCTCTCTGCACCAGAGAAGATGTGGAACTAAGATGAGTTGGCCATTGCCAACCTCTCTTTCTTTCATTTTTCCTTAATGTGTGTAGTCACACAGGGACTACCTTCCTTACCTCTGACACCAGGTGCATGGTCTCTGGGCCAATCCAGGCATCCAGTGTCCCCCGCACAGATCGACCTATCTGGGTCAAGAGATCAACTGGGGCCTCTCTCTCCTGCTGGCCTGGTGGTGCAGAGTCTTGATGGGACTGGGCCAATGCTGAGTGGAGGAGGATGAGGGCCACTAGGACCATCAGGATGGCTTTGAACAGATGCTTTCCCCATGGTGAACTGATGCTGGAGGCTGCCATGACTGGGTCTGCCAGGAGAGAAGCAAAGCGTGAGCTGAGTGCCATGGTAGACACACTCACCCTCCCAGCTCTCATTATCCCAACATCCTTCTCCACCCCTACCTCCAGCAAGCACCAAGCTAACCCTGGAAACAAAGTGCTGTTATCTGGGAGAGGAAAGACTGGGACTTCCAACTGGAGCTGGGTACAACCATCTGACTCACAGGTTCCTCTTTCACATTCTTTACCACTTGCATGTTAATTAACCAGCAAGTATTATTCAACACTTTAGAGTGGGTGAGAAGATCTGTCTAAGGTTTGTGCCAGTTCTAAAAATCTGAGGGCCTGTCCCTGTATCTTAGGTGCTATAGGCATAAAAGAATTATAAGACTCTATAAAGGCTCTGTCCCAAGGAGCTTATAATCTACTTAAGATAAAGCTGGTATAAAAAACAACTTAAAAATAGCACACAAGTAGGATTACTGCCATATAATGGTATAAAGTGCTCAGTTTATGTGCTCAAACAAGAATAACTGCACATATGTCAAGTTCTCTGCAGGACCATCATGTGAGGTGGCTTTTATCCTCCTCACCCCTACAGGTACAGGTGAAAGAAACTGCGACTCAGAAGTTAAACATTTTCCCATGGTCACGGGGCTACACGGAAAGGCCAGGATTTGAACCCAAGCTTCTGCTTCCACCCATCTTCATTAGGAGTCAAGTTATATCGTGGGTCTCAACCATGGCTGCTCACTGGAATCACCTGGAAGCTTCACAAGTACTGATGTCTGTGTCCCAAGCCCAGAGGCTCTGATATCATTGTCTGGGTGTGGCCTAGCCTTAGACCTGCAAGAGCTCCCTAGGCAGTTCCCCTGTATGAAGTTGAGAACCACTGATACAGAGTGATCTCACCTCCCCACCCCCAATGGAGGTGCTGTGGTTTGAACAGCAAAACTCATGTTGAGATTTAACTGTCCTTGCACCACCTGCAGAGCCTGGGAGCTCCCGGCCCAGCCAAGGATGTTGGATCTCATGGTCCTCAGTACTTTTTTGACACCCCATTCCCCTCAGTAAAATAGTGTGACCCCTTCCCCACCAAAAAAAAAAAAAAAAAGAAATTTAGGGGTGAGGGATAGCATTAGGAGACAAACCTAATGTAAATGACGAGTTAATGGGTACAGCACACCAACATGGCACATGTATACATATGTAACAAACCTGCACGTTGTACACATGTACCCTAGAACTTAAAGTATAATAAAAAAAATTATATCAGACTCTCCATAGTTTGGAAAAAAAATTCCATTTTGTAAAATAAGTAGATTGTACTAGATTCACTTTTCATGTCTAAACATTTTCTGTGATTTTATGAATTCGATTAAATATCAATTGAATTTCCTTTCCAAATAAATGAATTCCAACATGAAAAAAAAAAAGAAATTTAACTGTCATGATGATGGTATTAAAAGGTAGGACCTTTAAGAGATGATGAGGTTATGAGGGTTCAGCCCTCATGAATGGATTAATGCCGTTTTCTTGGGAGTGGATTAGTTATCCCAGAAATGGAGCTCCTGATAAAAAGGATGACTTTGGTCTGATTTCCTCTCTGTCTCATGTGCTGGGTTCTGCCTTCTGCCATAGGATGACCCTTGCCAGATGCCAGCGCCATGCCCTTAGACTTCCCAGCCTCTGGAACTGTGACCCTAATGAATTTCTGTTCATTATAAACTACGCCGTCAGTGGTATTCTCTTATAGCAAGCAGACAAGGGACGAGGACAGTGGGCAAGGGTATAATAAACAACCTTTAAAGAAAGATACTATTAATCAAAAGCTAACATTCAGCTAGGTCTTGCCATGCACCACCTCGCTCACTTAACTGTCACAACAGCCCATCAGCTGGGTGTTGCTATTATCCCCCATTTTACTGATGAAGTAATTGAGGTAGGTTAAGTAGTAAGTGGGGAAAGCAGCATTTGAATCCAGGTACTTCTGACATTGGACTCCTCACACACAAGTCTGCTGTATTGTCTCCAACTAAGTCTCAGAAGTGATTTCGAAAGTCATACAGGCTAGGCACGGTGGCTCACTTCTGTAATCCCAACACTTTGGGAGGCCAAAGTAGGAGGATTGCTTGAGCCCAGGAGTTTGGGAGCAGCCTGGGAAACATAGGGAGACCCTGTCTCTACAAAAATATAAATAAATTCATTAGTCAGGTGTGGTGGTGCATGCCTGTACTCCCAGCTATTTGGGAGGCTGAGTGGGGAGGATCACTTCAGCCCAAGAGGTCATGGCTGCAGTGAGCTGTGATCATGCCACTGTACCCTATCCTGGCCGAGACAGCAAGACTCTTAAAAAAGAAAAAGTCACACAACAGATTATTCATGAGTTAAAATAAACATGACATCTACCAATCATCTCAGTGAATTACTGGTGAAAATTGCCTAACAATTTTGTGCTTTGTGCTCTGGTCTTGTAACACAATGCCACAGACAAGTTAAGATCCAACAAGTGCCAACTCATTGAAGCAGGTAAAGATCAGCCAAGAAAAAAGTATGCAAGTTCAACTTCTATTTGCCACTGTGCTTGAGAAATGTCAGACAGTGCCAGCAAATTCCCTGTTCTCCTCCAGGCTCAGAAATGAACCTGTAGCTCCAGGAGTTTTCATGATTCAGACCTGATATTCAGAAGCTAAGCCATGCCCCTGAGGTAGGAGCAGTCAGGTTTTTGAAGTTTTTGCAGTTACGCAGGCACTCAGTGAGTTGACCATAAATCCAGAGCCATGAGGATGGACGAGAGAGAAGAGAAGGATGTCCCAGTCTTGCTTAGTGGGAAGGAGGAGTCTAGGAAAGGGTTCCAAAAATACTACATTTAGGGTACTTTTTGGTCCAGAAACAGCTGCTCTAAGCCCTTCCTGAAGCCTGGAGGGTCAAGCAGGGCTGAAAAACATGCAATTCATGTAGAAGGCCCTCAAGCTGGGAAAGCCTTCTACTCTCTTTGGCACAAATCAAGAACCAGATGGTTCCTGCCTGCCAGTGGTCAGAGATGAGGAAAGCACAGGTCAGTTCCTGAGTTATCTAGGTCATAACCATGTTGGGGACTTAAAGAGCAGGGTTGCTATCTTGGGTTGGATCCTTTATCCAAGGACCTCCACCAGGAGGGATCAAATGTCGTTTCCTCAGCCCTAGGAGGTCAGGGTGCCATGAGCAGCTCCTCCCACAGCAGCCTGTCTTGTTCTGTGCCAGCCCCAACTTTCCAGTGGCCGTCTGCCCCAGTCAAGGGGAGCTAGAAGACCTTGAAATAAGCCCTCTACAGTGAGGCTGGCATTGTCATGCCAGCTGATGTTGTGAAGTGCACCAGAAACCAAATCTAATAGGATTGTGTAGTGTACCCTTTGGAGATAATGAGTGCAGAGATTGGCTGGCTGGTCTGCTTTTTCAAATTGTTTTCTTTAACAGGACCCCTCATTTTTTTCCAGGTGAATCTCAGGCAGTATGGATCACTGCTATTAGGCCTCCTCACTTTGGCCTAATCAAATAGTTTTACTAAAGGCGTGGAAACAGTCTCAGCCTCTGTGAGGAGGAAACATGTCTTAAAACTTCTTCACCTTCTGCAAGGCCTGGCGTCAGACAAATAATAGGCACTCAATAGCAACTCATAATAATACAAAGTTTATACATATCTATATGTATACATGTTATAATTTTTGTGTGGTGCTTTATCATTCACAAAGTGCTTGTTTTTTTCATCACTTCACTTAACTCTAACAATAATCTTTTAAGATATTATTACCCTCTTCATTTTATTCAGAAAAGTATGGCTTAGAGAGGTTGAGTGACTTATCCAAGATCACACAGCAGAGCTGGGACCTGACTCCAGTACCCAGGATCTCCATCTTGGCTTTTTGCTTCTCCCACAGCCACATGCTGCCTTGATGGGACATAGCCCCTGCGCTTACGGAGCTGAAGTTCATCAACAAGCTCACAGTGAAGGACATCCAGACTCCTCCGAGGGAACACATACCAGATCATCTGCCTTCTGGGCTTATAGGCCATGGTTTTGTACCAAGAGGTATGAGAGGACAGCAAAAGGTGGGGGACAAAACCTGCCACTTCTGTTCGGCAGCTGCAGTATGGCTCAGGTGGGTCTGGAGAGCCCAGCCGGGCTGGGGAAACAGCTTTACTTACTGTGTTAGTGAGGGGGCGCCACTGCTTATGTTTAGCTGTGGTTTGCTACAAGGGTAGGATGGGGCATTTCACGCCCCTCCTCCCAATCAAGGCTCCTTCCTCCTCTTCTCTTTTCTTTTGTTAGTTTCATTTCATGCTATGAATCACCAGGTGGCAGGAGGGGCGGCAAAAAGTGCCCTCTACCGGCTCTGACTATCCCGCTGTTGCTCATAGCTGCCCCTAAGGAGCTGCGGTTCTCAACTTTGGTTGCCCATCAGAACTGCCTGTGCAGCCTATTAAACAAGGATGTCTGCCCCACCCAGGGCTACTCACTCAGACTCTTCCAGAGAGGGACTCAGCCCTTTGTTTTGCAAAGCTCCCTAGGAATTTCTGATGCATAGCCAGCAGCTCAGGGAAAAGTCTAAGCAAAGCTTCAAAAGTGCAGCAGTGTACAAAGGACCCCAGACTTCTGTCCCAGGCTCAAGTGTGCCACAGACTAGAAGTCACTACCTTTACACCTGTTACTTAACCTGCCTGAGTTGCAGTCTCCTCAAACGTAAAAGTGAGTGAAGCCGGGTGAAGAGTTGCTGTAAAGAGTTAAGATATTTCTGCAGCAAGCGCTTTGTAAACTAAACATCTATAGAAATGTTGCAGCACACACATTACCACTGACTATATATTGTAGCATAATTTAGCAGTTTATCAACCTGCCTTCCCCATTACACCAAGCGCCTCCCGGTTAGACTTGACATCTTGGAATCCCGAGCGCCTAGTAGGAAAGATGACTAATAAATGCTTGTTAAATGAATATTAGCAACCCGCCAAAAAACCGTGAGGGTAGAAAGAGAAAGCCATGGAGAGGTGAGGAGGGAGGTTATTTTAACAGTAAATCCAAATATACAGCAGCCACACGAGAAGCACAGCTGAGTCTAAAGGAAGGTCCTAAACAGGGCGAAGCCGCCACTGCAGAGAATGAAGTCAGCGCCCTGGCAGGTTGGGGGCAGCTCCCACTAAACCCCTGACAGCTGCTGCCCAGCAACTGTTTGGGGGCAGGGCGACAGCAAAGGGGCAGCTTCCCGGCCGCTCCGCGCCCTCCCCAGGGCCCAGCCTCCCGGAGACAGGGTGTCAGTGGCATGTGCTATTTCGAACGGCGCGTCCCCTGCCAAGCGCTGAGGGGTGGCGTCGCTGGCAAGGGACATGGCGCGACCCATGAGTTGGGGGCCCCCCGAGGGGCTCGAGCCGAGGCTGCAGGAGGCTGGGCCGTGGGTCGGGACTCGGGGGTCGGGCTTGGCGCTAGCCTGGTCCCCATGCCCGGGAGCCGCTCCACCTCCGCCGAACCTCGGTACCTTGCTGCAACCCTCTTCTCCCCGGAAACATGCGCCTCCCGGGTTGCCTGGAAACGACGCCCCCGGTTGCATAGCAACGAGGATCCGGGTCCCCTGTTTGTTTCGCCCGCTGGGCGCGTGGACCCCTCCCGACTCGGACTCTCCAGGCCTCGCCGCTCTGCCTGGTGCCGCCTGCAGCGGCTGCTGTCTCCCCTTCCCGTGCGCTGCCCCGAATTCCGGCCTCGGCCCGCACTCACCTTTCTCAAGCCACTGCTATCCTTCACGTGCGACTTCGCTGAAAGGCGCCACCAAACCCGCGCCTCAACTCCGGGCGTTGGTTTACCTTCTCCGCATGCGCAAGGCGGGATGAGCCCGGAAACTAGCCGGCCTTCCTCACAATGGAAACCCACGCCGGGAGCGCATGCGCCCCGCATTATCTATTGCGTTTCTTTTTTCCCCCCAAGCGTTCCCACCGAGAGAAGAATGGGATCGGAGTTCCAGCAGAGAACGGAAGTCTCTGGCTGGAAAGGGGAAATAAATGACCATATCTGGGCTGCAGAGTGGGTAAACTGGATCTTTAAAATCGGAGTGGAAGCTAATGCCCCTCTTGCCACCGCTCGGCATTTTGGGTAATGTAGTTCTCGAGCTACAAATGTTTCCTGGGGCATTGTGGGCAATGTCGTTCTAACCTGGCCGCTAAAGAGCACCTGGTCTTCCTAGAAGCTTCGCGCTAAAAAGGCACGAAAGAGAAAGGTATTAAAGGAGCAATTAAAGGCACACTGCGCTAGGAAAACGCATGCGCTCCCCCAGAGAGAAAATTCGTACCTGAATACTGTAGATGGCTCCCAAATGCTAGTTCAGAATTTTAGAGAAGGAGAGAAACCAACTCCCACTCTCCTTTTTCTGCCACAAAGGCAGTGATAGGGACAGGGGGCAGATAAATGCTAGGTAGAAAAGGGCGGGTCCCTAGTGAAACCCCACTCGCAAGCCAAAAAGCCTGAAATTGTGGCCCAAAGTGAGAACTTCTATTCATGTTTTCCCAGTTGAATGTTCTCTTTTCCTAAGCCACCCATGTCTCTGCCCTGCCTCATCCTGTGCCTGGAAAGACCCCAGACTCATCTGGCAGAGAGGAGAAGCAGCTGGATGAGAGGACGACCATGGCTGGATGTCAGAGAGAAGCAGCTTGTCTTCAGAGGGACAGTCCGAGGCATAACTTCGGAGACGAATCTGGCCGGAGACAGCTGGACTTCAAGGGAAGACTACATACCCGCCTGTCCCACCCCCCTCTTTTCAGCTCCCCTTCTCTCTGAAATCCACTTTCATCAGCAATAAAATCCCAGGCATTTGTCCTTTAATTTGTTCGTGCAACTTTATTTTTCTTGGATGCTGGACAAGAGCTCGGGAGCCACCAGTGCGGATACAAAGGCTGTCACGCTGGCCCTTTGCCCTCGCTGGTGGAGGGCAACCGCGGGCCCACTGAGCTGTTAACACTTAAGCCGTCCACGGACGGCAGAGCCTAAAGAGCACTGTAACATGCCCTCTGGGGGCTTCGGGAGCCTCAGGCACCCTGCCTGGACGCTGCCACGGGGCCTGAACGGAATTCGTTCCTGCCGGTGCCCGAAAGCACACACTCTGGCTCCTGCACCCACTCACCTGCATGCTCCCTCCCATGAGGGGTGGAACGCAGTGAATCTTGAGTGAGTGGAGTGTGATCCTACCGGTGCCGAAAACCGGCTGGCTTGTTCCAGCGCTTGTGCACTCCAGTTCCCGCCTCCTTCACTTGCGTACTCCCTCCCACGAGAAGTTGAGAGCAGCGGGCTGAGTAAACGGGGCACCCCTGTTGTGAGTCCTGTGAAAGGGTCAGGGCAATATCCTGCTTCAGCAGCACCGTGAAGGGGAATGAATAGGGCTTCCGGATGAGGTGATCCCTTGCCTGTCGTGTGATCCTGAGCACACAGCTTCATTTCTCTGGGCCTTCACTGCTTGACATTCAAGAACTATAAAGGACCTAAAAATAGCACTTCACAGTAGGTGTGAAGTTTCAAGGAAGCAACAATCATGAACATTAAAAAAAAACAAAAAAAATCCACGTTGCTGACTGAATGTTTTTATAACCATCAAGAGCTGTCATAGGAGAGCTTCCTTTTGATGTTAAAACTTGTTTCTCAAACTCAGCCCTCTAAAACGTAACTCTTCCCTCCCACCCCCAATCATTCAGCCTTCCAATTCTGCCTTCCTCCCAGAATACACACTGTGTAGGCTCCCAATCTGTCACCTCACCCAGTTGTTTCTTTCCATCAAATGTTCCTCAGACACATCCATCTTCATCTGAGCTCTTGTCACTTCCTGCCCCTCAGCTAAGAGTCCTTCTTCCAGAACAGGCTCTGGTAGCATCCTGAACCTCACCTTCCAGCGTTTCTAACAGTTTCAATTTTACATTTGCTTGTTAGATCCTTTCTGACGTGCAGGATTACAAATCTCAGGTCACAGACTTTCCTGGGAAAGAAATTTAAACTTTTTTTTTCTATGACAAATTAATTTCTTTTCAACCCTGTTTTCCATGTGGGTAGCAGAAACAATCTCAGACAGTTCAGGGTTCTTCCCATCCTTGATTTTCAGGTTGTATACACCTTTTGGAAAATGAACATAGGGCCAAAATTGGGAGAGAACATTTATCTAATCCTGGCCGGGGGCAGTGGTTCACGCCTGTAATCCCAGCACTTTGGGAGGCTGAGGCTGACAGATCACTTGAGGTGAAGGAGTTCACGTCCAGCCTGGCCAGAACAATGAAACCCTCTGTCTCTAAAAATACTAAACAAAACTAGCCGGGTGTGGTGGTGTGTGCTGTAATCCCAACTACTCAGGAGGCTGAGGCAGGAGAATCACATGAATCCAGAAGGCAGAGGTTGCAGTGAGCCAAGATCACACCACTGCTCTCCAGCCTAGGTGACAAAGTGAGTGAGACTCCATGTAAAAAAAAAAAAAAAAGAAAGAAAGAAAGAAAAAAGAAAAGAAAAAGAAAAAAAGAAAATTCATCTAATTATCACTGTCAGTCATTTAAGCTGGCAAATTCTCCCTGCCTAATCTTCTGTCACTTGTCCACACAGATTGCCACTGAAGATACCTGGGAAATCGAGCTTCTTCTGGGTCTTTGGCCAATGTGTCCCCATGCTCCCCAGGCAGCAACAGCAGCGTTGGTCTGGGGGAAGAAGGCATAGAGTTCCTTCCTCAGGGACCCACCAGCACCAATGCATGTATCTCTTTTCCCTTAAGTCTCCCTGTTTCTCCGAAATCAAGTGCCCTGAATTTTTTCTATTCCCTGTGGACTGGCTTATGAAACGGAAAAGCCTTGAAGCGACTTCCTTTTTTCTGCATCCTGTGTCATAGCCATAAACTCCGCAGTAGAGGGGCACCTCTGGTTTTGCTCATTGTGATATTGCCAACACCTAGTATCATGCCTGGCTGACACACTATGGGTACTCAATAAAGACTGGTTCAACAATTAATTACTGAGTCTCCCTCCTTCTAGTCTGTCCCACTCCAACCCATCCAGTAAGTGTCTTCCAGAGGAAACCTCTAAAAGTATGGTTATCACTCCATAGTTCAAATGCAAACACATGCTATTGTGCTGCCAGACCAATCATCACCCAAGTTTAACCACCTTGGGTTCAAGGCCTCTCCTAAATGGATCCATTTTATTTCCTACCACATATCCAAGTACAGTACTTGAGATGCGTGGCCTGTCAGGCAACCTGTCTTTCAAACAACAATCAAAGTTCCTGCTACGTGCCAGGCACAATGTGGCACTCTTACACTCTGAGAGCAAAAGTAACGAGAACAATTATGGTTCCTACCATCATGAAGTTTACAGTCTAGTGGAGAACCAGACATCAGATACTTATAAATAGATAATTAAATGATTACAGTTCTTTGAAGTGGTTTGGAGGACAATTACAGTTTGCTGTGTGGGCTAAATTTAAACCAGGGACCATGAAAAGGGCTCCAGAGGAAGTGACATTTAAGGTGAGACTGAAGTTTACCTTGGAGGGTTTGAGACAGGAGGGGGAAGAGTTTACATTTGAGGGTTTGAGACAGGAAGGGGAAGAGGGAGCGGGGAGAGGAAAGTGGTCCGGGCAGAAGTTCTGAAACCAGCCAGAGCGGGTATGTTTGAGGAATTGAAAGGCCAATGTGGTGGGAGAGAAGATAAAGTGAGACCATGATGGTCAGCATGGGCCAGATGGTACAAGACTTGGGGTCAAGTTTCCTCATCCAGAAACTCTCTCCCTCATTCATGGCCTCAGGAATGACCCCTGGTTGGGGCTCAGAGAATGATACCCCAAAGTATGGTGCTTTAGTATTGTTTCTGAGCAAATAGGCTTACTGCCTGATGCACATAGAAGCCAATACTATGGTACCAGCTTTTGAGTACAGAAAGGCTTTATTGCAAGGCCACCCAGCAAGGAGACTGGAGGCATGGCTCAAATCTGTCTCCCTAATTTTCCCTAACTGGGCCAAGTTTTAAGGGGTCAGAGGGTGATGTGGTTTGGCTGCATCCCAACCCAAATCTCATCTTGAATTCCTACATGTTAAGGGAGGGACCCAGTGGGAGGTAATTGAATCATAGGGGCAGGTCTTTCTTGTGCTGTTCTTGTATTAGTGAATGAGTCTCATGAGATCTGGTGGTTTTGGGAAACAGGAGTTTCCCTGTACAAGCTTTTTGTTTTTGCCTGCTGCCATCCGTGTAAGACGTGATTTGCTCCTCCTTGCCTTCTGCCATGATTGTGAGGCTTCCCCAGCCACGTGGAACTGTAAGTTCAATTAAACTTCTTTCTTTTGTAAATTGCCCAGTCTCAGGTATGTCTTTATCAGCAGTGTGAAAACAGACTAGTACAGAGGGCAAGGAAAAGAATTAGGAATTTTTGCTTGACAGGGTCTGATTGGAGGGCTTCAAATTTGATTACACAGGTATGTTGAGGTGGATTTTCGCCCTGGATCTTTCTGGTCAACAGACCCTTCGCTCCTGAAAGAGTTCTAGCATTTAGGTTCTGGTCATGTCTAGGTCTTCTCGGTACTACAGGGAGGAATCATTGGTTCTGGGTGTTGTTAGATGTCAAAGCATTTTCTATTGTGCATGTCCTGCTGACATGACTTGGAGTTTCAGCTCTGTCATACCTACAAGAAAACATGACATTCTATTATCAAAAGAGTAGGCCCAGTTTGGATTGGTCCTGAGGTTACAGCATGTTGAGCACTTTTGAATGAAAAGAAATGGGAAGGTCTTAGAAGCTGCCTTAGAACCAAGGACTTTCTAACCTTCTCTTGCCCACTGACCCCCACCATAAGTGCAGGTAGAAGCTCTCTCTAGAAGTTCCCTTATCTCAGAAAATTTCTTTCAAAAGAAATGCAATTGTCTCAAATCCCCCTTTACAGGAAACTCATCAAATAACCAGGAAAGATTAACCACTGGAGAAGAATAAAAACTAAAAGTCATCAACTCACCACTACACCTAGAGAGACTTTTAATCTATTCTTCTGAGGGGAGACTTTATGTGCATAAGACAACCTTTGTTCACAATGGAGTTCTGCCCCTCACCTTCCCACAATTTGTTGCCACCTCCTCCAGAGCTCATAAGAACTTTGTCCCAAAGCATTGTCTGTTCTTGGGGCTCATTCATTTCCCCTAAAAATTATTTGCTAGCCCTCAAAATTGCCTACATTTCCCCCATCTCCCTCTTTCCCGGGTGCCATTTAAGTAAGCATCAGCCACCTGTTCCTTGAGCCTCATATTTTGTATGACTCCTGTGCACACTTGCACACTAACACACTTGTATGTCGTTTCTCCTGTTATTCTGTCGTTTGTCAGTTAATTTCAGCATATCTTTAGAGGGCAGAGGAGAAACTTTTTTGCTCCATACCCTCATTCAGTTCTCAGCAAAAAAAATCAGCTCCTCAGAGATGCACTCTCTAAGTGCCCTGTCTAAAGTAGCCGTTCCTCCAATCCCCAGCACCTCTGTCTACCTTGCTCTGATTTGTTGCATTCATAGCACTACTACTCTGGAATTTTCTTCTTAAGTGTTGCTTGTCTCTGTGCTCCCACCACCCCCAGTACAGTGTAAGCTCCAAAAGAGCAGAAACTGTGTCTTTCTTGTTGACTTTTTCTATCTCCAGTTTTTAGAATAGGGCTTGGCACACAGGAAGTACCCAATCAACATTTGTTGGATGAATGAAATGCCTGGGGAATAACATGAATCGATATTTCGTTCAAAGCGGATCACTGGCTGCTCTGTGGAAAGTAGATTAGGAGGAGGAGGCCAGGCTGGAAGCAAGGAACAACTGGCAAGCTACTTCGTTGGTGCATGAGAGAGATGAAATGCCCTTTTGCATATTAACTCCTCATAAGAGTTCAGTGAGTTAGTTCTACCCCTGTCATCACTCCCTCTGTTTTACAGATGAGGAAACTAAGGCATAGAGAAGTTCATACAGTCAATCACCTGGGTGGTGCTAGGATTTGAGCACACAGTCTGACTTCAGATTCCATGCTCTTGGCCACTATGCCATACTACCTTTTGTACCTGTAACTTTTATTTTTCTCTCCAAGCTTTTGCTTACATTGTTTCTCCTTCTGGAATGCCTTTCATTCTCCTTCTCCTCTGAATACTGCCCGCCTGTCAAAGTCCCTCTCACTCACACATCCTGTTCATCCTGCCCGTTTGTCTTGATACCTTATAGTCCACACCACAAGTCTTTTGCATGATTCCTCAGAGTATCTTATCTTACAGATATCCACAAAGAATCATACACTATCTGAGCTGGAAGAGAAATAGAAAATACAAAATAAATTTATAGGAGGCCATTGGTTTGGCCTGAGCTCTTGCGCTAGGCCTAACAGATCAAGCTAAAAAGAGTTAGTCCTGCTGAAGTTCCACACCAATGAGCTGAAACTAAGATCTTTATGACCTTCTGAGAGAGAGAGAGAGTGTGTGTGTGTGTGTGTGTGTGTGTGCGCGCGTGTGTGTTGGCGGGGAGAGCTAAATTCCCAAAAAGGCAAGTTTTACATGGCATGATAAAGAAGTACCCTCCACTTTAACCTTTACAAGAAAAGTAATTTTGAGATTACCAAATGACCAATCCCCTTTTTGTTCTGTTTCTGTTTTCCTCAGTCCTTTTCTGTCTATAAAACCAAGCTCCCCTGTTCAGCTCATTGGAACAATCATTATATTTTATAGTGTGAGGCGCTGCCCAATTTTATAGAATTGCACCCTAAGTCCCAGCTACTCTGGAGGCTGAGGCAGAAGGATTACTTGAGCCCAGGAGTTCCAGGATGCACCTGTGATAGCAATGATTGCTACGATTGCACCTGTGAATAGCCACTGCGTTCCAGCCTGGGCAACATTGCCAGAGTCCGTCTCTTAAAAACAAAAACAAAAAACAAACAAAAAAAAACCTTTAAACTAAATTTGTTGTGATTTTGCCTTTGACAAAGATGAAAGGGCAGGGAAGCCAATGTGAATTGCCCCAAATCACAGAGCGAAACGGTAGTAGTCAGGACCAAAACGCTGTCTTAGCTGTTTTCTTAGTTCCTCTGCCCATCTGCCTCTGTATTTTTCACCAGGCCATCCAGCAGTGTCTCTTAAAGGGTGGCCCGAGAAACACCTGACTTAGAATAGCGTGGGGCACACTCTGTCTACGCAGACCCGAGGAATCTGCATTTTAACAAACTCATTGGGAAATTGTCGCGCACACCAAGGTTTCAAAGACCAGGGTCCCGTGACACAGTGCCGCACAGTTGTCAAAACAAGTGCTGTCCAATTGCTTTGGTTTTAAGTTCCCACTGCGTCATGGGAAATGTAGTTTCGAGTCTCCTCTCTCCCGACGCCCCCGCCAATCCCCGGGCGCTTTACGGAACGAGCCGAGTCAATCCGGAAATAACCGAGTGTTCGTGGCGGGCCCTTTCCTGTCCGGCTGCATTCTGGGAAAGGTCTATTTCCGTTAGGTGCTGGAGGCAGTGGCGCGCGGCTGTCCGCATTCCCACGTGAAGCGCTACGCGAGCATCGCTCGACTGGCGGCTCCCAGCTCGCAGCGGAGCAGTCCCGGCAGCAGCGGGGGACCGGAAGTGGCTCGCGGAGGCTCAGAAGCTAGTCCCAGAGTCCGGCGTGTGGCGCCTCGGAGCGCGGCGACGGCGCCATGTCCCTAATCTGCTCCAGTGAGTGTTGGCTGCGGCCGAGCGCGGGTCGCAGGAGGCCGGAGAGCGGCGCGGGAGCGTGTGCGGGCCACTGCGGCGCCGGGGCCGGGGTGGCGGCGGGAATGAGGCGCTCCAGAGGCTGAGCGGCGGCCTGTCAGCCCCGGAGCCCTCCCCTCGGAGCGGGGTGCATTTGCGCAGTGCTCTGCAGTTTACATAGTGCCAGAGGTTTATTGTCGCAGGCATTACTGAGGCAGGTCGCCTCATTCTCCCGAGTGGAAAACAGGCCTGAACAGAGGGAGCTGGTGCAGGGGAAACAGCCTTGATATAAGAGTGAGGAAATCCGAAGTCTTGTCCAGGGTCCGCCTCCTATTGGCTTTGTGAATTGGCTTAAGGCTGTGTGCCTTGGTTTCCCCATCTGCAAAATTGAGAACATTGCACTGGATATTTTGCGAGGCCTCGCTCGGATAGTCGCAGGTTTTGCAATTTGCAAAGGTCACATGATGAGTTAGAGGTAGGCAAGGCTGGCAGCTAGGTATATGGCTCCCAGCCTTACAGTGTATGACTAATTAAAAACAGCGCACATTTATAAATCCCTTATTGGTTTACAACGCGCTCCCAAGTCTATGATCTCATTTTATGCTCACAAGAATTCCCTAAAGGAGAAAAGATCCTGGTGTTGCAAATGAGGATGCAGGGCTCAGGAAGAGCGGGGCTTATCTAAGGATGCGTAGCTAGTCAGTGGCAGAGCTGGATGACGTAGTTAGGTGACACGGAGTTTGGACCCTGAATCCATGCTTTTCCATACCTTCCACTATCTTTCCCTTTGATATTTTATCATGACGTACAGACGTTTTCCTTTCCCTTTTCGTTGTTTCATCAGATTACTCGTTTCCCCTCCCTTTTGCTATTCACCTCCTTCTCTTCTCAGAACCTGTGCATTGACCCAGAGAGGGGGAAGAAGGAAGGGAAATGATGGAAAAGGAATCCCTCACATTGAAGAAATTACAGCTCGCAAAGTACCTTCACATTCATTGTTTCCTTCCAGTCTTGGGAAAGCTCTCTTTTACGTTCCCCAGCACCATGTTTCCTGGCAGGGTTCACTCATTCGTTAGATGTTTACCGAGTGCCCCGGGGGCATCTGCATTGTACTGGAAGTGAGAGACCAGCTGTAATCCTTATCCTCAAGGGGCGCACGGTCTACGCAGGCAAGAGTGTAAATGATACCTCTATTGCGGGTTGTTGTGAAGATGAATTACTGTACTGTATGCCTAGAATTGTGCTTGGCACATAGACATGTGCCATGTAAATATTTTTATTGTAATGATTGCCACTTTGCTCCTTGGAATGTTCCAGGTGATAAGTGTCTGTATGCTAATCAGTTGACTGGTAGCTGGCAGACCTCAATAGCTTCAGGATGGGGACTGGTCACCTAGAAAGACTAAAGGGTATTAGAAGGTTGGGATTTTCAGTCCTACCCCCCACTTACCTGGGGAACGAGAGGAGCTGAAGTTGTCACTAGTGACCAGTGATTTATTGAATTATGCCTTTGTAATGAAGTTTTCATAAAAATACAAAAGGGCGGGATTCAAAGAGCTTCTGTATAGCAGAACATGTGGGCGTTCCTGGAGGGTGGGGTGCCCAGGGAGGGCATGGGAAGCTCTGTACTCCTTCTCCCATACCTCATCCTATGCACCTCTTCATCTATACCCTTTGTAATATCCTTTATAATAAATTGGTCAACATAAGTGTTTCCCACAATTCTGTGAGTCACTGTTGCAAATTAATTGAACCCAAAAAGGGGGTCATGGGAACCCTGATTTACAGCTGGTAGATCAGAAGAACAGGTCAAACAACCTGGAGCTTGCGACTGGCATCTGAAGGGGCGGGGGAGTCTGGTGGGACTGAGACCTCAACCTGTGTGATCTGACACTACTATCTCCAGGTACCTGGTGTCAGAATTGAATTGGAGGACACGCGGATGGTCACATCTGAGGTCACAGAAGTATTTTGTTTTGTGAGAGGATAGGAGAAACTGAGTTTGTTATTCCTATATTCTCAGACTTTATAATTTCTTTGATAATCCCTCTGGAGCTATAGACTAAGATGGAAGGGAGGGATTTGAATGGCTTCATGTGTGTCTCCATGTCATGGAGTAAACTGTATTCATAGAATACACAATCATTGTTCAGATATGAGGTGGTGATAATGGACTGCTGTTCTCTAGGTACTTGGCACATAGTGGTTGTTAATAATTATTCGTTGACTATCTGATTGTCAGGAGACTAAAGGAAAAGCTAGTTCCACAGCTGGAAAGCATTCTGGGGCCAGTACAGAACTGGCTTAGGGTCAGATGTCTTGCTTTCTGCTAGTTGATTGTGAGGATGCCTAGTCTTGTTGGGGCTAATAGCAGATGAGGAATCCTCTAGGCTCAAGATTGCCTTCACTCCAAGCTCACTGCCGGCCTTTTCTCTACAGTCTCTAATGAAGTGCCGGAGCACCCATGTGTGTCCCCTGTCTCTAATCATGTTTATGAGCGGCGGCTCATTGAGAAGTACATTGCAGAGAATGGTACCGACCCCATCAACAACCAGCCTCTCTCCGAGGAGCAGCTCATCGACATCAAAGGTGCCTATTGGCTGCCTTAGTCTAGGGCCATCTTAGCTCAGAGCCTGAGAGGATGGGAGGTGGTGGGCTGTTTATGGCTAAAAGGAAAAGATGTGACGGCAGGGGAGGTCCCTGGGTTATGCTCTTCATACCTGCTTTCCCTTTTGGCAGTTGCTCACCCAATCCGGCCCAAGCCTCCCTCAGCCACCAGCATCCCGGCCATTCTGAAAGCCTTGCAGGATGAGTGGGTGAGTTCCTGCAAGAGAATCAGCATCTTCCCCACTTGAAGAGAGTGCATCGCTGAGTTAGGACTTGGGGGTGGGAAGGATGGAGCATTATTTAGAGGGTAAACTTTGTGACATCAGGGATTTGTTTTATTCTTTGTTGTATCCCCAGCACTGAGAGCAGTGCCTGGTACGTAGTAGGTGCTCTAGAATTATGAATTGAATGATTGAATACATCCTGCAGGACTGTCTGGCACAGTGCCTGACACAAAGAGGGCAATCAATAAATAGCAGCAGCAGCAGTGTTGTTATCCTCTTTTAGAGAGGTGACGGCATGACAGCTGGAATTTGCCAGTAAATTAGGGAAGGTGGGGATGGGAAAGAGCTGACTCCCACTCCTGTCTGTGTGCCCAGTGTTCGGCTTGGGGTAGGAGCTCAAGAGTGTCTGCTGGCACATTCATGGTGCTCGGATATTGTTTGGGTCACTGATACTGGTCTAGGCTGTGGGATAGGAAGCAGGATCCCCTCCCCAAGAGCTGACTCCACTGGGTGCTCCCTGCGCCCCCCACTTAAGCTCACAGTAATATTTGCCTCTCCCAGGATGCAGTCATGCTGCACAGCTTCACTCTGCGCCAGCAGCTGCAGACAACCCGCCAAGAGTTGTCGCACGCTCTGTACCAGCACGATGCTGCCTGCCGTGTCATTGCCCGTCTCACCAAGGAAGTCACTGCTGCCCGAGAAGGTGCAGCCTGTCCCCTGCCATCCCCCACCCTGGGCTGGTTCTGCTTTATAATATCCCATTTCTAACATCGTCTTTTCTCTCAGCTCTGGCTACCCTGAAACCACAGGCTGGTCTCATTGTGCCCCAGGCTGTGCCAAGTTCCCAACCAAGTGTTGTAGTAAGTGTCCCCCTTCCCTTACCAGCAGCCCATTTGTGTGCAGTGGCCCACAGAGCTGTCCTTATGCAGGTGTCTTTGGTGCTCTGTGCCCCTCACCCTCACCTTTCTTCTCTTCAGGGTGCAGGCGAGCCAATGGATTTGGGTGAGCTGGTGGGAATGACCCCAGAGATTATTCAGAAGGTAAGTCCTGCTCTCACCTGGTGGGAGTGCTGATGGGCCCTTACTTTTCACCATCTGTCTGGAGTCCATCGTGACTAAAATCGCTATGCTTTTGGGGGTTGAGTGGTGCAGAGCATGGATTCTGGGACCAGATTGCCTGGGTTTGTATTTTGATACCACTACTTGTAAGCTATATGACCTTGGCTTCCTTAGCCAATTTCCGAGTCTCATTTCTGTAGCTTCTAAACTGAGAGTATAATAATATCCACTTTATAGGCTTGATGTGGGAATCTAAACGATTTAATTACTGATAAGTGCACCTTTTAGCTCTTGCTGTTTTTGGGATTATTTGCAGATAGTAAACTACTTTTATATGTCTTCTTGCTTTTTTTCTGGAGGGCAATAGGACAGGAATGATAATCCTTACTTTACAGATGAAAGACACATCTGAGAGGCAGAGCTGGGCTCCTGGTTGCAAGTCCAGTTCGAGTCTCATTTGCAGGGCTTTTTAGTGTCTTTCTGAGCAGTTCAAATTGTCAGCATGTGTCTGAGCCCTTGGCATAGTGGCGTGTAGACCTATGGGAGCTCTGCAGTCCTGGCCTCTATTCCTGCTCTGCGATTTATCACCTCTGCGACCTTGGGCAATTGACTTCACTTCTCTGAGGCTCAGTGTCCTCAGCTGTAAAATAAGGTCATCAACACCCCCCTTATAAAGCTGGGATGAAAGTAAGAAGAGAGAATGCCTTTAAGCCTGTAATGTAGGAATTGGCAGATAGCAAGTTCTGGGTGTTGCTTGTGAAAGCACACATGTGACCAGCATCCGATGTGCTTTTCTCCTTGCAAGATAATTTGTCTCACATTGAGCCTATTCTTCCCCAGCTTCAAGACAAAGCCACTGTGCTAACCACGGAGCGCAAGAAGGTGAGTTCTCTTTTGAAGCCAGGAGAAAGAGCTGGCCTGGTGGGAGGCAGTTGACCCCTTAGGAGAAAGGGAGCTGGCTAATCTTGGATTCATTGCTGCTCTACTTTGGGGGCTTTTTTGTTTTCTCAGAGAGGGAAGACTGTGCCTGAGGAGCTGGTGAAGCCAGAAGAGCTCAGCAAATACCGGCAGGTGGCGTCCCACGTGGTGAGTGTCTGGGTCTTCACTGTCTTGGAGACAGCCCTCCTGTTTTGTTTCTGGGGTGGGCGGGCCAGCATGGGGAGTGCTGAGTACAGAGCTGTCCCGGGCTCCTGGCGGTGTTCCTGGCGCCGTTTCTTGCCTGGGCTGCTGAGCTGTCAGGGCTCCTCTTCCTGCCCAGCTATGGGTTTCCCAGTGATGCAGTGAGGGAGTTACCGCACCAGGCAGATAGCCAAGAGGTATGGATAAGGAGTAGAAGTAACTCTTGCTCCCCTGAGAACATGAGTGACTGGGGATGGCAGTAGGGGAGACCTGTGGCTTTGTGGCCTGCTGTGATTTGGCTGTGACAGGATTTGGTGTGTCTTTCTGCAAAGGGGTTGCATAGTGCCAGCATTCCTGGGATCCTGGCCCTGGACCTCTGCCCGTCTGACACCAACAAGATCCTCACTGGTGAGAGTCTGGGCCTAGCCCAGCAGGCCAAGGTGGGGAGGGGCAGCGGGGAATTTGCATGCTCCTTGTCCTCTTCGTGGGCATGGGGACAAAAGCATTTCCTTCAGCAAAAGGGCCTGGGTGGGCCTGACTCATTGTATCGTCTCTTTGGGTCTTCTCCAGGTGGGGCAGATAAAAATGTCGTTGTGTTTGACAAAAGTTCGGAACAAATTCTGGCTACCCTCAAAGGCCATACCAAGAAGGTCACCAGCGTGGTGTTTCACCCTTCCCAGGTAAGGGGTTCTTGCCACCCTTGGTTCTTCTTTCCTTGGCTGTTGTTTGTCCCTTACCACCCTACTGTCTCTGTGAAGTGGGGCTGAGAAAGAGCGCTGACTCCTGAGTGGACACTTGGAAGGGCTTCACTTTGGAGTTGTGGAGACTGCCCTTCACTCTGCATAGGACCTTCTAAAGACCACCTTCCAGCCAGGGAGAGAAAGGAAATGTGTAGTTTGACAAGCATATTCATTGAAATGTTTTATATTAGGAAAAGAAAAAATCTTATAGTGTTCGGCATATAAACTACAGAAAACAAAGCTCAACTCAATCTCACCTCACAGGTATGAGGAAGACAGATATATTTGCTTTCCCGTGACCCTCCAAGATGGGTAAAAGTCATATTGACTATTGAAAGTGTGTGGGTTGTAAACAGAACCTTTGGTTTACAGGGTAAAGGTAACTCATGGGACTGGATTAATGATATTATGGGATTCGAATTTCAAGCCTAAGACAGTTTGGGTTTGGGGCTGTAGGACAGTGGTTGGTTTAGTGCTTCCCAGTCGAGCTTTCCCTTGGACCTTAGGGAAATGAGAAATGTAAGAATGACATTGTGAATTTTTCATGACTAAAATACTCATATCGAGAGCACTGTTTTCTTGCTTATGGGGTATTAATAGTTAGGTCTCATGAAATTGTATTGATAAAAAAGATGGTAGTTATTTTTGCCTTGTGGCTTTTAATATCCTAACTAAACAAAAAATTGGTGAGTGACATGAAATTCTCTCCCTGCCCCAAATCTTTTGGAAAACTAACTTACCCTGGAAATCCATAAATGTGGGATGCACTGAAATACAGCCATGCAGCCCCTTCCAGTCCCAGTACTGCCCAGACCTGTGCCATACAGTAGAGTAGCAATTAGCTACATGTGGCTACTTAAATTTCAATGAAATAGAATGAAAACTGCAGTCCCTCAGTTGTACTAGCTACATTCGTCCTTTGGTCCTGGAAATGGGAAAATTGCTCTCTGTTGCAGTTAGCCTTTTTACCACTAGATGGCGAGGACGCCTCCACAAGCCCTGATGCTGTATGAGTTACGACTTTAATAGCGTTTACCATTGGCTGTCGTGGGCACCATTGGGTGGGTAGGTGGTTCCAGGGAGGGCAGGGCTGAAAAGTGAAGCAATTATTGGTAGTTGTGCGCATCCCCTGCCCCTTTTATAACATTGTTTTGATCTGTGTCTCTTCTCTGATACTCTGTCTTTGTTTTCCTTGTAGGACCTGGTGTTTTCTGCTTCTCCCGATGCCACTATCAGGATTTGGTCGGTCCCCAATGCCTCTTGTGTACAGGTGGTTCGGGCCCATGAGAGTGCTGTGACAGGCCTCAGCCTCCACGCCACTGGTGACTATCTCCTGAGCTCCTCCGATGATCAGGTGCGGTCCCAGCCAGTGCCCTGGAGAGGCCTGCTGGTCCCCAAGCTTGAACATCTTCCCACCCCAGCTGGTTCCCCAGAACCTCAAAGGAGAATGTTTCCTCTCTGCTGGGAGATGCTAGGTTTGCCAGGGTTTACCAAACCAGGGGCTCTGTCTACTTGAAAGGCCACCAAAGCCTGGGACCCACTTTCTCACTGACTCCATTGTCTCTCTCTCTCTCTTTTTTTACCCCCCCCCCCTCCGCCCCCCAGTACTGGGCTTTCTCTGACATCCAGACAGGGCGTGTGCTCACCAAGGTTACAGATGAGACCTCCGGCTGCTGTAAGTTGCCTCGTAGGCACTCAGCCTTTTTGTTTGCTATTTATTATTTACTTTTACATTTTATTTAGTTGTTTGCTTATTTGTTCTAAAGATACATTTGCCATCAGCACCTACCTAGTGCAGGCTTTGTGCTGGGTGCACTGAGGACCGTGAAGAACAAGGAACCTAACTTTGCTGCTCTTAGTCTCTCCCTGGTGGGCTCTGACCACAGGTCCGTCTTCCTCCTCCACAGCTCTCACCTGTGCACAGTTCCACCCTGATGGACTCATCTTTGGCACAGGAACCATGGACTCTCAGATCAAGATCTGGGACTTGAAGGTAGGATACGGTAGGCCTCCATCTGAGGCCCGGGGGGCCAGAAGGAGTGTTTGTGACAATGTGGCGCTGATTAGGTCCTTGTGGCACCTGGCACTGAAGGTGCCATCACTGGCTATGCCTGTGTGATATGATGGTGTGGTCTGGGGGGTCCCACTGGCTGTCCTTCCTGGAAGGACAGTGAGGGACATCTCAGGTAGGGGTTTGGTGAGCTCCATTTTCTTCCTCTCATGATCTGTGGGTGACGTATTTTACTACCCACCGCCACTGTAGGAACGTACTAATGTGGCCAACTTCCCTGGCCACTCGGGCCCCATCACTAGCATCGCCTTCTCTGAGAATGGTTACTACCTGGCTACAGCGGCTGATGACTCCTCTGTCAAGCTATGGGATCTGCGCAAGCTTAAGAACTTTAAGACATTGCAGCTGGATAACAACTTCGAGGTATGCCCTTCCCCCACCCCACCCAGCTTTCCATTGCGTCTCCTTGTTTGTCGATTATTTATTGAATTAATCTAATTGCTTCTGCTTATCCGCAATTGCCCCACAGTTTCTGTTCCCCTTGTGTGACCTTCTCTCTTTCTGTTTCTGGCAGGTAAAGTCACTGATCTTCGACCAGAGTGGTACCTACCTAGCCCTTGGGGGCACGGATGTCCAGATCTACATCTGCAAACAATGGACGGAGATTCTTCACTTTACAGGTAGAGGCTGGTCCTGGGCTCCTGGGGTCTCTAGTGCCCAGGCCCGGAGGGAAGCCTCACTGGGTTAGGAATTTGGTTACCACCTGAGACAGAGCTTTATGGCTAAGGAAGCAGACTGAGTCAGACTGCGTGGCAGTGGATGCTAGTACTCGCTGTGCCACTTCCATGCCCTGTGGCATTGGGCAGGTTACTGAAGGGAGAGAAAACTCCTCCCTCTGAAGGTTTGATAACTGAATCTAAAATCAATGAACATTAGACAGAGTGACAGGAGGAAAGCCGTTTGAATTACGTGCGTATGCACGGGAGGCCCACGTTATATCAGACCTGCAGAAGGGTCGGATGATTGAAGCTTATACGGTCTGTATATCCCTTAATAATGGGTCTGTTCTGAGAAATGTCTCGTTAGGCGATTTCGTCATGTGTGACCATTGTAGGGTGAACTCACGTATCTGAATGGTGTAGCCTGCTACACACCAAGGCTGTTGCTATAACCTTGGTGTAGTCTATTACTGCTCCTAGGCTGCAAACCGGTACAGCATATTACATGTAGTGAATACAGTTATAACACAGTGGTATTTGTGTATCTAAACAAATGTAAATATAGAAAAGGTTCAGTAAAAATAAGGTAGAAGAGATTTTTTTAAATGGTACACTGGTGTATTGCTTGCTGTGAATGGAGCTTGCGGGACTGGAAGCTGCTTTCAGTGAGTGAGTTGTGAGTGAGTGTGAAGGCCTAGGACATTACTGTACGCTCCTGTAGACTTTATAAACACAGTTCATTTAGGTTTTACTAAATTCATAAACAGCGTTTTCTTCAGTAATAAGCCTTAACTGACTTTTACTTTATAAACTTAAAAAACTGGATTATTTTGTAATAACATTTAGCTTAAAACAAAAACACATTGTACAGCTGTATGAAAATATTGTCTCTCTTTATATCCTTATTCTAGAAGCTTTTTTCTGTTTTCTAATTTTTTTATTTTTATTTTTTACTTTTTAAACTTTTCTTGTTAAAAACTAAGACACAAGCACACATTACCATAGACCTACACAGGATCAGGATCACCAACTGTGTTAGTCCGTTCTCACACTGCTGTGAAGAACTGCCTGGGTAATTTATAAGGGAAAGAGGTTTTATTGACTCCCAGTGACTAGGGAGGCCTGAGGAAACTTACAGTCATAGCAGAAGGAAAAGCAAACACGTCTTTCTTCACATGGTGACAGGAGAGACAAATGCCGAGCAAAGGGGGTAAAGCCCCTCATAAAACTATCAGATCTCGTGAGAACTCACTGTCATGAGAACAGCATGGGGGTAACCACCCCCATGATTCAATTACTTCCCACTGGCTCCCTCCCACAACACGTGGGGATTATGGGCACCACAATTCAAGATGAGATTTGGGTGGGGGCACAAAGCCTAACCATAGCACCAACATCACTGTCTTCTACCTCCACATCTTGTCCCACCAGAAGGTCTTCAGGGGCACTAACACACGTAAACCTGTCATCTCCTATGGATGATAATGCCTTCTTCTAGGATACCTCCTGAAAGGGCCTGCTTGGTGCTGTTTTACAATTAACTTTCCTTTATAAGTGGAAAGAGTATACTTAAAATAATACCAAAAAAAGTATAGGATAGGCATACCTCGTCTTATTGCACTTAGCTTTATTGTACTTTGTGGATACTTTGCTTTTTATAAATTGAAGGTTTTTGGCAACCTTGCCCCGAGCAGTCTGTCAGTGCCGTTTTTCCAACAACATGTGTTCACTTTGTGTCTGGGTGTCAAATTTTGGTAATTCTCACAGTATTTCAAACTTCATGATTTATTGTGTCTGTTATGGTGATCTCTGATTAGTGATCTTTGATGTCACTATTGTAATTGTTGGAGGGGCACCATGAAATGTGCCTATGTAAGATACTAAATTTAATCGATAAATGAAGTGGTGTGTGTGTTCTGACCACTCCACCCACCAGCCGTTCCCCATCTCTCTCCCTCTCAGACCTCCCTATTCTCCTAGACACAACAATATTGAAACTAGGCCAGTTAATAACCGTATTATGGTCTCTCCGTGTTCAAGTGAAAGAAAGTGTCCCATGTTGCTTACTTAAAATTCAAAGCTAGAAATGATTGAGCTTAGTGAAGAAGGCATGCAAAAAGCCAAATAGGCCAAAAGCTAGGCCTCTTAACACCAAATATTAGTCAAGTTATGAAAGCAAAGGGAAATTCTTGAAGGAAATTAAGAGTGCTACTCCAGTGAACACATGAATGATAAGAAAGCAGAACAACCTTATTGCTGATATGGAGAAAGTTTCAGTGGTCTGGATAGAAGATCAAACCAGCCACAACATTCTCTTAAGCCAAACCGTAATCCAGACCAAGATCCTAACTCTTGAATTCTATGAAGGCTGAAAGAAAAGTTTGAAGCTAGCAGAGAGGTTGGTTCCTGAGGTTTAAGGAAAGAAGCCATCTCCATAACAGAAAGTGCACGGTAAAGCAGCAGATGCTGATGTAGAAGCTGCAGCAAGTTTTTCGGAAGACCTAGCTAAGATCATTGACGGTGGCTACACTCAACAGATTTTCAGTGTAGATGGAATAGCCTTCTGTTGGAAGAAGGTAATATCTAGAACTTCCACAGCTAGAGAGAAGTCAATGCCTGGTTTCCAAGCTGCAAAGATCGGAGTGATTCCCTTGTTAGGGACTAATGCAGCTAGCTGGTGATTTTACATTGAAGCCAAAACTCATTTAGCATTCTGAAAATTGTAGGGCCCTTAAGAATGCAGGGCTAAATCTATTCTGCCCGTGCTCTGTAAATAGAACAACAAAGTCTGGATGACAACACATCTGTTTACAGCATGGTTTACTGAATGTTTTTTAAGCCCACCATTAAGAGGTACTGTTCAGAAAAATAGATTCCTTTCAAAATATTACAATGCACCTCATTACCCTACAGCTGAGATGGAGATGTTTCATGCCTGCTAACATCCAATCTTCAGCTTATGGATCAAGGAGTAATTCTGACTTTCAAGTCTTAAGTAATAAGACTTGAAATATGAAATATGTTTTATAAAGCTATAGCTGCCATGGATAGTGATTCCTTTGATGGATCTGGACAAAGTAAATTGAAAATCTGGAAAGGATTCACCATTCTACATGCCCTTAAGAGCATTTGTGATTCATGGGAGGAGGTTAAACTATTAATATGAAGACGAGTTTGGAAGAAATTGATTCCAACCCTTCAACCCTCGTGGATGACTTTGAGGGATTGAAGACTTCAGTGGAGGGAGTAACTACAGATGTGGAGGAAATGGTAACAGAACTAGAATCCGAATGGAGTCTACAGCTGTGACTGAATTGCTGCAGTCTCATATTAAAACTTTAATGGATGAGGAGATGTTAGGGATGACCAAAGAAAGTGGTTTCTTTTTGGAATCTACTCCTGGTGAAGATGCCGTGAACATTGGTGAAATGGTAATGAACGATTTAGAATATTACATAAACTTAATTGATAAAGCAGGTGCAGAATTTGAGAGGATTGGTTCCAGTCTGAAGGTTCTGCTGTGGGTAAAATGCTATCAAACAGCATCCATCACAGAGAAATCTTTTGTCAAAGGAAGAATGAAATGATGTGTTAAACTTCATTGTTGTCTTATTTTGAGAAACTGCCACAGCCACTTCAGCCTTCGGCAGACACCACCCTTGTCAGTTAGCAGCCATGAGCATCAAGGCAAGACCCTGCTGGTGGGTCTTGGAAAAAGATTACAACTCACTGAAGTGTCTGATGGTTGTTAGCATGTTGTAGCAATAAAGTATTTTTGATTAAGGTATGTACATTGTTTATTAGACATAATGTTATTACACACTTATAGACTGCAGTATAGTGTAAACATAACATTTTTTTTTTTGGTGGAGTCTCACTCTATCACCCAGGCTGGAGTGCAGTGGCACGATCTCAGTTCACTGCAACCTCCACCTCCTGGGTTCTAGCACAGGCGTGCACCATCACACCCGTCTAATTTTTGTATTTTTAGTAGAGACGGGGTTTCCGCATGTTGGCCAGGCTGGTTTTTGAACTCCTGACCTCAAGTGATCCACCTGTCTCAGCCTCCCAAAGTGCTGGGATTATAGGCATGAGCCACCATGCCTGGCCAACATAACTTTTATATGTACTGAGAAACCAAAAAAATTTGTGTGCCTTGCCTTATTGCAATATTTGCTTTATTGGTGGCCTGGAGCTGAACCAGCAATATCCCTGAGATATGCCTATACATAAACCAGTAACGTAGTTATTTGTACTGTACCTAATTGTGTTATAATTTTTTTTTTTTTTTTTCTTTTTTGATATGGAGTCTTGCTCTGTCACCCAGGCTGGAGTGCAATGGCTCGATCTTGGCTCACTGCAACCTCCGCCTCCCGGGTTCAAGTGTTTCTCCTGCCTCAGCCTCCGTAGTAGCTGGGACTACAGGCGTGTGCCACCACATCTGGCTAATTTTTTTTTTTTTTTTTTTTTGTATTTGTAGTAGAGACAAGGTTTCTCTATGTTGGCCAGGCTGGTCTCAAACTCCTGACCTCATGATCTGCCTGCCTTGGCCTCCCAAAGTGCTGGGATTACAGGCGTGAGCCACCGCGCCCAGCTGTTATACTTTTATACAACTGCAAGTGTAATAGTTTTGTTTATACCTGTATCCCCACAAACGTGAGTAATGCATTGCACGGTGACATGATGATGTTTATGACATCACTTGGTGATAGGAATTTTTCAGCTCCACTGTAATCTTATGGGACCATTGTTTGTGTGGTCCATCGCCGACATGTCATTATGTGACACATGACTCGGTGGCATCCTGAGCTGCAGAAGGGAGTAGGGGCCTAAGGCTTCTAGGGGGTGGTGGTGACACAAGTTGTGTAGGGGCATGGGGAGGAAGTGCACTACAGAGTCTCTCAGGTAATAAAAGTTGTCTCAGAGCAGACCTTAGATAAATAATGCACGATAGTATGTGACAAAGACTGGCATCTAGTCTCTTGTGAGACCAGTTCATTTTCCCGGGTTGAGATTCCCAGGGAAGGGATTCATGATGTTCCTTTCAGATGATCTGCCCTTAGTCAGATAGAGAAAGAGGGCCAAGAAACAGGAGGGCAGGACATGGTCAGAGAGACCTTGCTTCAGAGCCCTCAGCATGCCAAACCACCATACTTTGGGGTATTGTTTTCTGAGATCCAACATTACTTAACCTCTCTGGAGCCTCAGAAAAGTGGGAATGGTAACAGTACAGACTCAGTGGGGTTGTTGAGGTTTAGATGAAAATACATACAGGTGCTCCTTGACATACGATGGAGCCATATCCTGATAAATCCATCATAAGCTGACAATACTGCAAGTCGAACCATGGTAAATTGGGAACTGTCTGTGAATACATAGGTCAGAACAGTGTCTGGCACATAGTCAGGATTTGCAGTTGTTCTTACTCAGCATTGGGTCTTAGTCTGTTGTGGGACAGAGCAGTGAATAAGACAGATCCGATTTGGGCACTGATGTAATTTATAGTCAGGTTAGAAAGGCAAATGTAGATTAATTTCACACGTACACATTTAATTGCAAGTAAAAGTGCTAGAGAAGAAAAGTATGAGATGGTGAGAGAATGGATAACGGTTTCTAGCGTAGCAGTTATGTGGCCCTGGGTACGTGGCTTTCCCCTTCAGAGCTTTAGCTCTTTCATCTAGAAAATGGGAATATTGGCACAGCTTTTAGAGTGTGGCAGCTGGTGTTGTGGAGGTGGCATGCTAATATGCTGGTTAACAGGGTGCCTGATGCTCACTTAAGATGCTGCATGAATGGGAGCTACTGCTGTGTTTGTTGATGACATTCTTGTCCTCAGTAGCAGGTTGTGAGCAGGATACAAGATACTTCTTCTTGCCCCGTATTCTCCCGAGCCCTGCTTGGTGTGTGTGTGTGACAGAGGTGTCCATCCTAACAGTATGACTCACTAGTTTCCACCCCGTACTGTACCTGGTGTTTTGATCTGGAGCTGAGTTGGGTAGCTGAAAATACAGCGTAAACTTTTTAATGGGGAGTTCTTTGACTCCAGGTGTGATCCTAAATCTAGAAGGAATTTGGCCAGATGTTCATGAATTTCCTGAGTCCCATGAGGAATGTTGCCCAGCCCCATCTGCCCCTTATCTGATCCTGCTCTGTGTTAGGGGCCTGAGCACCCTGGGGTTGGAACCCCATGAGCTAGAACATGCCGATGGACTGTTCCACTTACGAGCAAGGAGTGAGCCCTAGGCATAAACAAGCTGAGCTCTGAGGTTTTCAGCTAAACCTAGCTGAATTGCAGTTGCCCAGAAAGCCCAGGTGAGAAGGGGCTGGCATTGCTTTATTCATTCGTCCTACAGTGAAAAATGATAGGCACTGAGGGAGGCACTGGGGGTAGCGTGCAGGTCAGCCTGGGGAAAACAAGCAGGAGCCTGCGGTGTGGTAAATACTAATTAGGGAAGGCCTGATTGTTTGGGAACATGTTATTAGGGATCAGTGTTCAGACTAAAGGAGGATAAAGGAGGAAAAGCCTTCTCACAGTTGCCTCTTTCTTTCTTCTCAGAGCATAGCGGCCTGACCACAGGGGTGGCCTTCGGGCATCACGCCAAGTTCATCGCTTCAACAGGCATGGACAGAAGCCTCAAGTTCTACAGCCTGTAGGCCCTGGCCCTTCTGATGGAAGCTGGGCCTCATCTCAGTAGAGGGGTAGAATTAGGGGGTGGGGGGGTGGGGGGAATCTGTGGGGGGAGGGGGCTCTGTGGGGTGGGACATTCACATCATTTCACTCTGGTCTGAGTGGTGGCCTGAGAACCATGGTGGCATGGACCACCCTCATCCATGCACCTCCAGGCCCCATGGGAACGGATGTGGAAGGAAGAACTGTCACCCTCTAAAGGCCCAGGGCCTCTCCCTTCCTGTCGTCCAATGGACGCAGTGGTGGCTGTTCCACACCCATTTTGTTGCAGTTCCTGTGAGACAGGAGAGGCTGAGCCAAGGGAACTGTGAAGGGGATGGGCAGGAGGGCCGTGCAGGGTTTTGTAAGCAGTGATCTAGTTTCATTAAAAAAAGAAAACAATAAACATAACCACCTCCCTGTGTCTGTCTGCACCAGGAGCACCCAGGGCTGGGAAGGTCAAGGGGAGGGAGCACACACTGGGGCACTGACTTCCGGGAAGCCCATCTTCCTTTCCTTTCACAGCTCTTACCCTTTTTTTTTTTTTTTTTTTTTTTAATTGCACAGCAGAGATAAAAACAAATCTGCAGTTGAAATCTGCCATGTCCCTGAGGTTCTTGACTTTGAGTTTCAAGGCCTCAAATCACTAGTCCTGCCACTTGCCTTGTGGACTTGGTTTCCTACACAAGCCTGGAAGGGAGGGAGACCTGCAGGGAAGGTTAGCTGGATCTTGCTGGTGGAGAGGTCTGAGCATCTCCGTCAGGGTTCTTTAGTTGTGGGTGCTAGAAAGCCTGTCCTCAGCTGGCATAAGTCAAAAAGGAGATTTTTTTATTTTATTGACTGTGGCAATTGAAAAGCTGAGGTAGTACTGGTTTCGGGACAAAGATCCAATAATGAATGTGCCTTATAGGAAATTCCTGTAGGGTCATGTGACTGCTGTAGATTGCAGGTCAGGAAAGGCCTCTGAAATGGTGATGATGAAGCTGAAGCTGGAATGACAGGGACCTAAGAGGGGAGGAGTGTTGCAGGCAGAGAGCAGGTTTAGGGCTGGACTGAACCAGATGTATGGAGGAACAGGAAGGAGGTCATGGTGGCTAAGAGGGGGAGACCATGGTGTGCACGCTGGGGTGATTGACAGTTCCCTGACAAGGGCCATCCCGATGGAAGGTTGGGGCTGGCCACCTGCCTGGAGTAGGGTAAGAGGATATGAGGTGAGGAAGTGTGGGAGTCAGTGATTATAGACAAAAGATAGTGCTGAGAAGGGGAGCTGAGAAATGGGGTGTTACCAGGTGGGGGGCTTTAGGGGCAAAGTATGGTAGGCCATATTGTGGACGTAACAGGAGACCTCTGGGCATGTTTTGCTGGGGCAGTGTTCTGTTGTCGGGGAAGCTTGGGCATGCCGTATCTGCCTGGGAGGGTCAGGATGCCTACTAGCTAGGGAAACTTGAAAAACCCCACAGTAAAGACACCACTTAAGTTTTACAAGTTGAATATAAACCATTTAACTTACACAAGTGTTTATTATTAAGAAAAGACCTGGGCCAGGTCTGTTGGCTCAAACCTGTAATCCCAGCACTTCGGGAGGTCAAGGTGGGCAGATCATGAGGTCAAGAGTTTGAGACCAGCCTGGCCAACATGGTGAAATCCCCATCTCTACTAAGAATACAAAAATTAGCCGAGTGTGGTAGCAGGTGCCTGTAATCCCAGCTACTCCTGCTAAGGCAGGAGAATTGCTTGAACCTGGGAAGTGGAGGTTGCAGTGAGCTGAGATTCTGCCACTGTACTGCCTGGGTGACAGAGCACGACGCCATCTTAGGGTGGGAGGAAAAAAAGACCAATCATACTTTTCTTCCAAGGCATGACATACTTAAAAAAAGGTTAGGACAACTGCCTAGTACAAGGTGGGCTAACAACAGCTACGGTTTGCAGGTTACGGTAGAGTGGGTTACTTGAGTGGGAGAGGATTGAGGGCACGACTGGGGGACGTGCTGGGCTAAGTTGGACCTCAGGGCTGGTACAGCACTAAGGCCAACAGTTTCTGGTTAGGAGAGGCTGAGCCAAAGGAACTGTAATGTGCATATTTCAGACCTGCCTTCCTTTCCAGGAAAACTAAGCAGGAGATACTGAAGGACAAAGGTTCTTGGGGGATCTGTGGGTTGGGGGGACGCTATAGTTACACTAGAATTTTGTGAAGCATGGTGCATGTCTATGCATACGTACATTTTTCTAGAGAAGGGGAGCCCTAGTATGTATCTCAGAGAGACTAATCTATCCCTCACCAGTTCCAAACCATTGCCCTAGAACTGACATCTGGTGCTGTCCTGGCGTCCGGGAGCCTAATGTCTGGGTCCTAAGGCTCCACAGTGCATCTCATCTGGCCTTCCATCTGTGCAGTCGCATCAGCAGAAGAGCTGCATGCCCACTACCTACGTTTGCTCATTTAATTCTCTTTTTTTTTGAGACTGAGTTTTGCTCTTGTTGCCCAGGCTGGAGTACAGTGGCGTGATCTCGGCTCATTGCAACCTCTGCCTCCCAGGTTCAAGCAAGTCTTTTGCCTCAGCCTCCCGAGTAGCACGGATTACAGGCATGGACCACCACCACCAGGGGTTACAGGCTGGTCTCGAACTCCCGACCTCAGGTGATCTGCCAGCCTCAGCCTCCCAAAGTCCTGAGATTACAGGTGTGAGCCACCACACCCAGCCACTCATTTAATTCTTAACCTTGCCCTTGGCCGGGTGTGGTGGCTCATGCCTGTAATCCCAGCACTTTGGGAGGCCGAGGCAGGCGGATCACGAGGTCAGGAGATGGAGACCATCCTGGCCAACGTGGTGAAACCCCGTCTCTACTAAAAATACAAAAAGTAGCTGGGTGTGGTGGTGCATGCCTGTAGTCCCAGCTACTCAGGAGGCTGAGGCAGGAGAATCGAACCCAGGAGGCGGAGGTTGCAGTGAGCTGAGATTGCGCCACTACACTCCAGCCTAGCGACAGAATGAGACTCCATCTCAAAAAAAAGAAAACCACCTTGCCGTTTGCTGTCCAGCAATTCAGCAGACTCTTGGTCCCTGCATACCATGTGGACTTCATACCTCTCTTCCTTTGCAGAATGGAGCAGAAGGTGGGAGCATAGTCCTGGCACTGGACTGTGTGGCTTTGAATCCCAGTTCTGGCACTTAGTAGCTGCAAGACCTTGGACAGATTATTTAACTTTTTTTCTGTTGGGAGTTTCTTCATCCAGAAGATGGGGGTAGTGTACTTATTAGAGAATAGAGTAAGGATGAAGTGAATGTGACAAGTGCTTAGAATAGGGACTGCACATCATAAATAATGTATGTTTTTAAACTTGCTGCTGCTACTATTACTATTACCACCCTACTGTTCCCTGTCCCTGGAGTCTGCCCTCCCCAGAGACAGGCCAAGTCCTTCAGGAAGCCTCTGGAGCCCATTGCTGCTCTGCCAGGTGAGTAAGTTTTCTTGGAGCCCATGGTTCATGCCTTTAGCATAGTGCTGTGTTACCTGGAAGGTGTTTGCGCATTTGTCTTTCTTAACTAGATTTTAATCTTAAGGGCAGGACCATGTATCCGTTGCTGTCATTTATCTCTTCAGCTCATGTCACACTGCTGCTAAGTAGCAGATTGAGAGGTTCAACCTTGGGGCTCAGTCCAAAGCCCAGACAACATCTGTCTCTTTCTTTGATAAGTAAACACAGAGGGCTTGACAGAATGTTAGTTTTATCAACCAAAATGAAGAGCTATCACCTCCTGCCACAGCTCACCAGATGTTGGCCCAACTGCCCTGTAGGTGAACCTTTTGGAAGTAGATCTTGGTTGGGGGGTGGTGGATTCTAAAGGACTCGCCCACATTGTCTAGCTAGTGAGTTTTGTGTTTAGGACCTAGCAGCAGTCAGTAGTCCCAGGTGTCCGAAGGGAAATTGGTGGTGTAATCAGTGCTTACTGCATCCTTTGTGCACTTGAGCCTTTGGGGATCAAACCCTGCCTAGCCTCCACTGTTGAAGGTGAGGAAGCATCTGTATTGTTCCTGAGCTTGGAGCACTAATCAAGGAGGTCACCTGGGGGCAGTGTAGTCACACCCGTCTCCCCAGTAACGCTGGTGCTGTGATGGAGCTCTTCACAGTGAGTACCACAGAATGACCCTGCCAGACAGGTGGTGCTGTCCCCGTTCTACAGATGAGAAGACAAGCTCAGAGAAGTGCCTTGTTTAGGCCACCCAGTAAATAATGCAGCTAGGGTTTTTAAGCCATGTGACTTCAGAGACCAAGCTGATGAAGACAGACACGGGCAGCTGATGACCCACTGCACACCTTTCCGGGAGGTAGTGTCATGGTTAAATGCAGGCTCTGGAGCCAGCAGCCCAGGTGTGAATCCCAGCTGTGCACCTTTCTGTGATGTGGATCTTTATGTCTCAGGCTCTTCATCTGAAAAATAAGTTCTTCGTAGGGCTCTTGAGAATTAAGAGCCCTACAAAGGGCTCATTCATTTTGGCTGTTACAACTAACATTCTGTCAAGCCCTGTGTTTACTTACCCAAGAAAGAGACAGACTTCGTAGGGCTCTTAAAAATTAAGTAAACTGATTCATGTAGAGACGAGGCACTCAGTAAATGTTGACTACTGTGCATTTTCCCTGCTCTGCCTGCACTGGCATTACCCTTGAGATTTAACTGTATTGACACACATAGCCAAGGTCATGGTGGTCCTTGACACTTGACACCTGTCGTATAAAGGCATGGTCTGACTGCCTTCTCTGCTGCGTTAATAAACTAAGGCTCTGTTGACACAGAGTGGCTGGAACATAATCCAGGCACGGAGACAGGAGTCAACAGAGCAATACAGACATGACGCTAGAATTCTGATAGAGGTGCCAGCACAGAGGACAGGGTGTGCAACAGTTTAGGACGTCAGGTGGACTTGGGGAGGTGACACAGCCACATTTTGAAGTGGAAGTTCCCTAGGTGGACACAGGACAGAGGAACAGTAGGGGTGTCTGGTGTGAGCAAAGGCGCTAGCAACCCCACCCCCACGCCTAGGCAGGGTTTGATCCTCAGAGGGTCAAGTGCACAAAGGATGCAGTAAGCGCTGATTACACCACCAAACAATTTCCCTTCGGACACCTGGGACCACTGACTGCTGCCTCGGTGAGAAAGCAGGTTTGAGGGAACAGGCAGCTGGGGAGGGAGGAGCAGCACCGTGGTTGGAGACAGGCCCAGCAGATTGTAGTAAGGTAGGCCAGGAGATTAAAAGTTTTCTGAAATATTCACCCCAAAGGGTCTAAAAGTGTACCTGTACAGTTTAAAGAATAGTAAACATCTTTGTATCCACCCGCCAGCTGAAGAAAACATAAGGGGCCATCAGTGTGTTCCTCAATGAATGCATCCCTCCCTGCCCCTGCAGAGAAAACCACTACCCTGAAATTGGTGCTAATCATTCCTTTGTTTTTCTATACAATTTGACTACTACATTGGGGTTTTGGGAACTGATTTTTGAAATTTATATAAATGAAGTCATTCCATCTAGTTTGATTTCATCTTCTCAGCATCGTCCTTGAGAATTACCTGTATTTACACATGTAGCGCTAGTTCATTCACTATTGGGAAAACAAAGGAAAATGGCCAAGCAGAACTCACACCAGGGTACTGTGACAGCATTTACTGAAGGTAGGAGCAGCTGCAGATATGCCGGTCCTGCGTGGTGCATTCATTCTAGGACTGCATGCCGGGAGAGGGATCCTGGCCATTGGGCTATGGAGCTGTTAAGCTGCATGATTAGGAAGCTCAGCTCCTCCTTGTACTGTGATCAGGGTCTGAGTTTTGCTGATCAGGGCTCTAGGGTCTGAGTTTTGCTGTTGCAGTTATTTGATGTGGTCAGCCAGCAGCAGGATTTACTGCAGTGTGTTTGTGGCTGGAGGAGCATCAGCCCTTCCTCTGACATGATTAAAGGGCTGGGGTCCAAACCTTGTAACTGATCAGTGTCTTAGGCACTTAGCAATGGCTAGATTCCATGGAGCCTTGTAAGGGGCCCACTCCTTTCCTGGGAGGCCAGCCTGCAAGGGACAAACAGGTTAACTCTTACTTCTCATTCATTGTAGAATAGGATTGTAGGAATATTGCAGAATGTATTTATATGTTCTAGTGTTCATGATGGACATGGGTTGTTTCTAGTTTTTTATTTTTCTTTTGCTATTATAGTGTTTCTGTGGACATTCTGGTGCAAGGATTTTTCTAGGTTAGGAGAGGACTTATGTATTAGGGAATGACAATTTTTCAACATAGGTATACCAGTTTGTATTCTAATTAACATTGGTAGAATGTTCCTGTCTTCATACCCTCACCAATGCTTAGTATTTTCTGGCTTTTTAATTTTTGCCACTCTAGTGGGTGTATAATATTATCTTGAAGTTTAATTTTTCACATTAATGATTACTGTTTTTTTGTTTTTTGTTTTTTTTGTGAGACGGAGTCTTGCTCTGTCGCCTGGGCTGGAGTGCAGTGGCCGGATCTCAGCTCACTGCAAGCTCCGCCCCCCGGGTTTACGCCATTCTCCTGCCTCAGCCTCCGGAGTAGCTGGGACTACAGGCGCCTGCCACCTCGCCCGGCTAGTTTTTTTGTATTTTTTAGTAGAGACGGGGTTTCACCGTGTTAGCCAGGATGGTCTCGATCTCCTGACCTCGTGATCCGCCCGTCTCGGCCTCCCAAAGTGCTGGGATTACAGGCTTGAGCCACCGCGCCCGGCCAGTGATGACTGTTGAAGTTGAACATCTTTTCAGCCACTTACAGACCATTTGAGTTTTCCTCTTGTGAAATGCCTGTTAGTGTCCTTTGCCTAATTTTCCATTTGTGTTATCTTTTTCTTGATTCGTAGCAGTTTTAAACGTGCTTTTTGGATAGTAATCCTTTGTCAAGAATGTATTGCAACTGTCTTCTCACTTTGTGCGCTGACTTTTCGCTATTTATTGTATCTTGTGACTTCTTGTGAGGTGCTCATCTTGTTTGTAACTTGATCTGTCAGAATTCTCTGAGGCTTTGGCTGAAATCACCTTTCAGACAGGACCTGCGTTTGCTTCTTCCTGAAGCCTGGGAATCACTTTCTTTATCGCCCCACCTGGGATCACTTTAAATTAAATTCAGCCCTTGAGGTTTGTTCCTAGATTGAACCTGAGGGGTTCTCCTTTCTCTTCTCTCCTTCAGTCTGAGGATTTGACTGCACACACCAGAGTAGAGGGTATTACACTTTGCATTCTCAGGTTGATTTTTTTTTTTCAATACATCCAGCCCCAAGATAAAAATAGGCAGGATTCCTTGCTGCCCACTCATGTCAGAGGCTTGTTTCTCCTTCATTACACTGAGGACTGGGCCCTCTGGAGTTCCAGCTTTAGAGGAGACCCTGCATCTGGACTTGTTGCCTTTGCAGTCTCTGGGCTTGATCTGCAGTCCCCTTTACTCATCAAAGCAGAAGGCCAAGGTCTCCAGGGTCCTGCAGTACTTCCCAGAATAGAAGCTGATTTTACTTCCCAGAGTTTTGGCTTTTTATTTTTGGCCTATCTGCATGCCTCATTCCCCCATGTTAATTCAGCAGTAGTCTAAGGATATTTTAAAATATTTATCATCTGGTATTTTAGTTGTTTACTTCAGGTTGATCCGAGTATCTAGTGTTCCTACTGCTGGAACAGAAGTGGCACTTTTCCATGAAATACTCTCACATAAGGGTCCAGACAGGGAGTTGAATTCAGCTGAACTAACAGGCAGTGAAGTATTCTGTTCCCTTTATTAAAAACAAAGCAGCATGAAGGTAATTTGCTCTCAATGTGTAATGTAAATCTATGGGAGCTGGTGGGGGCGTGGGGAATAGAAAGGCAGGGGATTCCCTTAGGTCTTATATAGATACAGCCACAGCCTCTGCCCCGGTCCCCACCTCCCCAAAAAGGCAGGAAGAGACAAAACCTGACAGCCCCTGAGCAGCTGTGCTTCCTGCCACAGGTCGGAGACAGTGGTTATTGTCCCCATCGGGTCTGCTGAATTGTTCTCAAGGCCCCGCAGGGGCCTGCTCACATCAGAAGGCGGTAAGAAGGGAGGAAGAGAGCTTTAAATTGGGCAACATTTAGACTAGATTTTGTTATCTAGGAAAGCCAAAGTTTAGATTGCTTCCCCAGAGAGAAAGCTAGTGCTGCAATGAACTTCATCGTTCATATGGTTTGTATGTTTGTTTCAGTAAACAGATTCCTTTGACATGGAATTGTTGACAAAATCTATGAACAGTTTATCAGTTGCCAAAATCATGTCCCTATATACACTTGGAAGTAGGAGATAAACAATTGCATTGTTACTGGAGTATCACAAAGCAAATGGATACTTCGATGATTATATAGGATAGGGGAAAGTCTTTGCCATACTCAAAACTACAAATATGAGAGGGAAAAATTCATTGTTACATAATCCTTTCTAAGATAACCTGGCAGAGAAAAGCCAGTGGCCAATTAGATGGAAAATTTATAAAATGAGGATGCCGGCTCCTTGATTTGGGAAAGTTCTTTACAGATGAGGAGAGGTATAGCGGAGAGTAGATAAAAGACATGAAGGGTAACTTATGTGACACGAGTGGCTAGAAAGATGCTTGACTTCTAATCAAAGAGAGTCCCTTCAAAACAGCCAATGCCATTTGCCTTATGATGCTCAGATAGGCAAAGATTTAGAGTGTTACTGGCCTGTGGTGGCAAGCCTGCACAGTGGGGTTGGGCGGGGAGACAGACAGTCCCGAGCCCCATGGTCATAAGAGGTGTGGTCTTGACCCAGCAGTTCTAAGACTGTCTTTCAAGAAAATAGTATGCAAAGAACTATATGCTTAAGTAATTGTGTTCAACACTTGTCATCCTTTTTTTTTTTTTTTTTTTTTTTTTTTTTTGAGACGGAGTCTCGCTCTGTCACCCAGGCTGGAGTGCCGTGGCCGGATCTCCGCTCACTGCAAGCTCTGCCTCCCGGGTCTACGCCATTCTCCTGCCTCAGCCTCCCGAGTAGCTGGGACTACAGGCGCCCGCCACCTCGCCCGGCTAGTTTTTTGTATTTTTTAGTAGAGACGGGGTTTCACCGTGTTAGCCAGGATGGTCTCGATCTCCTGACCTCGTGATCCGCCCGTCTTGGCCTCCCAAAGTGCTGGGATTACAGGCTTGAGCCATCGCGCCCGGCAACACTTGTCATCCTTAACCCACTTGGTCTCTATCAACAGATCAAATGTCATAGCTCAACCACAGTTTAGAAAATACATCTATTTGAAATGATAGGAAATGATACAAGACGTCTACCCTTGTGTTAAACAAAGCAAATTCAGTTACACAGCGTTATTCCAATTGGTACGTCTGGAAGTTTGAAATCGTTGCATGAGCTTGTATGATGGAGGGAGGGGAAGAAGGAAGAGTTAATGGTGGAAGGAACCAGAACCCAGGCCCCTAAGACCAAGTCAGCCTGGCTCCTCCAACCAGCCAAGCTAAGAATCCTCACCTATGCCACACTGACCCTGCAGGATATATCCTATGTCCCCCTGTACACGCCAGGAAGCTGGGCAGGGCAAGACTGGCCGTTGCTAGCCATAGATGAGAAGACAGGCCCAGAGAAGGGAAGTCACTTAGCTTCCATAACAAATGTTTGGGCCTTCCTGCCTCTCATGTTCTCCCTCTAGCTAGAAGAGTCAAAAGACAGCAGTTGCCCCAGTCCCTCTTCATACTGGCCTGTAAACTTGTACATACAAAACCAAACCAAAACATTGACAACAAAAACTAGGTAAGCATAGGCTTGGGGCAAGAGGAAATGAAATTCTAGTCAGTAGTTAATAGCACCCAGTTACTGTTGGCTGTTATGTACTATTCTAAGCATTCTTATTAACTCATTTTATCCAATCCTTCTATTGGAATAGACATTAACCTCATTTTACAGATGAGAAATCTGAGGCCCAGGGAAGTTGAGTAACTTACTGAATATCACACAGCTAGGAAGAAGCCAGCTCTGGGGTCCACATGCTTGACCAGTATTCTGAAGACAGGAAAGGCTGAGTAGGCCAGAGCCGAGTGAGTAGAGGGTTCATGTAGTATCAAGACCACAGGCATGACTTGAGCACGTTAGCTCCCCTTGTAACAGCTCTCTAAGCTCGTGCTCTACCTGAAGTCCAGAGAGGTGTCTGAATCCAAGTTCAGCCTTCCCTACCAGATTCTTCTCCCTGTCCCCTTGAGGCCAAACCCTAGCGTCCTGCCCCCTTCTCCACCTAGAAGATCCACATGTCTGGAAAAGGCTTTGCTGCCAAGTCAGAGATGAAGGCCCATGCCGTGTATGGGCAAACCGGGCTCAGCGGCATAGCCAGCACTGGTACGGACCTGTCTGGTGGCCATGCCCACCGTGGCAGGCAGTGTCAGGGCCAGCAGGCTGCCATTCCTCCTGTACCAGCCCTTCCCACATGGACTAGTCTTGGGAGGCCAGGGGAGGGTATGGGAGGCTGTGGTCAGAAATGCAGCTTTTACAGTAGGCTGGCAGGCTTGGGGTCTGTGAAGTGGCCCTTCAACTCAGCCTTAGAGTTCCCCGTATCCATGACAGCAGCTGCTCAGGGTGCTTTGGGGATGCCCTTGCTAGAACCCCTGTGTCTGTGAGGAGGTGACAAGCCTTCACAAGCCATTCATTCCTGCCAGGGGCCCGGGTCCTAGCTGTTGCTGTTCTTTGACTGCCAACATCTTAACCTCCAGTGTCTTTGTCCTGTTTGCTCTGCCTGAAATGCCACCATTCCTTTTGAAGAGGGAGAGGCTCCCGAGTTAAGCCTTGGGGGACGTTGGCCTCTGTGCAGGGTGTGGCATATATGAAGTATTTGTAATTGACATCACAGTTCTGGAAGGACAGAGCTGACTTGGAGGACGTTTCTCACATAAGAAATAGTTCTGTTCTAGTGGTCACAAATAACTTCTCCACACCTGGTTTCAGTAGGTTTGAAATGATTGTTTACTGAACCCATTCACTGTTTTCCCAGAGCTTCTGGACCCAGGTCTGGCTCAGGCCCACAAAGACACCAAACCCAAGGACCAGGGCAACAGCTGGCAGCAAAAGGACCATCCAAAGGAGAGGCCTCAGGCTGGAGCTCCCATTGGAGTCTGTCAGAGAGAAGGGATTGGCAGGACTCGGTGAGGCCCCTCCAACCCTCCCCTCTACCCCAGAACTTTGTATCACACTGGGCAGAGCTGAAGCTGCCTTTCTGCAGATGAGGTGGACTATGTCTATCTTCACTTAGTTCCCTACTGACTGCAGTGACACCATCTCTTGCCCTCAGCTATGGCCGGAGCATCCCCATTTTGTCAGCACAGTCTTGAGGGCGGGGAGTGGGTAAGTCCTGAGGGGCCCATCCAGAAGCCCTCATACCTGTGGGCCCAAGTGTGGGCTCCTGCCCATAAGAATCCTCAAAGCCCACTGGCCCCGGAGAGCTCACGATGTCCTGGGGCCTGGCAGTGTCATTACGGTGACCTGAGGATCGTCGCTGTCCTGCCCAGGGGAAGAATGAAATCTTGGGCTTGTCTCCTGCCCCTGTGGCCCAAAAGCCAGGCACAGGCCTGAAGATGTATGAAGGAACAAATCCCACTCGCACTCCAGACTCACTTGCAGTCCCAGCGCTGCACGCACTGGAGCAAGTCTCCAGCCCTGAGGTGTGGCAAGCAGAGGCGCTGCAGAACAAGTAAACCTAGTGGGAAGAGAAGAACATCAAAGTGGCTGGCTCGGTGCCACCGGGCAGGAAGCACAGAGGCAGGGACATGGGATCCCCAAGCTGGGCCAAGTCTAGACTGCTGCTGTTCAGGCAGGGAGAAATCTGAACTTTTTTTTTTCTTGAGACAGAGTCTTGCTCTGTTGCCCAGGCTGGAGTGCAGTGGCCCGATCTCATCTCACCGCAAGCTCTGCCTCCCGGGTTCACACCATTCTCCTGCCTCAGTCTCCCAAGCAGCTGAGACTACAGGCGCCCACCACCACACCTGGCTAATTTTTTGTGTTTTTAGTAGAGATGGGGTTTCACCGTGTTAGCCAGGATGGTCTCGATCTCCTGACCTCATGATCCGCCCGCCTCGGCCTCCCAAAGTGCTGGGATTACAGGTGTGAGCCACCGCGCCCGCCTGAAATCTGAACTTCTTGACCAGGAAGATGACTGCTGCCCATGCTGAGGGAGTGCAGAGCTGAATGTGTTCCTTCCTGATTTGAAATCCGCACCTTCCCCCATCCCCAAGGTCCAAGTCTGCAGTGGAGTGCCCTGCAGGCAGGGACCACCGCACTTCAAAGAGTCCCAGTCCTTGGCAGTCCTGCTCTACCAATGCTGCCTCTGGCTGCACAGCCCCCAGGAGGGCTGGATCTCTCCCTTCCACCTGCCCTACTGAGGGAGACAGCAAATTCCAAGGAGGTGGGGCTTGGCCAGGCAGCAGGAGAATGGATATTTGCCCTCCGTTTGTGACCCCCAAGACCAGTGACTGGGGGAAGAGGGGAGGGCAGATTACCACTGCTTCTGGATACACAAGGGCAGGGGCAGTGCCCTATGGAAGCAGAAGCAGGAGGAGCTGAGCTGACCCAGCAGGCCTCACCCACGGGCACCCCTCATCCAGGTAGGTCAGCGTCTCTTGGATCAGGAGGCAGCACACAGCAGAGATGAGAATGAAGCCACCCTAACCAGTGCTTACCAGTGAAATCAGTCTACATCTGACATAATAACAGGCAGTGATTGAAAAATCTAGAGATTTGGGTATGTGAAAGATACGCTGTTCAACAGGACAAGAGTTACAGTGTGTCTGTCACCTGTGGGGCCATCTGTATATTACATAGAAAACCTAAATATACCCTAAGTTTATCTACGTTTACCTTCTGGAGACGTTGCTAAGTTAAAGAAAATTCAAAGCAGAATTACATGGAACACATTATCATTTCTGGAATCAGAAGTGAGGCGAGGCTACCCTAGAACATCATGACCAGAGTTCAGATTTAGGGCTGATTGCAGCACAGGCAGCGCTTTCCTTCCGCCTGGTCGTGGTTATGGGCTACCTCTTGCTGACCCGAAGCCCGCTGCCTTCCATGACACCTGGTAGAAGCCAAGCCCCATCCCAGAACTTTGTCCACATAAGTCCACGGGGTGCCAGAGGGATTTGGCAACCAGCTCCTCCCCAATTAACACATGGGGCCAGGCATGCAGCAGCCGGGGCTTCTTACCGGTCCTCTGAGGGCTCTCTGGGAGCCCGAGTCCAGGAGGGCGAAGGTGGCAACAGTGAATCTCTGGTAGTGAGACTGGAAAGGTGTGGCCCCATCCAAGGCTACCATTTGGGTTCTGTAGCTGTCGCCCTCGAAAGGGCATCTGAGAAGAGAAGTCAGAGAGGCTGTTTACAGGAGGCAGAGCAGGTAGGGGGAGCACGGGGACACTTACCCGTCTGACAGAATGGGCCACTGGGGCTGCTGGAAGGGGTTGGCACTGGGAGCGCCCCAGCACTGGTGCAGCAGCAGGACCAGATTGGGGTCTGTCCTCTGCAGAAGCCGGACCTCCACATGGACTGGTTCTCGGAGCAGCCTCACAATGGGATAGTCGTCCTCCCCATAGTAGGCACTGAAGGTCTTGTCTGCAGGGAGGGTGACTCATGAGCCAGGGTGGACTGTGCATCGGGGGAGTGGGGGCCAGAAGAGAGCAGGGATAGCATAGCATACCCTTGGCGATCCGCAGTTCAAGTCGCAGGGGGCCGGGCTGGGTCACAGGGGCAGGCGACGGGGGTGGGAAAATGGACGCCCGAATGGGCAGGAAGTCACTGGCGTTGAAGACGCAGCGCACATGAAGCCTGAAGTCCACGTGCAAGAGGGTGGGGGAGAAGACACAGAATCAGAGTATCCTGTTTACGTGATAAACTAGGCACCAACTCCGTGGGTGCAACAAACAGGGGACTGTCCAGCAGGGCAGATGGATGCTACTTAAGCAACACTCAGCATTTCCAAGGCTGGCTCAGGAAGCTCACCCAGCCCCACCCTCTGCCCACCTGGTCTCCCTGGGATGGCTCAAGCCTGTTATGCCAGGCCCTGAACCTGGTGGGAGGATACATCAGGATGCAGACGGGCCCTCGGGGGGCTGGCACCTTGTTGGGTCTGCCCTGGATACCCACAACTGCCTGCTGTGCCATTCGAGGCCCCTGGAGCCTGACAGTTGAGGCTGGCAGACTAGCCTAGGCACTCTGCTTCCCAACAGACCTGGGTTTGAGTCTTCTTAGCATTTACAGGCTTTGGGACCACAAGCAAGTCTTTTAACCTAAGCCTCAGTGTCCTCATTTGTAAAATGGCTGTGACTGCCTCCCTTTGAGGGCGCTGAGACTGAGTGAGATCACAAGATGATGCACCTGTGTCTTCGTTGTCCTTGTAGTTGCAGCTGGTCTGCCACAGCCTAAGGGCCACAGTGTCTAGCATCTTCCTCACTAGCCTAAGGGCCACAGTGTCTAGCATCTTCCTCACTAGCCTAAGGGCCACAGTGTCTAGCATCTTCCTCACTAGCCTAAGGGCCACAGTGTCTAGCATCTTCCTCACTAGCCTAAGGGCCACAGTGTCTAGCATCTTCCTCACTAGCCTAAGGGCCACAGTGTCTAGCATCTTCCTCACTAGCCTAAGGGCCACAGTGTCTAGCATCTTCCTCACTAGCCTAAGGGCCACAGTGTCTAGCATCTTCCTCACTAGCCTAAGGGCCACAGTGTCTAGCATCTTCCTCACTAGCCTAAGGGCCATGGTGGCCACTCCTCCACACTCTGGAGGGGTCCACATCCCCCTAGCACCCCAGAGGCCTGGCACCAAGGAGATGCTAAGTAGGTATAAGTGGCTCACCCCTGTTCAGAAGGGCTTGTGTCTGAGCCCTCTGGCCTAGTCCTGCCGGCTACAGCTGTTCCCCTGACTTCTGCCTCCCTTCAGGAATCCCCAGTCACTGTGTTGACCTCTGGCTGACTCCCATAGCTCTTACATCAGAGAGTCTAAGGCATGACACAGACTTGTCCGCCACCATTTGGCCCAATAAGAACTTAAGGGTTTTTTAAATCAAAATAAAAAAAAAAAAAAAAAAGAAATGGGGTCTCACTGTGTTGCCCAGGCTAGTCTTGAACTTCTGGCAATTCTTCCACTTAGGCCTCCCAAAGCGCTGGGATCATAGGCGTGAGCTACCACCTCTGTGGTACTTAGAGCTTTAAAGCCAAATATGTTTGAACTGTGACACAGTCCCCTGCTCCCCAACCCTCATGGCAGGGCAGGAAGAGGAAGGAGATACGCGGGCGTCCACGCAGCGTCAAGCACAGGATTTCTACAACCCATTGGCTAATGCACTGGCTCTGTCCCACAGGCTGAACGGGCTGAGGTGAGGTGCTTTGCCCTTGGTCACACAGGTTCAGAGCCAGGTGTCACAGGCAGATTCCCTTGGGTCACCCCTACTGGCATCCTGGGCACCTGGGTTGGTTTTGCCTCTTGAGTCAGCAGGTCCAGGAGGCCCCTAACAATGAGGGGTTCCTCCCCCACCCAGTTCCTCTCCCACCACATCCTCAGAGAGGTATCTTCAACTTCATCTGTGGCTTCTTAACCTGACATTAGGAGGGGCAACAGCCGTAGCCTCAGCCTCCTCCTGGGACCTGGAAGGGGATGCTTTCAGTTGCTCTGAGCTTGGTTCTTAGAGAGACCAAGACAGGGCTCTCTTAGGACTCCAGCCCTCTCAGGACTGCTCATGGGCTTCTAAGCCAAACCCTGCAGGCCAGGCACAGAAGGCCCCCACTTAACACGTCTGCCCTGACAGAGGGATATCTCCCCTGCCTATCAGGGGAGGCTGGGAAGAGGTGGGCCCCTTGCCTAAGATCACATAGCCAGGTAACAGCGGAGCCAGGGTTTGAGCCCAGATGGCTCGAAGCCTGTCCTGAGCTCTCCTGTGCCCCCTGACACCCTAGCACAGAGCCACGCCTGTAGGAGGAGGGCTGCCCTCACTGGAAGGTGCTGTCACGTGTGATGGAACCCTGTGGCCCCTTTCGGACGTGGATGCCAGACACCAGCCAGTTCTCATAGATGAGCTGGTCGCCAGCCACCTGTGGGAAGAGACAGCTGGGTGAGGCTTTCTCGGAGGGACCAGGCCCCAGCCTGTGGTCCCGGCTCTTACCTGCACTGTGGTTCCACAGTGGGTGAGAGGAAAGTAGAAGACCATGAAAGCTTCCGTGTGCTGTGCTGGGGAGCAGCTGGTGGGGGCGTAGGCCAGGTGGACGTTGGCCAGTGTGATCCTGTGTGTCAAGGCCATTTCTTGGGACACCACAAGGATGAAGTAGCCATCTCTGAAGCACTGGAGAGTAGCTGGGACAAAGGCAGATGAGGGCCTTGGGGTTTGGTGTCCATCCAGCACAGAGACAGGGGATGTCTGGGTGGCAGCCAGGCTTTCAGTGTGGGCCCGGAAGTCTGGATGCTTACTCTCTACTTAGGCTGGTGTTGACCCCAGCAAACCCTTTATGGACTGATTTTTCTCATCCATGAGACAAATGAGTTGAACTACGCTCTAAAAGTAGGCTCGCCATATAATCTGTTATCCAAACCAGGGTGCTTTAGATCTGAAAGTACAGATGTGTGTAAAAGTAGATCTATTAATACTTCCTGGGATAGTTGTTATAAGGCCAGCTGGGACCTGTGACCGCCCCATCTAAAGGTCTCCTCTGCCATCTGCTGTGGGAGTTGGGCTCTCCAGGAGGAGGATGGGAAGCAGTTTCCACCAGCTGGAGGAGACAGCTCTCCTTCCGCTTCAGAATCCAGGGGACCAGGATTGTGCTGGGGTAGGAGGTTGTACCTGTGTTGCCATAGTAACAGGGAACCTCTCTGGTGTTGTCATAGCAGCAGCCAGCCTGCTGACAGGCTTCCTTTGAAGTTCTTCTCACGATGCAGGCGAGGTGCCCCGAGGCCACCTGGCACTGCTCCTGGCTCAGGTGGGTACCTAGGGTTGGGACAGAGCAATGAGGCTGAAGGCACACAGTTTGCAAATCGTGGCCCTGGAACTGAATCTTGGGAACCTGCTCCAGAGCTTATGCTCTTAGCCAGCACACTAAATGTCCTCCCTCAAAACTGCATATTACTGACATTTCTAGAGAACGTTTTCTGAGAACCACATGTTGCTGGCAATGGTTTCAGCGAGTTTCTGCCTAAAGTTAGGAAACAATTTTACAAGACTTCTTCTAGCTTTAGTATACCTATACATGTTTAAAGTTGTTTTCCAAATACTACAAAGGAATAAAAGAATCATCTTTTTCTAAAAAAAGAAAAAAACAAAAAAAGAAATGGCTTCTTAGAGCCCAGTAAAAGGCTGTTAGGCCACCCTGTACTCTAGAAGGCCCCAGGCAGAGGGTAAGTACACTCAGATGTCCTGCGTACCTATGTAATCTGGTTTGTTCACATCCCAGTGTTCCAAGGGGCCCCAGTGGGGTTGAGCCAGGGTGGCGAGGGCAGGTCCAGGTCCAGGGGATGGTAAAGCAGGGGTTGGGTGGACAGAGCTGTGCCCTGGGTCCAGTGGGCTGGGAAAGGCATGGCCAGAGCCTGGTGAGGTGTGGCCAGAGGTGGGGAGGGAGGGAAGGGTTTGTGGAGTCGAGACAGAGAACATGGTGGATGGTGCCAGCTGGGAGTCCAGAGTCCAGGAGTGGTCAGGTTTGGGACAGATCAGGGCAGTGTCTTGTGCCACATCCACACGACCATCGGGCAGCACAGCCTCCATGAACACGCTCAGGTGGAAACGCCCATCCTGCAGGTGAGAGGCCAGCAGGGAGCAGCAAGGTGAGGCCACCTAGCATACCCAGGCAGGGGACGGGCCCACGAGAGCTGAGCTGCCCGTTAGGCAGGGAGCTGGATTCATAGTGGATCCCAGAAAGTACCTTCCAGGACTTAGTTTCCGCCACCCACCAGCTCAACAGATCTTGGGCTCTGGTTCCATGAGGGGCCTCTTCAGCCTGAAGTGACACTAGGACAAGCTTGCTCCTGCACCAGAGCACGGACCCCTACCTTCTCCAGCACGTGGCAGCCTCTGTAATCAGCCGAGAAGACTGCAGGCTCCTGCGGCCTGGAGGTGACCCAGTGGTAGCAGATGGAGCAGTTGTTGACATCAAATCGGTTCCCAAATTCATCTGCAGTGGGGGAAGGGGAGGGGCCAGGGATGTTGAAGGGTGCAGGGAGAGGCTGCTGGGGTCTCGGAAGAAGCTCCCACTCAGCAGCCAGAAGACCTGAGTACTCGCCCTAGCTTTACTGTTGGTTTGTTGTGTGGTTTCAGGCAAGCCCCCTCCCCTCTCTGCTCTCAGCTTCCACAGCTGTAAACAGATTGGGGGGGTCTTAGGATCTTTCTAGCTAGGGTTCCCTGCTCATAGCACACGGCAGCAGGCAGGCATGAAGGTGAGGTGGAGAAGGGATACACAGGGTCTCAGGCACCGGGCTATTTCATATCACTTCTTTTAAGCTTAGTTATCTGCATCCTGTGGCTGAGGCAGCTGAGGGAGGGAGGGTACATAAGCTTTCTCAGGTGCACACAATGAGGGGCAGAATGAGGATTTGAATCCTGGGCTTTGTAGAAAGATCTGAACCCATTTCCCAGGTTAACTGTCGCTGCTGCAGTCACTCGGAGACACCCCCTAGGTGTCCACCCTGCTTGTTGGCCCAGAACAGCCTGGGCACACTCTGGGTGTGGGCATGTCCCCATGCCCTTGTTCCATGAGCACGGCCAGGTTCATCTTCCCCACCTTGCAGATGAGGAAACAGAGGCTTATGGGTCAGGTCAGTTGTCCAAGATCACACCGTTTAGAAGCTGCAGATCCAAACCCCAATTCCAAACCCACACCAGGCCACGCTCACTAGGTCCTGCTGCTGAAAGTGGTTTATGGACCCTCAGCCTCAGTATTGACCAAGTGTGGTGAGAGATGCAGAGCCTAGGCCTGATGCAGTGGCTCACGTCTATAACCCAAGCATTTGGGAGGCCGAGGCAGGCGGATCACCTGAGGTCAGGAGTTCGAGACCAGCCTGATCAATATTGTGAAATCCCATCTCTACTGAAAATACAAAAATTAGCTGGGCGTGGTGGCACACACCTGTGGTCCCAGCTACTAAGAGGCTGAGGCAGGAGAATTGCTTAAACCCGGGTGGTGGAGATTGCAGTGAGCTGAGATCGTGCCACTGCACTCTAGCCTGGGGGACAGAGAAGTGAAAGAAGTGAGAATCTATCTCAAAAAAAAAAAAAAAAAAAAAGAGAGAGAGAGAGAAAAGAAATGCAGAGGCTTGGCCCTGCCCCAGGCGCACTGAATCAGAACCGGCACCTCAACAAGGTGGCCAGGTGTTTCCCACACACACTAACGTGGGAAAAGCTGCCCTGGGTGATGATTCTCCTCCTTGCCCTTTTCTGTGGTGAGGAGGTGGGGGGCTGGACACCCCCAAGCTGGAGGGAGTCCTCTGTTCTTGCTCCTTCTCCAGGGGAAGGATCCCAGCTCCCTTCTGGTAGCAGCCCGTGGCCAGGGAGGCGGGGGCCAGGGCTCTGCCAGCACTCACCCACCACCTTGAAGCGGAGAGTCTGGCCTGGCCTGGGGAACACCAGCAGCTGCATTCCCTTGATCCCACAGTCGTAGCTGTGCCGGAGGCCTGGGAGGCCAGGGTCAGGCTGGAGCCGCCTACCCAGCCCCAGGGTGGCGACCAGCAGCAGTAGGGCCACACGGTAACCCCAGGTAATGGCTGAGCCTCCTGCCATGAGACACCACAGACACACCCCTTACTCCCTCACCACCAGAGCAGGGCCCAGGCCTTTTATGGAGGAGGTGGCAAGTGGGAGCCTCTAAGGGCAAAGGGGGCCCACCTGGAGGAGCCCCCACCTGGCCACCAGGGACTGTGGTGAAACTCCTGCCCCAAAGGCTGGGGGAGGCAGAAAGCTGCACGTGGCCCCAACCCTGGCTTTCTGTCCCACAGCTGTGGCTTTGGAAGGGAGGAGGGAGCTTCCCAGGAAACTGAGGCTGCAGATGGGCTGTGGGAAGGGATCCAGGGCTGGGAGGCGGCCCTGCAGACCTCAGGCCCTCTGCTGTCTCCCTCCCACCCCAGCCTTTCCACGTTCCCTCCCTGCTCCAACAGGCTCTCCAGGGCCTCCTTCCTGCCTTGAGGTCTCAGGACCACTGGGAGCTGCAGGCCTGGTCAGTGCAGTCACAGCTCCTCAGGCAGGGCTGTAGGGGCAGTAGAGCAAGACCAGGAAGACACGGCCCTCAGAGCTGGCAGCGGAATGGGGGCTGCAGGTGAGTAAACAGACGAGTAGCACCTCCAAGGGCTCTCCTCAGGATTCAGCCGGTCAGTATGACGATGACTATGACTAATAAAAAATAACAAGGACAACTAAATGTAATGTGTCATCTGGATGGGATCATGGAGCAGAAAAAGAAAGTAAAAGCGAAGAAAGTGGATTTTAGTTAATAATAATGTGCCCACATTGGTTTGTTCATTAATTGCAATAAATGGATCATACTCATGTAAGATCATTTATGAGGTAAACTGGGCCTGCGGTATGGGAACTCTCTGTACTATCTTCTCAGTTCTGTATATCTAGAACAGTTCTAAGACATAAAAGTGGCTGCAAACAACAAGAATAGCCTGCGGTCTGCTATGATTACAGTGCCAGGCCTTGCTTGTGTTCGCTCCTTATACCGCCTGACCATCCTCTGAGGGAGGGACTGTCACCAGCCCCACGTCCCGGCACTAATTCCTGCAAGTGATTAGCCTAGGGCCTAGCAGCGTTTGAGCTCAGCAAACATTAGAAAACGCGGCTATTATAATTAGCAGCTGCTGGAAGGGGAGAGCCTTGATAGCTAAGAGGCCGGTCCTGGTGAGGTTGCAGAGAGAAAGGAACGCTTATATGCTCTTGGTGGGAGTGTAAATTGGTTCAACCATTGTGGGAGGCAGTGTGGTGATTCCTCAAAGAGCTGAAAACAGAACTACCATTTGACGCAGCAATTGCATTACTGGATATATATCCAAAGGAATATAAATGGTTCTATCATAAAGACACTGAACATGTGTGCATATGTTCAGCGCAGCACGATTCACAATAGCCAAGACATGGAATCAAATGCCCATCAATGGTAGACTCAATAAAGAAAATGTGGAACATGCCGGGCGCGGTGGCTCACACCCGTAATCCCAGCACTTTGGGAGGCTGAGGCGGGCGGATCACAAGGTCAGGAGATTGAGATCATCCTGGCTAACACGGTGAAACCCCGTCTCTACTAAAAATACAAAAATTAGCCAGGAGTGGTGGCACTCACCTGTAGTCCCTGTTACTCGGAGGCTGAGGCAGGAGAATCGTTTGAACTCAGGAGGCAGAGGTTGCAGTGAGCCAAGATCGCGTCATTGCGCTCCAGCCTGGGCAACAGAGCAAGACTCTGTCTCAAAAAAGAAAAAAAAAAGAAGAAGAAAATGTGGTACACATACACCATGGAATACTATGCAGCCATAAAAAAGAATGAGATCATGTCCCTTGCAAGAACATGGATGGAGCTGGAGGCCATTATCCTTAGCAAACAAATGCAGGTACAGAAACAAATACCACATATTCCCACTTACACATGTACTCACATATAACTGAAGGCTAAAGGATGAGAACACATGGACACATAGAGGGGAACGGTGCACACTGGGGCCTTTTGAAGGTTGGAGGGTAAGAGGAGGGAGAAAGGCGGAAATAATAACTATTGGGTGCTAGGCTTAGTATCTGCATAATGAAATAATCTGTACCACAATCCCTCTTGACATGCGTTTACCTGTATAACAAACCTGCATAAGTAACCCTGAACCTAAAATAAAAGTTTAAACAAAAAAAGTCGGTTCTAATGGTGCCCCAACCACTTTCTTAGCTGTGACTCAGACGCCTTATCTATTCTGAGCTTCAGGTTTCCTGTTTGTAAACAGGGGTGATAATGCTTTCCTTGCCTGCATGGTGGACAGGAAGACACACAGAGACAAGTCATGGGCACCAGATGTAGTAATGATTTAATGCTTGGCAATAATTCACTTCTACTGTGATTAGAGCTCAGCTGGGAAAGCTTGGTGGGGCGGGTTGGGGGTCTCTCTGGGAGCACAGTGGGAAGAGACACTCAACACAGCATCGAGGGTGGGCGACATGGAAGTGTTTTTGGAGGAAAGGGGTCCTGAGCAGAGGTGGGAGGAGGCGGGGAGGACAGGGATGGTACGATGGGGATCTGGGGAGAGCAGGGCTGGAGGAGGAGGGAGGAAACAGGTCACATAAAGGTCCAGGATAGGGACTCCAGGCAGGCCGGGGGTGCTGGCGAGGGAAGGACTAGGAGGGGAGGGAGAGGAGCCAGGCAGGAGCAGGGAGAGGGGTGGATTTTTCCTGAGGGACAATGTGGAAGTTTTAAATTTTAAATTTTGAAATTATTTCAGATTTGCAGAATTTCCATATAGCCTCCTCCAGATTCCTCAGATGTTCACTGTTCACTTTTTACATTTGCCATAGCTCCCGCTTTCTCTCTGTGCATGTGTGCAGACACACACACACGCACACACACATGTACACGCACTTTCTTCCATACCATTCAAGAGTCGGTTGCAGAAATGACAGAGTCTCCTTTACCTCTAATTACTTCAGTATACATTTCCTAAAAAAACCAAATCACCCCCATAGTCAAATGATCAAAATCAGGAAACCAACACTGGTATAAACACAACGATCTAATCTGCAGACATTATTGTAAGAATTAAAGTGGAAAGAAACATGAAAGGGACAGGCAACAGGGACAGGTTTATTTTGAATACACCTGAGAGGGGCGGCTGGCCGAGGTAGGTCAGAGCCCCACTCTCTTACGGACTAAGAGTTTTTAAGGATTCAGGGTGGGAGAGTTTATCAGAGGCTGGGACTGCTTCTGTGTCTCTTTGCTGTGCGTATCTGGGAGGGAGAGTCGTGTGCCTGTTCCCATACATCTTTCTGCAGCTGCAGGCATATCCCCCGGGTCTGCTTCTTGCTTCCCTGTCTCAGTGCACCTGAAGGGAAAGGAAGGTGCTTACTAAGGCCCACTGTTTGACTGGGGCTCACTGTGTGAGGATGAAGTTTGGCAGTTATCAAAGAGATTTTCCCTCCACCCCTCTCTGTGCCAGAGCTGTCTTATCTGTATTTTACTGTCTGCTCTTTCTGGCTGTTGTAGTTAGAAGAAAAGTGATTTCCTTGAAATGTATGAGGCTAGAAAGGGAGCAGGAGCTTGAAGTGGCAGTATTTGTCCGAGATGACAGTGCTCCTGCTCTGGCTGGCAATTATTCAACATCTGCCGACTGTCCTAACCGTGACTTTCATGGCAAAGGAGTGCAGTGGTTTTGCAAGTCTGCAGGATCCAATCCAGGCTCAGAGTCTTGCCGGCGTGCCTCTCGGCCTGCTCCCGTCTGGGACCGCCCTTCTATCTTCTTTTGTCTTTCACACCCTTGACATTTTTGAGTACAGCCCGATCACTTTGCAGAATGGCCCTCAGTTTCGGTTTGTCTGGTGTTTTCTCCTGATTACATTAGATTTAGTTGATGCATCTTGGCCTTGTATTAGTCAGTTTGGCTGCTGTAACAAAATACAGACTGAGTGGTTTAAATAACAGTCTGTTTCTCACAACTCTGGAGCCTGGATATTCTAGGTCAAAGTGGTGGCAGATCTGGTTGCTCCTGAGGCCTCTCTCCTTGGCCTGCAGACGACTGTCTTCTCACTGAGTCCTCACGTGGTCTTTCCCCTGTGCTGGTGCATCCTTGGTGCCTCTTTGAATGGTCAAATTTCCTCTTCTTCTGCCTGGCCCGGTGGCTCATACCTGTTATCCTAGCACTTTGGGAGACTGAGGCAGGCAGATTACCTGAGGTCAGGAGTTTGAGACGAGTCTGGCCAACATGGTGAAACCCCATCTCGACTAAAATACAAAATAATTAGCCTGGTGTGGTGGCGCACACCTGTAATCCCAGCTCCTCAGGAGGCTGAGGTGGGAGAATTGCTTGAATCTGGGAGGTGAAGGTTGCAGTGCTAGATGGTACCACTGCCCTCCAGCCTGGAAGAGAGAGTGAAACTCTGTCCCAAAAAACAAAAACCAATTTCCTCTTCTTTTAAGGACACCAGTCAGATTGGATTAGGGCTACCTTAAGGGCCTCAATCTTAAATCACATCTTTAAAAGCTCTATCTCCAAACACAGTCACATTCTGGGGAATGGGGGTGGGGGGTTAGGGATTTAGCATATGAATTTTGGGGGGATACAATTCAGCTCCAACAAGCAGGAGAACCCCAGAAGTGATGTCATTTCCTTCTCAGTGCATCCTATCCAGAGGCACACCCTGCTGGCTTGTCCTGTTACTGCTGATGTCACTTTGATAACTTGGATAAGGTGGTGTCTGCCAGGTTTCTCTACCATAAAGTAATGTTTCTCTTTGTAATTCATGAGTATCTTACAGGGAGATACTTTGAGACTATGTAATTAATCCTGTTCCTCTTCAAATGTTCACCAGCTTATGTGGTGGTTGCCAAGTGGTTGGTGGTTCTCTAACTCCACCTTTCCTTCTGCATTTATTTGCTTTCTATCATAAAAGAGAGAACTTTTTCTAACGGGGGCTTTTAGGGGCCAGAGAGAGCATCAGCTGGAGTCTTTGAGAGGCCTGGATTTTGCCTGGTGCTCACTGTTTATGAGCACAAGGGCCCTGGGACGTCACTTACCGGCTTGTTTCCTCTGTCTGGAGAGTAAGGATGAGAATTATTACGGTGGGAATGCAATTAGATAAGACATAGAGAAGTGTTTCCCTACTGGTCATGGACCCATGGGGAGAGTGCGTCTCCCAAGGTGCTGGAAACGAGCAGGGAAAGAGAAGGCGGGCTTCCTCAGGGCCAAGGGCAGAACACCTTTGGGGAAAGGGTGCCAGACTATCCCAGAGAGAGAGAGAGAGAGAGCAAGAGAGAGCGCACTCTGAGTCCTACGACTGTACATTCTTGCAAAGACTCATGGACACCAAGGCTCATTGGCCTGGGAGGATCCAAGCTCCTCTGCTCAACCACTGGAGACCCTGGAAAAGTCCCTTCCCTGCTCTGTGACTTGCTTTCTTCATCTATAAAACGGGGTTATAACAGGACCTAAATTGTAGGGTTGCTTTGAGGATTAAATGAGATAATCCATGTGAAGCAGGCAGAACAGGGTCTGCACATGATCATTGTTTGAACACGATAGCCATTACAACCACGATTATTTTTATTGATGAGGAGAGAGGGTCAGATGGAGGGACTTGACTTGGAATCTTGGCTTTATCCACTTGGCTTCTGTGTGTGTGTTTTTTTTTTTTAAGAGATGGGGTCTTGCTATATTGCCCAGGCTGGTCTCAAACTCCTGGACTTAAGAAATCTGCCCGCCTCTGCCTCCCAAAGTGCTGGGATTACAGGCATGAGCCACCACGCCTGGCCACTTGGCCTCTTCGTAAACCTGTTTGTTCATTTCTTTCTGTTTTTGACCTGTGAATTTTTTTTTTAAATGGTTCTTCAGTTTCTTAATCTGTAAAATGGAACTAAGAATACAGTCTACCTAAGTGGGGCGCCATGAGATGTAAGCATCAGTTGCTTGCCCTGTCTTCTCTGCGAAAAGAGCCCAGGGAGGGCACTGGAGGAGGATGGAGCCTCTCTAGGCTGGAAAGACAAGATCCCCTTTCAGGGGATCCACACATGCCAGGAAATCGGCAGGGAGCAGGCTGCCTCACTCTGGGGCCTGCAGAGTAACCCAAGGGCAGCGCCAGCTGTGTGTGTGTATGGATTATGCTCACCGCAGAGATGCTCCCAGGCCAGTGGTAGTGCATTTAACCGAAGACAGGCAGCCCTGCTTCCCCTGAGGGAACAAAGGACCTCAGAGAATCTTGTCAGCTGGGAAGAGCTAGGCTCTGTTGCTGGACCACATGGCTCTGAACTCCAGCTCCTCTGCTCCCCAGCTTAGCAGCCTTGGTAGAGCTGCTTAAGCTGTCTGAGCCTCAGTTTTCCCCTTGGTGAGTGACAATGACAGTGGTACCTAACTCAGAGGGTTGGCATGAATATTTGATGAGCTCATCCATGAGAAAGGCTCAGCCTTACGCTGGCACATAGTAAGTGCCCTATAAGTGTAAGCTATTACTGTTTTCATTTTTTTTTTTTTTTGAGATGGCGTCTCCCTTTGTCACCCAGACTGGAGTGCAGTGGGGGGATCTCAGCTTACTGCAACCTCCGCCTCCTGGGTTCAAGCGATTCTCCTGCCTCGGCCTCCCGAGTAGCTGGTATTACAGGCATGCACCATCACACATGGCTAATTTTTGTATTTTTAGTAGAGACGGGGTTTTGCCTGTTGGCCAGGCTGGTTTCGAACTCCTGACCTCAAGTGATCTGTCCGCCTCGTCCTCCCAAAGTGCTGGGATTGCAGGCATGAGCCACCGTACCCAGCAGCTATTGTTGCTTTCAGTGTGTTGAATGGTGGCCCCCAAAAGACATGTCCACAACCTAACCCCTGGAACCTGTGAATGTGGCCTTATTTGGATAAGAGGACTTTGCAGATGTAATTGATTTAAGAATCTCAAGATGGGCCGGGCGTGGTGGCTCAAGCCTGTAATCCCAGCACTTTGGGAGGCCGAGACGGGCGGATCACAAGGTCAGGAGATCGAGACCATCCTCGCTAATATGGTGAAACCCCGTCTCTACTAAAAAATACAAAAAACTAGCCGGGCGAGGTGGCGGGCGCCTGTAGTCCCAGCTACTTGGGAGGCTGAGGCAGGGGAATGGCGTAAACCCGGGGGGCGGAGCTTGCAGTGAGCTGAGATCCGGCCACTGCACTCCAGCCTGGGCGACAGAGCAAGACTCCGTCTCAAAAAAAAAAAAAAAAAAAAAAAAGAATCTCAAGATGAGAGCACCCTGGATGATCCAGATGAGCCCTAAGTCCAGTGACCAGTACTCTGTGAGAGACACACAAAAAGAGGGAGGGGGAAGGAAGGCCAGGTGAAGAGGAGGTAGAGATTGCAGTGATGCAGCCGCAAGCCAAGGGACGCCTGGAGACACCAGAAGCTGGAAGGGCCAAGAAAGGCTCCTTTTCTAGAGCTTTTGGAGGAAGTGCTGACATCTGATTACAGACTCTGGCTTCCAGACTGTAAGAGAATAAGTCTCTGTTGTTTACAACCGCCACGTTTGTGGTAGTTTGTTCTGACAGCCCTAGGAAACAAATATACCACTGTTGTTTCTGCGAAGATTGCCTGGCACATGTGTGGGCCTGAGCCCAGGCCAGGACTGCCTCTGCCTGCTCTGCCTTCTTGTCTTCCTTCCTACTATAAAGCCATCAGTCCCCAAGGTTGTACCCACTGCAGGTGAAGACAGAGCCATGGAGAATTGCACCAGACGGTGGGTAAGAAAGGTTCCAGAATGGGGCCAGGCGCAGTGGCTCAGGCCTGTAATTCTAGCACTTTGGGAGGCTGAGACAGGCGGATTACCTGAGGTCAGGAGTTCGAGACAAGCCAGGCTAACATGGTGAAACCCCTTCTCTACTAAAAATACAAAAATTAGCCGGGTGCAGTGGCGCATACCTGTAGTCTCAGCTACTTGGGAGGCTGAGGCAAGAGAGTCGCTTCAACCTGGGAGGCGGAGGTCGCAGTGAGCCAAGATAGCACCACTGCACTCCAGCCTGTGCAACAGAGCGAGACTCAGTCTCAAAAAAAAAAAAAAAAAAAAAAAAAGTAAAGGTCCCAGAAAGGGTCATCATGAGGGACTGGGGTCCTTTGGGGTCTGCACATGGAAGCCAATTTTAGAGATTCATTGTGTTTAGCAACTATTTTTTGGGCCCCCTCTCATGTGTCAGGCCCTCTGCTTGCCTTTGGAGGTGAGGAGATAAAATCGGAATAAGTCTCTGTCTTCAGGTGGCTCATGAGGGTGGTGAACAGTTGTGTGAACAAGAGTTACCAGGGAGGACAAGGGGGCTACGGGTCAAGTGAAGTGGAGATGTGGGAGGGAGGGACAGCATGTGGGTCTGTCTGACAGAATCAGCAAAGTCTTCCCAGAGGAGGCAACCTCTAACCAGGGTTTTGAAGGATGAATAGGAGTTCACTGAGAGTCCAAGGGAAGAAAAGGCATTCCAGAGCACAGCACAAACAGCACAAGCCAGGGCACAGAAACAGCCTGGTGTGCACAGGACAGGAGGGGACAGTGATGGGTGCTGGCTGATGACAGGATGCCACTAGGGAGTGGCAGCAATACCAGGGGAGGCTTGGGTGGGACCGGATCACCAAGGGGCTTGTTGGCCATGCGAGGAGTCCTGTAGGTGATGGTGGCACCAGGGAACTCAACCTGGGCCTCCTCAAGGTATCATGTGGGGCCCTGCCATGCTGTTCCTCTACTGGGTGTGGGTGGCTTGAGGGCCTCCAAGCAAGCGGCCGGAGGATCCCAGGGCAGGCCTCACCCTGCTTCCTGCCCTGCATCTCACTTCCTGTTTGACTGACTTCTTTAAAGTGGCCAGAAGGGAACATTAAAAACCCTCCTCCTAAGGCAGGGCTAGAGGGAGAAGAGAGCCCATCTGGGCTGGGCCTATGCCTGAGGGCTCCGTTGGCCCCTTCTCCGTTCCTTTGCTCCCTTGACTGTATTTGTTAAACATTGATGCTGTAAGTATCCTCTGAGTATCTAGCGACATTGATGGTCTCAGAAAGAGGCCCTGCAGGATGAATCGTGGAGGGGAGGAAGCACTCCCAGCAGCACGTGCCAAGGCATGGAGGTGGGGAAAGAAAGGATGGGGTAGCTGTGGACATGAGGAAGGGGGTGCAGGGACTGGTGGTTGGTGCACTGGATCCTGCTAGGTTGGGAATCTGGACAGCTCCCATGGGCAGCAGAGACGCAGCAGAGGTCCGTGTGGCGGGAAGCGACAGGCTCAGATTCGTCTCCTCCACGGCAGAAGGTGGTGCTGAGGCAGCGAGGGACCCGACTTCCACTCTTACTGGCTCTGATGTTAAGTTCCAGGCCTTGGAGGAGGCTGTGCTTTAGGGACTAGGGCCTGAGCCTGAGCGTAGCTTGCATCATTCTCCCAGTCCTGGGGGACACAGCGCATGGGATAAGGCAGGACACGGCTCTTCTTCAGAAAATTCCTCTGGGGCCTGCTTATCTGGAATACCTTTTTTGGTTTGTTTTGGTAACTTTGTTAAGCTTAGTAGCTTTTTTGTTTACTTAGTAATAAGTTTTCTTTAGAGAGGTCTGGACGTGAGCCACTACAGTGACTACAGGACTGGAAACAAGGACTGAGAAGGGGCAGAGGAGTAAGGGTTTTTTAGCCAGAAAAGAAGAACCTCAGCAGGGCTGCCAGGAGAGGTTGTGCAGAATGTTCACTGCACAAGGGGGCAAGGGTAGGCTGAGATCCAGAGGAAGGGCTGCGTCTTATCTCAAGCCTGATGCCCTGGTGCTGAGATGTGTCTGTGGGGTGGGGTGGTGGGGAAGAGGTGATTCTTTTTCTTAGTCCAAAGAGAAATCTGGGCTCCAACCCCTGTCCTTTGAGGGTGGGACTGTGCAGAAGGAACACCATTTAAAGTTCATATTTTACTGATGAATTTACTTGCCCAAGATCACATAGCTGGGGAGTGAGTGTGCCAGATCCAAACACTGGCAGTGGCCCCAGAGTCCCTGGGCTTAACCAAAGCCTGACACTCTTTGTGCGCAGACACGGCACACATGGCCTTGTCTGTGTTTCAGTGGGATGGGCATCGGGGGTGGGTGGAAAAGAGGGCCCTTTTCCCAAGCAGAATGGAATCACCCACCTATTTTCTCTGAAGGGCTACAGGCATTTGTCTTTGGAAGTCAAACCTCCCGGACTGGGGGAGAGGAGACATTTTCCTATTGCTAATGATTTGGATCACCAAGGCTCTTACTGATCTGCCATACTGGGCTCCAATGAGATGTATTATCCCTATCACAAGGGCATAGCATTTGACTCATTTTCCACTCATGATGGTAGCCTCTCAGCAAGAGTGTATTATGCATTAGGTTCTGCGTTAAGCCTAGGCCTCAGTGGAAGATGCTTGTGCGGTCCATCCCATGGGTGGTGCCCTTGCCTTGATACAGGGATATTGAGTTCTTAACATGTTTTAATGAGTACCCATTAGGTGCTGAGATGCTGAGGCTGAAGGGATGGTCCTGACCCCAGGAAGCTTGGTCAGCAAATGAGAATAAGGAGTTAGGGAACAATGAAATGTAAACTTCTCTTATCTTAGGGTTTTGAGCCTGTTTTTTTTTTTTTCTCTGTTTTTGTTTGCTTTTGTTTTTTTTTTTTTTTTTTTTTTTTTTTTGTTGTTGTTGTTGTTGTTTAAATTTCCATTTTTTTTGAGATGGAGTTTTACTCTGTCGCCCGGGCTAGAGTGCAGTGGCGTGATCACAGCTCACTGCAACCTCCACCTCCTGGGTTTAAGTGATTCTCATGCCTCAGCCTCCCAAGTAGCTGGGGTTACAGGTTTATGCCACCACGCCCGGCTGAGTTTTGTATTTTTAGTACAGATGGGGGATTTGCCATGTTGGTCAGGCTGGTCTTGAACTCCTGACCTCAAGTGATCCACCCGCCTCGGCCTCCCAAAATTGAGCCTGTTTTAAATAAAAGCGATATGACCTTTGCCTTAGAGCCTACATTCATTTTTCCCTCAGAGGGGAAGGAAGCTGATTTTTTTTTTTTTTTTTTTTTTGAGACAGAGTCTTGCTCAGTCGCCCAGTCTGGAGTGCAGTGGCGTGATCTCGGCTCACTGCAAGCTCCGCCTCCCGGGTTCCCGCCATTCTCCTGCCTCAGCCTCCCAAGTAGCTGGGACTACAGGCGCCCGCCGCCACGCCGGGCTAATTTTTTGCATTTTTAGTAGAGATGGGGTTTCACTGTGTTAGCCAGGATGGTCTTGATCTCCTGACCTCGTGATCCGCCCGCCTCGGCCTCCCAAAGTGCTGGGATTACAGGTGTGAGCCACTGCGCCCGGCCAGGGAGCTGATTTTTATAAGCACTTACTGTGTGCCGTAAACTTTGCGGAATCCACCTCATTCAACCCTTACCACAGACCGTAAGGCAGATGTCACTGCTTCCGCTCACAGATGACAACCCCAGGCTCAGCAAACAGAAATGACTGACCTCTTGGCCTGCGTTCTTCCCACTGCCTCTACTACCCCACCGTGCTTTCCTGGCCTTAGGGCCCTCAGGTCCGTAATGGAGAGGCCCCCACACTGCCTGGGAAACGCAGAAGAGCTGGAGGGGTTTCTTCTCTGAGGATTCTGGTGTCAGGAGATGGCAGCCCAGGAACAGTAGACAGATGGATGAGACATTCTCCTTCTCACGCACTTATCCTACACGCCGGTCACTCTCAAAAGCACACCCCTAGGCACACTGGGGCTCACACTCTCTTGCACACATTGATTTTTTCACGTGCACCTGCATTGCCCTCTGGGCTTCTGCAGTCTCCTTCATGAAGCAGGGGTGGGTGGAGCAGGGGCTGCCGGCACTGATGGAGACTGATGATACTTGAACTCCCCTATGACAACTCACTCTCCAGCTGTCCCCGCCTCCCCCACACCCCACCCTTAAACACACATGCACTGGGGCTGACAGCTATTTCCTCTCTCAGCCTCCCTCTCCCACCTCTGCCTGCTGCCTCTCGTATAGCTGCCGTCAGGAGCCGACTGCCTCTGGGGCTGGAATCCTGTGCTCCCTCTGTACCCAGGTAAGGAGGCAGTGGCCCAGGGGCTGAGCGGCCTAGCACCCTCTCTGGACCCACAGGAGAAGGCAAAGTTTTACCAGGTGAGAGGGCTGTTACCAGCTAGGATGGCAGAGTTTACCAAAGATTGGAGGGGGACTTGGTGCTCAGAGGAGGGAAGGACTAGCTTCTTTGAGGCATTAACTAGATGTCAGGTACCAGGGGAAACCACTCAACTGTCTGTCAGTATTCACAAGCAGTCTGGGTGGGAAGATGACACCAGCAGGCTTAGAGTAACTGGCCCAAGGTCACGTAGCCAGGAAGCTGAGGAGCTGGGATTCAAACCCAGGTCTTGGACTCCCACAGCTTGCACTCCGTCCGCCTTTTTTTTAACCTGCCAAAGCTGGACCTTAGCTGCTGGGCTCCTGAGAATCCTGGGAGGCTGGGGGCTGTCTCTATTGAGTCAGAAGGACTGATCTGGTGGTTCCCAGGGATGGCAGGACTGTGCTCTCTGATCATCCCCATGGGACTTGGATAAGCAGCAGCTGGTCTGCAGGGAATGTTTCAGGGCAGACAGTGGGTAGCACTTGGCTGTCTGCTGGGAGTGAAGACCCAGCCCCACCGCTGCAGCTGAGGAATGCTGGGCAAGTTGCTGTGCTTTTCTGAACTTCATCCGTTTCTTCTTCTGAAAAGTGGGGTCTCATAGGTCCATTGCAAGAGTAACTGCTCTGCACATCCGAAAGCTTAGGAAGTGCCCATTCTCAGGAAGCACAGGCTCCTCTTCCATCTACCTGCAGATCCCCAGCTCCAAGGGGCTCATCTGCCAGCAAAATTCTAGTTTGATATCCCAGGACCCCACCCTATAAAGGACTGTGGTCTCTAGAAGGGAGTGGGTTTTCTCATCCTGGCCAACAGTGCTTTCCCTAGAAAGATGAGTACTAAAGCCCATTGCTCCCCTCTCCCACTTTCCTTCTTCCTCTTCCATCCTCTCTTCCTTGGAGTAGGGGAAGAGGAAAGAGCACAGGCTGAGCATGCAACTTGCTCCTCCACGTGTGTGTGCTGTCTGGGTGGCTCTGGGCCAGTTATTTAACAACTTGAGGCTCAGTTTTCTCATCTGTAAAATGGGATGGAGTACTAGCACCATTCTTCTAGAGCCAGAAAGACAGCACCTATTGAAGGACCTACCATAGTACCTGGAGTGTCACTGGTGCCCAGGACAACCCGGGTCCCTGTCCCTGGCTACTTGCCCCCTGCCTCCTGCATGGAGCCTCATGCAATGTCTTCAGCCCTCACTGATCCTGACCAGCCTCACATCAGGTGGTCTTTCAGGCTTTCAGTGAGGATGTGAGCATGCACGTCTTATTTTTGGATGAGTGCATGAGGGAGTAAGTGAATGAACAGGGCAGAGGCTGCTGCTGTGGCTGCTCCTGAGAGGGGAGAGATCTTTTGGCCCCATTGGGCCTGCAGAGCCCCATGTGGGAGTTCCTCCTACCCAGCTCTCCTGGCTCTTATCTTATTTCCTCTCCAACTATCAGAGGAGGGGCTGGTTCCACTGTTCACGGTCAACACATCTAACCAGCCACCACTGAGTGCGGGGAGCGGCACGGAGGATCTTAGAGAGGCAAGGTCTGGGGGTGCTGTGGGGGGGAAGGGGCAGCATCTCCATCCCCCAGGCCAGCAGGACCCTCTTGCCCTAGTTGTGGGGACTCCTTCACCCGCCAGTGCTCTGGGGATTGGAAAAAGGAGTCCTGTGTGGCCTGGCCTTGTTCCTATTTCTGTGTGATCTTAGACCATTTGCTTCATAGTCATCACAATGACACTGATACAGCACCTGCTGTGTGCCAGGCCATGTTCTAAATGCTTTTATGTATTAACTCATTTAATGCTCCCAATAACTCTATGAGCTAGATGCTGTTATGACTGACATCCACGTTTCAGATTCAGAAAAAGGCTCAGGAAGGTTAAATGACTTGCCCAGGCACAGCAATGCTGGGATGTTACTCCCCCCGCCCCCACCGCCCAATATATTCATGAGTCACATGGGCATCTCCTGGGGACGGTCCCACCCCAGGCCTCTTTCTTGGTTCCCCCGTGTCCCCTGCACTGCCAACCTAGGCGCCACCTTCCCTCCACTGCAGAACTCCACGATGTCCGCCAACGCCACGCTGAAGCTGCTCTGTCCCATCCTAGAGGAGATGAGCCATCTCCGGAGCCACAGCAACACCAGCATCCGCTACATCGACCACGCGGCCGTGCTGCTGCACGGGCTGGCCTCGCTGCTGGGCCTGGTGGAGAATGGAGTCATCCTCTTCGTGGTGGGCTGCCGCATGCGCCAGACCGTGGTCACCACCTGGGTGCTGCACCTGGCACTGTCTGACCTGTTGGCCTCTGCTTCCCTGCCCTTCTTCACCTACTTCTTGGCCGTGGGCCACTCGTGGGAGCTGGGCACCACCTTCTGCAAACTGCATTCCTCCATCTTCTTTCTCAATATGTTCGCCAGCGGCTTCCTGCTCAGCGCCATCAGCCTGGACCGCTGCCTGCAGGTGGTGCGGCCGGTGTGGGCGCAGAATCACCGCACCGTGGCCGCAGCGCACAAAGTCTGCCTGGTGCTCTGGGCGCTAGCGGTGCTCAACACGGTGCCCTATTTCGTGTTCCGGGACACCATCTCACGGCTGGACGGGCGCATCATGTGCTACTACAACGTGCTGCTCCTGAACCCGGGGCCTGACCGCGACGCCACGTGCAACTCGCGCCAGGCAGCCCTGGCAGTCAGCAAGTTCCTGCTGGCCTTCCTGGTGCCGCTGGCGATCATCGCCTCGAGCCACGCAGCCGTGAGCCTGCGGCTGCAGCACCGCGGACGTCGGCGGCCCGGCCGGTTTGTGCGCCTGGTGGCGGCCGTCGTGACGGCCTTCGCACTCTGCTGGGGGCCCTACCACGTGTTCAGCCTGCTGGAGGCGCGGGCGCACGCTAAACCCGGGCTGCGGCCGCTTGTGTGGCGCGGGCTGCCCTTCGTCACCAGCCTGGCCTTCTTCAACAGCGTGGCCAACCCGGTGCTCTACGTGCTCACCTGCCCCGACATGCTGCGCAAGCTGCGGCGCTCGCTGCGCACAGTGCTGGAGAGCGTGCTGGTGGACGACAGCGAGCTGGGTGGCGCGGGAAGCAGCCGCCGCCGCCGCCGCAGCCCCTCCACCGCCCGCTCGGCCTCCTCCTTAGCTCTCAACAGCCGCCCCGAGGAACCGCGGGGCCCCGCGCGCCTCCTCGGCTGGCTGCTGGGCGGCTGCGCAGCGTCCCCGCAGAGGGGACCCCTGAACCGGGCGCTCAGCAGCACCTCGAGTTAGAACCCGGCCCAGGTAGGGCAGCGCTCACACGCTCACTAGGGCACCGCGGTTCAACTTGATATCCGGACTCCAGCCGCAGTGATCAAAGTCGGAGGGGCGGGACCCAGGCATCTGCATTTTAAAGTGCCCCGGAGACTCTTTAATCTTTTTCAGAAACAGTGAGTTAAAGCAGTGCTTCTCAAACTTTATGTGCCTGTGAAAAACCTAGGGGTCTTGTTAAGTGCAGGCTGATTCAGGAGGCCGGGGCGGGTGCTGAGAGTCTGCATTTAACAAGCTCCCAGGCCGCGAAGCCAGTGCGGCAGGTTCACAGAGGAGGCCTGGAGTAACACAAAGTGAAAGTCATAATAGACTTCTCACACTAGGGCAGTGGAGTCGGAAGGGCACACGGGCGTCTCCCTGGAGCTCAGTTTTACCAGATGATGGGAGAGGGAGTTTTATGTTAAACCAGCTATGTATTTTTGGAGAAGAGAGAGGAAAGGTTTGAGAAGCACTGTTCCAGTCGGCCCTCTTCATTTAGCCAATGCTTACTGCCCTAGACGCTTTATCCCACAATCTTAAGGAGCAGCTTCTATTAGCCAGTCTTTACAGCTGAGCACATTCTGGCTCAGGGAGGTTAAGTGACTTACTCAGTTTCAGGACTAAGGACCACAGGGGTCTGCACTGTAACCCTAAGCATCACATGCTCAATGACTCTGGTGAGCGAGGACATTCTCTGACTTACTAGAGGGACTTAAGATGCTACCCTGTGACCCAGCACTGCCCAAAGTGCTTCCAAGGCAGAAGAAGCAGGGGATGGCATAGTCAAGCACTCAGGAAACCTGGGGCTAATCAAATCCAACAGGGGAAATGACTAAAAGTCTTCGGTCTTTAGAATTTGAATGGGCACAGCAACTCCGAGACTACAGCACATGTCATTTCTTAGCTGAGCTGACCAGCCTCCCTGCAGGTGTGGTATTCTGTGGGATACCACTGGGTATCCTCTGGGCACTGGTAATCCCAAGATCTGTGCAGCCCCCGCCTCCAGGCTGCATGGGGCTGGGCAGCTACCATTTCCCATTTGTGGGTAGGAGGGGTAACTTGCATTTCTGACCTACCACTTCCACTGCACCGCGTCTCATTCCTCCATCTGCCATGGACTTGGGGTCAGAGACTGCTGGGTTTGAGCTCTGCAGCCCAGGGACTGAAAAACTGGTGCCAGTGAATTCTACTTGGTGGATGAAATGTCAGTGGAAGAAGCAGATGAGAAACTCTTGAGATCTTGGTCCTGTGTTTTTTCTGCCACCAAAGCCAGGGTCACTGAAGGCCTGGTCCACAGCAGGTGTTGAGCAAAGGAAACAGTGAGGTGCCCAGCTAGCTGCACAGCCACCCTGTGTTGACACCTCACCCCTGCTCCCTCCCATCCCTTCTCCCTTTACTCATAGCACTTCCCCCATCGGACACGTGGTGCATTTTGTTTACTATGTTTCCTCTCCATTAGAATGAAAGCTCCTTGAGGGCAGGGACTTTGGTCTATTGTCTGTATTTGCTGGTGCCTAGGATTGTGCCTGTATGCAACAGGCACTCAATAAACATTTTGCTGTAGACTGGACAGGCATGACTTAGTCAGATTCTCTGGGGCTTCTGCAGAGTCTGGTTTGGGAAAGGAGGTACTGAGGGAAAACTCTGCTCCCCGCAACCCCCCCATTTTAATCTTTCAGTGTTGAAAAGTGGAAAGGAGCCGGATTCAGCTTGCCGGGGACAGAGCCAGTGGGGTGTGGAGGTGCTCAGAGCAGTCTTTGGGAAGGTGTGGGGAAAGCTGGATTCCCAACTGCCAGCCTCCAGGCCTGGGATGAACCTAGCATGCTGAGAAAGGGCATACACCGCTGGGGGAGTCACCTGCCAGCCACCAGCTCACTGAGGAACCAGAAGAATTGCTGTTCTTGGTTTGAAGGCACTTGGAGAAGGAGAGGAAGGAGGGATGGGGGCTGAATCTCTTCCCGCCCCCATCTCTGCCAGGTCCCAGGTCCCAGGTCCCCTCTGGGCTTCTGTCCCACACAGACCTGCCTGGAAGCCTTCAAAGGCTGAGGAGCCCCGGTCGGGGTGGGGTCCCTGTTCTGCAGCCACGGGGTTGGAGTGCTGGCTCCAGCAGAGGCGTCTGAGCAGCGGCCTGAGGTGCTGTGTCTGACATGATTGTTGGCCATGGAAGGCCTCGGGCTGTCCTGAGCTCAGATCTTGGCTGCCAGCCGCTGGGGCGGCTGCTTCTGCAGCAGGGCCAGGGTGTCCCGCTTCTCAATGGAGCGCAGCTGCTTCTTCTTTGCCCGCTTGAGCTTGGCGGGGTTTCGGATCTGGGGATGGTATGAGGGGAGGGCATTAGTGTGGCTGCAGCCTTGGTCCAAATTCCCAGGGGAGAGGAAGGCCACTCCACAGGGGCCTGAGATCACAGCACGACAGTGGTGACACATGAGGCAGGGGTCGAGGCCCTGGTTTGCACCCCCAAGCGGGGCAGAAAGGCAAGGGGGGGAAAACGAGACACTCACCACTTGGACGACTTCTGCCTTCTGCTCATTCTCCAGGCGGCGTTTCAGGTTCTCGGCCCGGCGCTGTTTCTTCTCCTAGAACATGCAGGAGAAGGGGATTTGAGTCGGGGAGTGGAGGTGGCCCTGGTCTCTCAGGCCCCAGAAGAGTGCGAGCAGGCAGAATTCCCAGAAGGGGAAAGGCCCTCTAACCCAGGCTCCAGGTTGGTGATGTGTGGATGGAGGGCCAGCGGGAGCAATCCTGTGCCACGGTCTAGTGCCAGGGGCCCACTGTGGTGGAAGCTCCTGACAGCACGTTGGGAGGTGGGTACGGGACAGGCAACTGAGAACAGGGGCTGAGACATGGAGGTGCCCACCTAGAGATTCACGCACATGCAGAGACAGTGGTCCCTTGGGCCACTCTCATCAACTGCCAAGGGAGAAAGGGGTGCTGGCCCTTCCCCCATTCCCACCCTCTTGGACGGTCTCCCCCTCTTCCCCTGGAGTCCCGCTGCTGCAGAATGCCAGGTCAGGGGTGAGGGCTGGGTCCCTGAGATTTTTGCAGGTGTGGGGCTGGGGAGGGGCTGCACTGTACAGAAAAGGCTTTGGAGCTATCTGGGCTGGGTTCAAATCTTGATCCTGTTATTTCCTTTTTTTTTTTGAGATGGAGTCTCGCTCTGTTGCCTGGGCTGGAGTGCAGTGGATGGATCTCAGCTCACTGCAAGCTCCACCTCCCGGGTTTACGCCATTCTCCTGCCTCAGCCTCCCGAGTAGCTGGGACTACAGACGCCCGCCACCTCGCCCGGCTAGTTTTTTTTTTTTGTATTTTTTAGTAGAGATGGGGTTTCACCGTGTTAGCCAGGATGGTCTCGATCTCCTGATCTCGTGATCCGCCCGTCTCGGCCTCCCAAAGTGCTGGGATTACAGGCTTGAGCCACCGCACCTGGCTGATCCCGTTATTTCCTAAACAGATGACCTTAGCAAAGTCTGTGCCTCAGCTTCTCCATCTTTAAAGTGACAGTGACCACAGTATCTACCTTGTAAGATAGTTTTGAGAAATCAATGAGGGAATGCACGTGCAGGGCTTGGAGCAGCCCCTAGCTCCTTGGGCACACTGAGACTCTCGATGGAGTCTGTCTTGGGAGGGGAAGCCCAGTGCTCTCTGGCCATGCTGACTGTGTCCCTCGGCAAGGCCAGGGTGGGGATGTCAGCTCCAAGGTTGCTGCATGGTTAGGGGTCTCTGCTGGCTTTGGTGACTTGGGGTAGCAGGGGTGGCCTAGGCCCTGGGGGAGGAAGGAGAAGTGAGCCTTGGCCTCTTGTGGTCAAGGCAGGCCTGGGCTGGGCAGGAGCACCTTTGCAGAGGACCATGAGAAGTGAGACGGCAGCTCTGTCTTGCCCAAGAGGGAGCCAGGGCCACACAGGAAGAGATAAGGCCTCAGCATACAGTGGCAGACACACCGTTCCTCGGATGTCAGCTGTAAGCTGAGCTGGGGTGACTTAAAGCAGGGGACAGATGACTGAGTGACTGGCCCACCGCTTTCCTCAGTGGCCAGGCTGGGACCACGGGCTAGGGATGAGTTGTCTGAATCCCGTCCAGCACTCCTCCTACACCCCTGGGGTCATTAGAGGAGTGGAGGAAGAACCTCTCACTGATGTCTCTGCCCTGGGGGGCAGGTGCTGACCAATGCCACTCCGCTTTCTCTGCATGCTGCCTGCTAAGCATGGCCTCTTCCCCCCACCCCCACCCCCCGCTGAAAAGTTCCTGGGAGATGTGGGTGAGGCTGTGACCCTTTACAGGGGCTTCCTGGCACTGGGATGGGTGACAGGGGACAGAAGTGGAGGAAAGGTGCGGGGGCCATCTGTGTTGCTGGTGTGTGGGCTGCTTCTTGGAGAATGACAGCAGCCATACCGGGGACATGGATTTCCAATCTGCAAGCCCTTCCCAACTGAGTAGGTTCCAGCAAAAGGCCCTGGACCCCAACTCACTAATTGCCCTACCACCCAGGGCTTCCTCCTGGGCCTCTCCCCATGGCCTGCTTCTGGTCCTCCCCCTCCATCCCTGTCCCTGAGGCTCTTTCAGCAGCCCAGGCTAAACTGGATGGTCCCCTGGGCCTCCCTGCCCTGTGGTCCCAGACTGCAATTCTGCTTCTGGCCAGGTGCCCTTCCTCCCTGGGGCCTTCAGATTCAAGAACGTTTCTTAACCAAGCTGGCCTCCCCCAGGCACCCTCCCTCAGCTCCCGCCTCAGGTTGTACCAGCAGACACCAGCTCAGCCTGGCTGGCCCCTCACCTGGCGGCGCCTCTCCTTCTCCTCCTCCAGGTGACGGGCAAAGTCCTTGGCCAGCTTCCTCTCCTGCCGTTCCTTCATCTTCCGCTGCCACGATGTGCGCAGGGGCTTGTCCTGAAGCATCTGGGAGAATCTGAACGGGGGAGAGTGGGTGCGTACAGGGTCTGTGGGGCGAGCGCCACCCATGCCCTGTCTCTTCTCAGCCGCAGGCTCTGGACCTTCTTCCACAGAGGCCAGGCAGAACCACCTCCTTGATGGCCCGACAGGCGGCCCTCCAGGTCTGCAGAGACTTGGGGTGGGAGGGAACCCTGATTGTGCTGGCTGCCATTTCTCAGGTCTTGGCTACATGCCTCTGAGGTGGGTACTCCTATCTTCTCCACTTACGGAGGAGCAGGCCAAGGTGTGGAGAGGTTAAATAGCTGACTAAAGATACCTTGTTCCTAAGTGGCAGTCAGGACTCGAACCCTGTCAGCGACTGCAGAGTCCAGGCTACGCACCCCCTGCTGTAAAGTTCTGCTGCTTCCGCCAAGCGCATTTGGCCCGGATGTCAATGCCTCTGGAGGTCGGGCGCTCACCCCCTCTGGAGGCGGCCCATTCCATTTCAGAGCAGTGTGAGTGGTTAGAGTTCTGGGTAATGATTCAGAATCTTCCCCGCCAAGACTGGATGTGGTGGCTCATGCTTGTAATCCCAGCACTTTGGGAGGCCAAGGTGGGCGGATCACATGAGTCCAGGAGTTGGAGACCAGCCTGGCCAATATGGCAAAACCTACCAAGCCAACCTCTCACACTCTCACTCTCACACTCTCATGGAGCCTCTGGTTTAAAGGATAACAGGCAGTCAATAAGAATCACGGAAATAAATAAGCACTTGTGCAAATGGAGGTGTTACAAAAGAGAAGGACAGCACACGATGATAACATAAAGCATGGGGACTTAACCCTAGTTAGATAAGCCAGAGAGGCTTTTCAGAGGAGGTGACATTTGAGCTGAGCCCTGAAACATGAGTGGGGGATTGGCCAAAGGAAGAGCCTTTCAAACAGTGGGAACAGCACGTGTGAAGGCGCTGAGGAAGGAGGAAGCGTCACGCACAGGGGAAACATGGAGGGGACGTCGGTGTGGAAGCTCTAGTGATGGAGGGGAGAGGAGGGTGGGCCTGCCGGCCTCATTAAGGAGGCTGGAGTGCGTGCTCTGAGTGAGCAACAGCGAGTCAGGAAGGGTCTGCAGTTGGGCAGGGAGCTGGGACCACAAACTCTCTCTCCAGACTTCTTGGTCAAGTGATCTATGGCCTCCTACTCTGCTCCAGCTGCTGATTCTGTGTCTTGTGCGGGCCCCTCCCTTCTCCTCACCTGTGCATGGGCCCAGCCCCCTCGAGCTTAGCAAGCCCATCTCCCCACCTGCAGCGTGAGTACCAGGACCCAAGCTTCACTCGCTCAACTTGCTCATCACCCTCTTCCCACCTGGACCAGCCTCCTCCAGTTCCACATGGCCATCAATGGCCCAGCCATTCTCCTGTGACCCGCTGGGACAGGGCAGAGGGGTAGTGCCATCATCCACTTCTCCAACAGCTAGTCACTCTAGCTTCAAAGTCTCTCTCATGGGAGACTTGCAATAAATTACTCTGTAAGCCTCAGTTTCTTCTGTTTAATCAGGGGTGGGGGGATAATACCCACAGCCTAGGGTTTTAAAGGTATAAGCAAAGGGCCTAGCATGAAGCCTGGCACAGAGTCAGCTTCTTCCCTAAAAACACCCACCTTCCTCATGGCCCCTCACAGGCATGTATCCCTGACTCTCCCTGTGGTTCCCATTAGCTTGAATTGGAACTGAACCCCACACCTCTCCTTCACGGCAGCCTAAACTCTTCCTTCTTCAGACGAGCCACTTCGTTCCTTCCTTAAATAAGCATTGAGCATTTACTATGCTCTTGGGCCAGAAAGACAAGAAAGATCTCGTGCCTGCCCCTTAAGAAGGTTGCAATCCAATTCAAGGTGGATCTACAGGGATTGGGCAAAGGGGTTTTGCACACAAGCTTCGGAATCAGATCTGTGCTCAGATCCTGTACCTACCACTTATTTAGCCTCGGTTTCCTCGCACAAAAAACAGGAATACCACCATCTGCTTCACAGGGCTGATGTGCAGATTAAGTGTGATGATACATGCTGTTCCATGTTTGAAAGGCTGTATATAATCAGTGCTCAGTAATACTTTTCATCTTAAAGGCAAGTAACTGTAACAGACTATGTTGGATGAAGACTTCACTGCTTTGATCAAGTAATGGCTGGTTTACTTGCTTCTGCCTCCCTCACTAGAGAGGGTAGAAAACGGTAAATGTCTGTTGAACGAATACGCAACTGAGGTGCTACAAGAGAGGCCCATAGGGACCCCGAAGAGGAAAAGCATCAGAGAAATTGATCTATGAGGGCCTGGCCCCACCCCTCCGGGATCCCAGGTCATTTTACCACATTCTGATTGTAATTACCTGTTTGCTGACACCCTCACTAACGTGAGCTCTCTCTAACCCTGGGGCTATTCTCCAGGCTGCAGCAGGGCAAAGGCGGGGTCCCAACACCATAGAGAACGCCACCCCTGTCCAAGCTGTCCCCTACTTCACCTTTTCTTGGAGCGGTCCTTCCAAACTCGCCCCGATTTGGGCTTCCCCTTCGGGATTACAGGAAGCTCCTCTTTGTTCAACTTCTTGGACGCTGGGGCCTGGGATGAAGAATCTTTTCGCTTCTTTGCCCCGAAGCCGCCTGTCACCATCTCCCCAGCTGGAGGTGGCTTGCTCGGCTCATGCTGACCCCGCGGGGAGCCAGGTGCCTTGGGTGTCAGCTCCAGTAGTGGCTGAGAGGGCTCCGGACCGGGAGCTTGCTGACCGGGGTAAGGCTCTGGTGATCCTGGGCCCGGCGGTAGCTGATGCTGGGGGGCTCCCGGGGTCAGCTCCTCCTTACTCTGGGCCAATTCCGAGGCCAGTACTCCCTGGTCCTGAGAACACTTTGATGCCTCCTCACTTGGCTTCGGCTGACATCGTGGGGATTCAGGACGGGACTCCGGCTGTCTTTGAGGCGACTCCAGGTGTACGTCTTGCTGACGCTGGGGGGACCCTGGGCCTGGCTCTGGCTGCACTTGGGGGGACTCCAAGCCTGCACCCTGCTGCAGATGGGGTGATCCTGGGCTTGTCTCCGGCGGTCTTTCCGTGGACCCCAGGCCAGCTTGCTGCACACTTGGAGGAGACCCGGGTTCCCTCGTTTCTTCTGGGTTCGACTGGAACTCCACAAGGGCCCGTCTCACCCGCGAAACTGAAGTGAGGCTCTCGGGGGATTCGGGCCTCAGGCCTCCCAGCCGTCGGCTGCGCCTTAGCGGTGTATCCATGCCTCAGCGGGTAAGTTTCCACACCCCTGTACACGTGCAGACCCCGCCGACAACCGGCGCCTTCCTATGACGTCATGAGTCGCCACGTCCGTGACGCGCAGGAAGGGCTGTTGCTGAGGCGGCTGTGTTGGTGAGGAGGGCAGAGGCGGGACTGGGGCGGGGGGTGGGATGGGGCTCGGCAAGCGCATGCGCAATTCGCGCGGGCTTCGTTAAGTGATTGATGAGCCAGTCTTTTTTCTAGGATTCGCTTTTGCCTTTCTTGCAAAGTTTCCCGGGAAAAGAAGAGCGAGCAAGTAGAAAAGGGAAAGTGGGAGGACCCATTTCAGGGAGAGAACAGAGTTGAAAAAAGGTCCGAGGAGCCTTAGGCAAGGCCCGATGGAAGTTTTGTGGCCAACTCCGGTGCATTGGGCAGGGTCCTGCCCTCCTTGGGCCTGTTTTCTCATTTGTGGTATGGGTCATTTTGCACTAGCTTCGTGCATCCCAAATGACCCTGTCGGAGTCCTTCTCCCAGCAGCCTGAGGGAATGCTACCTGGGGGTCGTGGAGGTGGAAGATCGGTCTTTTCTGTGTTAATTGTTCACACTCTTGCTTCTCCCGTCCTGTGCTTCCGTATATAATCCATGGCTCTCCCTTTTCAGCCTTTTCAACGTCTATGAGTGAAGCTGAGGTACCAATAAGATGCAGCACCTTTGTCCTGTGGCTCACCTGGGCCCTCAGCCAGCTGCGTACGCTCCCACGTCCCTCTTCTTCTGCCCCAGTTCTAGAAACAGGTTGGATCATCTCTGATCTTCCTTTCAGCCCAGACAGTGGTTTTTGCCCATGTGTCAACCTGCCTCTCCTCCCCTCCCTTCCCTTGCTATTCAACTGTAAATGTACTTTGCTTACTAAGCACTTTGGGACCTCACCAGTGAGCACAGTGAGCAGGTGTTGCCTTCTGGACCTCCCAGGGCCTAGAAAAGACTTTCGGGATGTGGGATTGGGAAATGTCGGGCTGTGTAGACCTTCCTGTGAGACCTAGGAGTGAGGCTTTGATTTACTTACAGCATGCTTCTTAGGAAGAACATCTTGGAAGTGGCCCAGTTGCGTAATTATTGGGACTGCCTGGGGTTGGCTATTAGAGGTCCCAGGGCCCCTGTCCAACATTCCAGTGGTTTCTTTTGAAACCATTCCATTGTTTCTCCAGCTGGGGGCTTGCGAGAGGGCCTGGGAAATTGTCCAAGGATATCAGGGGTCAGAGTGTCCTCAACTTCCTCATGTTCCCGAGCTAAGGAGACCCCTGCAGGGGGACTTCGCCTGCCTTGCTACTCCTCCCCTGCCATGCAGCTGTCCACAGGAGAAGCAGCTGGGACACCTCCTCGCCCAGCTCTTCCACCCCGCAGCTGTCAGAGGAGTGAGTTCCATTCAGTTCCTTAAATGCCCTGCACCTGCCTAGAGATCCCAATGATCCGACACTCAGAACCAAGCCTGGCAGGCATTGCCAGGGTGCTGGAGGAGACTGTATGCCCCTCTGCCCTGCTCCAGTCCCCCTAGGCTTGCCCTGCCTCCTAAGCTCTTGTCCCCAGCTGGAGGGATCACTCTCCAGTGCCGACTGGATCATATCCTAGTCTAGCCTGAAATACCTCAGAGGGTGATCTCAGGTTTTCACCAGATAGAGGGAGATGTTTCTCAGAGACCTTTGGGTGTCCCCTAGACATTTGGAGGCACTTTGTCAACCTCAGCATCAGGTGGGCTCTGGCCCAGAACCCCCTACTCCCACCTGAGCTCGGTTTGTCATTGTCATTATACATGGTATGCACAGGCCTGGAGGAGACTCCTGAAATTTTCAGAAGAGCCTGGTGTGGTGGTCGCTGTTGGGACCCTGTCCCCTTACACTCCTTTGCTTTCTTTTAAAAATTATTATTTTTGAGACAGGGTCTTGCTCTGTTGTCCAGGCTGGAGTACAGTGGCACAATCACAGCTCACTGCAGCCTTGACCTCCAAGGCCCCAGGGAATCCTCCTGAGCCTCCTGAGTAGCTGGCACCACAGGCTCATGCCACCATGCCGGGCTATTTTTATTTTTTGCGGAGACGGGGGTCTCCCTGTGTTGCTCAGGCTGGTCTTGAACTCCTGGGCTCAAGTGATCCTCCTGCCTCAGCCTCCCAAAGTGTTGGGATTACAGGCATGAGCCACTGTGTCTGGCCGCTCCTTTGCTTTTTTTTTTATTGCAGCTTTCTACATCCCAGCTTTCTTGCCTTTGGGTGGTAGGATACTGAGGGGCTTCTCTGCAGCCCCCAGAGACCCCCAGCAGGATTGAACTCGTATTCCCCACAAAGGTAACCTGCTCATGCACCCTCTTTTGTCTTCATCCCTGTCTCATTTCCCCATTTTCTTATAGATGCTTGCTGGGGTCATTTTCAGAGGAGATAAATATTGTACTTAATCCTCTTCTCAGAGTTGGCTTCTGGAGAAACCTAGCCTGAAACACTGGTGCCAGCCATGACTGGTCCAGGCATTGTTTCAAGCACTCTGCAAGTACAAATCCATTTCTTAATACTTCTCCCAACAATCCTGTGAGGCAGGTGCAGTTGTTATTACTCCCATTTTACAGATAAAGAGACTGAGAGGCTGGGTGTGGTGGCTCACATCTGTAATCCCAGTACTTTGGGAGGCCGAGGCAGGCGGATCACTGGTGGCCAAGAGTTCAAGACCAGCCTGGCCAACATGCCAAAACCCCATCTCTACTGAAAGTACAAAAATTAGCTGGGCGTGGTGGCAGGCACCTCTAGTCCCAGCTACTCAGGAGGCTGAGGCAGGAGAATTGCTTGAACCTGGGAGGTAGAGGTTGCAGTGAACCGAGATCATGCCACTGCACTCCAACCTGGGCGACAGAGCAAGACTCTGTCTCAAAAAAAAAAAAAAAAAAAAAAAAGAAAGAAAAAAAGAAACGAAAAGACTGAGGCACAGAGAGGCTGAGACACTTGTAAAGGTCACACAACAAGTAAGTGGTGGAAGCAAAATCCATACGTAGACTGTCTGATTCCAGAGCCACAACTCTTACCAGTAAATCTGCCTGTTGCCCAGGCAAGGAGACAGGCGTGGGAAGGCTAAGGTGCTTGCCCCAAATCAGACAGCGACACATTCAGGAGCCAGGATTGTGGTTCCAGAGGTGGCATGCTTAGCTGCCTTGCAGCTGCCCCCATGTGGGCCCTGCTCACCTATTCCTCACCCTGATCCTGGTCTGTGTGCTGGGAGGTGCTGGGTACCACCTGGCACACACCATCGTGCAGAATGTGCCGAATCAGCAATACCAGCTATTTATGTAACCTGAGATCTGCTGACTGACGGAAACCAAGCGCTGGCAGATGGACGGAAGATAGGGATCAGGTGTTCTCCTCTGAGTCATTGACCTCCCCTCAGCTAAAGGGGTACTGCGGTTGAGAGGGTCTGACAGTTCCCAGATATCAGGAACCTGGGTCCCCAAGGCTCTCTGTTCAACACCTAGCCTTGCCTGAGATACTTCAGAGGGTGATCTCAGGTTTTCACCAGAGAGAGGGAGATGTGTTTTAGAAGAGGCCTTTGGGTGGGTCCCCAGACACTTGGAGGCACTTTGTCAGCATCAGGTGGACTCTGGCCCAGAACCCCCTACTCCCACCTGAGCTCAGTTTGTCATTGTCATTATATGTGGTATGCAGAGGCCCAGAGGAGACTCCTGAAATGTTCAGAAGAGCCTGGTGTGGTGGTGTACTTGCAGAGTGCTTGAAACAATGCCTGGACCAATCACTGCTTGCCCCAGTGTTTCAGGCTGGGTTTCTCCAGAAGCCAACTCTGAGAGAAGGACAGGGAAAGGGCCCCTGGCGGTCATGGCAGCGTTAACTGAGCACTTACCATGCGTGTTTCAAGCACTCTGCAAGTACAAATCCATGTCTTCATGCTTCTCCCAATAATCCTGTGAGGCAGGTGCAGTTGTTATTACTCCCATTTTACAGATAAAGAAACTGAGAGGCTGGGTGCAGTGGCTCACATCTGTAATCCTAGTACTTTGGGAGGTTGAGGCAGGTGGATCACTGGATGCCGGGAGTTCAAGACCAGCCTGGCCAATTTAACAAACACATTTTGTTTTTTTGATTTTACTGACCAGCCTCCGGTTCGGGAGGGTGATTTTCAGCAGGAGCATGGTGCTTGATATGTGTTTGTTGAATGAATGGATCCTCATTATGACCTTACAGGGCTGGAGTGATCGTCCTCATTTTACTGACCAGGAAATCCCACTCCCAGAGAGGCTGTGCTTCAGGGCCAGGGTGACACAAGAAGAGGGTGCAGGGTGAGGTCTGGAGCTCAGGGCTTCTTGACTCTAAGCCCTAAACCTCCACCTGCACCAGGCCCAGGACTGGGACATGGGGCTGACTCAGTCTGGGGTGTCATTGGCAACCAGGATGTTGCTGAGCATGGCAGGAGTGAAGGCAGGACCCAGATGGATGGAGGTGCAATTGGGCCTCCGCTAATCTTCATTGTGCTCCAAGGATCCAAGCTGCTCTGTCTTTCGCTCAGAGCTCTCTCAAATATTTGAAGTCAGTTTTCTTGTAGCTTTTCCAGAATTGTCTTTTATCCAGGTTAAGCATCTCCTGTTCCTCCCATAACATGATAAGTCTTTGGGAAAGACACCAGTTCTCTACAATGCTTCCAGAATGTGGGGCCCAGAGCTCCTTCTGGCGCTAAGGTTAACTGCCCCATGGACAGCTGAGTGGATTTGTTACCTCCCTACTCCATAATCTGTATCAGTGTGGCCAAGATTGCATTCAAGCCACCCCATGGACATCTGATTGAAACCCTCAGTCTGGTTCCCGTGGTTGTCAGGCTCCCTTGCTCCCAGGACCTCCTTGCTCTGATCTTGGACATGAACTGTTGGCTTTTTTGGATAGTGCAGGATTCTTCATCTGTCCCTGTTGCATTTTGTTTTTACCTCTCTGGGAGTCCAGCTCGCCTCCTTCAGTAGTTACCCCTACTTTCTCTTTTGCACATGTGAAGAGCTGCTTCTAGGTACCTTGAATCAGGTGCCACTGAGAACATGGAACAGGACCAGGGTGATTGTGTGAGTTCTTATCGTGTGTGCTTATCTCAGAGGCTCATCTGTGCTGCACGCTTCCAACAGCTCACTATCAGTTTCAGATCCTTGAGAGGAGGTGGGAAGAGATCTCAGTAGAAGGGGCCAAGGGATGGGGGAGGATGGAATGGTACTTGGGACCCCAGCTTGAGACCTCCCAGCTGCCCCTACAGGACATTGCCAGGGTGCAGAGAAGCTGCCTGACCTGGGAGAGGCCCACTTTGCAAAGCTCTCATGTATCTGCCCCTGCTCAGGGCTGAGGAGAGCAGAGCTTATCTCCTTATCCTCTCACAGTATCTGCAGGTTCTGCTGAAACAGGAAGGGGCCAGACCTGCTACTCCCAGGTCACCATGGGGAGGGGGAGGAGGAGACAAGACCTCCTATCCCTCCTCAGGCACCTGCCAGCTTCCACAGCCTTTCCAAGGCAGGCCAAGAAGAGATGGGGTGGGTTGGATAATGAACACCTGAACCAGATGGAAAGTAGTTAACTCAAGAAGGGGGCGTGGCATCTCATACCCCATTCCATCCTCACCCCAGTGTGTCCAACAGCAATGCTTTTCAAACTTCAGTGAGTGTTGGCATCATGGAGGGGGTGTGTTAAAACACAGATTCATGGGCTCCGAACCCCCCCAAATTGAGATTCATGATTTTGCATTTCTTTTTTTTTTTTTTTTTTTTTTTTTGTGATGGAGTCTCACTCTGTCACCCAGGCTGGAGTGCAGTGGTATGATCTCGGCTCACTGCAACCTCTGCCTCCCGGGTTCAAGCGATTCTTCTGCCTTAGCCTCCCAAGTAGCTGGCACTACAGGCATGCACCACCACGCCAGCTAATTCTAATTTTTGTAATTTTGGTAGAGACGGGGTTTCACCATGTTGGCCAAGCTGGGTTCAAATTCCTGACCTCAGGTGATCCGCCCGCCTTGGCCTCCCAAAGTTCTGGGATTACAGGTGTGAGCTACCACGCCCGGACTGAATTTGCATTTCTAACAAGCTCTCAGGTGCTGCTGCTGCTGCTGGTCCACAGACCACACTTTAAGGAGCAGTATCTGGTGGGAAGGAATGAGCAATGCAAGAAGAGCTTTCTTTCTTTGCCTTCTGTCTAGGGCAGGGGCTGAGTTCATCATACTATCGTTCATTTATTCACCAGCCTTTTTTGAATATTTACTTCATGACAGGTGTCATGAAGAGGTACAACAGGGAAGAGGGCAATCATGGTCTCTGCCTTAGTGGATCTTACGGCATGTTGGAGGCACAGATAATAAACACCGGAATCTGAAAATTATCCTTTGAGGAAGGCTGAGCAAGGATTAGTTCCCCTATTTTACAGGTGAGGAGATGGTGTCTCAGAGAAGTTACCTGACTTGCTGAGTGTTACCCAAATGTTAAGTCACAGGACTTGAACTCAGGACTTCTCAACTCAGAATCTGGCCCCTATTCCCTGGCTATGAGCCATCTCAGCTTCATGGAGCTGCATTTAGATGGGAGAGCTATAGACCTTGTGATTATGTTGCCAGTGGGTGAAAGCTGCGGGCTTCCTTCCCGTGTGTGGAAGAAGAGCTTAGGCAGACAGATGGGTAGGCACACATGTTTACATCCCATACATATGGACTGTCAGTTCCTAAGAACTGAAAAATCACAGTTTCATAGTGAGTCACTTCCCCTCCCTTCCTCTCTGTTCACTTCTCCCTATTCTCTCATTTCCTCTAATATTTGGCTTCCTCTCTGTTCACTTCTCCCTATTCTCTCATTTCCTCTAAAGCTCTGACCCTTGCACAGTGTGAGATCTGCCTAAGTAATGGTCATCCCTTCCAATCAATATGATGGCTTCATCTGAATGGTAACCCCTGGAGACCCTGCCTTGGTGACCAAGGAGGAGCATACCAGGAGCAAATTATAAGACCTTCCCTGAAGCATGGATCAGCTTGGTTCCTGCTTTCTTGATTCCTTGGTTCCTGTTGACCATGTGATAGGGAAAATCTCTGCTTTCTCTACCACTGAGTTTCTCTGACACTCTAGTGGTGACCAAAACCAGCCCCAAATCTGATTCAGTGGCTCATACAATGCCAGGTTGGTGAGATGAGCCCTCCCCTGAGTCAACAGTCTCCCTTCTCTGTTCTCATGGAGCAAACAGAACGTGAGCCCCCCAAGGACAGAGCAACTCCTGGACCCCACTGGATCAACAAGGCTCGTTCTTCTGCATCTCAGATGCCATGGTGAATTCTTTCAAAGGACAGTTATAGAAACAAGCAGATCATTTCCCCAAAAAGGCCCACTCCCATGTTTACCGATGGAAAAGTACATCACTTAGGGTAAGCTTTCCGGACATAAGAATGGTCAGCAGTCTTGATGAGAACACATTTTATTGCAGTGAATTAAACATCATAAAAATGGATCAGTTCCATTGGCAGTTTAAATGATTGAGATTCTTTCCAGAGTAGCTACGAAGGCTTTGGCAGATATTACCCCATTTAATTCTCTGAGATTCTTTCCAGGGTAGCTATGAAGGCTTTGGCAGATATGACCCCATTTAATCCTCACAGCAACCCCATGAGGAAGTTAATATTGCCGCACTGTTTCTCAGAGGTGGAGAAATTGCCCGGGGACGGGCAGCTGGTCAGTGGCACAGTGAGGGTTTAAATCTAGCACTGTGCTTCCAAAGTGTGTACAGTTTCACCCACACTGCTTTGCCTCTGTGTTTTAGGCACTTGACCTAAATCAAGAATGAATCTCCTCTCTAGCCCAGGCCTAATTTTTCTATTCTTTGAAAATAAGGCAGAAATTTCAGATCATTAAGAGTACCTGCTATACAGGGCAGGGGCTGATCAACTGAAGTGTTGTTCTGCTGCTGTTTTATTCTCTGCTCCAAACCAAAGATTATACAACACTCAGATATTATCTTCTGCTTGAGTGGTTTTCGCTCTCTGCTTTCAAGATGACTCTGGGTAGATCAAGATATCCCACTTGTTCGGAAATTAGACACAGGTTGTGTAGAACATTGCGTTTTCCCAAGTTGGCCTCAAAAGTATCTCCTATCCATGTGTCTTACCATGTGGCCTAGATACCCCCTTCCCTCCAGTAGTGGGGTCTACACTTCAAACCTGCATGGATCTTTGTAATTGCCCTGGCCAAGTACGGCAGGACTGTTGCCATGTGACTTCTTCATGTTATTTGCAGAGACAGAGTCTTACTCTGTTGCCCAGCCTACTTAGATCATAGCTCACTGTAGCCTCAAAATCCTGGGCTCAAGTGATCCTCCTGCCTTAGCCTCCTGAGTAACTGGGACTACAGGCGGACACTGCCACACTTGGATAATTATTATTATTGTTTTTTTGTTTGTTTTCTGTTTGTTTTCTGTTTGTTGTTTGCAGAGGTCCTGCTATGATCCTGCTATGTTACCCAAACTGGTCTTGAACTCCTGGCCTCAAGCCATTCTTCTGCCTCAGCCTCCCAAAGTGCCAAGATTATGGGCATGAGGCACTGCACATCCAGCATGCCATGTGACATCTGAGGCTAGTTTATAAGAATGTTATGAGCTTCCACCTGGCTTTCATGGACAGGATGCTAACTCTTGGAACTCAGCCACCATGTTGTGAGGAAGTCCCAATCATCCCACATGGAGAGGCCCATGAAAGTGCTCTAGCTTACAGCCCAGCTGAGGTCCTGGCTGACAGCCTGCATCATCTGTCAGGCATGAGTGAAGATGCTTCCAGATGATTCTAGCTCCCGCTCCTCAGATCACTCTCAACTTGGATTCTTCCCAGCAGAGGCTCCAGAAATCATAGAGCAGAGATCACCTCTTCCTGCTCTGCTTTGTCCAAGTTATGGGCTGTAAAATCTATGAGCATGATAACATGATTATTTTACGCCAGAAAGTTTTGGGGGTGGTTTGTGACATAGCAACTGGTACAGAAATTATTTGCTAACATGCAGGCATCTCTCTCAAGGGGGAAAGTCTTATGGTCATTTTTGCGCCCTTTTCTGGGACAAATATGGTTGGTAGGGATGATGCCCACTATGGCACCATTGCTTCATCAGAGGCCGTTTGGATCAGTGAGCCCTTCCGTGTTCTTTAGTCACAATATGTTAATATATTTTACTAGTCCATTTCCTACTGACTAGAATATCAGTTCCCTATGATAGGTTTTCCCCCCATTTTGTTTGTTCCTATATCCCCAAAACCCAAACTAGTCCAGGTGCTCCTCAACTTATGATGCAGTTACCTCCCAATAAACCCACCATGAAGTTGAAAAATCCTAAGTTGAACCATCTTAAGTTGAGGATCATTTGTGCTTGGTAATTGCTCAATAAATAATTGTCAGATGAATGGTTACAAAACAAACATCAAGTGGGCAAACGTTTTGATAATGATTCCTGGAGAGAATTTTGCTAACATGACCATGTTCTAGTTATGATAATGTGAAATTACTTTCTGGATAAGGACAAGTTCACATTGTGGTGGGAATTTCTGGAGAATCATAGTTAAACGTTCCCACTTTTTCTTGAAATAGAGAACACAAAAGAATCATTAGGAAAGGTATGATGAGTATTAGGGGCATGTCAGGTCCATACTTAGGAGATTGTTCAAGGAGTGATTCGAGTCAACCTTCCTTTGTTGCCTGGCATATGCTGGCTATCATAGGGACCACAAAAAAGTGGAAGATGTAGAGGCTGTCCTCAAACTGTGTTGAGTCCAGCTGGGGAGAGATAAGATTGGAATCTATATACAGATAGTCCAGTAAGGCAAGCTAGGTCCAGTGGTAAAACTGATAGGGTTTCACCAGCTGAGGCCCCCAAAGGTGAGAGAATGTCAAAGAAGACTTCCTGGAGGAGGCAAGTTAAAGGGAATCAATGGGTTGGGCAGGTGGGCAGCTTCCTGATACACGAATCAGAGGAACACTGAAACCACAGGGATCCATCAGAAATCTGCTGCCTGTTAACTCAGGTTTCCACCTGCAGGTTCTCACTTAGCTGGTGGAAATGAAACTGATGTCCCTTTTGCCAAAATAGACAATGCCTCTAAGTAGAAAGAAAAGTGACTCCTCCCCAGCACCAGCCTACCTCTGTGGGGGTATTTCTGCAATGTGCATTGCAAGTTGCTGCATCCACTGGCCAGCCTGGCTGTGAGATCAGCCAGCTGGCAGCCCCAGCAGTGGACATGGCTGGGCAGCCTGAATTCTGAAACCCATTAATGCACTGCAAATAACTGTTTACTAAGAAGATATCTGCAAGCCTTAAAAAATATCTCCTAAAAAGTTGTCCACCTGTAGTCCCAGCTACTGGGGAGGCTGAGATTGGAGGATTGCTTGAGCCTACAAGTTTGAGGTTGTGGTGAGCTATGATTGCATCACTGCACACCAGCCTGGGCAACCAAGTGAGACACCGTCGATGTAACCACAAACGCCTGAAAACAAGCAATAAATGTATCTAGAGTAAGACTTGTTATTGCTTCTGCAGTAATTTCTGCTATTTACAAATAAGGGAGAGTGGGTGAGCAATGCTTTCCAGTTATGAGTCAGGGAAGAATTGGGAAAGACAATTCCAAAATAAATTCCTGTTGACAATTCCTGTTGGTGTGTGTAGTACATCTCCACTTTGAACATGAAGAGAGGGGGTTATGATTTTTATTAATGTGAAAATGACTTCTTGCTATCCTCACTCAGTTGAAATGAAACATTTGATTACCAATCTGGAAGGGTGCCAATTTTTTAATCTGCCCCCAGGCGCCCAAGTGTTTCTGATCTGTCCTCCAAGCAGGACTTGTGGCAGGCCACACAATCCTGTTGGTGACATAAGACTAAGAATTCATGTGGAATAATCTCGAAATGCCCCAAAGGCCATGATTTGCACCTGGAGTGAGGAGAGCTCAGGGTAACCACAACTGGAGGAGTGGATGTCAATGGAAGCCCAAAGGTACCAGCTTAGTGTCTCTGAACCATGACATTCCTGGCTGTTCCCCCCTTGACCAATTCTGTTCCATTCTGCAGATAAATATCTTTCCGAATGCAGCCTTGAGTGGAGCTGACCCTGCTGGTACCAGTAGCCTCAGCAGGTGCCCGCAAATATCTGAGACTGGTATCTGCCTGGCCAGGGCATTCATGAATTCTTTGCGCAGAGCAGGTGCTCAAGTTCAATGCTCGATGCTTCGCTGCCACCTGGTGGCCTTATGTTGCAAGTCTCTGGAGCTGCCTGTGTGTAGAGAGCCACTCTCCCAGGGTTTATCCTCCAAACAGGAACATCTGTCTAGATGAGAAATTGGGTACAAACTAGGTCTATGCCACAGGGACATATGGTCACCGTTTTGGAGTCTCCCAGTTACTGGGATATGCATTCTGCAACAGGCTGTCATGTGACAGAGGTGGGAACCAGGAAGTGCTGCTCTCTGAACGTTTGTCAGTGGCTTGATAATCCTCTTGCTCCTCCAGGGCGAGGTGTCTGGGTTGTGTTATTTCTTTCTGAATCAGTGATATACAATTTGCTAATGTGAGGCCTTGGGCAAGGTGTTCAATAAGGCAGCACTTTCAGAGTGTCTTCTAGAAGCAGTCTCTATTCTAAGGTAGAGCTTTACATATATTAACTCAGAGAGTCTTCACCACAATCCTGTGAGGTGGGAATTAGCATTAGCCCCATTTTACATTTGAGGAAGTGGAGGTCCAGAAAGGGTAAGAAACTTGCCTAAGATCACACAGCTAGGGAAGGAAAGACAGATCCAACTGTCAAACGCAGACGGTCTGGCCCCCGAGTTGGCACTCTTAGCCATCATATCTTCTGGGACTCAGTTTTCTCATCTATACATAGACTATGTTCTTTCCAACATGTACATACCTATGGTAAAGTTTAATTTATAAGTTAGGCTCAGTAAGAGATGAAAAATAATAGAATTAAAATATACTGTAATAAAAGTTATATCACTTTGGGAGGCCGAGGTGGGCGGATCACTTGAGTTCAGGAGTTTGAGATCAACCTGGCCAACATAGCAAAACCCCGTCTCGACTAAAAATAAAAAAAATAGCCAGGCGTGGTGGCACAAGCCTGTAATTCCAGCTCCTTGGGAGTCTGACTCAGGAGAAGCACCTGAATCTGGGAAGCAGAGGTTGCAGTGAGCCGAGATCACACCACTGCACTCCAGCCTGGGTGACAGAGCGACACTCCATCTCAAAAAAAAAAAAAAAGGTTATATGAATGTGGTCTCTCCAAATATACTGTACTCAACATTTTTTTTTTGAGACAGAGTCTCGCTCTGTCACCCAGGCTGGAGTGAAGTGGCGCGATCTCGGCTCACTGCAGCCTCTGCCTCCCAGGTTCAAGAGATTCTCATGCCTCAGTCTCCCAAGTAGCTGGGATTACAGGCATGTGCCACCACGTCCGGCTAATTTTCATATTTTTAGTAAAGATGGTGTTTCGCCATGTTAGCCAGGCTGGTCTTGAACTCCTGACCCCAGGTGATCCACCTGCTTTGGCCTCCCAAAGTGCTGGAATTACAGGAGTGAGCCACTGCGCCCGGCCAGCTATTTTTTGGGCTGTGGTGGACCACGGATAACAGAAATCACAGAAAGTGGAACCTCATGTCAGAGGGGACTTCTGAATACATTCAGATTGCTTACTACCTATACACTTGTCTGCATTGAACATTTTTCTGAGAATTGCTTGGGTACCTTGGGTTGGGATGGAATACATAACGTTTCCCATTTGCAGTCATGAAAATATATTTCTTTTTAGACAGAGTCTCACTTTATCACCCAGCCTGGAGTGCAGTGGCGCGATCTTGGCTCACTGCAACCTCTACCTTCTAGGTTCAAGCAATTCATGTGCCACGCCACCATGCCTGACTAACTTGTGTATTTTTAGTGGAGACGAGGTTTCACCATGTTAGCCAGGCTGGTCTTGAATTCCTGACTTTAAGTGACCTACCTGCCTCGGTCTCCCAAAGTGCTGGGATTACAAGGGTGAGCCACCATGCCCGGCCATATTCATGAAAATATTTTTATTTAATAGCTTCTCATTTAGCAGCAGGGTTTCCAGTAAACGAATCCATTAAGTTTGGGAACAGGGGGATACTCCTGCCCACTTGTCCATCCACACATATGGACGTGAGACACCTAGGGTCCCTGCTGTGCACACACACGGACAAGCGATGCAACTTTAGTCATGAAATCCAGGTGGATGTGACCTGAGCCACATGTCAACTTTTTATTGATAGCAAAACAGCGACACTGAGGAATGTTTCTTAGACAGAAAGAGCAGACCCTTCTCCATGCCGGCATGCTGGGGCATGTATGAGGGGTGGGGATAGTGATCTCTGGGGCTGGGTGTTACAAAGGGAGGGCCAACCCTGCAGCCAGCAGAAGGGGAAGATCACAGAGCCCCAGAGGTCAGATGCTGGGAGGAGCTCAGCTCCCAGGAGCAGCAGATGCCTCGAGTGCAGGCCGAGGCTGGGGGCTGTGACGCCTGCGTGGGTGGATCCTGGGAGTGGCTGCTGTGGCCGTGGGAACTTCCTGAGCTGGGTTCAGGTACTAGAGTCGGGAGAAGAAGAAAGGGCCAAGGCCACTCGCCTTTAGTCAACCCAGAAGAAGCCCGTGTGACCCCGTGATCCTTTTAGGTTTTTCCTTCCCTGCTTTCTCTGGTGATCCAGGCTTTCCTCTCTGCCCACAGTCCCTCACAGACCAGGCAGCGGTGACCTGAGCCCCCAGACCTTGTGCTTTGGGCTGAGTCCTTCTCATAGCTGTGGTCTTCCCTGGGGAGAAGGTTGCCTAGGAGTCGTACCTGGATTCTGGGGATGAATGTGATCTCAGCCAGGTCACCTTAGTTCTCTGGGCCTTAGTTTCCTCATCTGTGACATGGGGTCAGTCTCTTCCCTGCCCCCTCAGGCCTGTCACGAGGGTCAGGGGAACGAGCTTGTGGAAGCCCCTTGATGGAGGGAGCTGCTGTAATCACCGTGTCCCAGCGCATGTAAGGCTGTAGTTGTCAGCCAGGATCCAGAAGCCTCACTGCTGCCCTTCCTTCCTGCAGCATCGGCTGCCACCACCAGAATCTGGCGGCACCATGCCACACTTGTTCCCGGCCAGTGGCACCTTGGCGCTGAGCTATTAGCTTTTGTATACATCTTCTTCCCTAGCCACCTCCCTGTATTCACACGCCCCTCAGCACAGCATCTCCCCATTGTAGACTAAGTGGGGCTCGCTCAGCACGACCACAGTACAGACGGTTTAGGAGGGCAGGAGGGGTTCTGTCTTCCACTCCCCACACAGCCCTCTTGTCCCTGCTCCCTCAGCTCCCCTGTCCAGGCTCTGGGGGTCGAGTGAGGGCCTGCCCGTCCTGCAGAGACCTTGCCAACCCACTCACCAGCTGGTGCAGCAGAAGGTGGCATGGAAGCCCAGGAAGGTAGACAAGAAGGTGATGCCTAGCTCCAGGATGGTGAAGAACAGCAGCAGCGCTGAGACACTCTTCCAGGGTACCTGTGAAACCAAGGTGCAACAGCTGGACTCGGCCAGTCCTGGACTCGGTCTGCAGACTCTGACCAGGGAGATGGATAAAAGAAGGGAAACTTTCTAGAAGGGGAGTGTCCTGTCATCTAGTAAGCACCTGTTATGTGCTCATTTTAATCTTAGTTGCCTAATTAGATAGGTACTCTGATTAGCCCCATTTCACAGAGGATGAAACGGAGGTTCAGAAAAATTGAGGTACTTGTCCAAAGCCACACAGCTGGTAAGTGAGAGCTGGGATTCAGACCCGTCCAATTCCAAGACCCATGAGGTCAATCACTCAGACTGACATCCAGCAGCAAAAAAGTACAGAAAGGTCAAGTAAGAAAATACATGGAAAAGCATGTATTTGGCAGTAAGCTACTGGCGGCTGCCTCAGGAGGGCTTGAGGTCTGTGGAGATGGGAGAGGAGGAGATGGAGTCCATAGGAGATCGTTGCTGTGAAAGGGAAGAGAGGAGAGACCCCAGTCAGAGAGGGACACAGGGTTTCCGGGACTTGAGTTTCTGGAGCCAGAGGAGAGGGAGAGGCATGGATGGAGGAGAGAACAGCTGGGGAAGGTGAACACAGTGGACTAGAGTCATGGGGGCCTAGGAGGAATGATTTATCCTCTACCGATAAGGAAAGCGCGGAGAGGGGCTGGGTGAAGGTCAGTTACATGTGAGGTCACGGACAGGAAGTTGAGTCTTGGAGCCGTTCAGGGACCCCAGGCTACAGGGGAGGGTCAGGGATTCTGGGGCAGCTGGGTCACAGAAGTGGTCAGAGTGTGGGCAGCAGTGGGCGGTGTGTCTCTCGCCCCTGCATGGTGTGTCAGACCCAACTGAAGAGAGTGTTCCTCCTTTCCTCTCTTTCCCTAGGATGTGAGCAGAGGAAACTCCTCCCCAAGTATTCCCAGCCCATTTTTGCCAAATCCAGGTCCCTGATAACAACCTCATGACATAATCAAATGTCTTTGAAAAGATCTGACCTCAATGGCCCCAGCCAGAAGGCAGGACTCACTGATAAATCTTAGGTACCATCATGTTGGCAGTCTTCCTAATGTCCCTTTGACCTCTATGTTCTTAGAGGGGAACGTCCTTGGTAGGAGGCAAGGAGCTGGAATATCTTACGCCATGCAAACTATTGTTTTTTTTTTAAAAACAGGGGCTCACTCTGTTGCCCAGCCTGGAGTGCAGTGGCATGATTGCAGCCTTGAACTCATGGGCTCAAGCAATCCTCCCCCTTCAGCCTCCCAAGTAGCTGGGACTACAGGCGTGCACCACCATGCCCAGCTAATTTTTTAAAAAATATATTTTTTGTTGAGATTGAGCCTCACCATGTTGCCCAGGCTAGTCTCGAACTCCTGGGTTCAAGTGGTCCTCCTGCCTTGGCCTCCTAAAGAGCCACCACATCAGCATTCACATAGGAAAAACTAGTCCAGAGGGAAGCACCTGGGACTGTCAGATCCTGGTGGCGTTCTGCCTCAGGGGCTCTGGAGCTAATTGCTAAAGCACTTAAACCCTACTCCCAAAAACTGGATGTCATGGTACCTGCCTGGAGTCCCAGCCACTCAGGAGGCTGAGGCAGGAGGATCGCTGGAGCCCTGGAGTTTGAGAACAGCATGAGCAACTTAGCAAGGCTCTGTCTGTATTAAAAAATAAATAAATAAATCCCACTCCCCAATTTCACTTTGACAATAGAGGATAAGAAGACATCTCTTGGTGGTGGTTTCTGGGATTAAATGGTACCCAAAGAGTGGATGCTGGTTCTCTGGACCTGAGACACTCATCTGGGTATAGTTGCTGCCGGCAGCCAGCTCAACCACAAAGGCACACACTGCACAGAGACTGGCACACATAAGCTGACCAGGTTCAGCACTGTGCGACTTTCATCTGCTAAGGAGACTGGAGCCTGCGTTACTACCCAACTGGAAGGGGAGGGTGCTGGTTCACATGCCCTCTGTATCGTGGGCTTCCTTCGCAGGCTTTTGATCCTGGAGGAACCACTGACCTGCCCTAGGAGCCAGGAACCAGTGACCAAGGTGAGAGCATCTCTGCTCCACCTGCTGGAGCCCATGGGCCACAGAGGCTATGTCAGCCTTAATAGACAGGAGATGGATTTGTTGCAGGTGCACAGACAGCAATATGTGTGGCCACTTCTTCCTGCTGAGCCCATGGCAGACAACATCCATCAATCCTCAGAACCCACCAGGGTCACATCGATAGAAAAGCTATTTGCCATCTTTTGTGGGTTGAACCGTATCCCCCCAAAAGATATGTTGAAATCTTAACCCTGGTATCTGTGAATGGGATCTGTTTGGAAATAGGGTCTTTGCAGATGTAATCGAGTTAAGATGAGGTCATAATGGATTATGACTGGGTGTCCTTAGAATAAGGGAAGGGACACAGGGAGAACAGCCCCTGATGTCAGAGGCAGAGACTGGCAGGATGTGTCTGTGAGCCAAGGAACACCAAGAGTTGCCAGCAACCACTGGAAGCTGGGACAAGGCCAGAAAGGATTCTCCCCAAGAGCCTTCGGAGAGAACTCGATCCTGCCAGCACCTTGACCTTGGGCTTCCAGCCTCCAGAATCATAGACTACATGTTTCTGTTTCCTCTTTTTTCTTTTTTCTTGAGACAGAGTCTCACTGTTGTCCAGGCTGTAGTGCAGTGGCATGATCTAAGCTCACTGCAACCTCCACCTCCCAGGCTTAAGCAATTCTCCTGCCTCAGTCTCCCAAGTAGCTGGGATTACAGGCACCTGCCACCACACCTGGCTAATTTTTCTATTTTTAGTAGAGGAGTGGTTTCACCACGTTGGCCAGGCTACTCTCAATCTCCTGACCTCAAGTGATCCACCTGCCTCAGCCTCCCAAAGTGCTGGGATTACAGGCATGAGCCACCAGGCCCAGCCACGTTTCTGTTGTTTTAAGCTACCCAGTGTGTGGTAATTGGTTACAGCAGCCCTAGGTTTCTGGGGTTCGAAACAGATGGCTCTGGTGGGGATGGAGTCCCCTTTCTGGAGGTCTAACAGGAGGTTCTGCAAATTTAATGCCATTTGGGTCTGCATCCAACCTGTCAGATTAGGGGCAACTTGCTGAGGTCCAGGCTGTATTAGACGCATGGAGGAGCTGTGGTAAAGGAGAGGAGACTAGAACCAGACTCAAGTTAGATACAGGAGGCTCCTATAGGACAGGAGGATGGTCAGGAGCTCAGACCCACCAGTGCGTAGGATTGCAGACAAAGTCCCACTCCCTACTCACCCACCATTCTGTGGAAAGGCTCCACAGGCATCCACTTTCATATAAGGTCTTCCAGGATAAGCTGTGCCCAGAGGCAGAAGCAATGCCTGTGAAACTCACCCGGGGAACTGCAGTTTGCTGAGATGACCAGGGTGGTTGCTCCTGAAACGAAGAACTGCAGAGAGAGGCAGGAATGATGGTCTCAGGGAGCCCAGGGGCACCTGCTTCCTGGAAACCCTCACACAGGGGAGATTTGCTATGGGCATTTATGGCTTGGCACAGTGGGCCATGCACCAGGGAGTAATGGGCTTACGGGAACAGAGAAAGGCATCTAGCTCTCCCGACTGGGCTCTGCATAGGTTGGTGAGACAGGATTTTGGAAGGGGACCACTAAAGATTCCTTGGTCCCTGCTGGGCGTGGTGGCTCATGCCTGCAATCCCAGCACGTTGGAAGGCCAAGGCAGGCGGATCACCTGAGATCAGGAGTTTAAGACCAGCCTGGCCAACGTGGTGAAACCCTGTCTCTACTAAAAATACAAAAATTAGCCGGGCATGCCCGAAAGTTGCCTAGGTACCTGGTCCAATACTTTTCAAACTTGACAGAGGACATGAGCAGCCTAGGGATCTTGTTAAGCTGCAGACTGACTCAGCCCGTGTACCGTGGGGCTCCAATTCTGCATTTATTTATTTATTTTCAATTAATTAATTAATTTTTTTTTTGAGATGGAGTCTTGCTCTTCCTCTGTCTCCAGGCTGGAGTGCAATGGTACAATCTCATCTCACTGCAACCTCTGCCCCCCAGGTTCAAGCGATTCTCCTGCCTCAGCCTCCCGAGTAGCTGGGACTACAGGCTATTAGCTGTCACCACGCCCAGCTAATTTTTATATTTTTAGTAGAGATGGGGTTTCACCATTGTTGGCCAGGATGGTCCTGATCTCTTGACCTTGTGATCCACCCACCTCGGCCTCCCAAAGTGCTGGGATTACAGGCGTGAGCCACCGTGCCTGGCCTGCATTTTTTTTTTTTTCCTCTGGCTCAGGCTGGAATGCAGTGGCACCATCATAGCTCACTGCAGCCTCCAAATCCTGGGCTCAAGTGAACCTCCTGCCTCAGCCTCCTGAGTAGCTGGGACTACAGGTATGCACCACCATACCCAGCTAGTTTTTCTTTTTTAATTTCTTTTCCTTTTTTATATTTTGTTGCATATCAACATTTTTTATTTTTAGTAGAGACAAGGTTGTGCTATATTGCTCAGGTGGTCTCAAACTCCTGGCCTCAAGAGAGCCTCGCCTCAGCCTCCCAAAGCTCTAAGATTGCAGGCCTGAGCCACTGGACCTGGCCTGAGACTCTGCATTTCTAATAAGCTCCCAGTTGATGCCAAAGATGGTCCCTGGCCCATGCTTGGAGGTGGGAGGGGCCAGTCTCTTATTTTGAAGATGGAGAAACTAAGGCTGAGAGAAGGAGGCAACCTGCCTAAGTCACAGGACTGCTAAGTGATAGATCTGGAACTAGAAATCAAGTCCTGGGGGCTTTTGTTTCACTGTATTGGCTGAGCCCTTGACTTGAGTGTTACCCTCAGGGGAAGCCCCCAGGGACACCACCTTTCTCCTTCCTTGGCTGCATCTATGGGGCAGAGGCCCTTTGCCACGACTCCCCCCACCACATGCTGTGAACCAGCTTCAGCTCTTTAGCTGGCTGCCTCAGCAGCCCCGTGCCTCCCCTGGGCCATCCAATCCTGTGTGGGCACCTGCACGGCATGGGCCTGGAGCTTCCCCTCAAGCTCAGAACAGTTCCACACCCTGCCGCTTCACTCCCACTTCACAGACTCAAACGCCCTCCCAAGGGTGCAGGGAGGATCTGCAGTCCCGGTCTTTGCAGCCCTCCCTGTCTCTGGGTCACCACCAAGTGGGATCTCCAGGGTCCTCAGGAGCACTCCTGCCAGCAGGTACAAGTAAGTGGTGGGGAACTTGGTGGAGCTCGAGGAGGCAGCCAGGATGCGTGTCCCCCATCCCCCCCCCCGCACCCCACCCACAGCTGATAATGATCTGCAGGGCCTGGGGGTGGAGGTGGGAGGAGGCAGAGCTAAAGCCTTGGGCCTTCTGGGGTGGGGCTGTGTCTCCCAGGGACTTGAATGGCTGGGCAGATCTCTGTGCAGATGTCTCTGCCGATAAGGATCTTAGACAAACTCCCCATCCACCTCCTTCCTTGGCAGCCAAGAAAACAGAGGCCTGGAGAGAATGATAACCTTGCCAACTTCTCTAGCCAGTGAGGGGCGGAACCAGGTCTCCTTGTCCCCAGGGGCACGGCAGGTTTGCAGAACCCTAGAAAGCTTGGGTGAGGGCCATCTCAGGCATCAAGCCCAACACATTGGTTATCTCCAAGGTGCTGGCCCCGAGGGCACTGAGCTTGCTCTGTGCACCGAGTCTGTGCACTGAGTCATTTAGCTCTCACCACACCCATGCGTGGAGCGGCACCCTGCTCATGGCATTCCAGGGAGGAAGCTGGGGCCTCAGAGTGGGATCGGAGCCTGCCTCTGCCCACGTGCCCTACACCTCCATACTGCACATGCAAGTCTCTCCCTCCAGGGCACAGGGTTGTCTCAGCCTAGGCTGAAGCCCAGAAATTTGCGGTCATTTGTTTCAAAAAGGCTTCTCTGATCCTGAGAGCAGCACTTTGGCCTCACCCTCAACAGTCCACCTCTCTGACTGTCACCCAAGGGGAGTAGCTTCTTCTAGCAGGCTCTGCTCCTCCCATTGCTTTGTGCTCAATGGCAAGGTAAATGAGACCTCATTTTGGAAACTGGGGCCCAAAGCCACACATGCAGAGGATCTAGGAGTCCAGTGCCTGGCTTGGCCCATGCTCTCCGCTCAGCTGCCCCCATTGTCTCCCGTCAGCGGGAGACAGGCACAGATTTCTGCCCGCACGTGCTGGTCTCACCACTGACCAAGACCCGCTCAACTACCGTGAGAAGAGCCTTGGTGCAGGGTTGGGGCATCAGAAAAGGAAAGCTCCCCGTTCACCCGAGTGGCCTTAGAGGGATGGAACCCAGCTCCCGGAGACTGGCAAGGGGGATGTAGGTTTGCTTCCGTATCCTGGATTCAAGCAGTGCTTTCCCGGGCAGTGGCAGCTCCAGCCCTTTGCTGCTAATTTTCGGAGTTGGAGGCCAGGGAGGAAAACCCCAGCAGATCTGTCTGGCCTCCCTGCTGCTCCACGATCCCTCCCCTGGTATGTACCCTTGGCCCCGTAAATTCTACTGACTGCATCACTGTTGGGAATGGGAGTGGCTGTTTGGGATCTGCCCCGGGAAAGGCGCGGATCTATGGAGACTGGGTGTGCCACTTACTCCCAAGATGGTTGGCTGTCCCCGAAAAAGAGCTCCTCTCTGCTGGGTGGGCATTGCTCAGGGTCTCAGCCTGCCAGGGTGTCTCCTCTGGGTTCTGCCATGGCACCCCTGGGGTTTCGGAAGGAGGGACCCTCACTGATTGCTGCTGCCCTGTCAGAGCTGGCTTCAGAAGGCAGGTGGACTGTGGGCTGGGCTGCCTCTAGTCTCCTGGAGGGAGCTGGAGCCTGAGTCTTGCTTTTGACCCTTTCAGACACCTGCAGCACACACATCCCGGGTCCCAGGATGAGGAGGAACATTCGCAGGCAGATCCCCATTTCCTGGGTCTCAGTTTTCCCATCTGAAAAGTGAAGCTACGTCACCAGGAGGAGTGATTGGTAAAACATGGATTGCGTGTAATTCTTAGCAGCTCAAAGCAAAGGTCAGGATGTCCACAGAGAGCAACACGATGGATCTTAGACACAGGGCTGAGGGGGGGAAAACAGAACCAAAATGAGACAAAACAATACCACATACACAAGTTAAATATGCGCACACTAACATCCTGTAACACGACATGCATTAAAACACGCTGAAGTTCTTACCTGGGGCTGGAAGGCTGTGGGGAATGGAAGTAAGAGGGAGTTAATGAGACAGAGGTAAGGGAAGAAGTTTGGACCTGGTGACAACCACTACAACCTCATGCTTACCAGCACGCATTTATAATTTGGTATGCCCGATCTGCATTTCACTCTTATGCAAACTGAGGACCAGAGAGGTTAAGTAACTTGCTTGGATCACACAGTTAATAAATAGTGGAGCTGGGATCTGAATCCAAGACAGCTGACTAGAAAACCTGGGTTTTTCCCGCTTTATGATGCATCTCCCTCTTGTCTCCCAGGCAATTCCCTTCCAGTCTGCCAGGCTAGTTAATAACACCACCAACTCCACAGCCTACACCTGTCTGTATGGCTTGTTACCACTTACCTAGAGTCTTCACACGTGGTCCTGTGCTTAATTACTAAGCCTGCTGTGTGACGAGGCCCGGGAGCAACCAAAATTAGAGTTTGCAGTTGGCTCAGGTCAGAGAGGCTATAAATAGTTGGGCCTGTACTGGAACCTATGGCTTCTGACTCTTGTCCAGTGTTCATCCCGCTGCCTCATGCTGCCTCCGCTAAGCAAAAGTGAGAGACATTAAAAGAAAAATAAAAAGCAACACAAAACCAAAAAACCAAAAATGTGCCTCAAATTCCAAGTGAACTCAGGAACAGAGAGCTGGGAGGACCCTGAGATCCTAAGGCCTGAAGCTCTTGGCCTTCACCTGGTCAGGGGGCTCTCTGTCCAGCAGCCTGGACACGTCTTCACCCCTCCTGATGTCCCTCCTTCTCTGCCTTCCCGAGCACCTGCTCTGCCAATCGTACACTTGCTCCTGCAGCCCCCGCAATCGTAGAAGCCAATTCCTTGCGATGAGTCTTAGTCTATATGTCCCACTGATTCTGTTTCTCTGGGGGAACATTAACTGATAAGAGTGTCCAGCACTTGGCAGGGGCCTGACCCACGGCGGGGGCCAATCTGCTCCCGAACGGATGCAAGGCAATCAGACTGTGTGGAAGGAAGTGAGGAGGTGGGAGGAAGTGATCACAGCCATCGGGTGGTGAGGGGCAGGCTAAGGGTTTTGGCCTGGGAAGAGCTAAGTCTCTGTGCAGAAGAAATGTCAGGGCCAGGACAGCTCAGACACCCGCAGGCCCCCTCTCACACAGCTTCTCCTTTTGGCCATGCCCTGTATTCCAGATTAGGTCCCCATCACATTCTCTCATAATGCCCCTCAATTTCCCTTTATGGTAGTTATACGTTCTCAGATGCGATCGTTGGATTAGTGCCTTTCTCCGCCACCACAGTCCGAGCTCTGAGAGGCTGGGGTTTGCTCATGGTGGTTTCCCCTGGACGTAGCATTGTAGGGACTCAGTCTTTACCTGTGGAATGAATGAAGGAATAAATGAGTGCAATGCCATCCTGCCTCCGTGACCTGCCTTAAGGTCATGGAGACGGAGAAGGAAGAGGGTGTGACTTTGGGGTTTCTTTAAGGCTCCTGGGGTGGGGTTGGGATTAGAGTTTGCAGAATTATCTCATAGGCTAGGGGAGATGATAAATTTGGGAGCCAGGAGCTCAGGGTGCTAGATGCAGATAGGAGTTGGCCTTGTTCCTGCTCTCAGGCTCCTGGGAAAGCAGGTGGGGCAGGCTGGGGAAGGATGTCATGGGCAGTGCAGCGATAGCTCAAGACCTGGGTTCTAGCCTCATGTCCATGAAAGGTCTGCCGGTAACTTCAGTAAGCTCCTTCTGGGCCAAGTTTCCCCATTTGTTCCATGATGGGTTTGGTGAGATGATCCGCAAAGATTCTTCCAACACCAGAGTTCAACGAGATTAGGAAGTAGAATTCTAGGTTCAAGGGCCACAGTAAACTTTTAATCTCAACTGCAGACTGCAAACCCTTCCACTTCCCTTCTGTAGAGTGCAGTGAAGAGATCTACTTTCATTGTTTTCTAGACTTCAGTCCTTCAAGCTCTAACTTTATGACTTTATTTTTTAATTTTTAAATGTTTATTTATTTATTTATTTATTTTTATAGAGACAGAGTTTCACTCTTATTGCCCAGGCTGGAGTACAATGGCGAGATCTTGGCTCATTGCAACCTCTGTCTCCTGGGTTCAAGTGATTCTCCTGCCTTGGCCTCTCGAGTAGCTGGGATTACAGGCATGTGCCACCACGCCCGGCTAATTATTTTGTATTTTTAGTGGAGATGGTGTTTCACCATGTTGGCCAGGCTGGTCAAGGAAGCCATGGTGGCTGGGGCAGAGCTAGCAAGAGGAAGGGAAGCAGTGGGTGAGACCATGGGGTTGGAGGGGAAAATTGCGTCTTATTTCACGTTTGTTATTTCTGGGGTTCGCTTCTATTTATGGAAAGATACTGATTTCCTGTATCTTGCTGCTACAAAGTGCCCCTTTAAAATAATATAGAAAAAAGAACCAGTGTGGAAAAAACCCAGAATATATTACAGCTCACAAATAAGCAAAAATCCTGAAGACTATCCTCAGATGACCGAAATTTGGAAAATGAGGAAGGCAGGTCCCTCTCCCTCACATTATTTACTTAGCACAAGTAGGTTTGGAATCCCGAGGCTGAAGTTTTACTGGCAAACTCGATGTCACAAGTGGGATCTTGAATTCTCCTGACCTCAGAGCTTTCAAGCCGGGAGACTCCGGGATCATGTCATCCTCCCACCCCAACTTTACAGATGGAGACACTGAGGCCCAGGGAGGCAAAAAGATTCATGCAGAGGGTCTTGTTCAGAGGGAAGAACTGTATACAGTTTCTATGGTACTCAACTCCCCAGCTGCCCTCATCCTAAATCCAGGGATTCAGATGCACAGTCTCCCCCAGAGGCCTCTTAGTAGGTTGAGGCAAGGGAGGTTTGATCTGGTCTGATCTGGTGTGATCTGGTCTGGTCTGGTCTGATCTGGTTTGATCTGGTCTGGTCTGGTTTGATCTGGTGTGGTCTGGTTTGGTCTGGTTTGAACTGGTCTGGTCTGGTTTGATCTGGTTTGATCTGGTGTGGTCTGGTTTGGTCTGGTTTGAACTGGTCTGGTCTGGTTTGATCCGGTTTGAACTGGTCTGGTCTGGTTTGATCCGGTTTGAACTGGTCTGGTCTGGATTGATCTGGTTTGACCTGGTCTGGTCTGGTTTGATCCGGTCTGTTCTGGTTTGATCTGGTCTGGTCTGGTTTGATCTGGTTTGATCTGATCTGATCTGGTTTGATCCAGTCTGGTCTGGTTTGATCCGGTCTGGTCTGGTTTGATCTGGTTTGATCCGGTCGGGTCTGGTTTGATCTGGTTTGATGCAGTCTCATCTGGTTTGATCTGGTCTGATCTGGTCTGGTCTGGTTTGATCCGGTCTGGTCTGGTTTGATCTGGTTTGATTCGGTCTGGTCTGGTTTGATCTGGTCTGGTCTGGTTTAATCTGGTTTGATCTGGTCTGATCTGGTTTGATCTGTTTTGATTCGGTCTGGTCTGGTTTGATCCAGTTTAATCTGGTCTGATCTGGTCTGATCCGGTTTGATCCGGTCTGATCTGGTTTGATCTGGTCTGGTCTGGTTTGATCTGGTTTGATCTGGTCTGGTCTGGTTTGATCTGGTCTGGTCTGGTTTGATCTGGTTTGATCTGGTCTGGTCTGGTTTGATCTGGTCTGGTCTGGTTTGATCCCTTGTTTGATCTGGTCTGGTTTGATCTGGTTTGATCCGGTCTGGTTTGATCCGGTTCGATCCGGTCTGGTCTGGTTTGATCCGGTTCGATCCGGTCTGGTCTGGTTTGATCTGGTCTGGTCTGGTTTGATCCGGTCTGGTCAGGTTTGATCCGGTTTGATCCGGTCTGGTCTGGTTTGATCCGGTCTGGATCCGGTCTGGTCTGGTTTGATCCGGTCTGGATCCGGTCTGGTCTGGTTTGATCCGGTCTGGATCCGGTCTGGTCTGGTTTGATCCGGTGTGATCGGTTCTGGTCAGGTTTGATCCGGTTTGATCCGGTCTGGTCGGGTTTGATCCAGTCGCTCTGGTCGGGTTTGATCCAGTCGCTCTGGTCGGGTTTGATCCGGTTTGATCCGGTCTGGTCGGGTTTGATCCGGTCGCTCTGGTTGGGTTTGATCCAGTTTGATCCAGTCTGGTCAGGTTTGATCCGATTGATCCGGTCTGGTCAGGTTTGATCCGGTTTGATCCGGTCTGGTTTGATCTGGTTTGATCTGGTCTTGTCTGGTTGGATCAGTCTGGTTTGATCTGGTTTGATCCAGTCTGGTCAGGTTTGATCTGGTCTGATCTGGATTGATCCGGTTTGATCCGGTCTGGTCTGGTTCGATCCGGTCTGGTCAGGTTTGATCCGGTCTGGTCTGGTTTGATCCGGTTTGATCCGGTCTGGTCTGGTTTGATCCAGTCTGGTCTGGTTTGATCCGGTTCGATCCGCTCTGGTCTGGCTTGATCCGGTCTGGTCAGGTTTGATCCGGTTTGATCCGGTCTGGTTTGATCCGGTTTGATCTGGTCTGGTCTGGTTGGATCCGTCTGGTTTGATCTGGTTTGATCCGGTCTGGTCAGGTTTGATCCGGTTTGATCTGGTCTGATCTGGTTTGATCTAGTTTGATCCAGTTTGATCTGGTCTGGTTTGATCTCATCTGCTCTGGTTTGATCTGGTTGGATCCGGTCTCATCCGGTTTGATCTGGTTTGATCCAGTCCGATCTGGATTGATCCGGTCTGGTCTGGTTTGATCCGGTTTGATCTGGTCTGGTCTGGTTTGATGTGGTCTGGTCTCGTTTGATCCGGTCGTTTGATCTGATCTGGTTGGATCCGGTCTGGTCTGGTTTGATCTGGTTTGATCCGGTCTGGTCAGGTCTGATCCGGTTTGATCCGGTCTGGTCTGGTTTGATCCGGTCTGGTCTGGTTTGATCTGGTTTGATCCGGTCTGGTCAGGTTTGATCGCATTTGATCCGGTCTGGTCTGGTTTGATGTGGTTTGATCCGGTCTCGTCAGGTTTGATCCGGCTTGATGCGGTCTGGTGTGGTTTGATCTGGTTTGATCCGGTTTGATCTGGTCTGATCTGGTTTGATCCGGTTTGATCTGGTCTGATCTGGTTTGATCCGGTTTGATCCGGTTTGATCCGGTTTGATCTGGTCTGATCTGGTTTGATCCGGTTTGATCCAGTTTGATCTGGTCTGGTTTGATCTCGTGTGCTCTGGTTTGATCTGGTTGTATCCGGTCTCATCCGGTTTGATCTGGTTTGATCCAGTCCGATCGTCTGGTCTGGTTTGATCCGGTCTGGTCTGGTTTGATCCGGTCTGGTCTGGTTTGATCCGGTCTGGTCTGGTTTGATCCCGTCTGGTCTGGTTTGATCTGGTTTGATACGGTCTGGTCTGGTTTGATCTGGTTTGATCCGTTCTGGTCTGTTCTGATCTGGTTTGATCTGGTTTGATCTGGTCTGGTCTGGTTTGATCTGGTTTGATCCGGTCTGGTCTGGTTTGATCTGGTTTGATCCGTTCTGGTCTGTTCTGATCTGGTTTGATCTGGTTTGATCTGGTCTGATCTGGTCTGGTCTGGTTTGATCTGGTTTGATCCGTTCTGGTCTGTTCTGATCTGGTTTGATCTGGTTTGATCTGGTCTGGTCTGGTTTGATCTGGTTTGATCTGGTTTGATCTGGTCTGGTCTGGTTTGATCTGGTTTGATCCGGTCTGGTCTGGTTTGATCTGGTTTGATCCGTTCTGGTCTGTTCTGATCTGGTTTGATCTGGTTTGATCTGGTCTGATCTGGTCTGGTCTGGTTTGATCTGGTTTGATCCGTTCTGGTCTGTTCTGATCTGGTTTGATCTGGTTTGATCTGGTCTGGTCTGGTTTGATCTGGTTTGATCCGTTCTGGTCTGTTCTGATCTGGTTTGATCTGGTTTGATCTGGTCTGGTCTGGTTTGATCTGGTTTGATCCGTTCTGGTCTGTTCTGATCTGGTTTGATCTGGTCTGATCTGGTCTGTTCTGGTTTGATCTGGTCTGATCTGGTTTGATCTGTTTTGATCTGGTCTAATCTGGTTTTATCCGGTCCGTTCTGGTTTGATCCGGTTTGATCCGGTCTGGGCTAGTTTGATCCAGTTTGATCCGTTAGGGTCTGGTTTGATCTGGTTTGATCCGTTCTGGTCTGGTTTGATCCGGTTTGATCCGGTCTGGTCTGGTTTGATCTGGTCTCGTGTGGTTTGATCCGTTCTGGTCTGGTTTGATCTGGTTTGATCTGGTCTGGTCTAGTTTGATCCGGTCTGGTCTGGTTTGATCCGTTTTAATCTGGTGTGATCTGGTTTGATCCGGTTTGATCTGGTCTGGTCTGGTTTGATGATCTGGTCTGGTTTGATCCGGTTTAATCTGGTTTGATGTGGTCTGATCTGGTTTGATCTGGTGTGATCCAGTCTGGTTGGATTTGATCCGGTCTGGTCTGGTTTGATCCGGTTTAATCTGGTTTGATCTGGTTTGATCCGGTTTGATCTGGTCTGGTCTGGTTTGATCCGGTTTGATCTGGTTTGATCTGGTTTGATCCGGCCTGATCTGGTTTGATCTGGTTTGTTCCGGTCTGGTCTGGTTTTATCCAGTCTGGTCGATCCGGTCTGGTCTGGTTTGATCCGGTTTAATCTGGTCTGATCCTGTGTGATCCGGTTTGATCTGGTCTGTTCTGGTTTGGTCTTGTCTGGTCTGGTTTGATCTGGTCTGGTCTGTTTTGATTTGGTCTGGCCTGTCTGGTCTGTTTTGATCTGGTTTGGTCTGTTCTGGTCTTGTTTGATCTGGTCTGGTGTGGTTTGGTCTGGTTTGATCTGGTCTGGTCTGGTTTCATCTGGTCTGGTCTGGTCTGGTTTGATCCAGTCTGATCTGGTCTGGTCTGGTTTGATCCGGTCTGGTCTGGTCTGGTTTGATCTGGTCTGGTCTGGGCTGGTCTGGTTTGGTCTGGTCTGGTCTGGTTTGATCTGGTTTCATCCGGTCTGGTCTGGTTTGATCCGGTCTGGTCTGGTTTGGTCTGGTTTGATCTGTTCTGGTCTGGTTTGATCTGGTCTGGTTTGATCTGGTCTGGGCTGGTCTGGTCTGGTTTGATCCAGTCTGGTCTGGTTTTATATGGTGTAGTCTGTTCTAGTCTGGTCTGGTCTGTTCTGGTCTAGTCAGGTCTGGTCTGCTCTGGTCTAGTCTGGTCTGATTTGATCTGGTCTAGTCTGGTCTGGTCTGGTTTGATCTGGTCTAGTCTGGTCTGGTCTGGTTTGATCTGGTCTAGTCTGGTCTGGTCTGGTTTGATCTGGTCTGGTCTGGTCTGATCTGGTTTAGCCTGTTCTGGTCTGTTCTGGGTTGATCTGGTTTAGTCTGGTCTAGTCTGGTCTGGTTTGGTCTGGTCTAGTCGGGTCTGGTCTGGTCTAGTCTGGTCTGGTTTGATCTGGTCTAGTCTGGTCTGGTCTGGTTTGATCTGGTCTAGTCTGGTCTCGTCTGGTTTGATCTGGTCTAGTCTGGTCTAGTCTGGTTTGATCTGGTCTGGTCTGGTCTGATCTGGTCTAGTCTGGTCTAGTCTGGTCTGGTCTGGTCTTGTTTAGTCTGGTCTGGTCTGGTCTGGCATGATTACAGCTCACTGTAGCTTGAACCTCCTGGGTTCAACTTATCCTCCCCATAGCTTGGAGGATAAGCTATGCACCACCATGCCTGGCAAATATTTTGATCTTTTGTAGAGATGGAGTCTCACTGTGTTATCCAGGCTAGACTCAAACTCCTGAACTCAAGTGATCCCTCCTCTTGGCCTCCAAAAGTGCTGGGATTACAGGTGTGTGCCACCACACCCGGCCCACAATGCCACTTTCTGATGGTAGTCACATACCCAAAGGCTTATTAGGTTCTTGGTGATTTGTACCCTCTCCTGCAAAGTGCTCATAGGATCACAAATCTGAGAGACAGAAGGGTGGTTAAAATTATTGTCCCAGACTCTCGGAATTTCAGTAACTAGCCAAAAGCCACATAGTTATTTGATTGGACTCCTACCCCTTGACAGGACTCCCACCCCTTGCCCAGGGCTGCGTCTGCCACCCTGTGCCTTCCAGTTTGTGCGATGGTAGAGGCAGTGGTCCCTGGGAATACCTGCTCTTCCCAAGGTAGAGAATATCTCACGGAAGAAAGCAGCATTTGTCAGGTAATGATATCGCCTGTTGTATTGCTGGGAAAACTGAATGCAGCCTAGGGAGGTTAAATGAATCCTAGAATCTTTTTCTTGAAGGCTCTCGAGATCATTGCATTTGACGTCCTACCTGAGCTTCTATTATCTCCCGCGGGTGGTTATCCCGCCTCGGCTGCTGCCACCTTCTCCTCTTCTTCCTCTTTCTCCGTTTTCCCCTTCTTCTGAAAGCTAACATCATTGAGCACTTACCACCTTCCATTCACTGTTCTAGATGCTTTGTATGTATTCAGTTGATTCTCCAGCCAAGCCTATGAAGTAGGTACTTTTGTTGTCTCACTTTACACATGAGGAAATAGACCCACGGAGGTTATGTAGCTTGGCCAAGATGACACATGAGCCAAGTGATAGAGCTGGGATATGAATGAGGCAGGCTGGGCAGTGCTCTGGAGTGATCCTAAGGCAGGCCATCCTTGAGTTGGGTGGCTGTGAACGAGGGAGCACATGAAAGCACCCAGTGCCCTGCCCAGCATAGGGAATGTGCTCAGTCAGTGCAAATGATTTCTAAACATACTGGGAGGTTTTACCTTAGATTGAGCCAGATCGACTTCCCATGGATCTTTTTTTCTTTCTTTCTTTTTTGAGACGATATCTCGCTCAGTTGCCCAGGCTGGAGTGCAATGGCACAACCTCAGCTCACTGCAACCTCCACCTCCCGGGTTCGAGCGATTCTTCTGCCTCAGCCTCCCAAGTAGCTGGGTCTACAGGTGTGTGCCACCACACGTGGCTAATTTTTGTATTTTTAGTAGAGACAAGGTTTCACCATGTTGGCCAGGCTAGTCTCGAACTCCTGACCTCAAGTGATCCGCCCACCTTGGCCTCCCAAAGTGCTGGGATTACAGGTGTGAGCCACTGCGCCTGGCTCCCATGGGTCTTTGTTCTGCACCCTCCTTGGAACCCCATTCCAGCCTTCTGAATGCGAAGCTACCTAATGAACAAGAAGCAAAGCCAACTTTGTCTCTTCCTACCTGAGTTTCCAAGATTCTTTCCCAAAATGAAATCCCCTGGCCTGGGGGGCCTAGAGAAATGTCCAAGGCTGGGACCTGCCTCATGAGGGAGATAGATCCTTGGCCACAGGGCTGTGCTGAGGGTTGTCACACATCTGTTCTTTAGCACATGTTTCCAGAGTGCCTTCTATGTGCCAGGCACAGCCACAGAGCAGCACAGGTGGGCCCATCCCAAGGCTGGACCCTTGCAAATGTGCGCACAGACACCTGCCGAATCTGTCAGATGCCAGATTGGTGGTGGGGTCCTGGGGGCAGGAGCCTGAGGACTAGGCAAACTGTTGCTCCTCTGCTGCTCCTAGGAGGCTGGGTGGGGATGCAGATATCCCATCAGGGGGCCAAAATTTCAGTTGACCCAAATCTAAGAGCACAGAGTAGGCAACTAGATGGAGGAAGCTCACCAGTTTATTTGTGCTAAAATAGCACCAGCCAACTCTCCTTTGAAAAGTAACAGTCCTGCCAGAGTCCAGAGTAAATAGGCCGGAACATGAGATCTGCCAGGTGGGGTGCAAATTGGCAGTAAACAAAGCAATCGGGCTGTCTGAGTAGCGGAAGTCAGCTGAGAAAGTGCATTTCTCCTGCATGGAGCTGCGGGGTGGCAGCTGCTGGGCTCTCTCTTCCCCTCACCTCCTTTGGGGAGGGGAGTGGGAGGGGGGATGTCAAGAGCTTGACCTTGGGCTCTAGGGTGGAGGAGGAGCCGACTTTTGTCCTGTATTCCTGGGCCAATAATGCTGCTACTTCTCTCGCGGCTTCTCCAGTTGCCATCCTGCGTTACTGCAGGTCCTCACACCAGCCCTCCATGGCAGGTCTTCTTATTCCCATTGGACAAGGGAGAACACAGATGCCCAGAAAACCTGAGACACTGGCGCAGGGTCACAGAGCTGAACCTGGGCTTTGTGGGTCGGTGTTGCCTGGGTCTACCTTCGCCTCTTTAGCCACTGCTTCTCCATGTGGCCAGTGCCTTTCTAAGGAACTTCCACCTCCCAGCAGGGGAAGAACCTGAGCAGCCCAGCTGGGAGATGATCAGGGTGGGGCTGGTAGAGCAAGATCAGGCCACCTTGGATGCTTTGGGGAGGTCATCAGAGATCATGATCTGTCGCCCCACAAGGCACGGGCTCCACTGCACAGGGCCTGTTTGCTTCTGCATTCTATTTTTTTTTTTTCTGAGACGGAGCCTTGCTCTGTCACCAGGCTGGAGTGCAGTGGCATGATCTCGGCTCACTGCAACCTCTGCCTCCCAGGTTCAAGTGATTCCCTTGCCTCAGCCTCCCAAGTAGCTGGCACGCACCACCATGCCCGGCTAATTTTTTGTATTTTAGTAGAGACGGGGTTTCATCATGTTAGCCAGGATGTGCTCAATCTCCTGACCTCATGATCCACCCGCCGTGGCCTCCCAAAGTGCTGGGATTACAGGCGTGAGCCATTGCGCCTGGCCGTTTCTGCATTCTTTCCCCAACAACCGAACAGCACTGGGCGCTCAATATGCGTTTAGTGGGTGAGCGGCTGCTTTGGTGAGCTGCTTGTCTGCAGAGGCCCTGGACTCTGGAGCCCTAGACTAGCAATGAGCCTTGGCCCTGGAAAGCTTGGATGGGCCGCCTGCGACTCGCAGGTGTATGGGATTGAAAAGTCAGTTGTGTGATCTCAAAACACATTTCCCCTGGTGGATGACAGGACTGGTTTCTCAGGTTGGTGTAGCTGGCGATGGAGCTGAACCAGTACAAAGAGTAACCCCGGGCCTTCCTGGACTTTGGCCCCAAGCACTTTACCCCTTCCTTGAACCCAGATGAGCCTGGCATTAATGGGTCAAGGGGGACTGTACTGGGGTGACTGGTGAGAGCAAAGGTGGCATTTGGGGTGACAGCACTAACTTCTGGATCAGGCTGTGGGCACTGCAGCTGCCATGAGTCAGGAAGAGGCTCTGGAAACATGGACTGGACCTGGGGAGCTCCTCCAGACATACCCAGTGTGAGCTAGGGGCTGCATGCATCCCGGGGGCATTTATCCTTATGCGGAATTAGTTATGTGGCAGAACACTGGGCAGCTCAGGATTGGGTACTGGGGTGGCAGAGAGCCCTAGGAAGCAGTCGCCTTTGTGTGGGGATGACAAAGCTCCATGTGGTCTGCAGGGTGAGCTGAGGTCCTGTTCCACCTTCCGTCTTGTTGGCTTCTGAAGCCCATTAGGGGCTGCACCATGAATGTTCAGTGGCTCTGGACCTCCCTGCTCAAGGCTGCTGGGCAGGGTTCCCCTTCTTACCCTTCTCGGTGGATCCGTGGTGCCTGCAGTGCTGGGTCAAAAGAAGCCTGAGGCCAAGTGTGGGCTCCCTGGGAAGGGGCGCTGGACTCACTGTGATGTCTGACATGGCCACAAGGTACCATGGCTTTGTCACGTCAGATTGAGTCCAACCGTCTCATTTTACAAGTGAGGGTACTGAGGTTCAGATAGGGGAAGGAACTTGCCCGAGATCATGTGACTTGAAGAATCGGGGTTTGAAATGGGGTCCCCCGGCCCCTAGTGCCTTTGGTCTCACACTTTTCATTAGACAAACTCACCAGGAGCTTCTCATCAAACCAGGGGAGCATGTGCCCTGCTCCCCACCTGACCTAATGCAGTGACCATCCCGACTCCAGCGCCCAGCCAGCCCCATTCATACTGGGAAGGGTGTGGAAAGAGCTGCAGAAGCAGCCCTGTCTTCTGGGTGTTGTGACTCTGAGAGGCATGTGGAGAAGAGACCAGCAGGGGTGTTGCAGAAACTGTAGCAGGCAGTCAACACACACCCATAAGACCCACACCAAGGTTAGTCGCATGCTAAGTCCCCGTGTCTAGGCTGGGGGTGGGGGCAGAGTGGGACAAGCTGATGGCTCTCTTCTGAGCAATCCAAGGAAGCTTCCTGGAGGAAGTAGGTCCTTGGGGAGGAGTGGCCTTAACTGGGGCACAGGGAGAGGCTGGTTTGACGTGTGGGAAGTAGCTTGGTGACGGGAGGGCTTGGACAGCTGGAGTTAGAGTCCCTCTCTCTACTCACTGTGTGGCCTTGGACAAGTTTGTTCATGTATCTGAAGCCTCTGTTTGCTCAGCAATAAAATGGGAACAATAAAAAACCTAATCTCACAGGGGTTGGGGAAGAGCAAATAAGATACCATCTATGAAAGGGCTTCTTAAGTCTGAAGGTGTTTTCAGTACATACTGTGTGATTTTATTTATATAAAGTTCAAAAACAGGCGAAGTAATCTATGGTAACAGAAGCTGGAATAGCAGTTAGCCTTGGCAGGGGCCTGAGAAAGGACCTCTAGAATACTGATAATGCCCTGTTTCGTGGTCTGAGAGCTGGTTCTGTGGCAGTTCCTTGAGCTGCACCCTTACGTGCACTTCTCTTTCTTTTTTTCCTTTGAGGCAGGTCTCACTCTGTCACCCAGGCTGGAGTGCGGTGGCATGATCTCCATCTCCCAGGCTCGGGTGATTCTCCAACCCTAGCACCCGCCCTCTCATCCCAGTAGCTGAGTCTACAGACATGCACCACCATGCCCCACTAATTTTTTATATTTTTTCTTTCTAGAGACAGTGTTTCTTTATGTTGCCCAGGGTTGGGCAACTTCTGGGCTCAAGCGATCCTCCCACCTTGGCCTCTCAAAGTCCTGGGATTATAGGAGTGAGCCACCGTGGCCAGCCATGTACACTTTTCTGTGTAAACAGTATACATCAATTTAAAAAGTTTGTTTTTAGGCCAGGCACAGTGGCTCACACCTGTAATCCCAGCACTTTGGGAGGCCGAGGTGGGTGGATCACTTGAGGTCAGGGGTTCAAGACCAGCCTGACCAACATGGTGAAACCCCGTCTCCACTAAAAATACAAAATTAGTCATGCATGGTGGCACACGCCTGTAATCCAAGCTATTTGGGAGACTGAGGCAGGAGAATCACTTGAACCTGGAAGGTGGAGGTTGCAGTGAGCCGAGATTGCATCATTGGACTCCAGCCTATGCAACAAGAGCAAAACTCCATCTCAAAAAAAAAGAAAAAAAAAGTTAGTTTTTAAAGTGCTTATCACAGTCAGGTTATAAATGGCTAAAGGTTTGACAACATGTCCAAGAGGAAACCTGGAATGATGTTAATAAAAATAGTAGTTGAACACTTTAGGCAGAAGAAGCATTTTCTCATTTAAACCTCAACAACTCACATTTTACAAGTGGGGAAACTGAGACTCAGTGAGGTTGCAGAAGTTGCCCAAAGTCACACAGCCAGCCCGTGGCAGAGGGTCTGACCAGAGCCAGCGCTCAGTCCCGGGGAGCCTGGAGGATGCAAAGGCAGGTGGGGTTGCCCTGACCCCACCTCGTCTTGCCGGGTCTTTAGCTTCTGGAGCTGTCTCATCTTTGTGGCTCTGCCTATGCTGGGGTCTTGCCAGGCCTCAGCTTTCGTGGAATGTGGAGAGCAGCCTCAGCTCCCTGCAGCCCCAGGGTGGAGATGGTTCCAGAGTGGGAGGAAGCAGGAGCAGGAGCTGGACAGCATCTGTCTGCAGGGTCTGCTGGGTGGGGACCCCGGGGCAGATGGCATTTCACTCACTTAAAACCCCTCAGGGCAGACCCCTGCCAGTGAGAGAGGGAGCATGACAATGCTTTTCCCAGCAGAGGAGGGGAGCAGGGAGCTGCTGCAAGTTCCCCCCTGCTTCCCTGGAGCCTGTACTGGGGATTTATCTACTCCCAGAGACCTAACTGTGCCCCAGACACTTGCACTTGCATCCCCCAGGGGTGGGCTTGGGGCTGGGAGGAAGACGGGCATTCAGGTGCTTTTGTTACCTTTGTGATGTGGCTGAGCCAGACAGCCTAGCTCACACTAAGCCACCCCTGGCGTGTGGCCTTGTCTGGTGAGAGAGAGGTGGCATTGTGCTTGCATTTATATGCAGCTGGCAAATTATTTTGTATTTTTAGTAGAGATGGGGTTTCACCATGTTGGCCAGGCTGGTCTCGAACTCCTGACCTCAGGTGATCCATGCACCTCTGCCTCCCAAAGTGCTGGGATTACAGGTGTGAGCCACCACGCCTGGCCTAACTTCATGACTCTAAAACATTCATGTTTTGTGTCATTATTTGTTTAATATGTTGCCTTAAAAGGCCTCTTTTTTAAATCAATGATTTTTAGTATAGGTAGACTTATGCAAGCATCATTACAATTAATATTAGAACATTTTCGTCACTCCTTCAGAAAACCCCATATCCACTATCACCGTTTTAGCTTACATATGTATATTAGAGCACTTGATACCACTACCATAAACAGAAATTCAGTATCACTTGCCATAAATGGAAGATACACATAAAAGTAAATCCAATGGGAACAAAACAGTGTTGTGGAATTCTGGCTCTATACAATTGCCTGCTGCATGCTGGGCTTGCTGTCTTGGTAAAAGGAAGGAAGAACAAGTGTTAGGTGTTAAAGATATAGCTGTCCCAGGCCGGGCGCGGTGGCTCATGCCTGTAATCCCAGCACTTTGGGAGACCGAGGCGGGCTGATCACGAGGTCAGGAGATCGAGACCATCCTGGCTAACACAGTGAAACCCCGTCTCTACTAAAAATACAAAAACTCAGCCAGGCATGGTGGTGGGCACTTGTAGTCCCAGCTACTTGGGAGGCTGAGGCAGGAGAATGGCGTGAACCCGGGAGGCAGAACTTGCAGTGAGCTGAGATTGCACCACTGCACTCCAGCCTGGGCGACAGAGCGAGACTCTGTCTCAAAAAAAAAAAAAGATATAGCTGTCCCAAACCAAGATTTTGTCCTTAAAGAAATCTGAGAGATTGAAAAAGAAGTAATCCCTAAGAGGTCTCCCCTCAGTGTCTCACATTCTGGGGAACACTAAGGTTGGTGTTTCATATCCATAGTCTCTTCTGAGCCTCACTATAAATCTGTGAGGGACGGATTATCATTCCCATTTTACAGATGAGAAAACTGAGGATTGGGGAAGTTAGCTGTCTTACATGAGTTCTGCAGTAAGTGGTTGAGGAAATTCTTAGTTTCAGGTCCTCTTTCTCCCTGAGAGCAGCTGCCCCCCGACTCCTGCCCTAGACAGGGTGCACACGCCCTAGACAGGGTGCACACACCCTGTCCCACCCCAGGCTCAGGGATACTGTGGCAGTGTCTTTGCTAGGGAATGAAATGATCTCTCTATGGGGACCCAGAGCCCTGAGCCTTCTGGTTTATTTGCCTCAAGACCATTGAACTGACATCTCTAAGTTAGAGCATCCTGAGGCCAGATGTTGGCCGTGACATCGTCCTTTTGTCTCATGGTAGAAAGCTTGAGTGCTAGAGCTGGCCAGGAACCAAACCATCATCCAGTTCAGCATCCCCTAGACTTTATCCAGACTCGTGAAGTCCCCGTACATCGTGATGGACTTCATCAGCGTATGACTCCTCCAGAAATATTTCCAATGACTCTGCATTTTGCATGGCCTAGGATATAAAAAGACTCTAAGTAAAAAGAAAAAAAAAAGTGGAGTTCAAGTCATTGGTTTTAATACAGTACTGTAAAGCTACGGTTTAATACATGTGAAATTTGTCTATAGTGTATGTTCAGATATTACAGAAAGACACATTTCAACATTTCCCTACTTGACAAGCGATGCCACCTGGTTCATTTTCTGCAAAGAAACTTTGTAGGAGAAGGAAGAAATGAAAAATGACACTGGCCATGGAGAGACATGACAGTTCTTGGGTCCAGCTGCTAATTGAGGGATGCAATGACACCGAGTATCCCAGGTTTGGTGGAGGGTGAAGGCCACACCATCACTGCTGGAGTGTTCTCCCCAACCATGCTTACTGTACATTGAATCAAGCTTCGAGGGTCTTCTAGATGTGACTTTCGGGCTACAGGAAAGAGGGAGGGTGGAGGAGCAGGGGAAAGACACCATGAAGAAACCATCAACATTCTGCAAGAAGACTGGCCTCAAAAGTCTAAGTCATGAAAAAGGTGAGAGGGCTTTTCTAGATTAAAAGAAAATAAAGTGATGTAACAATCAAATCTAATGTGTGAAACGTGGCTAGATCCAGGTTAAAAAAAAAGAAAAAACCCACAATAAAGACAGTTTTGACCTAGAGGGGGAAATTTGAATATGGACAGGGTATTAGAATTATAGAATTATTTTTAATTTTCCTAGTGTGATGATAGTATTATGATTACATAGGAGGATATGCTTATTCTTAGGAAATAATGCAGGTAGAAGAATTTAGAGAGGAAAAGTCATGATGTCTGCAACTTTCAAATGGTTCAACGAAAAAGCATATATACAAATGTATGTCTATTTATGCATACTATATATGTGCTATATATACACACACGTACATATGTATATATAAAGAGATAGATATATGTGGAGAAGGAGGGAAAGCAAATATGCAAAATGTTAACATTCTAATCTCAGGGGAGGTACAAGGGTGTCAACTGCACTATTAACTTTTCTGTATGTTTGAATTTTTCCATCATGAGTAAAAATGATATTAGGCTTAATTTAGGGCTGAATCCATATCAAAATCAGCTGGGTGTGGCAGCTCACACTTTTAATTTCAGCACTTTGGGAGGCTGAGGCGAGAGGATTACTTGAGACCAGGAGTTTGAGGAACCAGCCTGGGCAACACACCGAGAGTTCTGCTAAAAATAAAACCATTAGCTGGGTGTGTTGGTGCACACCTGTAGTCCCAGCTACTCAGGAGGCTGAGATGGGAGGATTGCTTGGGCCCAGGAGTTCAAGCTGGTAGCAGGCTATGGCTGTGCCACTGCACTCCAACCTGGGTGACAGAGCAAAGCCCTGTCTCAAAACATTGAAAAAAAAGGCTGGGCATGGTGGCTTATGCCTGTAATCCCAGCACTTTGGGAGGCCAAGGAGGGCAGATCACGAGGTCAGAAGTTCGAGACCAGCGTGACCAACATGGTGAAACCTTGTCTCTACTAAAAATACAAAAATTAGCAGAGTGTGGTAGTGTGCACCTGTAGTCCCAGCTACTCAGGAGGCTGAGGCAGGAGAATTGCTTGAATACAGGAGGCAGAGGTTGCAGTGAGCAGAGATCGCACCATTGCACTCCAGCCTGGGCGACAGAGTGAGACTCCATCTCAAAAGAAAAAAAAACTTGAAAAAAAAAAATCAAAATACAGACTCAAATTTAACCACAGCATTAACAGTAGTCAAAGATTGCTTTCTGTTTCTAGCTTGGTGTTAGAAATTCTGCATACTGTTTAGAAGACAGCAGCCATTCTAGCAGGTCGCGGTACTGATGAGCCAGCCACTCAGAGACTGGGCTGTGGCCATGCTTCCCCAAGACCAGCTAACCCTGCCCGAGCTTCTACCATGCACCTGCAGAGGCAGTGTCCTTTCAAAGAGAACATTGACAAGTCTTCCACCAACTGATTTTTGGAAAATAGAAGTCGAACCAGAAGCCGTTTCTACCTTTATTGATGCAAACCATCAGTGTAGCACAATTGCCTGTTTTACAAATGGAGAAACTGGGACCTAGTGAGGGGAAGGGGCAGAGTCAAACCCACACAGTAAGTGACTGGCAGAGCTAGAGTTTGCACCCAGGTCTTTAGACAACCAAGCTAAGGTTTTCTCCATCACACCCTTTCATCTTTTGAAAGATTGGGTTTCAGCCGGGAGTGGTGGCTCATGCCTGTAATCCTAGCACTTTGGGAGGCCGAGAAGGTGGATTATGAGGTCAGAAGTTTGAGGCCATCCTGGCTAACATGGTGAAACCCTGTCTCTACTAAAAATACAAAAAAATTAGCCGGGCATGGTGGCGGTCACCTGTAATCCCACCTACTCGGGAGGCTGAGGCGGGAGAATTGCTTGAACCTGGGAGGTGGAGGTTGCAGGGAGCTGAGATCGCGCCACTGCACTCCAGCCTGGGAGACAGAGTGAGACTGTCTCAAAAAAAAAAACAAAAAAACAACAAAAAAAAAAAAAAAAAAAGAAAGATGGGGTTTGTCCTAAACATTTGCATGGCTCTCTCTGCCACTCTCTCAGAACCTAATGCCTTACACTTTACAATCTATTTTAAAGCCAGCTGCAATCTATAGAATGCTAGATCAGCAGATCAGAAGTGGAGAAGAGAGGTGCTATGGCCAAGCTAGTGACCACAGCACGAAGTGGCAGCGAAGGACATGACAAAAGAAGGAGAATTCAAAGAACCTCAAACTCCAGGGATATTCTGTGCAAGGGCAAATGATACTGAAAGCATCCCTTTACACAGGGATTTTATAAGACAGTGGAGAGCAGACTGCTATCTCAGACAACTTGAAAACCTGGATTGGGCACAGTGGCTCACGCCTGTAATCCCAGCACTTTGGGAAGCCGAGGCAGGTGGATCACCTGAGGTCAGGAGTTTGAGACCAGCCTGACCAATATGGTACAACCCTGTCTCTACTAAAAATATAAAAATTAGCTGGGTGTGGTGGGGTGTGCCTGTAGTCCCAGCTACTTGGGAGGCTGAGACAGGAGAATCACTTGAACCAGGGAGGTGGAGGGTACAGTGAGCTGAGATCGTGCCACTGCACTCCAGCCCGGACAACAGAGCAAGACTCCATCTCAACAAAACAAAACAAAACAATCTGGGCTACCACATATATCGAGCCATCAACTGGGTACGAAATGGCTTATCTGAGAGGACAGGGTTCCCAGGAGCTATGAGGGCTGACTTTGCTGTATAGACCATCGCACTAGTCTTTTGTATGTACAAATCTCATCTTCCCAGTGAAAGTGCAACTTCGGGAGAACAGAGGCTATGCTCCAACCAAGTTGGGGCACTGTCAGGCAGTGGTCTTCAGTTTGCAGTCTGGGTCCAGATCCTAGCTCCGTCGGCGACTACCCACGTGTCCGGGGAAACTTGCTGAATTTCTCTGATCCTGCGTGAAATGGAGATGTTAATAGTAACAGCAGCTAGGTCACAGACTGATGGGAGGACTAAATGACATTGAGATTAAATAACATTCACTTGGCTCAGAGTTGGTGGCCCAGTAAAGATTCAAAAAGTGAGCTCTGGCCGGGCGCGGTGGCTCAAGCCTATAATCCCAGCACTTTGGGAGGCCGAGGCGGGCGGGTCACGAGGTCAGGAGATCGAGACCATCCTGGCTAACACGGTGAAACCCCGTCTCTACTAAAAATACAAAAAGTTAGCCGGGCGTGGTGGCAGGCGCCTGTAGTCCCAGCTACTCAGAGGCTGAGGCGGGAGAATGGCGTGAGCCCGGGAGGCAGAGCTTGCAGTGAGCCGAGATTGCGCCACTGCACTCCAGCCTGGGTGACAGAGCCAGACTCCGTCTCAAAAAACAAACAAACAACAACAACAACAACAACAAAAAGTGAGCTCTGCAAATACCTGGGGGAAGAGAGTCCGGGTGGAGGAAGGGCAAGGGTAATGGCTCAGAGGCAGGGGTTTCCCTGGGGTGCCCGTGGAACCTCAAGGAAGCCATGGTGGCTGGGGCAGAGCTAGCAAGAGGAAGGGAAGCAGTGGGTGAGACCATGGGGTTGGAGGGGAAAATTGCGTTTTATTTCACGTGTTTGTTATTTCTGGGGTTCCCTTCTATTTATGGAAAGATACTGATTTCCCATATCTTGCTGCTACAAAGTGCCCCTTTAAAATAATATAGAAAAAAGAACCAGTGTGGAAAAATCCCAGAATACATTGCAGCTCACAAATAAGCAAAAATCCTGAAGACTATCCTCAGATGACCGAAATTTGGAAAATGAGGAAGGCAGGTCCCTCTCCCTCACATTATTTACTTAGCACAAGTAGGTTTGGAATCCCGAGGCTGAAGTTTTACTGGCAAACTCCATGTCACAATTGGGATCTTGATTTCTCCTGACCTCAGAGCTTTCAAGCCGGGAGACTCCTGGATCATGTCATCCTCCCACCCCCACTTTACAGATGGAGACATTGAGGCCCAGGGAGGCAAAAAGATTCATGCAGAGGGTCATGTTCAGAGGGAAGAACTGTATACAGTTTCTATGAGACTCAACTCCCCAGCTGCCCTTATCCTAAATCCAGGGATTCAGATACACAGGCTCCCCCAGAGGCCTCTTAGTAGGTTGAGGCAAGGGAAGCCCCTGCCTGTGCCGCTCTGGATACCGTCCTTCCTGGCTCCCCTTATATCCTCCTGTGCATCCGCCATTGATCAGAGAAGGCAGACAAGGGAGGTCAGAGGGCATGGGGGGCACCTCGGGGCTGCAGGCCCAGGAGTTTGCTCTGGAGGCTGGCAGGGAGGGTGATGGGTCCTGGTTGTGCCCAGGTTCAGCTGAGGTAGCTCTGGTCAACCAAGTCAGGTGCTGAGATGTTCCTGGGGCCCCTGGGAGTTCCTCTAGTGCCTGAGTGTATAGGACCATTGCTGCCTCGGCTACCACTGCCAGGCCAGGCAGTTCTAGCTGCAGCACTGTTAGCCCCTTGCCCGTCATAGCTCCCTTGGGAACTGGTTTCTCTCCATGCCAGGGAGAAGGGGCCACGCGTGGGTTCTGAAGGTCTGGGGAGCCGGGCTCAAAATCTTCACCTCTGATGTTGCTTGTGTTGTGTGTCCCCTTGAATCACACTCTGGTAGGATGGCGGGGACTCCACCGGCCGGCCTGTGAGATGCAATGGTGGGTTTGGAACAAGGCATGCGTCGTCGTTCTGCAAAAGAAAAGTCACCTGCTCACAGCTGTGGAGTGACTGGTTGCTTCCGAAACACTTCTCTGCTAGTTCACTTCTGAAGACTCAAGTTCTCCATGAACATGGGGAAACTGAGGCTTGAGAGATGAAGAGACTTCCATAGACCAGCGTGTGACTCCCTCTACCCTCCTTGTTCTTGAAAAGGGAGAAGAGGAGGCCCACATGGGAGTCAGTGGATGGGGCCCTGGTTCCTGTCCCGCTACCAGTGTCCTGGTGACCAGGGGCAGGTCACTCACCCTGTTGGGCTTCCTGAGGGGGGCTGGGCCAGGTAATGACCCAAGTCCCTTCTAGTCAGGATACACTCTAGGGGCAGGTCTAATGCCAACAGTGTCTGCCAGTGATTGCTGCCACGCCTCCATCCCCGATTCGTGATGAGGGTGGCACCAATTCAGTGTTGGAGAGCCTGTCCCTGGCACCATCCTTACTGATGGGGAGGGCACAGGGACCACTGGGAGACTAGCATGGCTGCTTACTGGCTTGAGACCATGGGAAATCACTTCTAAGCTTCATTTTTTCCTCTTTAAAATGGAAAAGCAGAACCTGCCTCCCAGAATGGCTGTGAGAGTCAAGGAGGTCTCAGCCAGAAGCACAGCCTGCAAAAGACGTCCACGTTCTAATCTCTGGTCATGTGGCAGAGAGGAATTAAGGTTGCAGATGGAATTAAGGTTTCCAATGGGCCTTGAGATGGGGAGATTCTCCTGGATTATCTGTCTGGGCCCAGTATGATGACAAGGGTCTTTAAAGGTAGAAGAGGGAGACGGGGTTATTGGGAGGATGTTGTAATGCTGGCTTTGAAGGTGGAAGAAGGGGCCCAAGCCAAGGAATGCAGGCAGCCTCTAGAAGCTGGAAAAGACAAGGAAAGAGATTCTTTTCGATGCCCCCGGAAAGGATGCAGTCCTGGCAACACACCTTGATTTGAGCCCTTGAGACTCATTTCAAACTGCTGACCTCCAGAACTGTAGGATAATATAGGTGCCATTTTAAGCCACCAAATTTGTGACAATTTACTACAACATCGATAGAAAACGAATACAGCCACCTGCAGCACTAGCATGGTGCCTGGAACACAGCAAAGGTCAATAAATAGGAACAATTAAGGCTCATAGCTACAGCTAGGTGTGGGGCCTCAGTTTTCCCTCTCCTTAAAAGTGGGGTTGGCCTCAGTGACTCAAGGCCACCATCTGGCTTTCTGATGTCTTAATGAGAAGACTTCCTGTCAGGCAGCCAGGAATTCACAGGAAACTTCTCTGCTTGATGTTAAATGAAACTCAGAGGCCATCAACTTATATATGCGTTACGTGAACACTCGGTGTGTGATGAGGTCACTAACACGAAAATCAGCGTCAAACTTGCAGAATTATGGGGGATTTGGCACTTTTACAAATAGTGTTCTAAAGCTGAGATTTTAATATGATATTTTTTTTCTTTAAAGAAATGAGCCTTGGAGATCAATTCTGGTCAGGGTCTTTATTTTTTATGTATTTATTTCTTTTATAAAATATCCTTATCCTGAACTGTTGAGGATCTTTGGGGTGAGGAGAGACTTGCCTTCTATTTTAAAATATATCTAGCCCCAGTTGGCCGTTCTGCCTTCCCCATGGGTAGACAAGGGCGAGACTGTGGGTTAGACATAGCTCAGGCTGAGTCCTGGATTTCCTGATTGGCTGCTTCGCCTTGGGAAGTGATGTGACCTCTCTGAACCTCAGCTTGCTAGTCTGTAATATGGGAATTTAAGTACCTCAAAGGGTTGTTGAGGGCTGGGCACAATGGCTCATGCCCGTAATCCCAGAACTTTGGGAGGCCAAGGCTGGCGGATCACTTGAGGTCAGGAGTTTGAGACCAGCCTGGTCAACATGGCAAAACCTCATCTATACTTTAAAAAAATACAAAAATTAGCCAGATGTGGTGGCACGTGCCTGTAGTCCCAGCTACTTGGGAGGCTGCAGTGGGAGAATTGCTTGAACCTGGGAGGTGGAGGTTGCAGTGGACTGAGATCGTGCCACTGTACTCCAGCCTGGGCGACAGAGTGTTTTTGTCTTCCTGGGAAGACAAACCCTTGTCTTACCTTTGCAGATGGACGGTCCCCTCTCCAGGCTGTGACAGCTGTGGGCACTGGCAGGAAGAGCTCCAGGACCGTGAAGCATAGCAAGGCCAGCTCCAGCCTCTGGATGTGGACCTGAGAGGGGAGAGGGATGGAAGGCAGGGCGAGACCTTTCTGGGTGTCTGCACCCATTACGTGGGCTTAGCCAGGCAGGGGTCAGATCCACAGCAGAGGGAAGTTGGGGCTTCAGCTCCCAGGTGTGCGTGGGGAGGGCAGGGTGGGTCTCTGTGGGATGGGGAGTGGGTCTATCTTGGTCACTGCCCTACACTCAATGCCTGGCACTTATAGGTCTTTGGTGAGCATTGGCCTAATGTTTGAGGGCTAGAGAATCTCATGGGTCCCTGGTAAGACTGAAGGTAGCCTTAGGGTTGTCTGATCCAAGCCTACTTGACAGATGGGGATACCTACTCCCAGAGTGAGGGCACATATTTTACAGTAGGGGAGGGGAAGAGCTGTGCAGCTGAGAGACATCTCCTAGTATCACATGCATTTGACAGGGAAGCATATGTATATATATGTGTGTGCACGCACATGTGTGTCCATGCATGCTCACACTTGCATGTGATGTGCATGTGTATGCATGTGTGTGTATGTGCTGGGAGGAGATAAGGAATAGCAAACCACTATGGTCAGAACACTTGTGGGTGCGGTGGCTCATGCCTGTAATACCAGCACTTTGGGAAGCTAAGGCAAGAGGATCACTTGAGGTCAGGAGTTCGAGACCAGCCTGGCCAACATAGTGAAACCCCGTCTCTACTAAAAATACAAAAATTAGCTGGGTGTGGTGGTGGACGCCTGTAATCCCAGCTACTCAGGAGGCTGAGGCAGAAGAATTGCTTGAATCTGGGGGGTGGAGGTTATAGTGAGCCGAGATCGCACCACTGCTCTCCAGCCTGTATGATAAGAGTGAGACTCTGTCTCTAAATAAATAAATAAATAAATAAAGAATTCTTGGAGCCTGACCCAGAGGCACCCAGCGGTCTGCCTTCTGCTTCAGAGGCAGCAGTGGCGTGGCGAAAGAGCACCAGGCTTGGAGTCTAAGACCCACTAATCTAGCCTCTCTGGACCTCAGTGTTCACTCCCAGAAGTTGAGGGTAACAAAGCGGACTTGGCCAGCTTTGCAAGCCTGCTGGGAGGCTCCCGGATCACAGGGGCCACCAGGGACACCATGCTTAGAGCCCTGGCTGGGAAATCAGCAGTTTTAGGCTGTGGCCCTGGATTTGCGGCCAAGTTGCTGCTTGACCTCAGGCAGGCTCCTCCCCGTCTCTGGCTCCATTTCCCCATCTATAAAAGTGGACTTGGATTCAGTGATGCTGATCAGTGGGCAGCCCAGCACGCCCCTTTCCACCACACCTTGGGAGGGACAGAAATAGGTTGGCCAAGGGCTCAGCGGCCCACACCTGGGCTCCAGGAGAGGCTTTCTGTGAGCTAGAAACCTCCTGTGGGCCAAACCCAAGGCAGCACCTTCACTGAAGTCAGAGGACCCTCTAGGCCTGGGGACTCACCGTGGAGTTGGGGTACATTCTCCAGATCGGGGACTGAAACGGGCTCTCCAGAAAGAGATCCTTGGTGATGACGAAGAGGCCGGACAGCACACAAAAGAGGCTGACGAGGTTTACCATCAGGCATAACATCTTCTATAGGTGAAAAATAAAGGTAACAGCTGTCCAAAGGGTGGAGACCTGGGGCTGGGTCCTCCCTGATGCTTGCCAGTAGCTTCCTCTGTAGCCTCAGGAGAGATTCTGCCTGTCACTGGCCCCTCAGCCCCTCACACAGGAGCTGAGCCACTGACCACTGAGGAGGGCCCAGCTGGCCCTCGCCTTCTGTGGGACAAATTGGGAGAACCTGAGAGCTGCCTTCAGCTCCAAGAGCTTTGCAATAAAGGATGCCCCATTGCCTTCTCCCGCTCAAAGCCAGCCCCGACCATCCTACATCAGCTATGCCAAGTGTTAGGGATTCGACAAACAAGTGACCCCTCATCTAGCCCCTTCCCCACCAGAAAGGGCAGGAGGAGCTCTGAAAGTGCCCTATCCTCACATATCCCAGTGCCAGCCCCTTTTCTCTGCCCACCCGCCATGGTCCCTGAGATGCCTGTATTCATCGTCCTCTCCAGTTAAGCATCATTCCGGGAGCCTCTTGCCAAGTGCAAACCTTCATAGTGAGGAAAGACTATGCACATGTGGAATCTGTAGCTTTTCCTACTGGAATGGGTTTCTTTACAGTAAGAGTGTGCTTATGCGCAGGCACACAAAGCAGGAGGCCTGTGGCTCTAAAAGGGGCTCAGCCCAGGAGGGTGAGGTCTGGGGAATGCGCACGTCTTTGTCAAGCGTCTCCTGCCTCTGCTGGGTAAACTGAACAACCATCGTTCTATTCTCTGTGCCCTCTGAGAAAGCAGGGAGCAACCCCAGCCCAGCCAGGCTGAGGGACACAAATAGGGAAGGACCTGGCTTGGGCTTCGGGGGCAGAAGGAGGGGACGGTGGGAAGACCTGGGTGTGGGCTGTGATTTGCAGGGATGTTCCTTCCATCATCCATCCACCTCCACCCATCCAGTCTTGTGCTAGGTGTCTACTCTGTGCCTACTTGGGCCACCTTGGGCTACCAAGATGCTCAGACACATTCTGCCCACACAGAACTTAGTGTATGGCAGAGACAGGTAAGTCCACAGAGTGTGGGAACACGGAAGGCAGCCATGGAGGTCAGAGAAGACCTTCGGCAGGACAAGACATACAGGTTGTCTTGAGTGGTCCGGAGTAAGTCAAACATGGGAGCCATGTGTGCAGGGGAGAGGGCAAGGTGTTCGGGCAGTGGCCAGCACAGGCAGAACAGGGAGGATCACAGTTCCATCTGCCTGCCTCTTAGAGAGGAGAAGTAGATGCAAATTCAGCTGGAGGCTAGGGCTTGCAGGCTATGTGGTGATTAATGTTAAAACTCAGGAGATTTGAGAGGAAGCAAAGTTATGTCCTAGATGGATGGGTCAGGGTGCCTGGGAGCCATTTCCTCCTCTGCCTCACTGCACTGGAAAGAGAAGCTTCAGATTGTGCTTCCTTTCCTCCCACAGTCAAATCTGTCAGCCTGTCTGCATCTGGACCCTTCTGCTTGGACATCCTCTGTTGTCCTGAAGGCAAGAGCCTACTCTTAGCAAGTCCTGGAGAAGTACCCTCACAATCACCCCTACACACAGATGCACTTAACAAAGTTCCCCCATGCTCGGATGGAAGAGAATGATTTCAGTGCACCCACTCACCAGGTAAGTTTTAGAAAAGTTCTTCATTGTTATCGCCAAGATCCCGGAAATGAGAAACTGCAGGACACATTTGAAAGTCAAAGGAGAGAAGCCAGGGTTCCTCAAAACCCACAAATTCCCACCCTACCCCTATTCTCCAAGAAAATCAACCCTTGGCAGCCAGTGGGGTGGAGAATACTATTCCTCCCGCAGAGTGAGCTCCTCTTGCCTGCCATGTGGCCCATCCCAGGCGCTGCCCCACCTCACGTCTTCCCGTGTGCACAAACCTCCATACTTGCTCCTGTCTCTACACCTTGGACCAAGCTGTGCCTTGCACCTAGAACTCCCTCTTAGCCCCTCCTACTTCCCTCATTTTACAAACCCAAACCATCCCTCTGGGATCAGTGGCACTACCCCTCTACCCCGACCCTTTCTCTTTTCCTGAATCTTGCAGTTTGGAGGATATAAGTTCTTGCTTCCAAGGTCTCTGGGAGCACCTCTGCAATCTTTCTTTCCAGTGTTCACTGAGCACCTACTATGGGCTAGTCTCTGGGAGCACAGGGTGAATAAACACTGCATTCTATCACTGTGCAGTGAAAGCCCCAACCTGTGGGCAGTGGTCACAGAGGACTGATGTGAAAGGTGGATTGGGATACTTGCCCAAGACAGTGCCATGGAGCTTGGACTTAGTGCATAGGCAGGACTCCACGTGGGAGTCAGGAATGGGGTGGGCTCTCTGGAGACCTGAAGGAATGTAGAGCTTCCGGGAAATGGTACATGCACTAGTCCAGCGTCATCTCCCATTCTGCCTGATGGCCTTGGGAGGATGGGAGCCACACTTTACTCCCTGTGTGTTTTTGTAGCCCAACCCCAACAGGGCACCTGTCGCTGGATCCAGAGGCAGCCTGGCTGCCCAGAAGGCTGGGGAAGAATGAAGCTGTCTCTGGGTCCTGCTCACTCTCCTCTTTGCCAAATGCACATATTCAATTATGGGAGAGTAGATAGCCTTCGAATGCTCTCTTGGGACTCAGAATTGATGGGGGCTTCCTGGAAGGAGCTATTACCATGGTGACTGAGATAAGAGAAGCAGAGATAGGAACACTGGAGAAAGGGCCTGGCTTCTGCCGCACTCCTATTAGCTGTCTCTGTCCCATCTTGCATCCTGTCCCCAATGCCAGGGCCTCCTGCAGGCCTGCCTTGCAGACTCCCGTACCCGGTCTGTGTTTTGCCTTCTACTCACAGAGGCAGCCCCCCAGAACGGATACCAAGACTTCAGCACCACCAGGTGAAGGCTCTTGACTGTAGAGGCCAGGTAGGCCCCAAAGACCAGGTGCAGCAGAGCGATGGTGATGTGGAAGGCCTGGGTAGGGAAGAAAGAATGGCTGGGGTGAGGGCATAGGTGGCTGGGGTGAGGGCATAGGTGGCTGGCTCTAATTGAGGCCACTGGTGCCTTGGACCTACTGGCTGTGCTGAGTCCCTTCCGTCCTCTTAGGGATCCCAGAGACCAGGCTCTCTAAGAAGGACCACTCCCCAGGATTTCCTGCAGAAAGAGCTGAAGCTGCCAAGGGCCCCACAGGTGGGAGCTGTGTATCCTGGAGCTGGCAGCCTTCTCCTGCCATTCTCCCCAGGACAGGGCCCTGTCCGAACCTCACAAGGCAGTACAGGTGTGGGCAGATTCTCTCCAGTCCTCAAGGCCTTTTCCAGCTCAGATGAATGTTCAGCAGGAAAGCTGGAGCCTTTCTCTTTTCCATTTCTCCTCTTGGGGTCCCCCCAGCATCCTCCTCATATCCCCCTCTCCTCTTCCTCCCACTGCTGGGACCCTGGGAAGTGGATGCTCACCCCCAGCTCCTTGAGAAGGCTGCTCCTCTTCTGGGACTTCTTGTGCCCGCGTGGAGCCGGGAGCTTGGGCTGGGTCGTGTTCTCAGGTAGGCTTGTCTGCCAGGTCTGGACTGGGCTGAGGACTTGCCATGACGGAAGCCCCCTAGCACAACGGCTGGGAATAACTGTGGCTTCTGCTTTCATTGACGCTGATTGGGGGTCCTGGCTGCAGGACAGGGAGAAAGGCCATCAGAACCCATCTCATTTCTGAGGCTTGTGGCTGGGTGAGCCTCTGCCAATCACCTCTGCTTACAGGATTGGATCTTTCCGGAACCGTGGTTGCCCTGTCCAGCAATCCCTGGTCTTGATTTGACCTGGAATAATCTGGCCCCTGAGGATGGGAGTAATTGCTGCTTACAGCCTTTCTGGGGTTGCAGAGACACAGTTCCTTTTGGGGCAGAAAAACAAGGACCAGGCAAACTTCACAACCAGCGGAAGACACAGCTCACCCAAAAGTGGCCAGACTGTAGTTTGGAAGAGTTGGGAGGTGCGGGTCGATGGAGAGGCTTTATAAACAGTCTCCATCCACTGGTCCAAGATGAGTGACTGAAGGCAGGTGGGAAATAATTGTCCTACCTCCTGTGGTAGTACCCATGCCTCCTGGAGAGAAGGGAAGAAAATGTCTTCCACCGAGGACGTTTTATGAGCCAACACTGAGTCAGGAAGTCCATATTTAGCGATGCTAGCATTTACCAATATTTTCCCTGCTCCAGGCACTGAGATAAACCTTCTACACGCATTACCTGATTTTGTCCTCATTCCAACCCTATGAGGTAAATACTGTCCTCACTCTCATTTTGCAGATGAGGCTCAGAAAGGTTAAGCCACTTGCCCATGGTCACACAGCCAATAAGTAACTTGGACTTGAAGCATGGTAGGCTGGCTCCAGAGCATGGGGCTTAAGTCCTTCATGCACTGTTGGCTCAACAATTGAAAAGGAAGGTTCTGGATGTTCTCATGGGCATGAAAGGAGTTGGGAAAACACTTAGAAGGGGGCTGGACACACGACCTGCAGCCAGAGCCTGGTATTGTGTATACTGATGCCACGGGATGCACTAGGGCTTAGGGGCTGCCTGGGGACTTGGTGAGAAAATCCAGTGTAGCCTTTCTGTCCCAGAAAGTGGAGAGCTGGGCAGGGAAGAAAGGGAGCTGGCTTGTGGGGACTGAGGTTAGAGATGGTTTCTCCATGGGGATGGGGCTAATGAACAAATCCTTGAGAGAGAGTGGGCTGGTCTCAGACTCTCTCCTGGATGAATGAAAAGGGAGGGGCATTCCTCTCACTTTTAAATCTGACTTGTGGATCCAGGAAGTTCCGTTGAGTATCCACATTTTCCACAGGGGTGCAGGGAAAGAACCTCGGGAAGTCTGGAGGGACAAATAGCCCAGGTGACTATATCCTGGATTGGGTAGAGGGGAAAGGACGGGATGTTACCAAGAGCCAAAGAGCCAGATGGGGCCTCACAGTTGGGTGAGCACTGTATGCCGGGCGCTGTGCCAGGCGGCAGTTTTGCCAGGCAACCTCCCTTAATACTCAGGAAGTCAGTGCCATTGCATAGAAGAGGAAATCAAGGTTCAGAGAGGTTGCCTGCCTTGGCCATGGTCACACAGTGAGGAAGTGCCTGGAATTGGAACCACGCGTGGTCTTACTCCATCACCAGTGCTCTGGGCCTGGGCTGCTGGGTGGGACCCCCTGATTGGTATCTCCATGGGCCTGCAGTGATGACTCCTAATTTAGTGGGGCGAGTGGGCAGAGGGTCTCCCTCTTTCCTGGGCTTCAGAAGCTGAGCTCATAGACACAGTGCTGTCTCTTTGTGACTCTGCCCAGCTATGCTTGGGAACTGTCCCTCTCTCAGCTCCCAAGCCTTCAGGAGTCCTTCTGACACAGCTAGCTGGACTAAGGGATGTATCTGGTGGCAGAGGCCTGAACCAGATAAGCCACCAGCTTCACTTAGACTCTGCACATCTGGGAGGACAATCCCTGGACCCAGGCCTGGACTCCACTGCAAACAACAGAAGAAGAGAGGCTTCTTAGTAGGGCTGCCTCAGATGGAACTGGTTGTCCATGGGAAGAGTGAGTGCCTGGGCCCTGGGGCTGCACCTCCACCTAGACATTCACTTGTGAGAGCTGTGGCAGCAGGAATGGTTCAAATATCCACTAGGGTGTTGGATTCGAGAATCCGGAATAACCTTTCTCAAAGTATATTCCATGGAACATTGGTCCTGATGGATCTGTAGTACAAGGGTTCCATGGTCAAATAAGTTTGGGAAACCACGGATATCCCCTTCCCCCTTTTTCTCATATTAAAGGTGCTGAGATTTTCTACAAGTGGCACAGCCTGTCTTAGTATTAAGGGCGTTTCCCAAACTTTATTGGCCATAGAATCTTTATTATGTATGTATGTATTTATTTGTTATTTGTTATTTTTATTTTTGAGATGGAGTTTCACCCAGGCTGGAGGGCAGTGATGTAATCTTGGCTCACCGCAATCTCCACCTCCCAGGTTCAAGTGATTCTCCTGCCTCAGCCTCCCGAGTAACTGGGATTGCAGGCGTGCGCCACCACATCCAGCTAATTTTGTATTTTTAATAGAGACGGTGTCTCTCCATGTTGATCAGGCTGGTCTCAAACTCCCGACTTCAGGTGATCTGCCTGTCTCGGCCTCCCAAAGTGCTGGGATTATAGGCGCGAGCCACTGCGCTTGGCTGGCCATAGAATCTTTTTTCTTGTAGTCTGGTGGTTCTATGCAATTGGTATTCTATGGGGTCTGCTTTTGGGCAAAGTGGCCTTGAAGGTTTGAATTTCTGGTCCTGGGCTCTGGTTTTTGGCCTTATCTCTGCTTGTGATTTGCTCATGTGCATATCACAGTGGGAATGGAAATTGAGTGATGGTCTCTAGGGTCCCTTCCAACTTTAATGTAATACTTGTCTCATGGAATAGGGAGCTGCTACAAGGAATTTTATTCAACCAGGAGAGGAAGGAGTTGCAGAGGGCAGACCTTAGTCATCCTGGGGAAAAGTTTGTTCTGACTCTCTTGTCTGCTTTTTCAAGACAAAGCATGAACTCTGATTCCTTAGAACACTTATTCCCTGCTGTCCTGGGCCACCTCCAGGATCTGTGCAGGGCTGCTAGGAGGTGACAGTGTGCTGACAGACGGGGGCAGGCAGCAGGCTGCTTGGGGGTATGGAGGAACTTTTTTAGCCTTGCCCTGCCCCCCCCGCGCCCTCAGCCAGCTCAGGACCATGCTCTGCACAGGGCCACGCAATGCGTTGGTCCCATACGTATTCTCATTGTTCCTTCAGTTCTGGGAGGGGAGGTAGGACAGGGACAGAGCTGGGGAGGACCCTCTAGAAGCCCCCAGCAGAGCAGCAGAGTGGGCCCGGCCATGAGCCCTGGACGTTGTCAGCCAGAATGGGTGCCCTGTGCAAAGTCCTGGCTTTGCTCCCCGGAGCTTTGACCACGGGCAGGTTGTTTACATCTCAGCATCTGAGTCTTCCCTCACCTTCTCATGGGGAGTGCCACTGCCTGTCCCTGGGGGGTAGGTGGTAGGGAGTAGCTGAAACAATGCTTGCAACAGACAGGGCCTGGCATATAGCAATAAATGTCAGCCACAGTTGCCACTGGCCTGTTGTGTGTCTAGAATCCCACCAGCGAGCCTCCACCTTGTCCTCGCCTGGTTCTCGGTTAAGACATGATACACCCCGTCCCTGTCATCTGGGGTGGTGAGTTTATTGCCTCCATCCCCATCCTGCTTACAGAGGGAGAGAGCTGTGAGAGCTCTGGGGCCCTGGGGTGGGGCAGGGGGTCATGAGGGAAGAAAGGCGCTAAGTGTGTTGAGCTAGTGATCCGAGATCCAGCACTGTCATTCATGGATTTGTTCGTGGAGTTTCTACACCGGACGCTGCAGGGACCGAGGCAGGAGTGAGTAAGATGTGTCCATGGGAGGTGAGCAGGCAGAGGAAACTGGCACGAATAATGTGACCCTCATCAGACTGTGCAGTGGAGCCCTAGAGGACAGAGAGAGCTTCTCAGGGTGTGTGTGTGTGTGTGTGCTTGTGTGCGTGTGTGTAGGTGCATGTGTGTGCATGTGTGTCCATGCACGTCAAGGACAGAAAGGTAGGAACTGAGAGGTGCTGAGTGACAGGCAGGCTGGTGTTGGGGAGTGGGGTCCCTCTGAGGATCAGTGTTTCAGTGAATGCCAGTTAGAAAACCTCCTATGACTGTACTGAACCAGCCTCGTCCTGGTGCTTCGAGACAGTGTGCCTGGCGTAAACAGAGTTCACCCACAAGCAGCTGAAAGACCTGCAGGAAACAGAGGCCTCCGTCCAAGGAGGGGGTCAAGAATCTGGATTCTAGTCCCGGCCCCTTGTGGCCCTCGATAAGTACCTTTTCCTCTCTGGGCCTCTGTTTTCTTGAACTAGTTTCTCTGTGTGTATACATTTCTAGACTGCAAGGGAAGTGCCTGGGGCTCCTCTAGCTCTAAGGGTCAGTGACTGGCAGCAGGATGGGGCTCCCCGGGGGAGAGGCCGATGGTGTCCGCTACTTCCCAGATCCACCCTGCTGGGAGGACTACCCATTCTCCAGCTGGTATAATTGTTTGTTGCTAAAGGCTCACATCCACTCTCTTCTGGGAGTTTAAATTACACCGTCCCAACCTTACAGCCAACAACTGACTGGCTAAGGGTATAAGAGGCCGGTCCCCCGGCTTTAAGGTGGGACCAGGTCCGTATACCTGAGCAACCCCCCAACTCCACATGGAGACACAAAATCACTCCCCTCTGTTCCTGCCATGGGGGGACCACTCACCCCAGGGCCTGGGACTGCAGCTCTGAGCCTTCAGCTATGCTTTGCCCTCTGGTGCTGCTGGAGCTCCCCAGAGACAGCGCTGGGAAATCAGCACATCTTTACAACGTTAGACTTTGGATCTTCTCCATCCTGGACCCACCCCCTGCTTCATGCCCCAGTTGATTGGAAGCTGTCAAAGTTTTTCCTCCTCCCCCAAGCCCTGGCAGGTGAAAATCTTAGTGCCGTTCTTTATGTCTCACCTCGACAGTTGCAAATATCCTTTGGCAAGGGAAATGTTGATAATTTAATCTGTTTTCAGAGCAGGACTGATGGAGTGAAGGTGGTTGTAATCTCCTTAGATCCTGGGAGTAGAGTAAGAAGTTGAACCTTTTGAAAGAATCCTTTTAATTTTGGAAAATTTCAAGGACTCACAAAAGTAGAGAGAATGGTCCCATGACCCCCGGTGCCCATCCCCAAGCTAGAGCCACCATCAGCAACTCTTGGCCAATCTTATTCTCCCCCAAAAGTAAGCAAAACTCAGACATCTTCCCATTTTATTTATAAGCATTTTCATATTTATCTCTAAAAGATATGGACTCTTTAAAAAAAAGTGTGACCACATGATCAGAACAAAAAAATTAAAACTGAGTCCTGGTGCTCACTGAGGCCTATTTACGCTCAGGGTTTAACCCTGCAGCCCCACAGAGCTCGGCTGAATATTTGAAAACTAGTCTTTTAAAGGGCTGGGCTGTGACTCATGCCTGCAATCCCAGCTCTTTGGGAGACCAAAGTGGGAGGATCACTTGAGCCCAGGAGCTCAAGACCAGCCTGGGCAACATAGCGAGACCTCATCTCTACAAAAATTCAAAAATTCAAAAATGAGCCAGGTGTCTTGGTCCATGTCTATAGTCCCAGCTGCTCGGGAGGCTGAGGTGGGAGCATCTCTTGAGTCCAGTGAGCTATGGTCACACCACTGCGCCTCAGTCTGGGTGATGCAGTGTCACCCTGTCTCAAAAAAAAAAAAAAGGAAAAAAAGAAACTACTTTTGTAGAGCAGTGGTCCCCAACCTTTCTGGCACCAGGGACCAGTTTTGTGCAAGACAATTTTTCCATGGGCCGGGGTGGGGGTGGGGGATGGTTTTGGGATGAAATTAGTTTACCTCAGATCTCAGGCATTCAATTCTTATGAGTGCACCGCCTAGATCCCTCACATGTGCAATTCACAATAGAGTCCGCTCCGTTATGAGAATCCATTGCTGTGGCTGATCTGACAGGAGGCGGAGCTCAGGCGGCAGGTAATGCTCCCCTGCTGCCCCTCACCTTCTGCTGTCAGGCCCGGTTCCTAACAGGCCACAGACTGGTATAGGTCCATGGCCTGGGGGTTGGGGACCTCTGTTGTGGGGCACAAGTTTAACTGTAGGAGTCAGAAAAACCTGTTCTTATCTAGGTTTTGTACTTACTGAGTATCAAATCACTAGTCAGAGCTCCAATTTCTGATTATCTCACAAATGTCTTGTTACTTTCGATTTGTTCAAATCAGGATCCAGGATCCAGGCATGGCCCACAAATCGCATCGGGCAGAACCAGTTGCCACATCTTGTGCCCTGATCTTTCCATGAGCACAGTGGTCCTCTGGGAAGTGTGCAGGTCTTCCGTGAGGCTGTTCTGGTGGAGGAGGTGTGGAGTGGGCTCCAGTGAGCCCCAGATCCAGAGACCCCTAGATCTCGTGACCCCAGATCCCACAACCCCCAGATCCAGCGACCCCAGATCCAGTGACCCCCAGATCCCGTGACCCGCAGATCCAGCGACCCCCAGATCCAGTGACCAGCATATCCTGTGACATCCATATCCAGTGACCCCCCAGATCCCATGACCCCCAGATCCAGTGACCCCCAGATCCAGTGACCCCCGATCCAGTGATCCTCAGATCCAGCAACCCCTAGATCCCACAACTCCCAGATCCAGTGACCACCAGATCCAACAACCCCCAGATCCAGTGACCCCCCCCAGATCGTTGGGCTCTTCCTTTTCCATCTGGCTTCTCTCTCCACATTGCTATGCTGAGGGTGGACAGGGAAGCATGAGGCAGAGCCAAGTGGCTATGCAGATCGTCCCTGATGCTGGGACTTACTGACTTGGACTTGCTGAGCACAGCATAGGACTTCAGAGCTGACTCTGCATCTGGGATGCCTGAGTTCAAATCTTGATTCTGCCACTTAATAGTTGTGTGACCTTGGGCAAGTTATTTGACCTCAGTGGAGCTCAGTTTTCCCCTCTGTAAAATGGGCATGATAATACTCAAAAACTTACTGGAGGGTTAAATGAGTTAGAATATGTTAAATGCTTAAAAGCAGTGCCTCATATGTGTCAGTGGCCGTGCCTAATTATTTTAGTTGCTGTGTGCTTTCAGGGTCGCTCGTGTTCATGCATGTTCCATGTGGTATAGACTTCAATGTCACATACACAATCAGGCGAGAGGCCACTCACCCCTCTCGGACCTGCGGGACTATGCAGACTTCTCCTGAGGGTGAGGGGCCAGGCTGAGCAGGAGCTGGTAGCTTTGAGAGAGACCCGTTTCTTCTGAAGGCACTCACCTGCCAACTGTAATGTTGAGACACGTGAGGCCAATAATCACTGTCATTGGTTGCCTTGCACCCATTCATCACCCATGACTTTAGCTTCTCAAACATGGGGTGAGTGTTTTCCCAGGACCAGTGCTTTTTTGCTGAGTTTAAGAAGACAGCCCTGATACCCTTGTTCATTAACTGACCCACTAATTGATAAAACAGCTAATGAACACTTACTCGGGCCAGGCACTGTGCGACATGCCGGGGATTCAGGAGTGGGCAAAAGGCTGCCCCTGGCCTTGAGGAGCTCGGAATTTGTGGTAGTCAGAACAACGGCACCTCAACAATGTCCACATCCCTAGAATCTGTGAATATGTTACCTTACGCAGTGAAAAGGGCTTTGCAGATGTGATTAAGTCAAAGTTGTTGGTAGGGAGAGATTACTCAGTGCGCCCAATGTATCCCCAAGTGGGAAGCAAGAGGGTCAGAGTTAGTGGGAGAGCTTGGCAGCTGGAGGTCAAGGTCCCAAGCCAAGCAAGGCAGCTGGCCTCTAGAAGCTGGAAAAGGCAAGGAAATGGGATCTCCCTGGAGCCTTCAGAAGGAACTCACCTGGATTTTAGGACCTCTGACCTCAGAACTGTCTAATCATAAGTCAGTGTTACGTTAAGCCACTAAGTTCATGGTAATTTGTTACAACAGCAATAGGGAATGAATATGAAGTCCATTGAATAAGATGAACAGGGAGACATGTAACTGTGCTGTGGATGGGTGAGTGATGTGATACTGAGATGTGGGTGTGGTGAGAGCCTGGAGGAGGTCCCCTAATCTAGAAGGGGTTGGGGAGATGAGGCCAGATAAGGCTTCTTGGAAGAAGTGGTATCTAAATGAAGGTCTGAAGTGGGGTTGGGAGCTAAACAAGACAAATAGGAGGGTGGGAAGCAGGCAGAGAGCAGCCTTCCAGGCAGATGGAGCTCACAGAGGCTCCGGATGTCTCTGGATCAAGTGTAAGAGGAGGGTGAAGAGGGATGGGGTGGGAGCGGTGAGCTGCTACATCTCCAGGGCTTTGTAAGGGTTGCTAAAGCATTTGGACTTTAGCCCAAGGGCAAAGGAGAGCCTGAATAAGTTTAGGCAGAACAGTAACATGATGACTTTGTACTTTAGAAAAATCCCTCTGGCTGTCATCTAGTCAAGAGATACACAGGGCGGGCTCAGAGCTGGGGACGTGGCAGGAGGCTGACGCCGGATGCAGGTGAGGGGTGGCGTGGTTCAAAGGAGGAGGATAAGGACAGCGGACTCAGTTGAGAAACCAGAGCAAGGAGAAACAGTGGAGGATGATTCTGTGTGACTTAGAGAGGGTGGAAACCAAGAATGATGCTTGGGTTCAGTCTTGGGTGGCCCAAAGTCTATACGGGCATCAATTGACATCAGGAACACAGGAGGGGAAATGGCTTGAGTTGGAAGAGAAGATATAAATTCCTTTTTGGTGAGACATGGAAGTAGATGCTGAGGCTGTCTCAGTAAAAGAGATCTGCGTGGAAGATAGTGATTTGAAAACTGTCAGGATGGTGGTAGATGGCAAATGTGAGCTCTGTGAAAACAGGGCTCTTGGTTAATGTCTGGTGTCTCCAGAGCTTACACAGCACACACCCAATCAGCACTTGCTGAATAAAAGATTAAATGAACCTGAAGTGGTGGATGAGATCATGTAGATAGTACGTAGTATACATGGAGGAAAGTCTAAGGGTAGGCAATATTTAAGAAATGGAGAGAGCTATTATTAAAACAAGGATTTTTAAAATTTTTTTATTTTTATTTTTTTATTATTATACTTTAAGTTCTAGGGTACATGTGCATAATGTGCAGGTTTGTTACATATGTATACTTGTGCCATGTTGGTGTGCTGCACCCATCAACTCGTCAGCACCCATCAATTCGTCATTTATATCAGGTATAACTCCCAATGCAATCCCTCCCCCCTCCCCCCTTCCCCCTCCCCCCTTCCCCCTCCCCGTGATAGGCCCCGGTGTGTGATGTTCCCCTTCCCGAGTCCAATTGATCTCATTGTTCAGTTCCCACCTATGAGTGAGAACATGTGGTGTTTGGTTTTCTGTTCTTGTGATAGTTTGCTAAGAATGATGGTTTCCAGCTGCATCCATGTCCCTACAAAGGATGCAAACTCATCCGTTTTTATGGCTGCATAGTATTCCATGGTGTATATGTGCCACATTTTCTTAATCCAGTCTGTCACTGATGGACATTTGGGTTGATTCCAAGTCTTTGCTATTGTGAATAGTGCCGCAATAAACATATGTGTGCATGTGTCTTTATAGCAGCATGATTTATAATCCTTTGGGTATATACCCAGTAGTGGGATGGCTGGGTCATATGGTACATCTAGTTCTAGATCCTTGAGGAATCGCCATACTCTTTTCCATAATGGTTGAACTAGTTTACAATCCCACCAACAGTGAAAAGTGTTCCTATTTCTCCACATCCTCTCCAGCACCTGTTGTTTCCTGACTTTTTAATGATTGCCATTCTAACTGGTGTAAGATGGTATCTCATTGTGGTTTTGATTTGCATTTCTCTGATGGCGAGTGATGAGGAGCATTTTTTCATGTGTCTGTTGGCTGTATGAATGTCCTCTTTTGAGAAATGTCTGTTCATATCCTTTGCCCACTTTTTGATGGGGTTAAAACAAGGATTTTTAAAAGTCCATTGATTTTGGTGACGAGGTCAATGCAATAACCTTAGAGAGAGTGATTTCAATGGGTTGAATGGCAATGAGGAAAATAAAGGAGAGGAGAAGAATTAACCTACAGCTGAAGGCTTTTAGGGGGTATAGATAGGGCTTTTTAATCTGGGAGAGAATTAAATACATTGAATTTGCATTTTCAAAATTACAAATGTAAATAAGCAGAACTGTAATTGAGGCAGACAAATTCTAAGGTGGTCCCAGTAACCCTTCCCTTTGAGTGTGGGTAGCACTTGTGATTTGCTTCTAACCAGTAGCCTATTGCAAAGGTAATGGGATGGCACTTCCATAATTATGTTGTTATATAAGTCTTCATCCTGCTAGCCAACTTGCTATAGGAATTGCTCCCCAGCTGGTTTCAAAGAAGTAAACGTCCATGTTATGAGGCTCCCTTGGCAAGGAGTTTAGCACAGCCTCTAGGGGCTGAGGGTAATGACGCTCAGAAAGAAGTTATGGCCCTCAGTCCCAGAGTTTCAAGGAAACAAATTCTGCCATCAGCCTGAGTGAGCTTGGAAGTGGATTCTTCACCAGTTGAGTCTCCAGATAAGAGTGCAGCCCAGCCACCATCTTGAGTGCAGCTTTGTGAAGCCCTAACCAGAGGACCTGACCAAGATGCACCTGGATCTGACCCCAGACACTGTGAGGTAATATATATGTGTGTGGCTTTAAGTCATTAAGTGTGTGGTCATTTATTGTGCAGAAATAGATAGCTAATATAGTAACTTTTTAATTTATTTTTTTCCACTTAAAAAAATGGAGGCAATAACATAGAGTAAAGTGCATAGGTGTGTCCAATTTGGTTAATTTTTATCTATGTATACATTCATGCAGCCATAACTCAGATCAAGATATGGAGATCTGCACTGCCCCAGGAGATGACCTCACACTCCCCTCCCCTGCTGCTCCCAAGGGTCAACAACTGTGCTAACTTCTACTACCATTAGTTTATCTAAACCATTTTTGAAATTCCTATCAGTGGAATAATGCAGGATGTGCTCTTTTGTATCTGTCTTCTTTCACATCAACATTTATCCATGTGTTAGATGTATCGGTAGTTTGTTCTTTTTATTTATTTCTTTTTAATGAATATAGAACAGTTTATTTACCTCTACGGTTGATGGACATTTGAGCTGTTTCAAGTTTTTGCCTATGATGAATAAAGCTGTCATCAAAATCTCTTGTACATGTCTTATAATGAAAAATGTCTCATTTCTGTTGGGTCTATATCCAGGAATAAAATTGTTGGGTTATACTGAATGTGTATGTTTGGCTTTAGTAGATATTGCCAAACATTTTTTTCCAAAGTGGTTGTATCAATTTTTACTCCCACCAGCAATGTATAAGCTAATCAACACTTCTATAGTCAGTCTTTTAAATTTTAGCCATTCTGGTGTGTTGTGATATCTCATTGTAGTTTTAATTTGTATTTCTCTAAGGACTAATGATGTTGAGCACATTTATTGGCCATTTCTTATTTTATTTAATTTATTTATTTTTGAGATATTGTCTCGCTCTGTCACCCAGGCTGGAGTGCGGTGGCTCGATCTCAGCTCACTGCAAGCTCCGCCTCCTGGGTTCATGCCATTCTCCTGCCTTAGCCTCCCGAGTAGCTGGGACTACAGGCGCCCGCCACCAAGCCTGGTGAATTTTTTGTATTTTTAGTAGAAACGGCGTTTCACTGTGTTAGCCAGGATGGTCTCGATCTCCTGACCTTGTGATCCGCCCATCTTGGCCTCCCAAAGTGCTGGGATTACAGGCATGAGCCACTGCGCCTGGCCTACTTATTATTTTTAGGAGTTATTTGTATGTTCTGCACATGAGACCTATGTCAGATATGATGTATTTCAAAATTTTCTCCCAGTATATGTTTTGCATTTTCACACTTATAATGTGATTTTTGATAAGCAGACTCTTAATTTTTAATAAACTCCAATTTCTTTTATGGTTAGTGTTTTTTGCATTTCTGGTGTAGTAAATCTTTGCTTATCCCCAAATAATATTTTCCTATGTTTTCTCTTAGAAGCTTGCTTTGTTATAAAATTTAGGTCTGTGACTCAGCTTGAATTAATTTTTTTTTTTTTTTTTTTTGAGACGGAGTCTGGCTCTGTCGCCCAGGCTGGAGTGCAGTGGCTGGATCTCAGCTCACTGCAAGCTCCGCCTCCCGGGTTCACGCTATTCTCCTGCCTCAGCCTCCCGAGTAGCTGGGACTACAGGCGCCCGCCACCTCGCCCGGCTAGTTTTTTTTTTTATTTTTTAGTAGAGACGGGGTTTCACTGTGTTAGCCAGGATGGTCTCCATCTCCTGACCTAGTGATCCACCCGTTTCGGCCTCCCAAAGTGCTGGGATTACAGGCTTGAGCTACCGCGCCCGGCCAGCCTGAATTAATTTTTATGTGAGGTAGGAATTAAGGTCCATTTTTTTCTATGCCAATTTCTAATTGCTTCAGCACCATTGATTAAAAAGAATGTCATTTATCCACTTAATTATGAGTGCCTTTGTCGTAGATAAAAGGACTGTAAGTGAGGGTCTCTTTCTGAGCTCTCTATTTTATTCCATTGGTCTTTTGTCTATTTTTGTGCTAAAACTATGCTGCCTAATTATTCTTACGTAGTAAATCTTGAAATCAGGTTGTTTAAATCCTTCAACTTTGTCTTTAAGTTTTCTTGTAATTTTTAAGATCCTCTGAATTTCCATATGAATTTTAGAATTAAATTGTCAGTTTCCCCAAAATAAACTGCTAAAATTTTGAAGAATCATATTGAATTTATAGATAAATTTTGGAGATCAATGCCATTTTAACAAACTTGAGCTTTTCAGTTCATGAACACGGGATATAGTTTCATTGACTTAGATCTTTGCTAATTTCTCTTAGTAACGTTTTGTAGTTCGCAGCGTTCTTTTTCACAGAAATTATATCTCTACCTCCCATTTACTCTCAGTAGTGGTAGAAAACTTAATTTTGCCAATTCAGGATAACTCAGTCACTTCCAATGACTTCCGGTCCATAAGCCCTCAGTCCTCATCTGTCCTTGCTAGCCTCTGCTGAGGTGTAGTTTGTCCTTGCTGGTCTCTCAGTGGTGGCCACTGTCCCCGCTCTTATTTGTTGCTCATATTTGTTATAAAGTTATAGTTTCACATAATCCACATTGCACATCTGGCCACTGGCCAGCTCAGGAAACACATGGAGCTTTCTCATGCTTGGACTCATATACTACGTGGGAATGCAGGACTATTGTGTCACCAGGCACAGTCCCTGGCCATCTTTATGTTGCGGCTCCATGCTGTCTGCACATGGGACATCTCTAGGGACCTTGTAGTCTTTAATTCCTCTTAATGGACCTGTGGCTTTTGGCCTACACACTTCCTGAGGGATTTGGTCAGCAGAGGAGAGAGGGCAGCAATCCCAGCTTGGGGCTAACCTCTCTCTGTTTCTCCCTCTCTCTCCCACAACTCCTCCCCTCACTTCTGAAATGTCTCTGGTTTCCTTTATATGGCAGGAAAACTGGTCCTAAATCTTCAAGTACATTTCCTCCAACTCTGTACTTAATGATCTTCAAATCGAAGCTCTAAATCCTCGATTCTCCTTTCTCAATTGTAAAAGCCAAAGCTTGTTGTACCCCCTTATCCCCACTCTGCACTGGCATGATCCTGAGAGTGAATGCCCCCTCGAATGGCACCTCCCTTGCCCCACCCTCGCTCCAGTGTTGTGGTCCTAGTACTTAGCCACCCAGTGGATCACCCTTCCTTTGAGAAGACTTCACAGAAGGGGCAGCATTTAAATAGGGTCTTAAACGAGGAGTGGGAGTTTGTTGGGTGAAGAAGAAGTGAGTGTGTTGAGGAATGCAGCCCTGCCTTAGTTTGTGGGATGAAGAAACAGAAGGAAGGAGGAAAAGGGGTTGGTGGGAAGCACTTAGGTTTGTACTAAGGGGAGACCAAGTGGTGAGAACACGGACTGTGACGTCATATGGAACTAGGTTTGGATCCCAGTTTTGCTCCTAACTAGCTCTGTGGCCTCGGGCATATAAATTAACATCTTTAAGCTTCAGTGTCCTTAGTTGTGGAGTGGCGATATGAGTGCATGTTTGTCTGAACTGAGATGGGGACAGAGTAAGTGTAAGGATTATACCACACAGAGCGAGGCACCCAGAGGTGCCCTTTTGTGACAGTGGGACAGTTACCCAGTTCCTCTGATAAACGTGGATGACCCTTGGAAGCCCCTGAGGTTAAAAAGAAAAAGTCATTGCAACAAGACCAGCTCAAAATTTAAGCCACATGGTTTATTTCCTTCTGTGGTGTGGATGAGACAAGCCATCTCATCTACCAGGGCTGGTGAACACCAGGCTGACGTGTCTCCTTGTCCCCTGGAGATGAAGCCCAGGTCCCGTGGTAACCTTCTGTGGTAGCCTTGTCCTTGGGCTGTGGGGGTGGGGAAGGGAGTGCTGAGAGGCACAGGGAGGTCCTGAACTGCCACTGCTGTGCCCCTGTCGATGCTGACTGTCGTGGTGCCTCAGGAGTGGGCTGGCGTCAGCTCTCCCCTGCAACCTCCCCTACCTTGGGAGATGGTGGGGGAGGCGGGGCCAGTGCTGACTTCATATTACAGACAAGGAAGATGAGGGTTTCCAGGAAGCAGGAGGACAATGCCTGGCCTAGACCCAGGACCTCAGGGAGCCTGGGGAGCTGGAAGGGCCTGGTGAACCTTATCTGGTTCAACATTCTGGTTTCCAAATGGGAAACCTGAGGTCCACGGATGTGGCAACAGATGACAAAGGACAGAGCTGATCTCGGGGCCAGGAGAGCTACGGTCAGGCCACTGCCCTGCTATGAGGCCTTGGTCTGGTTTCTGCACCTCTGTGGAATGCCAGAGTCAGACTCTTCCATTCTGCAGGTTTCCGGGCTCTCTGAACTTAATGACCTCCCCGAGGCCTGAGGGTCAAGGCAGGCCTCGAACCTGAGTCTCCAATGAGGCCAGGATTTCCCCAGTGAGCAGAGAAATGCTTAGATGCACAAGGCGGGTGTCCTTGGAAGGGTGATGGGGCTCAGGGAGCTGAAGGACGCACACCCCTGACGTCAGCCTGGTGTCTTTTAGAAAGAAACCACTGGGGAAAGTGTGGGAGAGACGTCCCTAGGCATGCTTCACTCAGACGCCGGCGTGTGTGTGGATGTGGTGAGGGAGGGCAGCTGGGATGGGGCTGGCCCCTGATGAACAAGGTGGGGGTGGGGAGAGGCTGGGCCCAGAGGGAAAAGGCTGGACTCCACCCGCAGGTGCCACATCTGCTACTCAGAGGACTCCTTGGGCATATATGCCACATTGTCATAGGCGGGGGGTGGAGAGGCTGCCGGGCTGGGGATGTTGAAGTCTGCGCTGAAGGCGTTTGGCAGGAAGATCACAGGCTGCAAAGAAAACAGCACTGAGGCCGGGCGCGGTGGCTCAAGCCTGTAATCCCAGCACTTTGGGAGGCCGAGACGGGTGGATCACGCGGTCAGGAGATCGAGACCATCCTGGCTAACACGGTGAAACCCCGTCTCTACTAAAAAATACAAAAATACTAGCTGGGCGAGGTGGCGGGCGCCTGTAGTCCCAGCTACTCGGGAGGCTGAGGCAGGAGAATAGCGTGAACCCGGGAGGCGGAGCTTGCAGTGAGCTGAGATCCAGCCACTGCACTCCAGCCTGGGCGACAGAGCGAGACTCTGTCTCAAAAAAAAAAAAAAAAAAAAAAAAACAAAAAACAAAACAGCACTGAGCGAGGACGCTGGAGCTTCGGGGTAGTGTTGCAATAGTACCCCCTTGTGGGTAATCTGAGAACAGCGCCCTGGTACTGAATTCCGCAAATATTTCCAACAACATTTACTGGGGCCAACTATGATCCAGGCATTGGGAGTACAGTAGTGAACAAAACAGACAAAAGTCTCATTTCTCCAGGCGCTAACGTTCTGCTGTTCTTTTTTTTCTTTCCTTTGAGACGGAGTTTCGCTCTTGTTGCCCAGGCTGGAGTGCAATGGCGCGATAGCGGCTCACTGCAACCTCCACCTCCTGGGTTAAAGCTATTCTCCTGCCTCGGCCTCCCGAGTAGCTGGGATTACAGGCGCCCACCACCATGCCCAGGTAATTTTTTGTATTTTTAGTAGAGATGGGGTTTCACCATGTTGGCCAGGCTGGTCTTGAACTCCTGACCTCAGATGATCCACCCGCCTCAGCCTCCCAAAGTGCTGGGATTACAGACGTGAGCCACCACGCCCGGCTCTGCTCTTCTTTCTCTCCTTACTGCCCTGGCCTGGTTCAGGACTTTGCTCTCTCTTGCCTGCACCATGGCACCAGCCTCCTTGCAGCTTCCTGGCCTCGAGCCCCTGCTTGTCCATGCTCTCCACCTCCCGGCACTGGACAAATCCTCTGGATTGATTTCCCTGAACCAGCTCACTCCCCTGCTCAGAACTTCGATCCCCTCACCCTCAATGCACCCCATCGTGCGCCTGCAAAGAGCACCCCACCCTGTGGCCTGCGTTTGCCTGCCCGAGGCAGCCTTTGCTCCAACTGGTTTCCCTGCCTTGAACACTCATTCCAGCCCCTTTCTATCATCACTGTCCTCCGTTCTTTTTGGAAATCAAAGCTTAATTTCCATCTCCATCATGCTGCCCTCCTTGATGCCCCTGTCTCCCATGTGGCCTGGGAACCCCAAAAAGTCCCGCTCCTCTGGGTGCAGCACTGCCCCAATGCCACCAGCCCAGGATTTCCATTCTGCAAGGCTCCCTGCAGGGCTGCACAGAGTAGTGGCCCTGTGGGTGCTGGTGCCACCCAGTTCCACTGGGAGAACAGTCTTGTCTTCACTGACCTGTGAAGACGTCTTTAGTTTTGTTTTGTTTTTAGAGACAGCCTCGCTCTCTCACCCAGGCTGAAGGGCAGTGGTGTGGTCATAGCTCACTGCAGCCTCAACCTCCTGGGCTCAAGCGATCCTTCTGTCTCAGCCTCCCAACTAGCTAGGAGTACAGGTGCATACCACCACACCTGGCTAATGAAAAATACATTTTTTTTTTTGTAGCGATAGGATCTTTTTATGTTGCCCAGGCTTGTCTCAAACTCCAGGGCTCAAGGGATCCTCACATCTCATTTCTCAAAGTGCTGGGGTTATGGGCATGCATCACCATGCCCAGCCCAAATATTTCTTTGGGCTGCTTGACATGGATAGGCCACCCCTGCTAGCGCCGTCTCTTCATATTGCTTCCCAGAGTGCAGAGGGAGGGGGCTGGAGGCAGAGTGCGCTCCCAGCCAACTGCGTTCCACAGAGGCTCAGGTTTAGTGGACATGGGGGTGGGGGTACTCACCGCGTTGACCTGGGCGCAGGTGGCTTGGCACCCGAAGTGAGTGGCAATGACTGCGATGAAGAACTCCAGGATGGTGAAGATAGTAAGCACGGCCAGATAACCCCTGTCCTCATCCTGGGGACCAAAACCCACAAAAAGGTGAGTCCAGAGTTCTAGAGTAAGGGGGTCCCCCAAGTGAGAACCACTTGCCCAAGGTCACACAGTTAGTTGGGGGCAGAGCTGTGCCTAGAGCCAGTACCCCTGCTGCCAGTCCTGCACCCTCCCCTTCACCCTGCAGGCTGCCTCCTTGCCCCTTCTGATGCCCATCTTGGGGAAGGCTCAGAGGATCCATGGATTCGTGGGGTCTATAGGGACTGGCAGGCCCTGCCAACGTCCTGGCACTGCAAGCTCTCACCCCCCTGCCCTCCTGGACACGGCTGCATAATTTTCCAAGTTTTCCCATCCCAGGGACCATCTGACAACGCACCCAGTTAGTAACACCAAAATCCATGAGCAGAATGGCTGTCCCAGCAAAGGCCGCCATAGCGCTGAGGATGTTGGTGCCCAGGCTGCTCCTCACCTGCAGAGAGACAGGAGCAGAGGGAAGAGGCAAAGAGAAGGAGAAAAGGCAGGGGCCGTGGCTCAGCTGTCCAGCCCCCAGCACGCTGCCTCCCACAGCCAAGGAAGCACTGGCCGCACCTCCCTGCACGCAGCTGTGTTCTCATTGACTGCTTTCCTTTTCTATTCTCCTCCCCTGGGACCTCGGGAGGAGTTCTTGTCTCTCTTTCCTTCTTCTTGGAAGCTGCTAGGGAGAAGGGCACCACCTTCTTTACAACCTCTCTGGGTGGAGTTTGCAGCCTTCGGCCTATCCTGTACTGTGGCTCCCTCTCCCCCAGGCCCAGCACCTCGCAGGAGCAGTTGCAGCTGAGGCCTGTTCAGGGGCATGGGTTGGGAGAGGCCCTTTGCTGTGGATACTGAGGCCTGGTTGGGAGAGAGGTTGAGTTCATTTCCATGAGGTCCCGGGAAGTGGCTGGCGGAGTGAGGCTCGCACTGCAGACACTGGTGGGGCACCAGGCAGGGGAGACAGGAGAGGCAGGAGCTGAAGGTCTGAAGTCTGGGTGGGCTGAGAGGCCTGGGACTCCAGGGTCTGAAAAGCGTGCAGGAAAAGTGACTCCCGGGGTGGTCCAGGCAGTCACCCAGGCATCCCCATGCAGCCAGAACCCGACGGTCTCATGACCCATAGCTGGAGCCTTCTGGTTAAACTGCCCCAGGATTAAAGGGGGAAACACTCATGGGTGAACTGGGGACTCTAGGACCTCTTCAGGTTTAAAGACTCGATTCTTCTTTTTAAATGGCAATCAGGAGGTCATTGAGATCAGAACAGCCTCACAAGAAATCCATTAATTAATTAAGCCAAAAGCTTTTATTGAGCACCTACTGCATGCCAGGCACTATGCAAAGTGATGTGAGTCCAGGAGAGAGTAAGTCAGGTCTTGTCCTCCCGAAGCTCATGGCCTGGGGGACCCTGAGTTTGGTCCAGAGAGTCCTCTCTTCTAGTCCCGCCCCTCCACAACCCATTCTCTGCCCTGCACCTGGGATACCTCAAGTAACGAAACAGGGCAAGGAATCACCTGCTGAAGCCTCCGTGGTCTCTCATTGTCCTTAAAATAAATCCTGAACTTGGTATTTAAGCTCTGAGTCACCTCCCCGGCCTCTCGCTCTCGGCCCACCTCTTGCCTGTGATGGTCCGGCACTCCGGTCCCCCGTCCAGAGCCCATGGCGTTTCCCGGCTGGGCTCTTCCGTGGTTGTCCTCCTCTGAACTGTTCCGTGACCCCTGCTCAGGGACCCCAGACTGTCCCAGCTGAGCTGAGAATTATCCTGCCTGCTTCCTTTCAGCACTTTCCATGCTTGGCAACTACCTTCTTTGTTAGTGTGCTTTACGGGCGTCTTACCAGGTACCAAAAGGTAAGTGCCACGACCTTCGCTGCCGTGTTCATGATCTTCACTGCTGTGTTCTCTGTGCCTGACATAAAGCTCACACCCTCCTGTTCAAAGCCTCCGTCAGCTCCCAGTGCCTGTAGGAGGCACTAAGCCTTCCACGATCCAGCTCCATCATGCGATTAAATCTCTCCGTCTAATTTCTTCCCACTTTCCTTCCCCTACCTTTGCTTTCATTGGGCGGAGCCCTGCGTGTTTTCAGTGGCGACCCTGCCCATGCCCCTCCGTGCATTTTCCAGCTTTCCCTGTGGCATTTCTAAGTCCTCTCTGCTCACCAAGGCCCAGCAGGACTCTTACAGGAGATCTTCTAGCATCTTTCCTTTCTGGGAATGACCATGAGTATTTTATCCGTGGATCTCACTTTCCACTCCGGCTTGTGCATTGAGAGAGTATCCCTGTCTTCTTCTCCTGTACATGAATGGTCTGCGTCTGGTCTGCCTGGGTGCTGCTCCTCCCTTGGCATTTAGCAGGTTCCCCAGAAGTGCTGGGGAATGAGCTGAAGGAGTGAGTGGATGGGAGGGGCAGGGTAGAGTGAGATTTAGCCGTAGCCTCATCCCCGCCCCTGGGTCCCCCTGTTCAGACTCACCAGGCAGCTGGCGTCGTTTTTCTCGGCTACCACTGAGAGGGATCCGGAGATGATGAACTGTGTAGGGAGAGGGGACCCAGTGAGGCCTCATCCAGGACCCCGGGCAGGGCACACCCTGCTTGGGATCTGTCGGGAGGTGCCAGGGAGAGAGAGCAGCCTCCTGATGCCACTTTCTCTGCCAGGCAGGCACCTTGGGGTCTCTCGGTAGGGGTGTTCCCTGTCCAGGGAACTGGGGCTGTGGCTTACAAGGTGAGTGTTTTCATTGACGCCTTATCATCAGGGCCTTGTGGGGAAGGCATTGTTCCTTCAAACACTCACTCATCAAACATTTACTGAGTGAGGCTGAATGTGGTGGCTCATGCCTGTAATCCCAGCAGTTTGGGAGGCCGAGGCGGGAGGATCACTTGAAGTCAGGAGTTTGAGAACAGCCTGGCCAACATGATGAAACTCCAGTCTCTACTAAAAATACAAAAATGAGCTGGGCGTAGTGGCGCGCACCTGTAATCCCAGCTACTCAGGAGGCTGAGGAGCAAGAATCACTTGAATCTGGGAGGCAGAGGTTGCAGTGAGCCGAGATCACGCCATTGCACTCCCGCCTGGGGGCAGAGTGAGACTCTGTCTCAAAACAAAAAACAAAAAAACCAAACATTTTCGGAGTGGCAGTTATGTGCCAGGAACACAACAGAGTTGAATAAGGCAGACCAGATCTCTGCTCTTATGGAGCTTACATTCTTTTTTTTTTTTTTTTTTTTTTTTTTTGAGACAGAGTCTCGCTCTGTCGCCCAGGCTGGAGTGCAGTGGCCGGATCTCAGCTCACTGCAAGCTCCGCCTCCCGGGTTTACGCCATTCTCCTGCCTCAGCCTCCCGAGTAGCTGGGACTACAGGCGCCCGCCACCTCGCCCGGCTAGTTTTCTGTATTTTTTTTAGTACAGACGGGGTTTCACCATGTTAGCCAGGATGGTCTCGATCTCCTGACCTCGTGATCCGCCCGCCTTGGCCTCCCAAAGTGCTGGGATTACAGGCTTGAGCCACCGTGCCCGGCCTGGAGCTTACATTCTTACTGGGGAAGACTGACACTTAGCAAACAGTGAAGAAAGTACAGACAGTGGTGTTAAGAGCTGTGATGAAGTCATAGCAGTCACGGGGGCTACTCGAGGTTGGATCAGGGTTGTCTCTGTGAACTGGGATGACAACAGCCGGGCATGAAGCTGCTCATAAGGATAGCCCAGGAACCTGCATCATGGCATCTATGTACTTGGCAGTCGCCTGACACACTGAGGTGGGGCCGGCCCTGCATCTGTTGAGCTGAGAGGGTGGAGCTGAGCACTGCTGCCTCACTGCAACTTAGCCTGCAACTTAGCAGGTCTGCAATCTGCAGGTGGCACTCGGCTGCCATTTCTGGGGAGACCACAGGGTCAGCGGGGTGTGGAAGAGGGCCTGGGGTGACATGGAGACAGAGGACCAGAAGGGAGTCACTACAGGTCTCCAGTAGGTGTAGACCCACATGCTGGCCATGGGGGTGGGAAGAAGGGGACACACTCAGGCTATGCTCTGGAGGGCGAGCCAGCGGGACCAGCTGCTGGGGTGGATGTGCAGCAGGGAAACAAAAGACTCTAGGATGATTCTTGGGATTTGCTTTGGCAGTTGGATGGCTGGAGGTGCCATTTGCTGAGATGAGGAGATGATAGGAATAATCGGGTTGGAGACAAGCCTATGGCAGGAATCAAGAGTTTCATTTTGATATACTGAGTTGTCAAGAGGGCAGCTGGATTTAGAATCCAGCTCTCTGGGCTGGAGACAGGTACAATGTCTTATGGATGAGGACGTCAAGCCTCAGAGACAGGCAGTGACTTGCCTAGGTTCGTACAGAGAAGGAGGTCTGGCTGCTCGTGCATGCCTGCTGACTGCCTCTTTCCTTCTGTACCAAGCCTTCCTCCATCCTGGAATTCTGGGAATTTTCAACTAAAGACTCCTTTGAGCCTCCAAGAAACGCTATGAGCCTGCTTTCTAGAAAAACGCACATAATACCTCTGTACTTTCAGGGGTCCCCACATGTCAGCGATGTGAAGATCCAACACAATGATTAAATGCTGGAGCTCACACATGTCCTGATGTCTCCTGAGATCGAAAATCAAGTTTTTGCTTTTGTTCCTTCCCTCATTTTTGAAGCTTTACTGGGCATATTTGTGATAAATTTCGGTGGAATGGAGCTCAGAGGGGAAAGTGACCCCTTTGTTTCTTCCTGTTGTGATTTCTCCCCGTGGACTCTCGCGATTGCAAAATTTTCCTCCACCTTCAGGTCACTATGGACCTTTCAAAGGGCCAGAGCTTGTCCCCAAGCATGGCCAGGTGACCATCCTGATCTGGTTGTGATGTGTCAGCCACTTTGTCCTCCCTGAACCCCATTCTGGTGGATTCTGTGCTCTTGCTGGAGGCAGCCTGGGCAGGGGAAGAAAGTCACTGTGCCTTGGTTCTGGCACCAACACTCACGCAATGGAAACCCCCTTTATGCAAATCTCTGGCTTTCTCTCCAAAAAGGGAATCACTCAACAGTCTCCATTTGGTACAGAATTTTAGGGTTAGTAATCCACTCACCAGGCACATTATCTCTTGATGTCCTCTGCAAATCTATGGGGTAGGCAGGGCCAGATCTATGAGCCCAAGTTTTAGATGAGGAAGTTGAGTCTTGAGATTCAGCGATATGCCTGAGGGACTCCACCTTAACATGTGGTGGAGCTGAGACTCAGACCTCGCTGGCCTGACCCTGAGGCCTGTGCTTCCTTGGGGTGGCTGGAGGCTGTGGTGATGTGTTGATGGGGGTGCAAACACCAGGGTTCACTGCAAACACTCAAGTGCCCTTTAATGTTGGCAGTGACAAGGACTCACCTGCCTGTTGTCTGGCAGGGGTGAGTGGCCAGTTTGACCAGACGGAGGTCAAAGGAATGGGCTCAGGGGCTTCAGTGCTGGCTGGACTCCCAGGGGACAGCAGGGCTCATGGAGGGCTGGGACCCAACTCAGGGAGCTAGAGGGTTTCTGCAGGAGGGGTTTGGATGTGGGGTGAGGCTTAGGATCTGGGCAGTACGGGTGGTTTGGACCCAGCCCTGATGCCCTCCATCTGTTTTTTTTTTTTTTTTTTCTGTTGCCCAGGCTGGAGTTCAGTGGCAAGATCTCAGTTCACTGCAACCTCCCCCTCCCGGGTTAAAGCGATTCTCCTGCCTCAGCCTCCAAGTAGCTGGGATTACAGGCATGCGCCACCACGCCCGGCTAATTTTTGTATTTTTAGTAGAGAGGGGGTTTCACCATGTTGGTCAGGCTGGTCTCCAACTCCTGACCTCAAGTGATTTGGCGGGCCTCCCAAAGTGCTGGGATTACAGGCATGAGCCACTGTGCCCCGGCCTTTCTGGTCCTTTTTGGCAGCTTCTCTGGCTGTTTGCTGGGAGCTTTTCATCTGCAGGAGTGGGGTCAGGCTCAGGTTGATGGTGAAGGTTTAGGGGAAGGAGTTAGATTTAGACTAGTTCTTCTAGGAAGTGCTTCCAGGCCCCCACCTAGGAGAGGCTGTGCCCAGGAGGATGGTGGGGGTGGGCCCAAGGGGGAGAGGTGAGCCTGGGCAGCATCCCCCCTACCCTCCCTCTCCATGGCCCCAGCACTCACGCAGGCTCCTCCCCAGAAGGGGACACCGCCCTCGATGAAGAACATGCCCACGTGCCCGCGGCGAACCATGAGCAGCACGCTGCCAAAGCCCAGGTAGATGAGGCCGACGAGGATCTGCACCGTCTGCGGGAAGCCCCGAGGCTCAATGCTGCGGGCCCTGTTCCACACCGCCCCCTGCCGGCCCCGCCCTCCTCTAGCTTGTTGGCGACTGGGAAAGAAACTCAGATTCTGTTCTTTAGAGGCGACGTTATTACAGCAACCAATAAAGACACTTTTAAGGAGAAAGCTAGTTCCCCGCAGCCTACGGACCCACAAAGCCCAGCTCTCAGCCGGCCTGCCTCCTGCTTTCTGCTCTGATCCGTGGATCTCAAGCATCGCTGTGTCACTATACCTGGTTTTCTTAGGACCCCATTCGATGAGCCAACATTCCCTGCACCACATGCCTCACCTTGCCCATCCTCATTCCCGAGCACCCCCTCAGCCTGCAGCGAGCACCTTCTGCTAACAGCATCTTTCTATTTCGGTGTCCATCACTGATCGCCCCAGCCCTGCCTCTCAGCCTGCTGAAATCTCCACTGGGATTTTTTTTTTTCCTCTAAGAGTTGGTTTACCAGCACCCTACTAGTCTATGCTCAGAAGTGGGATGGTTTTCCCAAGTGTGAGCTTCTAGTAAGGTCTGCCACATAGCAGAAAGATTGCAATGCTTTGGGTAACTATTGAATTCTGGAACTGAGTGGAAAGAGATGTTGAAGACCGTTGGAATCTAGCCCTGGGAGCCCAGGAGCCCCTCCCGGCTCCAGGACTTCCACGGGGACTCCAGTGACCAGTACTCACCACTACCCAAACCAGCATGGTCCTTTTATGGGCAGTTCTGACTGGGAAGAACTAGAATTGTCATCTCAGCATCACGTGGAATATATATTTCTTTCTAACATGAGTGCCAACAATTTGGGTATCCATGGGTATGAGCCCCTGATTCTTCAGTTTCTTTTTCTCTTCAGCGACCTGTCCTTCATCTTTTCAGTGTCCTCACAGGGCACAGCACGGCATGGCGTCCAAGGCGCCAGCGTGGCTCCCCTTCCTGGTAGACCTTTCCCCTGCGGGTAGACCACCACAGTCACTGCCATTACGCCTTGGGAAACACCCGCTGCCGCTTATTGAATGCCTGTCTATACTAAGCACTGTGCTGGGGGTTTTACAGATGTGGCCTCACTTAATCCTCATGAGAAGAGGTGGGTTGTTACTATTATTATTGTTATTTTTGAGGAGTTTCGCTCTTGTTGCCCAGGCTGGAGTGCAATGGCGCGATCCCAGCTCACCGCGACCTCTGCCTCCCAGGTTCAAGTGATTCTCCAGCCTCCTGAGTAGTGGGGATGACAGGCGCCTGCCACTGCTCCTAGCTAATTTTTGTATTTTTAGTAGAAACGGGGTGTCGCCATGTTGGCCAGGCTGGTCTCGAACTCCTGACCTCAGGTGATTCACCTACTTCGGCCTCCCAAAGTGCTGGGATTACAGGCATGAGCCACCGTGCCCAGCCAGAGGTAGGTTATTATTATCCTAATTTTGGAGACGAGGAAACTGAGGCTCAGGGATGTTCAGTAACTTGCCCGAAGCGTCCCAGCTACGAGGCGGCAGGCCAGCTAAGTCTGCAGTGGTATTCTCAGTGGGTGGCGTTCCATAACTCTTATTTCTATTGTCCACTTTTTTGTGCTTTTCAGCAGTTTGTCTCATCAATTTTTTTTTTTTTTTTTTTTTTTTTTTTTTTTTTTTTTTTTTGGAGGGGGAGAGCACTGGTCCCCAGGGTCTGCTTTGAGGTTTCGAAATTCCAGCAATTGTTGACCCCCTCTTTGTCCACCGTCTCCATGGGCCACAAGTCAGGGGCAGTGTGGTCCTTAGTGTCTGTGCCCCCAGTCCAGTACCGCCCCTCCACCGCACCAGTGGATGTGGTGCAGCTATTAGGGTAGAATTCCAGCATGTTTGAGCCAGAGGTCCTGGATGCCACAAAGCAGAGGCGTTGAAAGTAGAACTTTAGGGTCAGCCATCCTTAGTTTGCAGGATGCCATTTATCAGCTATGTGGCCTTGGGCAAATGACTTAGTCTTAAGAAACCTCAGTTTCCTAATTTGTCCAATAGGAACAATGATCCCGTTCTTACAAGGTGGTGCTGAGAATCTAGCGAGACGATGCATGCAAAGTCCCCAGCACAGTATGTGCACCTCTGAGAGATGCTTCATAAGCAAGAGCTGTTATCATCTTCACTTTTATCATCATCAACATTGCTTAATCTATGCTTTCATCTTCCACCTGGAGAAACTGAGGCCAAGGAACAGACTGAAGAATCTACATATGTGTGTGTATAATTAAAATAGCAGGAGGCCATTAGCCTGTCTCCATAATTTGAGCTCCTACGTAACAAACTGCAACCCAACCAGATGCACTGAAACCTAACTTAGGAGTATATTTTTGTAACAAATAGCTGGGTTTCAGCTAATGACAAACACCTTCAGCCAACTGATCAGACCATGCCCAAATAAGGCAAATGCCTCATGACATCATGCCCAAATAAGGCAGACACCTAGCTGTAGCTGATGGGGAGACTTCTCCACTTCACTTCTGTGTTTGGCCTATAATAGCTTATTGCTCACACAGCTGGATGGAACTTTCTGAACCTCTTCTGGTTTTGAGTGCTGCCAGATTCCTGAATTATTCTTAGTTCACATAAACTCTGTTAAACTTAATTTGTTTAAAGCTTTTCTTTTTCTTTTTTTGAGACGGAGTCTCACTCTGTCGCCCAGGCTGGAGTGTTCTTCCACGATCTCAGCTCACTGCAACCTCCGCCTCTCAGGTCTAAGCAATTCTCCTGCCTCAGCCTCCTGAGTACCTGGGATTACAGGCTCGCGGCTCCACGCCTGGCTAACTTGTATTTCTAGTAGAGACGGGGTTTCACCGTGTTGGCCAGGATGGTCTTGATCTTCTGACTTTGTGATCTGCCCACCTCAGCCTCCCAAAATGCTGGGATTACAGGCGTGAGCCACCGCGCCTGGCCTAAAGTTTTTCTTTTTAACAGTACATATGGCCCGGCGCGGTGGCTCAAGCCTGTAATCCCAGCACTTTGGGAGGCCGAGACGGGCGGATCACGAGGTCAGGAGATCGAGACCATCCTGGCTAACACGGTGAAACCCCGTCTCTACTAAAAATACAAAAAAACTAGCCGGGCGAGATGGCGGGCGCCTGTAGTCCCAGCTACTCCGGAGGCTGAGGCAGGAGAATGGCGTAAACCCGGGAGGCGGAGCTTGCAGTGAGCTGAGATCCGGCCACTGCACTCCAGCCCGGGCGACAGAGCAAGACTCCGTCTCAAAAACAAAACAAAACAAAACAAAACAAAACAAAAAAACAGTACATATATACATATACACGTGCAAATGTGTGTATGTATCTTTCTATCTCTATCTGATATTTTATGCCTTCAGTATTTTATCAAGACCAATAGCTCAAGGCCATCTGAGATTGAAATCCTTCATGCACTGTCAGCTTTGTCAGGGCTGACTTTCATCTACCACGTTCGCTCCATCTCATCTCCCCCTTTCCTTTGCTCATTACGTTCCAGCTATGTCAGGCTTCCACCTCTTCCTTTAACAGCGACACTCATTCCCAAGGCCTTTGCACCTGCTGTTCTCTCTACCTGGTGAGCCCTCCCTCTCCAGCCCCTCCACCAGCTATTCCCTTGGCTGGCTTCAATCTAACAGCCAGTTTTGGCTTAAATGTCATCTCCCCAGAGAGAAGTTTCTGTCTACCCTCGCTAGTATTCCCCTTAGTCCTAGTCATCCTTTTCAACCTTACTTTTCTCTTTGGAGGTTTCTGAGTCATTTCTTTACTGGCTTACTCTCTGTGGGCTTTATGCGGGAAGGGTGCTTGTCTACCTGGTGCATGGCTGAATCTTGGAGTCATTACTAAGTATTTGCTAACTGCCTTTTCCCCTCTCCAAAACATGCATGAATGTTCCGGTGCTGGGATACACACTACCTGCCTCAGGTTGTGCAGAGAGGCTGTTCTTACCCCCAAAACTTTGGGCTCTCCTGTCAGGAATGTCTCCTCTGGCTGTAAGTCAGGTGGCTGTGTGGCCCTTGATGTCTGTGCCCCCAGCGGTGGCTCCTCAAACTGCATAATCCCTGGAGGTTGGCACATGGACGTGGGCAGAATGGCTGGAGGTGGGCGGAGGCCACTGGCATTGCTTGGCGGGATGACGACAAACACCCCATTGCTGGTGGGAGCTGTAGACATTGTGCTCAGAGAGCCTGGAAAACAAAAGCTTGGGAGATAATAATGGTAATGATGATTGTTACACATGTGCATAAAGCTTTTCAGTTGACAAACAACATGCCCACCTGCCCTTGCTTACTGCAGCCCTGTGAGGATGGCCCCAAATGTTCTTATCAAAGCTGGGGAAGCTGAGACTCAGAGAAGCGAAGGACGTCTGAGGTCAACGGCCTCTAGGTGGGGTAAGACTGAGACTTGAATTCCAGTCTCTCTGGTTTCACAGGCCCTGCTCTTAATCTCTGAGCTATATTATGTGGAAAGCTCCTCTTGGAGGAGTGTATATTTAAATGCCCTTCTTTTCCCAGAAACGGCAAGTGACTCACCTAAGGACACACAGCTAGTGCTAGGTAGAGCTTAGCTAGAGCACTGGTTTCTTCACCCCTAGACCAGGACTCACCACCACTTCCTGCCTCTCAGCTCATGGCTATTGAGCTAGTATCAATAATTCCCCTGGGTGTGGGAACTTCCCACCTGCTGTGGGAAGGTTTCTATTTGGCCACCCAAGCAATTACTGTTGATGTAGCCAAGATATGTGTAGATATGGAAACTTTATGCAGAGCTTATAGCTTGCGGTGAACACCAAGAATGAGTTCTTAGACAGTTCCAGCTGAGCGGGGCTTGGTGGGGAGGCAGCTCTTCTGAGAGAGTCCACCCCAGCATCTGTCCACCAAGTATTTATTGAAAGAGTTGTCAAACCACAAACATCCACTCAATGGCTTTTTGAGGGCCATGAGACACCTGTGGACTTGTAAAAGCACTCAAACTGCCTTCTTAGGGGCTGTTTTCAGCGTTCCTTATTACACACCTCAATCCTTGTCCTGTTTTTAGGGTCAAGGAGTTACATGCTCATGCACAAGTAACATACATACAGTGCCTCAGTATTTTTCTATGCCCAACCTCAAATGCCGTGTACATAAGCTTGGATATGTTGCTGTGCACCCTCAACATCTCCCCCGTCTTTAATTTTTAGAGTGTGTTGGTTATTTAACGAGAGGTAAGCTTTGATTGCTTTTTCTTGGTTATAGATGTGTTGAGTGGCAGCACAGAGCCATTTGTACATACCTAGCAAACAAATACAAAAAAGAGTAAGTATAGCGGCCATTACCCAAATGCGTATGTTTAACCCAGATAACTAAGTGTTTGGGTTTAACTATTGAAAGCCTTTTTGTAATTGTTGAAGGGTATTTGTTTATAATTGCTGTGACCATTTTTTAAGTTGCTTTTTAAATTTACACTTAAGAGTGGAAATTTGAGAAGACGAATGGTTGTGATAAGCCTCTTGCGGGTGTGTTTTCACTCTCTCCCAAGCATATTGGGAGCTATTATACGGCAGAGGTGTGACATAGATAGAATTATATTGCCAATTACAATAAAAATTTTGATGGGTAATGAATGCCTGCTGCTGATCTCCCAGCTACTCAACAGCGGCTTTAAGAGCCTCCGGGCGAGACAGAGTAGTTTTACTAATATTTATCTGTTTTTGAAATGTAGTTCACCACTGAAGCTGTGTGAATAGATTTTGTTAGAAAAACAGCTGCAGTAGCAGCAGTTGCTAACACAATAATAGCTGAGACTAAAAAAAGCAATTAAAGTGGCCAGAAGTCTTTTTTTCTGAGTATGAGACAGTGCTTTTCTAAATAGCTACAGGGTCAAATCTCCTTCCCAGCTCCAGGTTAAATGTATGGGCAGCCAAAATTCTGCATGCCATTTTAAGATCATGACATAGGTTATATTTAACGATGTAACATTTCGATGAGACAGGCATGTAGCATACCAACTACTGGAGGAGACTTTAATACTATAAAAGGATGGATTCTGCTCTATGTTAGGAATACCTCGCCCAAACAAAAGTATATAAGGGTGCGTAGTACAAGTCATAACTGTGTCGGTAACATTATTATGGAAAGAGAGGGGATAGTTGCCACTGCTAGTAATACACTCACCATGTGAGAGAACCCGTTCAAAAAAAGGAAGTCCTAATCTCCAAATGTGGGTATGAGCAGGGCTTAAAGCTTGTCTCTTTTAGTTGTAATATTGGTCCTGAAAGCCCATCCTCTGACCAGGTGATAGACTTACTGGAGGGACTCCCAGATTTGCAGACATAAGATAACCATGGGGACTCCAATCAAGTAAGGTGCCATTATCAAAGAGAGGCCCTTGACACAGTGCAGGCTGTCTGGACGGAGGCCACTGAATGGCCTCAAACTTATATCGCCAGTCCCTACTCAGATGGCATATAGGAAGATCAGGCACTTGTGTAGCTTCATTAGAGATCTCAGTAAAATCAGTGGTAATAGCAGAAATAAAGGTCAAGTTTGCAAGCTTAGCGTCCCTTTTAGGCTGATAGTAAAGATACTCCTGAAGAATAAGTGTAACACACTTATCATGTGCTATTGTTGAAAAACAAAGAGGGGGATTACTAGACAATAAAACCAAGGAGTCATTAAGTTTAATCCATCCCAAATTTTCCAGTAAAGGGTAAGACAGGGGCATCCATTGACCTCTTGTCCAAGAAGTATCATTAGATGACAAAGGCGGGTCAGCATCCCACCATGAAATAACATTAAAAACAGGGAGACTTAGAACATGACTCCAGTAAACATGCTCTTGGGCTGATCCCACTTGGCAAAGGACAAGAATTACCAGCCACCCCAACATCTACGTCTGTCTGACTTTCTCAGAAGTTTTCCCAATTACCGCCAGATACATAAGAAACTGGTTCCCTTCAGTTACAGAGGCTTCTATGGCTGCAAGCCGGATAGTTGCCTGTTGATCCATTTTCTTTAGCTGTCCCCAGGTAATGTCAGGTGCCTTCTGAGTCATCACCATCATTGTCGGTTGATTCTCCAATGACAGGTCCTGTTCTCGAGAAGAGGGCCTCGTAGTCCGCCTTTTGTTTATTGAGATATACTTTAAGAGTTTGATGACTGGTTGAGTTATAGAGAATCCCAGTCTTGTGCTGTATGTTGATGTTATTGCCAAAGTTGTAATGCATAGCCAAAGTGAGCACTGAGATAGCAGGGGCCATTATCAGTTTTAGAGTTTGTGGAAGGCCTAGAGTCATAATAGATTCAAACAAATGAGCAATTGCATCTTTAGTTTTTTCTCCAGCCTAGGGGGTAGCATGTGTTAGGCCTATATAAGTGTCCACAGTAACGTGGAGAGATTTAAAACGTCCAAAGGGTATATACTGAGTAACATCAGTTTGCCAGGTAGCATTAGGCACCAGACCTCGTGGGTTGCCACCAAGCCCTAAGGAAAAAGGGTACAGAGAATGCCGTTGGCAATCAGGATAAGTTTTAATAATCATGTGAGCTTGAGCAAGTGTTAAGTGAAACTGTTGTTTAAGACTGCATGCATTCTGATGAAAAAAAAAAAAAACAGCATGATCAGCTTGAACTCACAAAAAAGCAGGAGAGTTTGCAAACCACATCTGTGTTTGTACTAGAGTATTAGCTCGAGCATTAGCTGATAAGGGACCAGGTAGGCCAGGATGAGAGTGAATATATGTGATGTAAAGAAGGTGGTGATCGAAGGGGGCCTGCCCCTCCACTCCTGTTGGTATTTCTTGTCAGGCGGAGACAAGAGACTGAGAAAAGAAATAAGACACAAAGTATAGAGAAGGAACAGTGGGCCCAGGGGACCGGCACACGCAGCATGCGAGGACCTGCACCGGCGCCAGTCTCCGAGTTCCCTCAGTATGTATTGATTACTATTTTCACTATCTCCGCACAGGCAGTGTGGCAGGAGAACAGGGTGAACGGGGTGATGGTGGGGAGAAGGTCAGCAGGAAAATATGTGAGTAAAGGAATCTGCGTCATAAATAAGTTCAAGGGAAGGTACTGTGCCCGGCTGTGCACGTAGGCTAGATTTACGTTTCTTCTTACCCAAACATCTCAGTTAGTAAAGAGTAACAGAGCAGTATTGCTGCCAGCATATCTCACCTCCAGCCACAGGGCGGTTTTCTCCTATCTCAGAAGAGAACGAATAGTCGGCTTTACACAGACATTCCATTCCCAGGGACATGCGGGAAACAGAGGCCTTCCTCTTAATCTCAACCGCAAAGAGGCCTTCCTCTTTTACTAATCCTCCTCAGCACAGACCCTTTAGGGGTGTTGAGCTAGGGGATGGTAAGGTCTTTCCATTCCCATGAGGCCATATCTCAGGCTGTCTCAGTGGGGGGAAGCCTTGGGCAATACCCAGGCTTTCTTGGGCAGAGGTCCCTGAGGCTTTCCACAGCGCATCGTGTCCCTGGTTAATAGAGAATGGAGAATGGCGATGACTTTTACCCAGCATACTTTCTGCAAACATATTGTTAACAAGGCACATCCCGCACAGCCCTGAATCCCTTAAACCTTGATTCAATACAGCACGTTTCTGTGAGCACAGGGTTGGGGCTAAAGTTACAGGTTAACGGCATCTCAAAGCATAACAGTTTTTCTTTGTACAGTTCAAAATGGAGTTTCTTTTGTCTTCCTTTTCTACATAGACACAGTAACAGTCTGATCTCTCTTTCTTTTCCCCACAATGATGGGCACAGAGGAGCTCTTACGCTGCAAGAAATGAAGGTAGTAGGGGTTCATTAGTAATGCCCTTCACATGTGCAAGATCTAAATGAGTAATACTATACACCGCATAAGCGGAATCACTAACTATATTTATGTCTTGGGGAGGAAAAGTTTGTAAGGCCAGTGTCAGGGCACCTAACTCTGCCTGTTGCGTAGTTTTAAAATGTTCCTGGATTTTGTGCTGCCATGTCTGTGTGGCATCTTGCCACACTATAGCTGCTCTTCCAGTTTTTCCTAAACCATCTGTAAAGACAGTAGTGGCCTGAAGCAAGGGCTCAGAAACAATAGGTACCAATTTAACAGGCACAGTTTGTAAGAAGTTCAGGAGCTTAGAGTCTGGTAAATGAAAGCTGATATTACCAATAAAACCAGCTACTGCGACTTGCCAGTTAAGATCACAAGCTAGAAGAGTATGAAATTGTTTTTTGCTTAGAGGTAGGAAAACAGTAGCAGGGTTATTTTTGCCAAATGCCTGGTTAGGCAACAGTTATAATATGTGGCTCCAGTCATCACTGCAGCAAAAGTTTGAGTCAGATGAGTTGTAGTGCCTATATTTTGGTATGCTTTAATAAACACACCGATTTCAGTGGCAGTGGCTCAGACTGGAGTTATTGCTGTCTGACAATCCTTATTTGCATTTTCAAAAGCCAATTGTAACATAAGAAGTTTGGTAGCTTTAGGGCGGGGTACCTGTTTTTCAATTGCTGCTTGCAATCGGTTGATAAATTTAATGTATGTTTCTGTGGCACCCTGTTTAACTGTTAAAAAGGAACCCTGGGATGGTCTTATGGTTTTTTTTTTTTTTTTTTTTTTTGAATGTTTGCATTGCTAGCTGTGAGCATTGAAGAAATAGATGGCCATCTGCTTGAGCCTGAGCCTGGGCTGAAGCAAAAGGCCCTGTTCCCAATAGTATATCAAGTTGTATTGGGATATTATTATCCAGATTTTGCAAGGACTGCTGCATGGCTAAATCACTGTACTCGCTCCACCACACGGTATACTCTGCAGCTGAAACCAAAACTTTTACCCAAGCTTTCCAATCACGTGGAGTCATCCTATAGCCATTTCCCAGAGCCTCAATCATCCCCTGCGTAATGGATGAATGTACACTGTTTTCACGGATACTTTCCTTTAACTCTTTGAAGACAGTAAAAGGCAAACTGTCATGCCGTCTCCTGTTGTTTTGAACAATAACAGGGAATGCGCCAAAAAGCGCCTGAGTCTGCCTTCCTAAGTCCCTCTTGGAGGCACTCCTCTACTAAGGAAGTTTGACGAGGAGTCGGCGTTGAGGACACGGCCACCCGACCATATGGGTATTCACTGACTGAAGGTCTTATCCAAGAACCATCTCTTGGGCGGCCTCCAGTCTCCTCATGGGGGATGGGAGGCACCATTGCCTGAACGGGGCTAATGAATGCAGGTCCCTTTAAGGGTGGAGGAAAGGAGGGCGATGGCTTTTCTATAGGTGGAGGAAAAGGCTCCTGTCCGTGCTCATCATCACCAGAAAAAAATATCCTCCTTATGCCCTGTGGAAGGGAATGAAGTAGAGAGAGGAGCCCCCTGCCCCCGGCCGCCTCCCGCTGTTCTAGTTCCTGTTCTTCCTTCTCCTTTAAACCTCCTGAATTCCCTTCAGGCAGAGAAGATGGGCAGTCTGACCCACCGCAATCTGGCAGATAAAGAGGATACAACATCCAGTGTACCAAGTGGTCCAGGTGGTCAAAATAGTAACCTTAGTAAAATGACCTTGCTCATATCCTCTTTTCAGGCAGTGACCTACCTGCTCCCATAACTCTCTAAGATTCCTTGATCAGGAAACCAAGGGCATTCCTGCCGAATTAAAATCAGGCTTGTATAGAGCTCCAGGCTCTCCAGTGCACTGGTTAGTCTTAAGTAGCTGTTGCACTGTTTTTAAAAACTACTTTCTGTTCTTTGGTCATTTCTTGATGCATGATAACCCAACCCCTGATATTTCACGCGTGGGTCCCATCCTCCTGATGGGAGTCAGGACTGTCCCTTACCGGGATTCCCCGAAAATGGATGAGTTTTCCTCCTTCACGCGTAACTTCAAGACGATCACGTCGGGGTCACCACTTGCAGAGCTTATAGCTTGCAGTGAACGCCAAGAATGAGTTCTTAGACAACTTCAGCTGAACAGGGCTGGGGGGCGGGGAGGGGGCAGCTCTTCTGAGAGAGTCCGCCCCAGGATCTGTCCGCTAAGCATTTATTGAGAGAGCTTGTTAAAACACAAACATCCACTAGATGGCTTTTTGAGGTGGGGTCATGAGACACCTGTGGCCTTGTAAGAGCACTCAAACCGCATTCTTAGGAGGCTGTTTTCAGCGTTCCTTATTACACACTCCACTCCTTGTCTTGTTTTTAAGGCCAAGGAGTTATATTCTTATGCACAAATAACATACACACAGTGCCTCAGTATTTTTCCATGTCCCGACCTCAAATGCCACGTACATAAGCTTGACTGTGTTGCCATGTACCCCAACACTTTAGGTGTGGCTGGCCTGGGCAAACACTTTGGGAAAAAACACCCATTACCCGGGTGTCAGGAGATGAGCTTACCAGGAAACAACAGAGTGGTGAATCTGCCAGATTTTACAATGAAATCGAAAACAGTCATCCTTCATGTTGGCATGGGTGGGTGAGGAGTTTAGCAGTTCAGTGTAAGGGTCTGAGATAGAAGCCAGGGTTTGAATTCTGGCTCCTCCGGTTACTGTGAGGCACGGGAGCAAGAGGGTCACCCCTCTGCCTCAGTTTCCTTACCTGTGAAATGGGGATAATACCACTGGTACCAATCTCACAGGGTTTGGTGTGAACTAGACTGAAAGAGCACACACCAACTTGATAAAATCCATCCCTTACAACGTGACTTGTTATAACACGATGCGGCTGAGATGTTTTGTTAACTATAACATACCTAAGCCAGTGACTTACAATGGACCGTGGATGTGCATTGCTTCCCAGTGCTCTGAGAGCTACTGTGCACGTTCAGGAGAGCACCAGCTTGCAGATTGTGCAGCAGATTCTCCGTGGCTCTGCAAGCACGCTTGGCTGATAAGGGCTCAGCCTCACTGTTCTGTGCTCAAAATATGTGTGTCTTCCGGGAAGCCTCTGTGCCATTTATTTTGTGATAGGTCTGACCTATATTGGTTGACAAAGTGGGCAAGGGACAGCGTTGGTCCCAATGCAGAGAAACAGGGAAAAGGACACATAGGCTCTTGAGCAAGGTTTTCAGTGACCGGAGACACCTCCAAAGAGGTGGTTGAGAAAACCCAGGATAAAAATCTGCTGGCATTAAGGGGTGGGGGAAGCCATGTGACATTTTTCAGGGATTACTAACATGGCTGCCTTCAGCCTAGGAGGTGTGACCAACACGTGGAGGTCAGAGTAGATCTCCGGAGGGATTATGCTGTGACTTCCCAAATAGCACCGTCTCCATTGGGTCTCGCATTTCCAGGATCTGACAGTAACCTGATTATTAGTAGACACGAAAACTACTCAGAACAAAGTTGGCAAACTTTTTCTGTCAAGAATCAGATACTAAATATTTTGGGCTTTGGGGAGCCATATAACTTTGACTGCAACCACGTGACTCTTCCACTGTAGTGCAAAGCAGACATAGGCAATACATACCCAAATGGGTGTGACTGTGTTCCAATAAAACTTTATTTATGCCTGGGTGCAGTGGCTCATGCCTGTAATCCCAGCATTTTGGCAGGCTGAAGTGGGCAGATTGCTTGAGCTCAGGAGTTTGAGACCAGCTTGGGCAACATGGTGAAACCTCGTCCCTACCAAAAAAAATACAAAAAAAAAAAAAAAAAAAAAAAAAGCCAGGTGTGGTGGTGCATGCATGTCCCAGCTACTTGTGAGGCTGAGGTGGGAGGATCTCTTGAGCCCCAGAGGTCAAGGTTGCAGTGAGCTGAGACTGCGCCCCTGAGCTCCAGCTTGAGTGACAGAGTGAGACCTTGTCTCAAACAAAACAAAACACAAACTTATTTAAGAAACAGATGGTGAGCCAGGTCTGAACTGCGGGCTGTAGTTTGCCAACCCCATTCTTAGAACACTGCCTGGCACATAGTAAACTCTCAGTAAATTTTAGCTATTGCTTCAACTGTGTGTCTCAGCCTCCAGAACTGTGAGGCATAAATTTGTGTTCTTTATAAATTACCCAGTCTCAGGTGTTCTGTTATAGCAGCACAAAGTGGACATATTTGGAAAGACTATATAGCTTCTAAGGACATTGCTAAAGATTGCCTAGCCTAGTTGTTTATTTTGATTATTTGCTGTGATTTTGGGTAAAATGTGAAACGGCACCGAGGTACTCTACATTTCCATAAAATAAAGATACTGAAGGCTGTTCACTATGCCTCAGTTTATTGCGAGGGTTGAAAATGGATAAGAAAGTCCCTGGAAATTGACGAGGTGCTGTGGATGTGTCGGGGTTCACTTTTGGGCGAGGGTTTCAAGATGATGTTGCTGATGATCCTTTCTCATCACTCACCTCTCTGGAACGTTCTTTTTTTGTTTGTTTGTTTGAGTCTCACTCTGTCACCCAGGCTGGAGTGCAATGACGCAATCTTGGCTCATTGTAACCACCACTTCCCAGGTTCGAGCAATTCTCCTGCCTTAGTTTCCCAAGTAGCTGGGACTATAGGTGTCACCAACACACCTAGCTAATTTTTGTATTTTAGTAGAGACAAGATTTGGCCATGTTGGCCAGGCTGGTCTTGAACTCCCGACCTCAGGTGATCTACCCACCTTGGCCTCCCAAAGTGCTGGGATTACAGGTATAAGCCACCACGCCTGGCCCTCTCTGTAACTTTCTAAACCAATTCACAGTGATAGAACCCCACATTGTTTCTGTACTGGGGCCAGGTTAATAAGAGCTTATCATAAACATTTTTTGAGGACTTACTCTTTTCTAGGCACTTCAAGTAAGTTATTTCTTATACTCACAATGGTCCTTTGATAATTCCTGTAAGTTTTTTTTACAGATGTGATCACCTCAGTTCAGGGCAGTGAAAGGACTTGCTCAAGGTGACATGGCCATGAAATGGCTGGGCTGGGATTCAAGTCCAAGTTTGGCCATCCCCAAAGTCTGCACCTGTGCCGCCTATTGCCACCTCCAGTGCCAGACACAACTGTTATCTCCCCATTGTTCCAGCCATTACATTCTAGATGCCTTCAAGTTTGGCATGGCCACGTGACTTGTTTTGGTTAAACCAATGGGAGTGGAAGTAAACGCATAGCTTCTGGGTGGAGCATTTAGGTGTCAGCATGTGACTCTGCAGGGCTCTTTTTCCCTTTGTCACAGTGACTATCAGTGTTCCAGGCAGAGGCAGCCTTATCCATCTGGGTCCCTGCATGAGCAGAGTCTCCAGGAGACATAGAACAGAAGGAAGAAATAAACCTTTGTTGTGTTAAGCCACTGAGCTGTTTGTTATAGCAGCATAGCTTTGTTTCTCCTGATTGTTATATTTTCCCGGAATGAACACATACAGGAGTAAAACACAAAGTTCATGCCCTCAAAGGACTTAGAGTTTAGTAGGAGGAGCAAGAGAAGTTTGCAATTCAGTCAGACAAACAATTGTTGAGTGTTTACTGTGAGCACCAAGTTCCAGGGCTGGGAATGCAAGGATGAATTAAGGCTAGATGTCCTGCTCTCAGAGACTAGCAAGGGAGAGGAGGCTTGGTGCGGGGAGGGAGAAGCGGTCCTGATTGTGGAACTCAGGGATGTCATCAGGGAGAACGTGGACCCAAAACAAGCGTCCTCAGCCTGCTCCCCTGCTGTCCCCATCTCCCTTGCCCCACACTCCTTCTGTTTCCTTTTTCTCTCTTCTTCAATCTCTTCCTCCTTCCCCACCTTCTGTGGTTTGAATGTGTCCTCTCCAAAATTCATGTTGAAACTTAATCTCCATGATGATGGCATTAGGAGGTGGGGCCTTCTGGAAAATGATTAAGTTATGAAGGCTCTGCCTTATGAATAGATTCATGCTTTATAAAAGGGAGAGAGGGAACTAGCTTAGGTCCTTTTGCCCTTATGTCTTCCACCATGTGAAGACACAGCATTTGTCCCTCACGGAAGATGCTGCAACAAGGCGCCACCTAGCGAGTAAGTGAGGAATGGGGCTCTCACCAGACACAAAACCTGCTGGCAGCTTGATCTTGGATGTCTCAGCCTCCAGAGCTGTGAGGCATACATTTCTGATCTTTATAAATTACCCAGTCTCGGGTATTCTGTGACAGCAGCACAAAATGGACATATCTGAGGAGATTCTACAGTTTCTGAGGACACTGCTAAAGATCGCCTTGGCTGGGAGTCCATGAACACTGGACAAGAGAGACAGATGGCAGAACGATGAAGAATTTGGGGTGAGGGGAGCCCACCCCGCCCATCGGTCTTTCCCTTCCTCAGATGTGATAATGAACATTTACAGCCCGCATCTCACTCTAAGGGAGAGGCAGGCATGGATTATTAGGTGTGATTTAGAGATAAGAAAACAGAAGTTCAGAGAGGACGAGTATTTTCCTTCCAGTTGCACAGCACGTCAGTGGCAGAACTGGAATGGACCCAGACTCCCATCTGTCAGTAGGAAGAGTGCTGACGTTATGGAATTCCTATACTTTTGGGTTTGAGTCCTGGCTTTGTCAGATGAGGGAACAAATGTTTGCACTTCACTCCTGGAGTAATCGTTCTGAAAAGCTTGTTGTTCACAGATCAGCAAATGATAAACAAATTGGGACCAAACGAGTCTGCCAGTTTTCTACTTCCCCAAGTAAGTTCATGCAAAAAGTCATCCATGTTTTCACCATCATCTAGAAAAGATATTTAACACCAAAGAAGTAGAAAGGACATAATTTTAAGATACAGGCTGGATATGGTGGCTCATGCCTGTAATCCCAGGACTTTGGGAGGCCGAGGCGGGTGGATCATGAGGTCAGGAGATTGAGACCATCCTGGCCAACATGGTAAAACCCCATATCCACTAAAAATACAAAAATTAGCTGGGTGTGGTGGCACATGCCTGTAATCCCAGCTCCTCAGGAGGCTGAGACAGGAGAATTGCTTGAACCCAGGAGGCAGAGGTGAGCCAAGATCGTGCCACTGCACTCCAGCCTGGGCGATAGAGCGAGACTCCATCTCAAAAAAAAAAAAAAAAAAGAAAAGAAAAGATACAAACACAAAACCTTAAAATTTAAATGAAACAATTTTAACTCGGTGAGCCCCTCACCACTCTGCCTGTTCAGCTGTCATTTCACTACAGACAGGTGAACACTGCGTCTGAGACCCACAGTGGTGTGTGGGCAGGTTTGTGGACCTTTTGGGGTGGGGAAGGACCAGCCCCATACGGTTCAGCCGGCCTCTTCCTGGGCTTTCCGATCAGACGGGGCCTGCACAGCCCCAGAAGGGAGCACATGTGTAATTAACAACATCTCTCCTGGGCGAGTGGTGAGAAATTTGAGAAAATGGAGACCTTGTGATCCTCAGGAGAAAACACCTACAAAAATAGGCTCCCTGTCAACAGGCAGGTTAAGTGAAATCATGAGCATGAAAGTGTCACATAGTTCCTGAGATTGCAAATTCCTCTCTCTTCCTAGCCCTCTGCAGCCACCACCAGCACCTCTGCACCCTGGGGCCAGGGACTAACCCATCCACCACATTCCAGAGGCTACCTGGTCCATGCCCCGTATCTGTGCTACCCAGAAGGAGGACTCTCTTTTTCTTACTAACCCATCAGTCAGCATGCCCCAAAACACAAATGCATGTGTGTCAGGGACGGACAGGTGGAGTAGGGAAAGCCACCGTCCCCTGCCTCTGGGAATCTGCAAGGTACGCACCAGAGGAACAGCCGCCTGTAGCAGAGACACAGAAAATACGCAGACATCACCAAAACGCATGTCATCACCCAATGAAGGAGCAGTGGTAGTAACAGCCCCTCATATGCACAGTCCTCTCACAGTTTATAAAGAGCCGTCACCTGTATGAGACCACAGAACCATCCAGTAGCCCTGTAAGGTAAGTGTTATTCAGCCCATCTTGCAGACCAGTAAACCAAGGGCTAGAAATAGCAGTGTGGGAGGATGGGACAGGCTGTGGGCCTTGAAGGCTGATGTATTTGTCAGAGATGTTAAAGGGAGGTTTCAGCTGAGACCAGGTAATGAAGTGAGCTGTGCTGTAGATGGACCAGTGGGACGTGCGGAAAGCAGGTGGCTGAGAACCTGCTAGATGCCTTTTGCACCTCCCCCATGGGGCTGGGAGTGGGGATTGAGAGGGGGTTTTAGGAAAGAACTTACAGAATCATTTGAGCACTGTATATTGGGGAGGGGGATGCGTCCTTCTTCATCTTGAGACAAGGCAGAAAGCCTGGCTTTAAGGAGACTCCTAGAAGAGATTTCAATGTACAGCCTGCATAGTGGACCTGCCAGATTCCTGAGTTGAGGGAGGAATTTTTTGGGGGGTACACAGAAGAGAGATCCCATGTGTGAGGGGCATCTCCATAGAACCCATGAAAACCCCTGCAGAGAAGTCAGCTTTTCCTCTGCCAGCCTCAGGGAGGTGACGCTAGCTTCCAACAGTATCAGGCAAGTATGCATTCCTACCCCGTTCCCCCCTTTCCCCATTATTCAGCCTTGGAGAGGGCAGAAACCACAGTTAGTTCCTGGGGAGGAGGAGGGAAATCCGGTGGGAAAAGGGAGAGGAAGTCCATCAGACACGCTTTCTCACCTGCCATGTGCCCGAGCTGAGAACCGAGGGGCCCCAAATCAGGTCGTGATACAACACAAGATTGAACACTTTAATTACTAGATCACAGCTCTTTGTCTTGTCTGAGTGCAGTCAGAAAAGCCACGGGACTGCCCCAATTTCAGCCTTCTATGGTTGCTGTGAGTTTCAAAAGAGTTAATACCCAAACTTGCGCCTAGCACAGTGCTTGGTACACAGGAGGCATGCCATGCCTTTTAGCTCCTATTATTGTTAACAACCTTATGAGGTTGGTACTATTAGTATTCCCATTTTGCAGATAAGGAAATTGAGCTCAGGATATTCAGTGACAGGCTGCCCCAGAGTCCTAGGCTGAGCCGCCCTGAGCAGCCAAGACTTGTCTTGTAAGCGTCTCTGTTTATCACCTTTATTCATGAAGAGCCAGAAGCAGCTTTGTTCATGGACTGCAGCTGCTGCCTGGAATGGGGCATTACCAGCTGGAAGAGAAGGTGTCTTGTACAAAATTCACAGGAGCACATCTGGGTGGGGAGGACCCGCACATCTGCATGTCTGAGAAGAGGCAGTTTTGCTTAGTGGTTAAGCTATAGGCCTTGGGATCAGCTTGGTAAGAATCCACCCTACTATTCAATGAGCTTAACCAGCTGCATGACTTTGGGCAAATTGCTTAGCCACTCTGGGCCTCAGTTTCCACCTCTGCCAGATGGGTGGCTGTGAGGGTGGTGGGTGCTTCCAGGCTCCTGAAGATGCTCCATCTACTTTGCCCATTGGTTGCTGTGGCCCCACCACTTTGTGGATCAGGCAGGAATTCACCCCTTCTGTCTAAGTCTGACCCCATGGCATCTATCTGGATGCCAGAGCCAGGAGGCTGGGCCGGAGTTCCTCCTATCTCAGCCCTTCCAGGACAGCCTAGACCTGCCCCACAGGCCTAGAAAGGATGCCAACAGATGCAAACACACAATGGTGGACGCAGGCCTCCCCTCCCTTCCCATTTCCCAAGCTTGGCCCCTTGGCCGGGTTCTCCTGTAAGCCACTGTGCTCTCCATCCTCACTAAGGGCCAGGTGCAGGGACAGCCCCTTTCCTGCCTGGGCCTTCCGTTTCCTCATCTATAAATGAGAGGTGAAACAATTTGCTCCTCGGCGCCTTTCCAGCTAAGAAGCCCTGCCGGGTACCTCTCTTTTTCTTGCAAGGTGCCTGCATCGGAGCAGGTATCACCTTTCTGCCCAGTCCGTGCACTCCATTTCCCTGGGAGAATGGTTAGGGCCCGAGGGTCTCTAGGGGATGCCTGAGTCATCTCAGCCACTGGCTTTGAGGAGAGAAGACAGAGGCCCCTCCTTTACCCCACTCACCTGTGCAATGGGGCCCATGGGCTCTGGGCTGGTGGTTCCCTGTCCGTGGGAGGCCAGGAGTTCAGAGGGCCCCGGAAGCCCTCCAGCCCCTTAGTGCCAGGTGGGAGATAAGACGCACGGGGAGGGCCGCACCCTCCTCTGATGAGCAGCTCTACTTCTTTCCTTTCCTGGGGATCCCAGGTGCCCCTGCGCCAGTTCCCCTGCTACGCCTCCGGGCTGGGCGGCCTGGACTGTCCCCCTAGAAGGGCGGAGGGTACTTACGTGCTGCCACCACTGCTGTGCCGCCGCTTGCTCCCGGCTGCCTCTGCTCTCCTGCAGTCAACTCTCCTGAGTTCACACATATTCATGTGAAATCCTTGCTATTCGCGTGGGGCTTGGAAATCCACTCTGCTTGTGAGCTGTCACCTCTGGGAAGTTCTCAGGTCCCTCCTGGCTCAGAGGTCTCTGTTCTACAGCCCAACTGAGGGAGTGGAGGAAAACTCTTGTGGAATCATTGGCCGCCAGGCCACAAGGGCCCAGGGAGAGCATCTGGATCCCTTCCTACAATCTACAGAAGGGGAAACCGAGGCCCAGAGAGGCAAGTTGCCTTCCGGGGTCCCCCAGTTAGCATCAGAGCTGGGACGGGGATTCACACGGACTTCATCCTCCTGCCGCTGAGAGGTAGCAACTGAGTAATCAGAGGCCACCTGGCTTTCTTCAACTGGACTTGTCCAATGTTAGATTGGAGGCCAGGGAGCCCACAATTTCCCAATGGCGGAGCATAGGGGTGTGTGAGCATAGGGGTGTGTGTGAGGGTGTGAGCATGCGCACACGTGTGTGTGAACACATGTGAGTGTGGATGTGTGTGAATGTGTGTGGATGTGAGTGAGTGTGTGGATGTGTGTGGTGGTGTGTGAATGTGTGAGGGTGGGCGTGAATGTGTGTACACATACACGTGTGTGTAAATGCATGTGAGGATGTGTGAATGTGCACACGTGCGTGTGCACATGAGCATGTGGGTGTGTGTGCATGCATGTGACAGTAAGGTGTGTGCACACATGTGAGTGTGTGCACACACGTGCCTGTGCACACGTGTGTGAGAACACGTATGGGTGAGTGTGTGCACACACGTGTAAGTCTATGCACCCATGTGCCTGTGTGTACACATGAGTGTGTGCATACGTGTGTGTGAATGTGTGCACGTGTGTGTGTGCACACACGTTAGTGTGAGTGTACACATGGAGTGATATTGGAGTGGCACATGCAGGTGAAGCGATTTGTTCATCAGTTTCTGGGCTCAAGTTCTCACCAAAATTGCCCCTCACGCCTCCATACAAAGTCAGGGAGATGACACAGGACCTGAGGGCTCAGGATGGCACAGGGAATGGTCTGGATGCCCATGACAGGACCAGTTCTCAGCTGAACCAGCACCACACCTCTTGCAGCTAGAGATGGAGTCTTTTTTGCTAAATCTTCAAACTGAGCTGCCTCGTGGCTTCCTTTGCCAATAGAACAAGGCAGAAGTGGCCATGTGTCAGGTCTGAGCTGCTTCTGTTCTCCCTTGAAGCTCTGCAACCATCTGGACCAGCCTGCTAGAGGACGAGACACATGGAGTGCAGCCAGGCTGGCCCAGTTGTCCCCGCTGAGGCCCCACATACTCAGTCAAGGTCAGCAGGGCTACCTAGCTGACCCTCAGCTGAACACAAGCACATGGATGAGTCCTGCCAAGCCCAGATCAGATCAGGAAGGCTGCCCAGTCAACCAATAGACTCGTGAGCAAAAATAAATGCTTCTTGTGGGATGCCACTGAGGTTTTACAGAACTTTTGTGGCAATAGCTAAGTGCAACAGTCCATTTCTTTATGGTGGCTTGATCATTGCTCACATCAGCAACCCTGTAGGCCCAGACGAAGCAAGGCATACTGAAATTTAAGAACAGGAGCAGCAGGATAAAATGGAAATGTCCAGACTCTAAGCCCAGCACTAAGCCCTACCGTCTACCGTCTTCTTGCCCATTGCTGTGCTATCCCAGCTGATAACCTATTTATCTTCCTCGGTGATTGGCTGCCATAGGCTGATTGATTCTTTCCTTGCTTTTGTTTTTTGGAATGCTCGATTCTTTCCTGTTATTTACAAGTTTTTAGAACAATAGGTGCGCCCTAGCAATCTCCAAAGATGATCACAGATTGTTTTTTTCTAACATGATGAGCCACGTGTTTCAATCCATTGCAGATGTTGTTGCTATATTATTGTGATTGCTATTCTTCTTCTTCTTCTTTTTTTTTTTTTTGAGACAGTTTCACTGTTGTCACCCATGCTGGAGTGCAATGGCACTATCTCAGCTCACTGCAACCCCCGCCTCCTGGGTTCAAGCAATTCTTCTGCCTCAGCCTCCGCGTAGCTGGGATTACAGGCGTACGCCACCACACCCAGCTAATTTTTGTATTATTAGTAGAGACGAGGTTTCACCATGTTGGCCAGGCTGGTTTCAAACTCCTGACTTCGGGTGATCCACACCCCTGGCCTCCCAAGGTGCTGGTATTACAAGCGTGAACCACTGAGCCCGGCCACTGCTATTATTCTTGATGTTCTAATTCATTCCTTTTTAAGCTGTAATTTCGTCATTATGAGAATATTATATACATGGAGTCATGCAGTATTCTATACTTTGAGATTGGGGTTTTCAGTCATGTCCTTGAAATCCAAATTGTTGTGTGTATTGAAGGAAACCAGATTACGTCACCCCTAAATATGCCTCTTTGACATAAAAAGTATTTCAAGCTGAAGGCAATTAAGAACAAGCAAATGCAGGAGAAGTTCCCTCTGTCTTCTTCCTTTTCTGCCTAAAGGCAGGATATAAATTCTTCTTTGCTGCAGAAGACTCAAGACTCTAATTAGCCCAGAAATGGCTCCAGAGGAAACCGTAAGCAAACCTTACTCCATTAGTTTCTTTCCATATATTTAATTTCCCACCGTTTCCTGCCTTTGGAGGCCCAAAACTGCTTTCCTCTGTCCTGTCATTTCTCTACAAATCCGTTGTTCTTTGGGGAAGATGCTATGTAAGCAGATTCTAAGTCACCGCTCCGAGTTACTTTTCCTTGAGGTTTTTCGCAGGTGATGTGTGCTGCGTGGGCTAATTAAACTTGTTTGTCTTGTTAACCTGTCTTTTTGTTAAACAGTCGCAGCTGAAAACCTATTTTAGCTTGATTTAGAACTGGTTTAGAACTGGTTTTTCAACAGTGAGCACACATCAGGAAGCACGGAACAAAAATGCACCCTGCCCTTTGCCAGGTTAAAAGATACCGGCCGGGCGCGGTGGCTCAAGCCTGTAATCCCAGCACTTTGGGAGGCCGAGACGGGCGGATCACAAGGTCAGGAGATCGAGACCATCCTGGCTAACACAGTGAAACCCCCTCTCTACTAAAAATACAAAAAAACTAGCCGGGCGAGGTGGCGGGCGCCTGTAGTCCCAGCTACTCGGGAGGCTGAGGCAGGAGAATGGCGGGAACCCGGGAGGCGGAGCTTGCAGTGAGCTGAGATCCGGCCACTGCACTCCAGCCCGGGCGACAGAGCGAGACTCCGCCTCAAAAAAAAAAAAAAAAAAAAGATACCGAGAGCCAAAGGAAAATTATTATGAATGAAAAAAAGACATCAATAACAGCAAAAAAATGAAGATAGGTAGAGTTAAAGTTTTGCTTCCCCCACAGCATCAATAGCTTGTTCCTTTTTACTGCTGAGAAGTATCCTATTGTATGGATGTAGCACAGTTTGCTTTTCCATTATTTATCCAGTGAAGAACATTTAGGTTGTTTCCAGTTTGTGTTTATTACAGATAAAGCTGCCATTCACATTTCATGTGGAAGTAAGTTTTATTTTCTCTAGGATAAACACCCAGGAGTAAGATTTCTGAGTCACATGGTAAGTGTATACTTTGCTTTATAATAATCAGCCAAGTTGTTTTCCAGAGTAGCAGTGCCAGTTACATCTGAGACCTCCAGTTGCTCTGTTTTCACCAGCACTTGGTATTATCAGCATTTTAAATTTCAGCCATTCTGATAGGTATGTAGTGGTGTTTCATTGTACTGAACGGCTAATGACATTGAACATCTTTTCGTATGCCTATTTGCAACCCTATATTCTCTTTGTTAGAACCCTCTGTTCAAGCCTTTTGTCCATTTTGTGATTAGATTTTTTTTAATACTGTTGAGTTTAGAGAGTTCTTTATATATTGTGGAAACATATCCTTTGTCAGATATATGATTTGCAAATATTTTCTCCCAGCCTGTGACTTTTTATCTTAGCAAGCTCTTTCACAGAGCAACTGTTTTTAATTCTAAGTCCAACTTAATTGATTTTTTTTTTCCCTTTTGTGAATTGTATTTTTGGTGTCTAGTTTAAACTCTAGGTCACAAAGATTTTCCTCCACCCCCATACCTGGGAATACTGAACACACTCCACATTGCTCCCCCTCCTCTGTGGGGGAGAACCGTGTCAGAGTTAGAACTGGGGACCGGGCAAAAGCTGGACCTACAAGAATTCCATGGCTGAGGCACTGATTTAGAACTGGTTTTTCAACAGTGAGCATACATCAGGAACCACAGAACCAAAATGCACCCTGTACTTTGCCAAGGATAAAATATACTGAGGGTCAAAGGAAAATTATTTATGAATGAAAAAAAGGCATCAATAACAAGCAAAAATGAAGCTTAGGAGTGAAGAGGAGAGGAAATGCTTTTTCATTTCCATCTGGCAACAAGGCTAGGGTCATGGTCATGGAAGTTTCAGGGAGAAGGAAAGATACTGCTGCAGTGTATCCCCTTGTCGTTGAGACAGGCATCCCATGTCATCTATCTCTGTGCAAATCAGCTATTTCTTGGTATGAGGGTTCAGGGGGTACATTGTTGGTGTGGATAGCATTGACAGAACTGGTGGTAGTTTTGGCAGGGCCAGTGGTAGTGTTAACAGGGCCAGTGGTCACATTGACAGGGCCGATGGTAGCATTGACAGGACCAGCAGTAACATTGACAGGGCTGGTGGTGGTGTTGACAGGGCTGGTGGCGGTATTGGCTGGGTTCAAACTGAATACAGTTGGAATCACTGTCACATTCTGAAAGACAAAGGACATGTGGTCATCATCTTCCTCTGTAGTAAACAACAAAAATGGCCACACATTTTTCTCCCTCCTGTTTCCATACCCTTAGGTAGACCCTCTCTCCCTAATGCTGGACTTGGTCATATGACTTTCTTTGGCCAAGGGGACAACAATGAATGTGACCTGTAAAGTGTCTGCCCTTTGGAGCTTGCTTTCTCTTGTTGCTCTTTGGAACACTGAACATAAAGAGTGGCCTGTCTTCTGGATAATGCAAGACAAGTGGCCCAGTTGTCCCTGTTGATTACCAGCTTGCAAACAGCCAGACACCCATGTGGGACTACCCAATATCATCCAGCCACCAGGCAACTCACCAACTGACTGCAGACTCATGGCAAGCCCAGCAGAGGTCAGAAGAACTGCCCAGCAAACCCAGGGAATCAGGAGCTAAATAAGTGGTTGTTGAGTAAGCTATTAAGTTTTGGGGTTGTTTGATATGAGGCAAAAGCTAATTGACATAGAAATTGGTAGCTAGAAGTAAGATAACAATAATTCAACACATGCATTGGGTTTGGGACTAGGTGGCAGGTGGGGCTGGAGAAGCTGTGAGTAAGCCTCTAGCAAAGGCTGGAAAAGTGGTGATCTCACTGCTGGAGGAGTCTGGAAAAGGGGAGAGGAAAGTGCCACAGCAGACTGGAGAAATGATTTCCCATGTTATGTAGTGGTGGAGTGCTGTTGTACTTTGGAAGACAAAAATATGTATCTAATAACTTTTGGATTTGGCTAAGGAGATCATCAGGCAGAATATTGAAAATGTCATTTGGGTGCTTCTGGCTGCATATGATGAAGTGCTGTGAGAAAGTGAGAGGATGAAGAAGGAACTATTTAGTTTGCAAGTGGTATTTAGAGGCAAAGTAGAGAGCCCAGGACTTGATGAATTAGAAAACAAGATTGTCTCTAATTTCCAAGGTCCTCAATGGATAAATAACATTCAAAGTAAAACTAGGCCTAAGAACAAAGATCAAACAAGGATGTGTCTACACAGCCCTTTGTTAAGACCTTTGAAAAGCTTAATCAGTGCTTATTACACCCTTTCAGCTAGACAGAAATGCTTCTAAGAATCTTAAGATATTGGTCTCACAGAAGCCTAATCCCAAAACAGACATTGGTAGATTTAGAGTGAGAAGTGTGTCTAGAACACAGTCTCAGGTGTGGCTCTTGTCAGATGGTGAAAGCCATAATCTGATATATAAAACACCCTTGGAGTTTTTAAGGGAATTGTCTTAGTAACAGGATTACCAACTTGGACTAAATCTGACTGAAATTGCTCAAACTGCAAAAAGATCTTTGGGGATCACTCTTAATACGGGAAGCAGGTTGAGAAAGCAAGATAGAAACTATAGGCCTTTTCTTATGAAAAAAGAAAACATGTTTCTGAGGGTGAAGTCAAGAGTCCAGAGGGTGGAGTCAAGGTCTTGGAGAACAATGGATTAGAAAGCTCTTCTCAGGAAGCAATAGAGAACAATGGCATGGGCAGAATCTTCCAGAGAGTCAAACTGACTCCTAATCAAGAAACATTCTCTGCCCCCAGGGCAAGACAATATGTGCCTCTTAGGATTTCAGAATTATTATGGAGCAGTGACAATCTTGTGCTTCTGTTCTTTCCCTTATTGAGTGGGGAAATAACATAATTCTATTTATCCTATTTTTCTGTCGCTTAAGTATGTTGCATATATGGGGACAGAACTTGCTTTTAGTTCATAGGTTTCTGAATCAAGAAGAGTAATACACTCAAATCCTCTGTCACATCTAGATCTGATTTGGATCCTAGACTTCAAACCTGATGCCATGATTAGATGCGATGTTTGGGCATCCAAAGTATGGGCTGAGCATACTTTGCATCTTGGACAGCTGTGAGTAATTTGTGGCCGGAGGAAAGAGTGTTGTAGACTGCAATACTGGTTATGAATCCTTATATGTATCATCCTTTGCTGGGTGACTTTGTAGCTCTTCTTATCAAGAGGTAGAGCTGTTGCTCCACTTGTGGAATCTGGGTTCAGCCGTGTGACTGACTGTGGCCAGTGAGACATTAGCTAATGTGATGCAAGCAGTGACTTAAAGTGCTTGCCTGTAGGGGCTTGCTGTGTCTTGCTACTCTTGGAACCCAGCTCCCCATAAAGAAGCTCAGGTGATCACACTGGAGGATGAAATAACATGTGGGGCAGAGGTGAACTATTTCACGAAGGTCCCTGGAAACCAACCATCCCCAAGCTAAGACACAAGGGTGAGTTCATCTGAGGCCAACAGAAGAGCTACCCACTGATCATAGCCCAAGCTGATGATGCACAGAATAAATAGAGCTAAATAACCAGAAGTCACTAAGTTCTGGGGTAGGCTGCTATGCAGCAAAACTTAACTGATATACCCTCTCTCAGGCCTCATTTCTCCAGATCTCTGGTTACCTCTTGCTACAGCCCATGCCCAACCCCAGAGCATGCTCTGATTGCTGGAACAGAGTCCAATGCTTACCTCAAGTTGTTTGCAGCAGGTAGCCTGGCACCCAAAATGTGAGACCACACAAGTGAGGATGAACTCCAGGAGGGCAAAGGGGAGAAGACCACCAGAAACTGCTTTTGAATATGTCTAAAGGCAAGGAGTAATGGAAGACTTTTAGTCCTTCGGGTTGATGGTCTAGGTGACAGTCCACATCTGGAATGCCACACACCTCACCTGGAAGGACTGAGACCCTTTCTACATGTGGCCCTTTGGAGCAGATGCTTGGGTCACCCATTTTATATGCCCTTGCCTTAGCCTCTTAGTCACTGGCCTGACTTCCAACTGCCAGCATCTACATTCCTTTGCCTCAGGGCTCCCTCTGGCCTCTGGAGCCTACTTTGCTGTTTGCACAGGCTCAAAGTTCCAGGAAATGAGTGCCTCTTGAGAACAGCCCTCTCTCCATGACTGTCAGGGTTTGGTGTATAAATACCCCAGCTCCTTTACCCCTTAGGTTGGTGTTTGCTTCCTCTCCCAGGTAAACTACTTGTATCAATGTCTGCTTCTGGGAAGAACCCAAACTGAGACATTTCAACAAGTACACTGGTGAGGAAACCCTGTGTGAGGGTCTGGACTCCTTGCCTGGGAAGGGGATAGACACCAGCTAGGTCAGGGTCATTAGCTCTGCCTGGCTCCTGGCTTTCTCAGCCATCTTCCAGTATCCCTGCCTCATACTGCCCTTGACAGGTTGGGATGGGACCTCAGAGCTACAAGGGATTCTGCCAAGACAGAAGCTAAGGCAGGATTGAAGAGGACCTACAGAGCTCAGTGTGCTCTAGGCCTGGTCCCTGCCCACAGTAGGGTGGGAGGGGTCACGGAGCTCCTCTCATCCCTACACACTCTCTCTGGAGCAGAGGGTGGGGAGCCCAGGGCTTGGAATGCCTGTTGGAATCCAGGGCCTTTGTGCTACACTGAACTAGTATGCTCTTTGATGACAGAGGTCCTGATTGCCAAATGACCACCTTTAGGATTTGTAGCTGTTGTGCTCTTGGTTCCACATGACCGCAATCCACTCCCTTGTTGGGACATCCTGTTGCATCATGTTGGACTCAAGAGGCCAGCACCTTGCTGCCACATCCCCTAGATACCAAGTTACACCCTGTGCATCAGGCTTCTTCCCGGGGCCTTCAGGGAGCTCTCCCCTTAGGGACTGCCCTCACTCCTGTAGACACATCTGGTTTAAGACCCTGTGTCCTGCCAGCCTTCCCTTGCCCACTTGGTTAGTCCCAAGAGAGCATCCGATTGCAGCCAAATGTGGAGCTAGCTACTCCGAATCTTGCTCTTCAGGCCTCCTTAAGTACTGTGTCAGTGCTACTGATGTCCTTCCCATATTTCCAGGCCTGTTTCCTGACTTTCATTTGCATGGCTTTACCTGAGGGCTTTCTTTGGCCACAAAACTCCTCTGCCCATGAGCATGGCAGACTGGAAGCACTAGGGAATTGATGCCCCTCAGGGGCAGTTTTTGATCAATGATTGAGGGGAGTTGGTGGATAAATACCCCAACTCCCTCACTCCAGGACAGGGTGTAGCTAAGGAGTGTATCATTCCCTGGCTACCACGGCCCTGGCAGGTTCATCTCCAGGAGTCCGTGCCAGATAATACGTTTGTTTATAGTGACTTTCTCCCCTTGTTTGTCTTACTTCTTCCCTCCTCTAGAGAGGCTTCCTAGAATAACCTCTGAAACACATGACTTGCACCTGAATCCTTGTCTCTGCATCTGCATCTGGAGGTCCCCCCACCAAAAGACCAGAACTAGCATCAGCACCTCCTGCTTGTGTGAAAGGCTATCCCTCGGGAGACCCCTGGGGCAGGTGATCTTGTGAGTCTGGGTGTGGCAGCCGCGTAGGCCACTTACCTGGTCACCTGCTACCTCCAAGCAGAGAATAGGATAGGTATGAGGAGGGGTCAACTGGCTACACCTCCCTGAGTCTCAGCATCCTCACTGTGAAATGGGGTTTATCACAGCCACCTCAGAGGGCACAGGGTTTTGGTGATGGTTAAATAGCTTATGGATGTTGTGGTTGTCATACTAGGATGGAATTCTGGGGCAATTCCATTCTGCTCTGGAAGCAACCTCAGAAGCCCTCTTGGTCCTTTGGCAGCACGGGGCCCTGGCAGTCAAATGCTCACCGTCACATAGTAAAGGATAAGATCTGTAATGATAATGAAGATCCCGGCAAAGGCGAATAATGAACTGATGATGTTCAAGCTGATGCTGCTGTTCATCTGCAGGAGAGGAGGGAGAGGAGACAGGGAGCTGAGTCTGAAGAGTCTGAAACTCGGCTTGTGGGGACTCTTGGGAAGTTGGAGAAGAGGGAAGGCAGGGCAGAAAAGAGATGGCCAGGCAGGGTGGAGAATGCTTTTTTTTTTTTTTTTTTTTTAACTTTTAAAACTTTTATTTTTTAAAACTTTTATTTTAAGTTCATGGGTACAAATCCAGGTTTGTTTCATGGGTAAACTTGTGTCATGTTGGTTTGTCATAGAGATTATTTCATCACTCAAGTACTAAGCCTAGTACCTGTTAGTTGTTTTTACCTGATCCTCTCTTTCCTCCAAATCTCCACCCAAAATCATTCCTTAATCCATGTACAGTGTCCTTCTATGGCAGGGATTGGATTTGTTTGGGAAAATTTCTTGCTGAGCAGCAGAGGGTAGGCAATGAGATTCAGAAAGAGATAAGGCAAAGATGCAGAACTGCTCTGCAGAAGAAATGGGCAGTGATATCAAGCTTGAATTGAGGGAAGGGAGTCGGGGAGACTTGCTCCCTGTGGTGGAAGGCTGGGGCCAGCATGCTGGCAGGATTGGCTGGGGAAGGTTTTCGGAACTGGAAAGTCTCATATTCAACTCTGAGGGGTCTGCTGCTCAGTGCTGAGAAGCTGAAATCCTCTAATGCTTCATTATCCATTCCCCACTCAAGCTGCTTCCCTTTAAGAGAGTTATGGGGATGAAGACAGAGAAAGATGAAAGAGAAAGGGACCGTGTTCTACATTTGGGCTGAGGCCAGGACAGCTGTAAGATGTATAAAGTAGAAATGGAAGTTGAGATTTCAATAGAAAGTCAGATGTCAGAGCAAGAGAGGGCTAGGAGATCCCCAGGAGTCAGCAGACACCTTGGGGGGAGCATTTGACTTCCCAGGGGATATGGAACTTCCCAGTTCTGTTGGGATACGAAGCGGTGGTGTGAGCTTGGCTGATGCTGGGGTGTCTGGAGGACTCTATGCTTCCTAAAGGGGGTGAAGCAAGGCAGACCGTGGGGCCACAGGAGTTTGCCTTGTAGACTGGAGATTGGTAATTGGGAAACCCTCTGTTAGACACCCAGCCCCTAGCTGACTCACTGCTTTCCCATCAAAAGGCAGAAGAAAGATGACAAGCCATGTAGAGAAAGTGGAGAGGGGAAGGAGGACCTGAGAAGGAAGGAGATGAGAGAAGGGTCATTGTGGAGCTCTAAATTTATCCCTAAGCTTCTTAGAGGCCGCAACAAAAATCATCAAAACATGACCAGATACTTTGCTGGATGCTGAGACAGAGAATAAATGCTCCAAAGGTACAAGGGAATTCTGGGCCCTGTGCTCTTGATTGGGACTTTAAATTGTTCAAGGCAGGCTTTGCTCTCACTTTTCTAGGTCCACACAAAGAGGATGGTGGAAAATATCTTAAAGAGATGGCCGAAATGCACACCCATTTTTGTTTGGCTCAGGCCTGGCTTTCTGCTTCATTCAGAGCACCCATAAGGCACTGTGTGTAAATACTCATGAGTTTCCCGAAGAGCTAAGTTTTTGAATAGTAAAATGCAATAGTTAAAAAGGAACAGTTTCGGAATCAGAGAACTCTGGGGTCCAATCCCAGCTCGGCCATGTACTCACTGTGTGATCTTAGGCAAGCCACCTGACCTCTCTGCTCCTCAATTTTCTCCTCTGAAAAATGGGGATAATACAGCTTCATAGAGTGGTGGGGATTGACTGGAATAAGGTTTGGAAACGCACTGTACCCAGGGCCAGGGCCAGGGCCAAGCCAGGCCACTACTGTGAGTCCCCTTTTTCCATGTTTGGTAGAGAGTCAAATTCCAACGCTCAGGAATCATCAAAGACAGCACTGGGACTCACCACACAAGGACTGGGGTCCTTTGCAGCCCATACTGAGAGGGATCCAGATATAATATACTATGCAGACAAAAAAGAAAAAAAAAAGAATGACCAATTGTGCAGCATGTTAAAAAAGACAGCTGTCCACTCAGACACACATTTCTCAATCTTTTGTTCTGTGCACCTTGTTTCACAAAATGTGTAAATCTGTTTATTTCCTCCCAGCGTTTTTACTATCCCAATGGTTAGGCACCAAATATACTAAATACCATGATACTCAAACTCCTGTGGGTCTAGGCTAACACCTTCCTTCCCCCTAAAAACATGAATTTTGTCCCAGGATGCTGTAAGTCTCATTATTATTATTTTTTGACTGATTCTCCTTGAGTCCGCTGTCTGGACATGTCATCGCCCAAATGCATTTATTACTCATTTGGCCTCACGCTGCCCTATCCTCAACTGTGAGCTTGGAAGGAAAACCAGGGGCTGAGTAGTGTGGTGGGTGGAGCCTTGGGGCTGGGAGATAGGAGACCTGGGCTGTGGCCTCATCTGCTGTGGTCCTGGACCCAGCTGGAGGGTCCTCTTTATCCCTTGATGCTGCTAGGCAGATGATGGAAACATGAACATCAGAAGCAGTAAGAGCTCTGTTCAGTTATGAGAGCCCTGAACTGAGGGGGCCTGGGCTCAGGATGTTGCTCCAGCACTTTCTGGCTATGAGGATGTGGTGGTGTCATCCTCATAGCCAGAAAGTGCAAGAGGAAGATCTTGAGCTTCAGTCTCCTCGTCTGGCAAATGGGCATAGATCATGATTCCGGCCCTCTCTATCCACAAGTGGGCCATGCAGTTCAAGTGAGAGAACAAGGGTGGGATTATTGATTGGGGAGAATAGGGGCACTCAGGGGTTTTGCTAGCTCTCTTGAAGCTACCCCTCAAAGGAACTCACTTCCTCCCAAACAAAATGCCTAGTGGGGGAAAAGAGCCAGCTGCACGCAGATACAGAATTATTCCATGTATATGTGTTTGTAAACACGCAAAGCCAAGTCACTCGTTGCTTAGGCATATAGGTAAATACAATCAGACCATAAAGAAAAGCAAGGGAGGCCGGGCGCAGTGGTCCACGCGTGTAATCCCAGCACTTTGGGAGGCCGACGTGGGCGGATCTTGAGACCAGGAGTTCGAGACCAGCCTGGCTATCGTGGTGAAACCCGATCTCTACTAGAAATACAAAATGAACCGGGCGTGGTGGCGCATGCCTGTAATCCCAGCTACTCAGGAGGCTGAGGCAGGACAATCGCTTGAACCTAGGAGGCAGAGGTTGCAGTGAGCCAAGATTGTGCCACTGCATCTCAGCCTGGGCGACAGAGTGACTCCGTCTCAAAAAAAAAAAAAAAAAAAAAAAAAAAAAAAAAAAAAAAAAAAACAAGGGAATTAAAACATTAACTTGAAAATAGTGGTTACCTCTGGGGGCATAGAGAGGATACTCATAGGGATTTAAAAATTTAAAAACTGTGAGTGATGCTTTGTTTTTTAAGTTAGGTGGTGGACACACAGGTGTTCATTTTTTAAAACTTTATTATTTTTAATTGTGGTAAAATACACACAAATTAAAACTTACCATTCAAACCCCTTCAAGTGTTCAGTTTACTAACACCAAGAAAATTCACATTGTTAGGCTGGGTGGGATGGCTCAAGCCTGTAATCCCAGCACATTAGGAAGACAAGGTGGGCAGATCACCTGAGGTCAGGAGTTGAAGACCAGGCTGGCCAACATGCGAAACCACATCTCTACTAAAAATACAAAAAATTTGGCCGGCCTGGTGGCGCACGGCTGCAATCCCAGCTACTCGGGAGGCTGAGACAGGAGAATTGCTTGAACATGGGAGGTGGAGGTTGCAGTGAGCTGAGATGGCACCACTGCACTCCAGCCTGGGCAATAGAGTGAGACTCTGTCTCAAAAAAAAAGAAAAGAAAATTCATATTGTTGTGCAACCAGCCACCCCAAGAACTCCTTTTATCATCCCAAATTGAAACTCTGTCCCCATAAAACACTAACTCCCTATTACCCCCTTACCCAGCCCCTGGCAACCACCATGCTACTTTCTATCTTTATGAATTTGACTACCCTAGGGACCTCATCTAAGTGGAAGCGTACATGTGGGTGTTCGATTTATTAATATTTAAGCTCTGCAAGATGAAATACACTCAATGGCCTGCTGGTAAATGATTAACATCTGCCTTATAAGGTGGCAGCAGTGCAGGGAAGGGCCCTGATTTGGAGCACGTGTTGATTTCCATGTCGTATATACACCCAACATGGCTAACTTCCTGCTACCAAATGGTTTGACAATCATTTTACATAATTCCTGGAAGTTTTACAATCGGCTCCCATAACTGGTATGGTAGGTAGATGCTGTCTATAGCACACAACTTTACGTACTCTGAGTTACATATGAGATATTTCTTTTTTTTTTTCTTTGAGACAGGCTTTCACTCTGTCACCCAGGCTGGAGTGCAGTGGTGCAATCATGGCTTGCTGCAGCCTCCACCTCCTGGGCTCAGGTAGTCCTCCCACCTCAGCATCCCAAGTAGCTGGGACTAGAAGCGCACACTACCACACCCAGCTAATTTTTTGTATTTTTGTAGAGATGGGGAGTCTTGCCATGTTGCCCAGGCTGGTCTCAAACTCCTGACCCCAAGTAATTCACCTATCTCGGCCTCCCAAAGTGCTGGGATTACCTACGTGAGCCACCCTGTCTGGCCATATCAGATAAATATTTCATAAAAGAGAATCTAGAGAGGGTGGGAGTGGTGAAGCACATGATAATGAGTCTTTGTGGCCAGTAGTTCCCTAGAGGCTGGGTGGGGGGTATGGGAGATGGGGAAGGTGGTGGTGGGAGGGAGTGTTGCTGGGGCAGGGAGATGGAGGGGTGGTTGGATCTTCAACCCTTTGCCGTATCTGCAGGTTGGAGGCTGGCTCTAGTCTATGGAGTCATATTACTGGGAATGGGATTCCACGCTCCTTCTTCCTCCACTTCCTTCTTGTCCCAGTCTGGTGACCCAGGAAGGAGACCATATGGCCTTGTACTCACGGATAATCCTCCCCAGAGCGAGTAGCCTGACACCCAGGTCACAGAAAAATAGTAATACAGCACAGGGTTAATTGCAGAGAAAATGTGCGTCAGGCCGATGAGGATCTGGATGGCCTGCAGGGAGAACAAGTCACTGTGAGAGAGCAGAACTGGGGCCTGTGGGCTGCGGAGCTGTGCTTTGCATCCTGGCTGTGCCCCAGAATCACCCCAGGTGCGACTGGTGTTGGGACTCATCCCAGACCAACTGGATACAAATCTCTGAGGGTGGGGTCCATGCCTGGGTGTGTTTTAAAAACTTCACAGGTGATGCAAATTTGCACTCAGGCTGAGAACCACAGGCATAAAGGAAAGGTAAGACGCCTATAACAGCAGGAAATGTCTTTCCTTTAGATTGAGCCCACAAGTGTGCAGAGACACGGGCCGAGCCCTGGTCGTGGCTGAAAACCACTTGGGCTCCTGTCCTGGCTGCAGCACTGGCCGGCTGTGTGGTCTCCAGCAAATATCCTCTCTGCCTCAGGGTTTCCTTATTTGCAGGGAAACCGAAAATGTCAAATCCTAGAAAATGTAGCATTCCTATGAGTGATGTTAGCATTGTTCTCCAACAGTTGTTGGCCAAAATTCATGTGATGAATCCGATTTTTCCAAAATAGATGATTCTGGTGATTCAGACCATTCGGTGTCAGTTCTGTTTAGAAATAACTCAAAGAAAGGTCTTTATATTTTATTTTCACTCTGAAAATCAGCCAGATTTGCTTCAGCCTCAAGAGCATGTTTATGAGAGGCTACATATTTGCAAGATGGGGGTAATAGTATCCAGCTTGCAGGGCTGTGGTAGAAATTAAAAGTGTCTATGAAACTTGCAGCCCAGTTCCTAGCATGCAGTAGGTGTTTCTTTCTTTCTTTTTTCTTTCTTTCTTTTTTTTTTTTTTTTTTTTTTTGAGTCAGAGTCTCGCCCTGCTACCCAGGCTGGAGTGCAATGGCGTGATCTCGGCTCACTGCAAGCTCTGCCTGCTGGGTTCATGTGAATCTCCTGCCTTAGCCTCCCAAGTAACTGGGACTACATGTGCCTGCCACCCCACCCAGCTAATTTTTAAAATATTTTTAGTAGAGTTGGGTTTCACCATGTTAGCCAGGATGGTCTCGATCTCCTGACCTGGTGATCCGCCCGCCTCGGCCTCCCAAAGTGCTGGGATTACAGGCGTAAGCCACCGCGCCCACCCTGAATGCAGTAGGTGTTTCAATGCCCTCTGCTGACACCATTCATCTTCCCAGTACTGATATTCTCTTTGTGGCCTTCTCTATGACGTCCCCACAGTTCCCCTTGGCAATGTACACACCAGGAGATCCTCTGTCTCCTGCAAGTCCTGTGTTTTTCCTCCTTCCTCCTTGCTTTTCCTCCACTGTTGCCACTGTCTGAAATCTGCTTGCTTTACTCTCCTCCTATTGAAATCCTACCCTTACCTTAAGGGAATCAGAGAGATTCTTTTTCTGACCCCTGATCCAGGATGAATCCCCTCTCATTTGGGACTCCTACAGGGTTTACCACTGGCTTCTCTGGGCCTCAGTTTCCTCAGGGATCAAATAACCAGCGTAGGGCAGCCGCTTTCTGCCCTCCTGGTCCATGAGTCTATGAATTGGAGATAGACCTGGGTTTCATACGAACATCTCTTTCTAAGATGACATGCTTGACTCTGTCTATAGGCCCACTTTATCAGTATATTAATGAACCCCTTTCCCGTTTAGAAAAAAAAAAAAATAGTGCCGCTTGCTGCCAGCACTCATTTAATTTTACACACACACTCTTGAGGCTAAAGCAAATCTGGCTGATTTTCAGTGTGAAAATAAATGATAAAAACGGTTCTTCGAGTGATTTCTAAACAACTAACATCAGAATTGTCTACTTCGGAAACATTGGATTCATCAAATGAATCTTTGGCCAAGAACTGTTCGAGAACAATGTTAACACCATGAGTAGGAATGCTACATTTTCCAGGACTTGACATTTTTAGCAATCGAGAATTACTGTATTTTGTAAATGGGAATACTACTATTAAAAGCAGGATGCTATAAATAGAACGATGTCTCTTGTTTCCAAGATCAATATGCTAGAGCAATGTGAAAGTTATAATAAAAGGGAGATATTGCATGGCAAAGTTATCTCAGGGTAAATACTGCAGCCGCAAGTGCTGCTGGCGAATATTCTTGGGACAAATGGGAAAAGGGCTGAGAGGCAGGCATGGTTTCCTTCCCAAATCAAAATTATAATTGATTCAAGATAGCCCACATTTTTGGCTTTTTGGCTTTTCATTTTGTTTGGCCAAGTTCCCCAGACATTTGCTCTGACTTAATTCTGTTTTGACAAATTTTCAAATCCTTCCAAAATGTCTTAGAATAATTGGGAGTCAAAGTTAACAAGCCTTTACCCAGTTTTAGTTAATAATAAGGATAGTCATTGTAATACAAGATGATAATTACTACGCAATATCATAGACTGGCTTTACCTTTTGGAGGATTTCCACACACATTTATAATCTCACTCGATGCTCGTGACCAGGATTTCTATTCCTGATCGCGGTTTTATAGAATTTAGTTCAGGATTTGATTTTGATTTGTTTGGGAGGCAAACAATGCCTTGTTTCTGGTACAATCTACTTGTCTACTCCTGAAGGATCCCGGATTAAATGAGGAGGAATGGATCCCCTTCCTGAACCTGTCTTTGTCTTCCTGCCTCCAGGAGGCAGTTTGTAACTTCTCAAAGAAGCCAGACAATTTGCACTTTGGGCACCCCCAATAACTTATGCATGTCTCACGGCAATTGCCAGAAGGTATTGTAATTATGACAGCCGCCATGAACAAAGACCCTCCTTGGTCTTCATGGATCATGTCTTGGTTATCTCTGAGTCTCCAGCTCCTTGCAGGGTGCCTGCCGTGCTGAATGGATGAGTGCATAGAGTATGGGCATCTGTGACATGCCAGTCTCCATACTAGGAGTTGGTCGGGCATCCAGTGGGATCTGGCTTCTGCCTCAGAAACAGAAATGAACTGAGTTTTGCAAGGTGCTAAATGAAACTGGAGGAGGCAGGAAAGAGGCAGGGGCCCCCTTGATTGAAAAGGAAATCACAAAACCTCGGAGCTGGAAGGAATTTAAGAAAGCTGAATCTTCTTATTCTAAAGATGAGGAAATGGAGGCCCAGAGTGAGAAAGAGATGTCTGTAACGCCACGCAGCAAATCTAGCTGGCCTGAGACCTGGATTGCCTGACTCCCCGCTCAGTGGTGTTTTCAGTGGAACTGTTGCTGACCCATGCCCCTGATAGATAACTGGGCAAGGGGGAAAAGTTCACTGATTATTCAGCCTCCCCCAAAGACCATGGGTCTCCTTGGGGAGTGGGAGGAAGACAAGGGAGAGGGGCCGGCATCTGGGCGACTGTGCTGGGTCCAGCCTCCAGAGACCACCCCCCACACCCACTCCATCTCCGCTTTACCCTCTGAACACATTCCCTTCCTCATCCCGGAGCATTAGACGTGGGCTTATGAAGTGACCCAAATCAGAGAGAAGGAGAAATCACACTCACCCCTAATGTTCTGACCTCCTCCTTTATGAATTTCTTGGGATTAAATGCAGTAAATGATGCAAATGATGTGTTCCACTGGGATGAGTCTGAGGTGTGTGTCAGCCCAGGGTTAGCATTTGGAGGATTCTGAGGGTCTCCAGGCCATGTCTGGAGATTTGTTGTTCCCTGTGTGTATTGGATCACTCCAGGCACAGTCTGCAAACTGGCTGTTCCCACCGGATACGGTCGCTGATACCCAATGGGTTGACTCTGTGCACCTGCCACGGGGTTCTGGCTCACCACGAGTAGATTCTGTAAGTTTGCTCTTCCTGTATCACACTGGATTACTTTTGGTGAGATTGAATAAGTGGTCACCCCTGAAGGCTGCAGATGACTTCCAGAGGCCACGGGGTAGCTGGGCTGGATGATGTGAACACTGCCTGGGGCAATAATGCCGGGTACACTGTTGGCTCCAATCACCTGTTCGGTCATGGTGTACAACTGCTGCAAAATATGTAAGAAGATGCATTTCCCTCTTCTGACAAAATGAATAATGCATCTTATCTCATTCTTATCTTTAGTTTCATCTTCATTAAAATAAGAATCACCTACCGTGGTACCAGACAAAATAAACTTCTTGCCTTTCTTGGCAAGAACATGCTGTTTTCCTTTTATGGGTTTGGATTTGCAAGACTAAGTTTCCCAAGGCTACTTAGCTCCTTGTAGACCTTTCGTTCACAGTCTGGGTGGTGGCTTTGCTTAGTCCCCTGCAGTTGGCATTTTAGCCTACATGCGTCGAGTTCGTTGAGTGGGCACAGGCTACCTCCCCATCTTGCCCCCTGCTCTGGCAACAGCTGATTGATCTGGGGGTGAATAACTGACCCCAAATGCTCTGGTAACTTCTTTCTCCTGGGAATTTGGAACTGGACCCAAGGACTACTGTGGAATGGGAGGCTATGCAGAGCTGGACGGGTCACATTTATGTTGTGTGCAGGGGGAGCAGAGAACACCAGTTAGCAGAGTGAAGAGAATAAAGCTGAGAAGCATTGGGGGAGGGAGAGATAAAAGAAGAGGAGAGAAGGAGAGAGAGAGAGGGAAAGGAGAAGGGGGAAGGAGAGAAACAGAGAGCGAGAGGGAAGGAGAAGGGAAGACAGATACACAGACACAGACAGACAGACACACATACACAGAGGGGGAAGAAGGGAGGAAGACAGATACACAGACATAGACAGACACACACATAGAGAGAGGGAAGGAGGAAGACAGACACACAGACATAGACACACACACACACATACAGAGAGAGAGAGACAGAGAGAGAGGGAAGGAGGGAGGAAGACAGATACACAGACACAGACACACACACACACAGAGAGAGAGAGAGAGAGGGAAGGAGGGAGGAAAACAGATACACAGACATAGACAGATAGACACACACACAGAGAGAGGGAAGGAGGGAGGAAAACAGATACACAGACATAGAGACACACACACACACACAGATGCACACACATACATACACACACACACACAGATACACACACACATGCACACACATACACACACACACACAGATACTATCTTGGTCCTTGATGTCCTTTTGACTCTTGGTTCTAGGTTCTCATTTGCCCCAGCTGTACTTCTTTCCTTGAAGTCTGTAACTAGTTAACTCATTTATGGGTTTAATTTAATTAAGGTATTTCGTGTATGATTTCTCAACATCAATTGGTTCTGCGGTGAAAAAACAGACTGTCTTTCCGAGGCTTCTTGAGTGCTGTTGACATCCTAGGAGGAACCAGGGACCAAGTGGCCTGGGAATGATCATCCCTTTCAATCTCTTCATGGGTCTTGTACATGTTGGTGTTGGGATTGGGACCACATAGAAACTTTCCTGTGTTTTCCTTGTGTTTAAATCATTATGGTCCAGGATCCTAGAGATTATGATAGTGATCAAACCCATAATAGCCTACAGTTTCTACTCAATCTTGAGCATTAGAAAAAGCTGAGAAGGGAATCACTTGGAGGGAGACCTGGGATATTGTTCCAATTTGATAAAGACTGATACGCTGGGCTTAGAGCATTGCTTAATTCTTTTTATGCTGGTGAGCAAGTGTGCAATGGGAGGAGGTAGGCACGTAGCCCTCAGAACACTATAGATATTATTAGATGGAAAGATATCCCATTCAGATGAGAGATAAGGTTACTAGTGTACTTTACTTGTTAACTGTTGTGGCTGGTGGGCTTATCCCTTTAAGTTACACACTCCTTACTGGCAAGACACCAAATCCTATGGCAGAAAATAAGGTGTGCAGGACTCAGAAGTATGTTCTCAGGAGGCTTTCTGTCCTCTCTAGATCACAAGCATAAATTGATCCCCATGTCCCAACTGCATCCTGAGTGAGAGAAACACTCCAAATTGTCAATGGTCACCTTGAGTTTAGTGCTAGCTGATGAATTGGCATTATTTAAGATTAATCATCTATAAAATAAACTCAAAAGCAAGACAGTATCAGGGTTAAGACCTCAGACAGCCCTAAGTCCACTTCTCAGTTCCTTCATTTATTAGTTGTACGACCTTGAGCAAGTTGCATATGCTCTCAGTTTCTTATCTATAAAAGGTGCATAATAATGGCACCTTCTCCAAAGGGTGTTTTGAAGATTGAGAAAACTGCCAGCATGGAACCTGGCACAGAGGGAACAGTTAACATTTGTTCTTTGCTGAAAGGTAGAGACCACCCATAAGAGAAGGGCCATTGTTTAGCAAAGTCTTGGAACCAACCCAAAGGCCCCTCAACAATAGACTGGATAAAGAAAACGTGGCACAGATACACCATAGAATACCATTGCAGCCATAAAAAAGAATGAGTTCATGTCCTTTGCAGGGACGTGGAGGCAGCTGGAAACCATCATTCTCAGCAAACTAACGCAGGAACAGAAAACCAAACATAAGCGGGAGTTAAACAATGAGAACACATGGACACAGGGAGGGGAACATTACACACTGGGGCCTGTCAGAGGGTGGGAGGAAAGGGGAGGGAGAGCATTAGGACAAATACCCAATGCATGTGGGGCTTAAAACCTAGATGATGGGTTGATAGATGCAGCAAACCACCATGGCACGTGTATACCTGTGTAACAAACCTGCACATTCTGCACATGTATCCCAGAACTTAGAGTAAAAATAAAATAAAATAAAATAAAATAAAATAAAATAAAATAAAATAAAATAAAATAAAATAAAATAAAAGTGTTACCTCAATCTTAAAAAAGAGAAGGGCCATTGTTTTGAATATTTTTCCTAATTGACCCCAAACTATTTTGATTTAGTATTAATAGCAGTGGATCTCAAAGTATGCTCTCTGGACTAGCAGTATCAGTATCACTGGGAACTTGGTGGAAAGCCAAATTCTTGGTCCCCTCCCCAGAACTACTAGAAAGTCCAGGGGCAAGGATCAGCCATCTGTGGTTCAACACACCCTCCAGGTGATTCTCATGCTGCTGAAGTTTGAGAACCACTTCCATGCAGAAATGCCGTACACTTCTCCTTTGTGGTTTCACTTCTTTTTCCTTGGATCCCAACAGTTCAAAATATTGGTTATATAAAGCTTCAGGAAATTCCTAGCTTTTTCCTTATTTTAAAATCTAGTTGATCTCTGAGGCCCCTTTCCATGCTACTCTTCCATAGGAAAAACAACTGTCACTGGTCTGTCACCTGACGGCTAAGGCACTCAACCCTGTCTTCTCACTCCTTTTGATCTGACCCGCCTCTTTGCAAAGTAGGGAGACCAAGGCTCTGAAAGTGGAATAACTTCCCTACAATTATGCAACCCACAGGAATAGATCTGAGACTCAAATTTACCCTTTTCTGACTGCTATTTACATTTCACTACGTTTTCATTTCCCAGAAGAAATGTTCTACCAGTGACATAGGGACGGTGGAATGTTCAGCTGCATGAATGGAGGCCGTGCAGGCAGTGTGAGCCATGTCTGCCTTAGACCTTGGCATTCCTTGCTTTCTTGAAGAATAACAGGTTTCCCAGGAGGGTGGTTTAGAATAATAACTACAGCATCCTTGGATGCGGATGCCTCACAACCCTGTAGATATAAGGTGGTTCCCCCAGCAGTATATTATTGTTATGACCATTTTTTGGACAAACTATCTGAAGCTCAGAGAGGTTAAGTACCTTGACCATAATCACACAGCTAGGAAATGCTGAAGTTGAGATTTGAAATACAAGAATTGAAAGTCTGCCTGCCTTCAGTTTTCATAATGAATACTGTGCTAAATGTTATACTCTGCTTCATGATATTAAAAAATGAATCATTTCACTCTTCCTTTTTTCCAGAGCAGGACTCCTTCTTCGATGTATGAAAAACAATACAATTGTAGACCCGACAATTGGCACAAACAGCTGGGCCTTGTGAGGAATGCTCCTGGGACCCCTGAGATTCTACCTCCTGTCAGGAAAATGTCAGGAACAAAGAGAGTGGTTCCGCCTGTAATCCCAGCACTTTGGGAGACCGAGGCGGGCAGATCACGAGGTCAGAAGATTGAGACCATCCTGGTTAACACACTGAAACCCCGTCTCTACTAAAAAATACAACAAATTAGCCGGGTGTGTTGGCGGGCACCTGTAGTCCCAGCTACTAGGGAGGCTGAGGCAGGAGAATTGTGTGAACCCGGGAGGTGGAGCTTGCAGTGAGCCAAGATCGCGCCACTGCACTCCAGCCTCGGTGACAGAGCAAAACAAAACAAAACAAAACAAAACAAAACAAAACAAAAAGAGTGGTTCCGTCAGGAGCCGTACTACCAGTTCTAGATTGAGGTCCTAAGTAGACCCAATCACAGTATGCCTACAATGCCTACAGCTGGGCTCAGGGAGCAGGGCAGCCAGAAGAGGCCTCACAGAGTCTCGAACCTTCTATCTTAAGATTGCTGTGTCCATGCAGAGACAGGAGCTCTCTGTTGTGACTCTTCAGTTACTTCCCAGACTCCCAGCACCTCCAAGGATGGGTGGCTGCACGCCTGTCTTGCTGGAAGGCACTAATCTATGTCTGAACCCCTGATTCCTTGTGGTTACCAAGAGACACTTCCCAGGGACTGCCTAGGTCCACGTCTCTGCTGGTGCTATCCAGTCTCTGTCAGTCTTGCAGAAGAATTCACAGAAGTCTTACCTTGTGGTCCTGGGAAGTCTTTGGATGCTCTTTCTTCAGGCTCTGTGGGCTTCTGCAGCCTGATCTAGAAATTCCGGTGCTAGCTGATGGATTGGCAGTATTTAATATTAATCATCTAGAAAATAAACTCAAATTAGGTTTCTCTTTCAAGTTCCAAAGTCCTCTTTGCAGTTTCATTTGGAGTCAATGTGTCTGTTCTCTGGCATCCACGCTGAGTTTATTTGCCCCTCAGAGTATTTATGGCCTTGGCTAAAGTAGGATTCCATGGGATCTCCTTCCAAACTTTCTCTTTGAGAAAGTGAGAAATCCAGAAGTGGGTCGTTAAGATTTCATGAGCCAATAGATTTCCCTTATGAGCAATTAGTGAGCATTTATTGAGTGTCTGGTGTGTGCGCTGGATGGTATGCTAGGATATGAGGTGCTCTAGAATTTGCAAGGATTTGACGAGACAGAATATAACCACTGTTGGGGTAATTCTAGTACAAGTATGGATAGGAGCAAACAAATATTCAGTCAGAATGTCAGTGATAACACAGCTGGGAGATGTGTCAAAGGGCTGGGCTGGTCCTGGGAGGTTTTCTGAGTGGCTGGACATGGAACTGGACATCTAACTCAAATTGGACGTCAAAAGGAGGATTAGATCAAAGCTGCACAGAAGGCACAGTGTATTCCACAAGAGTGTGAACCAGAGGCGTGGGGGCGTGTCCAGATTCACCCCATTCTCCAACACTCATCCTGAATCCTCTTCCTTCACAAAGCCTTCCCTGAACTTTCCAGTCAAACGAAATATCTTTGAAACCCAAATGCCCCAAATGTGAGCTGCCTGGGATGTGTGTGTGTGTGTGTGTGTGTGTGTGTGTGTGTGTGTGTCTCCAATTTTTTCCAGCCTTATAGAATCACCCTTTCCTTTAGTTTACATGAACTGGCTAAAGCCGCCATTCTCTCTCTATATATATAGTGGCTCCATTCCCAATAAGTTGGAGGATTTTTTCATGTAGATTACGCTTTGCATAGTCAATTTCCTTGTTCAGTTTCCTATACACTCCTGATCTCCCTCACATCTCCCCTTTTACAGCTGCTTGTCCACCCCACATGAACTCAGTCCTGGAACACAGCTCCTGCTGTGGGTTGAAATGGGACCCTCCAAAAAGATATACTGAAGTCTTAACCCCTTATCTAGTATCTCAGAATGTGAGTTTGTTCCGAGATAGTTTCATGGCAAAAGTAATGAGGTTAAAAGGGGCCCTAATTTATTATGACTTGCACACAGACAGAAGGCGGCATGAACATGAAGGCAGACTCTGGGGTGATGCATCTACAGGCCAAGGAGTGCCCAAGATGCCACGGACCACCAGAAGCCTGGAGAGAGGCCAGGAATGGAGTCCTTCACAGCCCCAGAAGGAGCCCACCCTGCTGACACCTTGATCTCAGACTTCCAGTCCTCAGAGCTGTGAGACGATACGTTAAATTAACAGGCCACCCAGGTTTGTGGTCCTTTGTTATGGCAGCGCTAGAAAACTCCCTCTTCCTTGATTTTCCTACAGCTTTACTCAAACACGAAGTGGTTCTGTGTAGCAGAATTTTACTAAAGTTTAGGGGTTGGGAAAGGTGCCAATGCTCCAAAGCAGAGCAATGAACTAAAAATCAAGTGCTGAATGTCTCTGATCTTAGTCCCTTGCTCGTTCCTGTCACAGAGAACTTTAGCTGGGCCCTTTCTTCTCCAGGACCCTGGACTTCCTCCATGCTTCTAGGTTCCATCCTCTTCCTCTCCTCACTTTCCTTTTCTTCCCATCCTAGGGCTTCATCCTCTGGCCCCTGCAGAGCTGCCCTCAGAATCTCCAGACGCTCCCTGCAATATTGTGCAGAACAATTCTCTGTTTTACCCTCTCCCCAACTTGGCCATTCCTTGGGATGGGAGGAGGGCTTCATTTCCCATGCCCCAAAAGAGTCAAAACCAGTTATTCCCTAAGGAAACCTGCTGCCACTTGAAAAAAATAAGTACTTTGTCCCTTGACAGCATCCTACTCCAAACTCCCATGGCTTTTTTTTTTCTTTTTTCTTTTTTTGAGACAGAGCCTCATTCACCCTCATTCAGCCTCATGTCACCCAGGCTGGAGGGCAGTGGCACAGTCTTGGTTCACTGCAACCTCCACCTCCTAGGTTCAGATGATTTTCCTGCCTGAGCCTCCCAGGTAGCTGGGATTACAGGTTAGCTGGGATTACAGGTGCCTGCCACACCAGACTCATTTTCGTGCTTTTGGTAGACACCAGGTTTCACCATGTCGTCCAGGCTGACCTCAGATTATCCACCTGCCTTGGCCTCCCAAAGTGCTGGGATTACAGGCTCCTATAGCATTTTGTGCGAACTTCTTCTGTATCCTTGCCCCACTGTTATCCGTGTATGTGTGTATCCTTCCTTATGAGCCTCTGAGCTCCTAAGGGGTGGGATCTGGTTCTTACCTGCAGAGGTAGATGCTTGGTGTTTGATGAATGAGTGAATGGATGCCTGAATTTGGTGAGTTCAAGGCAGGAGCCATTGACAGAGAGGCTGGACGACTGGGATTTGGACACTGTGGGAAGAGGGACTGAAGTGCAGCTGAATAGGGTCTTGAATGCCATGGTTAGGAATTTAACTTTATTCTGTGGTTGCTAGGAACTCTTGCAGGGCTTTGAGGAGGAGAATAACAGCATAAACTCTGATCTCAGGACCCACACTCTTTGGTCATAGGAGTCCTTTACATTTTTAAAAGTTATTAAGGACTCTCAAAGAACACTTGTTTATGTGGGTTAAATTTGTTGATATTTATACTATATTAGAAATTAAAATGGAGATAACTTAAAATTATGTATTAATCTATTTTAAAATAAAAATATTTGTTACATAGTAATATAAATAAATACTTTTAAATAAAAATAATTCTATTTTCCAAAATAAAAAGAATTAGTGAGAAGAATGGTATTGTTTCATAGGTTCGTAGGAGAGGAGCAATACCTTTTCTTCACCCATCACTACATTTGTGGCCAAGGCCCTTAAGACAAAAGACAGATTAACAAGAGAAAAGCACACACATTTATTTAATGTAAGTTTTGCTTGACGTGAGGGCCTTCATAAGGAAATAAAGACCCGAAGAAACAGATAAACTTGTGTACTTTTTAGGCTAGGTTTGTTGAGGACGTGAATAATTGTGAAGTATGATTAAACAAAAAACCATGACTTAATAGTAATAAACTGGGGTGAAATTAGCAAGGTCTATTTGTTTAATGTAACTTTGTAAACACATGTATTCAGAGATAAGGATGTTCCTTTCCTCTGGGTGTAGGGAGGTCACTTTTCTTTTCTACCTTGTTTTTGTTTTTGTTTTTGAGCTCCCAATCTATGATCTAGGCTGTAGTCTGGTGGTGCAATCATAGCTCACTGCAGCCTCAAACTCCTGGCCTCAGGTGATCCTCCTGCCTCAGCCTCCCAGAGTGTTGGGATTACAGGCATGAGTCACTGCCCCAGGCCTGGAGGGTACTTTTCGAATTAGGGTCTTATGAGTTGCTTCAGGGAAAAAGTGGTGGGGAAAGGTGAGCATGACCTTCCTGTTTCTGCTGTTTTCACCAATGCCAGAACTCCACATTTTGTGGCTGTGTGACCTGAACCATATCAGGTTTGTACACCTCTTTCCTGTTTGGATTACTGGAAGAGAGCTAGAGTTTTTCATCTGCTTATATATTGTTCGTTTTGGTATGTTGTTTCGGTTGAAGTATATGAAGAAAATCAGATAGGTAGTTGGAAAAGTGAGTATTTTAATAGCCTTTTCAGATAATTACAGGCAGTCTTCTTTCTCAGCCCTCAACATTATTGCCACTTTGGGCTAGACAGTTCTTTGATGAAGGGGCTGTCCTGTGCATTGTAGGATGTTCAGCATTATCCTTGGCTTCTACCCACTAGATACCAGTAGCACCCTTTCCCTCAACTCCAGTTGTGGTAACAAAAAATACATCCAGACATTGCCAAATTCACCTCTTCCTGCTTCTTAAGAACCCCTGATACACCAAAATCAAGTGCTAGTTCCCGAAAGGTTACTTGCAGTGTGGAATCTGAAGCTGTATCAATAAGCTTTTTGTACTCTGTGCTATAGACTGAATGTTTTTGTCATCCTAAATTTCACATGTTAACACCTAGTCCTCAATATAATGATATTTGGAGGTGGGTTTTTTTGGGAGGTGATTAGGTCATGAGGGGTTCATGAATAAGATTAGTAGCTTTCTATAATAAAAGAGAGACTCCAGAGTTTGGCCCTTCTGCCATGTGAGGACATAGTGAGAGCACCGCTATCTATGAACCAGGAAGCAGCCCCTCACCAGACACCAAATCTGCTGGTACTTTGGTCTTGGACTTCCCAGCCTCCAGAACTGTGAGAGATACATTTTGCAGTGGCAGAAGAGCATGGGATTTGGAGTGAGGAGACATGGATTAAAATCCAGCTCTATCATTTACTAGCAGTGCAGACTTGGGCAAATTACTTAACCTCTCTGAGCCCCAGATTTTTCGTATTTCTGTTTCCTAAAGCATAGATAATGCCACTCTGCATTGTTGCAATACAAAATGAGATCATGCAGCTGAAAGGTGTTAAAGCAAAATATGAGAAGGACTCTGTACTTCTATATTTGAGTCCCTGTGGATGAACTGTAACCTAGCTTAATAGTCAGACAAAATTGAAAATCTAACTTAATAGTATGCATCAATAACAATCGCTAGCGTTGGCCAATCCCAGCGGCCGTACTTCAACCATTCATAGACTGCTGAGTATTCTAGCTGCCTTCAAATAAGGCAAAAGCGGAGCTATAACCAGTCTCACTGTTTCTGTACCTCACTTTCGATTCCAGTACATCATGTTTCCTTTTTGTCTATAAATTTATTCTGACCACGAGGCCCTCATGGAGTCTCTGTGAATCTGCTGTGATTCTGGGGGCTACCTGATTCGTGAATTGTTCATTGCTCAGTTAAACTCCTTTAAATTTAATTTGGCTGAAGTTTTTCTTTTATCAAAGGGCATTGAACAGAATGAGTTGTTAGACATCAAAGACTCAATAAATATTAATTACTTCCACTTTCATAAGACTGTGTTCATTTGACAGGCATTTATTGAGCACTACCAGCCCCATGGCCAGCACACAGGCAGCGTTCAGTAGTGGAGGTGGGGAGTGTTCAATTGCCTGATGCTTTCGGCAGTCTGTGGACTGGTCCGCTGGGCTGTCCTTTATGGCATTTTATTGCCCTCTTACCTGGGTGAAGTCGAATGTTGCTGCTTCTGCCTTTATTGCCCTCTGTACCTATATAGTTTTTATTGATTCCTGGTTGTTGATTCAACTTTATGAGACATAAAAAGCGTACCTGATACTAGCCTTGCTGAGGTGAGAAGGGGAAGAAGGTTGACCAAAGGGAACACGGGGGACGTAACCTACCGGAGACTGGCAGCAAGTGGATGGGCTGAGACAGAATCTTATCTAATACTCTGATTCCTCAAGTCTAAAGGTGTATTTCTTCTTTTTTTAATCTCCCACAAGAAAACTTGACATAGTTCATTCCGTTTTGACATAGTTCATTCTTATGAAGAGCCTCTCGGTACAATCGTCTACAGATGGCATGGGATGCCTCTGTAAACACTGTCAGAACATACGCTGCCTCTGTAAACACCATCAGAACATACGCTGTCATGTTAGAAGGTACTCAAAAGGAGAAAAATAGTCATTTGAGAAGAAGCTGTAGAGCAGTGGTTCTCAAACCTGAGAGTGTGCAGCAGAAACACCTAGCAGGCTTGTTCAGAAACAGATTGCTGGATCCTGTCCCCAGATTTGCTAATTCAATAAGTCTGGGATGGGGCCAAAGTTTGCAAGTCTAACAGGCTCTCAGGTGATGCTAATATTATAAATCCAGGGGAAATTACAGAGGATACTCAAGCACTAAATGGAGGTTAGAGTATGTTATCTTTACGTTCCCGGCCACCTCTGAAATTCTATGTTACTATAAGTTGTGAACCCAAAATATCTGAGACAGGCCTCAACCAATTTAGAAAGTTTATTTTGCCAAGGTTAAGGTAATGCCTATGACACAGCCTCTGAGGGTAAGGTCTTGAGGACATGTGCCCAAGGTGGTCAGGGCACAGCTTGGTTTATACATTTTAGGGGTACAGGAGACATCAATCAATACATGCGAGCCATACATTGGTTTGGTCCTGAAAGGCAGGACAACTCAAGGCAGGGGCTTCCAGGTCATAGGTAGATAAGAGACAAATGGTTGGATTCTTTTTTTTTTTTTCCAAGATGGAGTCTTGTTCTGTCGCTCAGGCTGGAGTGCAGTGGCATGATCTCCACTCACTGCAATCTCTGCCTCCCGGATTCAAGCAATTCTCCTGCCTGTCAGCCTCCTGAGTAGCTGGGATTACAGGCACACACCGCCATGCCCAACTAATTTTTGTATTTTTAGTAGAGACAGGGTTTTACTATGTTGGCCAGACTGGTCTTGAACTCCTGACCTTGTGATCTACTTGCCTCGACCTCCCAAAGTGCTGGGATTACAGGCGTGAGTCACCGTGCCAGGCCAAATGGTTGCATTCTTCTGAGTCTCTGATTAGCCTTTAACTTAATATACAATTTAGGGTAGAGGAAATAGTCATCTATGCCTTAGTCTGGCTTAGTGAAACAATAGGTCGAGGAAGCCATCAGACGTGCTTTTGTCTCAGGTAAACAGAGGTATGACTTTGAGTTCTGTTTGTCCGTTGTCCAAGAGGAACTTCCTTGTGAGCAAATTGTGAGGGAGGTATGTAGCTTTTTTTTTTTTTTTTGAGACGGAGTCTCACTCTGTCGCCCAGGCTGGAGCTCAGTGGCGTGATCTCGGCTCACTGCAAGCTCCACCTCCTGGGTTCACGTCATTCTCCTGCCTCAGCCTTCCGAGTAGCTGGGACTACATGTGCCTGCCACCACGCCTGGCTATTTTTTGTATTTTTTTCAGTAGAGACGGGGTTTCACCATGTTAGCCAGGATGGTCTCGATCTCCTGACCTGGTGATCCACCTGCCTCGGCCTCCCAAAGTGCTGGGATTACAGGCGTGAGCCACTTCACCTGGCCAGCTTTTTAATCTTTGTAGCTATCATATTTAGGAATAAAACAGATGGCAGGTTTGCCTGACTCAGATTGCAGCTTGACTCTTCCCTTGGCTTAGTGATTTTGGAGTCCCAAGATATATTTTCCTTTCACAGAGTTCTTGAGGGACATATTACTAAAATCTTGGTTTTTATATTTCAATCTTCTCCATCTCAGTAAAGGACCATGACCCAGTTACCTGAGCCAGAAAACTTGTCCTCAATTTGCCCCTCTTTCTCAGCTTCCTGTATACCATCCAATCCATCCATGAGCGCTAGGGTGGTCAGCTCCAAACCATGTTCCCAAAGCTGCCTCTTTGTGTCCACCGTCTCTTCTGAGTCCAGATGTTCAGCACCTATGTCCTGAGTACCACCTCCCTGAACCATGATCATGTGGGTACAGAGTCCATCTTAACTGCTTTCACCAGGGGAGCCTCTGAGTGTCAGGGGCAGGAGGGGATGTGGGTCATGGTATTTCATCCCCACCGCGAGCGAGTGACATGGGACATCACAATTCTGGTACACCAAGGACAGCGACTTGATCGTCATCATGATCATCAGTCTCCAGGGTTGGAAAACGTTTTTTTGTAAAGCGCCAGATAGAAAGTGTTTTTAGGCTTTGTGAGCTGTGTGGTCTCTGTCATGTGATTACACAGTGCAAGAGCATGGAACAGTTTTCTTCTTTTATTTTATTATTATTGTTTTTTGAGACAGGGTCTCACTCTGTTACCGAGTGCAGTGGCATAATCACAGCTTCCCGCAGCCTTGACCTCCCTGGCTCAGGTGATCCTCCCGCCTCAGCCTACCGAGTAGCTAGCACTACACGCACCCATCACCACGCCTGGCTAATTTTCGTATTTTTTGTAGAGACGAGGTTTCACCGTGTTGCCCAGGCTGGTTTTGAACTCCTGGGCTCAAACAATCCACCCTCCTTGGCCTCCCAAAGTGTTAGGATTACAGGCGTGAGCCACCATGCCCGGCCCACGGAATGGTTTTCACTGTACTTCCGGTGTAGCTAGCTAGGCTTTATCCTCCAGACTGCAATTTAAATGCATTGGTTTAGAGAGGCCTTCCCATCTAAAACTATGTCCCACTTTTCCCCTCCCCAATAACATCTACACAAGCATCCTGTTCATTTCCTTCATCTCACTTTTCTTCACTTAAGTGACAAACAGCTTGCCTGTCACACACTGGCATGCAATCTCTAGGAGGGCACTGCATCTGTTTTATTCACTGCTGTATGCCCCACACCAGACACACAGTAGGCACCTCATGTTGCCAAATGACTGAGGGCATGAATATGTAAGCGTTTCTCTTCTGGAAGTAAGAGACTACTTTTTATTCTAGCAGATATTCAGTGAGTAGCTGCTATGTGCCATACCTTATCCCGGGCCTGGCAGAGAGCTAGGAGCTGTTGAAGACATCATGTCAGCACCTCGGAAGACTGAAATTACCGTCATCAGTCAGTGCAGCAACATGAATGCTATACACTGTGGCCAGAGAGTCCTGGGAAGGGAAAGTCAGGGTTGTATGGGTCACAGCGTGGTATTGGGACTGGGGGCTCTGGGAATCTTGTGTCTGTCTTTGACATGACATACCCATGACATTGAAATGCACCTTTCCAAGACTAAACATACCTTCCCAATGTGATGTGCCAATGTTCTTAGGGGGGTTGGAAAGAGCTATAAATGCTGCAAGTGTGAATTAGCTACTGCGAAACATAAAGGCACAGTTCTATTTTTTTTAGCCATAATACAAAAACCAGAATTTTTTTCAGTCAAGACCAAAAAACAGTCCTCCAGGTTGCACTCGGCATCAACAGTGGTGTATCATATTGTGCCCCCAACCTCACTCCACCACAGGTCTGCTTTACCCTGGATGCTTCTGACTATGGGAACCTGTATTACAATAATAGTATATATGTGTTCTCTGCCCCGACTCCTGGCACAGAGCTCTTAAAGCTCTTGCAATTTCCTGAGCAATAGGGGTGCTAGGACAATCTTTTGTTCTAATATTTGCTCTTTGACTCTGGTTCCTGACACAGAGCTCCTAATCCCTAGGAATTTCCTGGGTGATAGGAGCACCTTTGTTCTTATGGGGTGACTCTTGTTGTGCTCCTGGATGCGAGTTGGTCACTAGAAGAACCAAGCCATGGATAGAAGCTTGGAACATTCAGCCCTACTCCCATTCTCTGGGAAGGGAAGAGGGGTTGGAAATTGAGTTAATAATCCAACATGTCTATGTGATAAAGCCTCCATTAAAAACTCTGAACTACAGAGTTTGGAGAACTCCTGGGTTGTTGAACACATGGAGATGGTATGCCTGGAGAGATCGTGGAAGCTCCACGTCGCTTCCCATATGCCTTGCCCCAGGTATGTTTCCATCTGGCTGTTTACCTGTATCCTTTATAATATCCTTTATAATGAATAAGTGAACGTTAGTAAAGGCTTTCCTGAGTTCTGTGAGCTGCTGTGGCACAGTCAAACCTAGGAGGGAGTGGGTTTTTGTTTTTTTTTTTTTAATAATTTATAGCCAGTTGGTCAGAAGTTCCAGTGATCCAGACTCATGATTGGCATTTGAAGTAGGGGCAGTTTTGTGGGACTGAGCCCTTGAGCTGTGAGATCTGATGCTAACTCTGGGTAGATAATGTCAGAAGAGAATTGAATTATAGGACAGCCAGTTGATGTCCACCAGAGAAATGGTCAGCGTGGGAAAAATCCCCACACATTTTGTTGAGTGTGAGACATGCTGAATGTGAGATTAGGAAAAACACACATTGAAACTTGCACATGTTGAGTTTAAGATAGGACCATCAACTTTTTTTTTTTCCTATCTTATACAGACTCTTAGCTTCCCTGTGGAAGTGGCACTTGAACTTGCATAAAGAAATAGCATGACTTCCTTCATAAATAATCCAAAATTGGAGGATAGTGAGGCTTAGGTTTGATTGATATAATCACTCTGCAGCATTTCCATGCACTTACTAGCATATTTGACCCTCACAAGAGCTCCGAGAGATAGAGTTGAGTACATTGACTGAGAAGCAGGTCAGGGGCAGTGCCATATTGGAGGCACAAAAGGAAAAATAGTTGTTCATGCAGGAGAATGAAGAGGACACCTGGAGAAGCCAGAGCAGAACCAGGAGACAGTGTTCTAAGAAGTGGTTTGCTGGGTCAAATGCTGCAGATGTCAGTAAGGTAGGAAACAGAATTACTGGGCTTGGGAACATGAAGGGCATTGATGACTTTCGTGAGAATGGTATCTTCAGTGAATGGGAAATTGGGGGAGAAAGCCAGTTGAGAGTGGTGTTGATAGCCACAGGAGGTAGACAAATTCCAAGGCAGAGAGGGGTGGGTCCTCAGTGAAACCCGACCCTCAAGCCAAAGAGCCTGAAGCCTGAGAACTGGTCTGCCAGTTCCAGGTAAAGTCCATGACCTGGAGTGATAACTTCCTTGATATCTTTTAGCCAATTAAGTGGTGCTTCTTCCAGGCCTGCCCTGGACCAATGAGCATGCACTCACCCATTCTGAGCCCATAAAAACCCTGAACTCAGCCACATGGGACTACCCACCTCTGGGTAGGGGCTACCTGCTTTTGGCCCCTTCTCCACTAAGAGCTGTTTTATTGCTCAATAAAACTCTTCTCTGCCTTGCTCACTCTCTGGTTGTCCATGTAACTTCATTCTTCCTGGACACAGGACAAAAACCCAGGACCCATGGAATGGCGGCTGCAAAAGGAGCTGTAACATTGTAGCCCTCCTGCCCTTTACTGGCACTGGGCAGCTGCTCCACATGGCAGGGCAGGGCAGGGCCAGGCCAGCCCAGGAGCTGTGGGCTGGAGCAGGGCAGCAGTATCAAACAAGCTGTAAAATAATCAAGCTGAAACACGTTTCTGGCCAGACTGCCGAGTTTTGGGTGCCGACATGCTCTCATTCGCTGGATTATGAGAGAAGAGCTGTGACCCTTCTGGGAGCCCAGATCTTGGTACTCCCTGAGCCAGAGCTGTGACATGCTGTAATACCCACTTGGGGCTCTGCAGTTGCTGGCATCTCTAAGTGTTCAGGCACCATGCGTTCCCCTCATCCAGATGCCAGTGCTCAAGGTGGAAGCCACTTAAGGCATGCCTGGTCCAGCCATAGCCTTGCACGGAGCTTGTGCCTGTGCTGGCCCCTGGAGCTGCCTGCCCCACCACAGCAGCCAGCACAGGTGGACCATGGCCAGACCCCACTCTCGCTCACTTACTCACACACCCCTTGCTGCTCCATGCCTAACTTGCCCATGGTGGGTGTGAGATTCAGGCCGGTAGCATGAGCTGAGCACAGCCTGCTGGGTCAAGTGGGAGGAGCCAGCCCAGCAGTCAGGAGCAAAACTCTAGCAGAGGTGCTGCTGGCTGTGGAGGTCTCTGGCTGGTGAAGTGGCACCCAGAGGATCCCATGTCATTTAAGCTAAGGAAAACAGTGTTTTAATTGTAATCACCCTGTTTTTTTTTTTTTGTTTGTTTGTTTGTTTGTTTTTACCGCATGCTCCTCCTTCTGCAAGGAGTCCTGAACCAGCCATCTGAAGTTCTGGTTCTGGACCTGGCTATACCTCTAGCTGGGTTGATGACCTTGGGCAAATTTCCATCTCTACCTGTCTTAGTCTGTTTTACATTGCTATAACAGAATACCAGAGACTGGGTAATTCATAAAGAAAAGAAATTTATTTCTCACAGTTCTGGAGGCTGGGAAGTCCAAGAGCATGGTGCCAGTATCTGCTGAGGGCCTTGATGCATCATAACATGGGCGAAGGACAAATGAGCACATGAGGCGGAGAGAGGATGGGGCCAAAATTTATCCTTCTATCAGGAGCCCACAACTGTGATAACTAACCCACTCCCAAAATAATGGCATTACTCCATTCATGAGGGCAGAGACCTTATGATCTAATCATCTTTTAAAGACTCCACCTTTAAATAGCATTACAATGGCAATTAAATTGCAACATGAGTTTTGGAGGGCAGATTTAAACCACTGCAGTACCACAGTGCTATGGTTAAATAGCTGGGTGGGCCACAGATCTCTGAGATCTCTTCTGGGTTTTATGTTCCATTGTTATGGAGTGGATAGGGAGGGTATGGAGCCCTGTGGATGGAGGGCTTGTGGGGTGGTGCAGAGAATGCATAGCATTTTATGCAATGAGCTGTCACCCTAGGTTGGCGATTGGTCCCCCTGGGACAAGGGCCTAGAACACAGGATTAATATAGTAGTCTATATAAGATAGGAAAGAATCTGTTCCAACAAGCCCCATGGTGACTTCAGGAGGGCAGGGTCAGGTGCCCCCATCTGGAGAGGCACCAGATGTGTTAGAAAGTGCTTTCTCTGGGATGACCTACACTGTAGGAAGTGAGCTATGTTAGCAATATCTGAGTTAACTCATAGGTCAGAAATGTCAGGAAGGAGGCTCTGAGAACAGAATGGAGGGTCAGGGTTGAGGGGTAGAGTTCCGTAGTATGAGAAGGAGGTGTGGAGTTAGATGGGGCAGCAAGAGGCAGCAATAAGAAAGGAGGTGGTGGCGGCGCGGTGGCTAAAGCCTGTAATCCCAGCACTTTGGGAGGCCGAGACGAGCGGATCACGAGGTCAGGAGATCGAGGCCATCCTGGCTAACACGGTGAAACCCTGTCTCTACTAAAAAATACAAAAAACTAGCTGGGCGAGGTGGCGGGTGCCTGTAGTCCCAGCTACTCGGGAGGCTGAGGCAGGAGAATGGCGTAAACCCGGGAGGCGTAGCTTGCAGTGAGCTGAGATCCGGCCACTGTACCCCAGCCTGGGCGACAGAGTGAGACTCCGTCTCAAAAAAAAAAAAAAAAAAAAAGGAAGGAGGTGGTGAGAGGGGCAGGCTTGCTCTGTTTACCCAGCCTTCAGAGAACGGTGTAAACAGGTGGATCCCTTTTGGGGAGCTCAATGTCCTGATCTCCTGGCTTACAAAACAGATATGTAAAGGACTGATCTAGAAGCAGAATATTACATGCCTCATATTCCACTTGAGAAATCAATTTTCCAGGAGGTCTGTGATTCCTAAGGCGCATTTAGTTCTAGTAAATGAAAACCCTCCTGTTCCTGGCTAGCTGATGGGCATCAGAAGGATCCCTGATCAGAGAAGATGAGAAGATGCACGTGTACAGGCAACAGACCTCTAACTGCATGCCATTTAGAAGAAACTTCTTAGATAACCCCAAGAACAAAGTTATTTACAAGAGCAAAATCACATTTTGTATTTAGTAATCAAAACAAACAACAAACAAACAAATTCTTGCACTGCTTCTGTAGCTAAGGAAAGCTTGACATCACCTGGACTTTAGAGATGATTACCATAACCCCTCAGAATGCAACTTCTTGGATGCCCATCGGTTATCATACATAACAATATTTAAATTTTGCCTGGTTCAGGAAGCAACGTCTAAGTGGGATTTTCAGTGTAATGAGGGACCATGTTGTTTGGGAGACCTTTGGAGAGAGTGAGTCATCTGCTGAAAGGATTAGTCCTTTTAGATGCTGTTACCACTGTAAATGCAGAAGTGGTAACAATAATGACACAGCCATTTCTCTTTGGAATTATTCCTTTTACGGATAATGATGTACTGGCCTTATGTCTCTGGAAGATTCCTTCTACATTCTTGCACATTTGTGAATTTGGTTGCATCATTGGTAACAGAATCTAAAAGGACGGATCATTCTCTCCAAAGGCCTCCCAAACCATGTGGTCCCTTATTACACTGAAAAGCCTCACTGTCCTTTAGTGCCCCATTCAGATGTTGCTCCCCCGACCAGACCTGTCCTCTGCTCTCCTCATTCCTTCCTTTCTGCATCACAGCCAGAATAAATCATACTTCACTCTGTGCTCCGTCTGCCTCTCCCCCATGTTGCCCTTTGTGAGTGAAAATTGCTCCCATGATGTCCTTGTGTCCTCTCTCCTGAGGTCAGAAGTGCCTTGAGGTCCAAGACTGTGTCATGTCAATGTCCAGCCCCCTCCTGCCATGAAGAGAGCCTTGAACACATTGAATGCTTAGTATCTATTTATTAAATGAATGCACAATTGAAAGAGTGAAGATTGAATGTCCAGATATTTGTTCCTCTAACCCGCAAGCTCACATGCAGCAGAGCACACGAATGTGTGTGTGCCAAGGCCCCAGGCTGGATGCCCGCATACGTGCAGGTGCATGCACCCTAGGGAGGCCCTCTTTGTTAACATCCATTTAAAATCTCTGTCTTCTTCTTGATAGAGAAACAGCATGATTTACTAGACTGAATTCAAGAATGAAGGTGAGAGTACAAACAGTGGGAGAGACATTTCCTCAGCTGTCGGAACAGGAACGACCTGGGTTATGGAAGCCCAGAAAGGGAGGAGGACTTCTTTTGGTCCCAGTGAAAGATGCTTCCAGAATCTATAGCTTTACTTATTTGCTTGGATCTCACTGGAATAACTTGGTGGTGAGGTCACTGGTTCTGGGATGCCCACTGGATTTGCTGCATAGACGTTTGGATACATGACACTCACCTGGAAAACACAGGCACACAGGGGGCATGTTAAGAAGGACGGGCATGTGCCAAAGGCCTCGGGCACCGAGGAACTACTCCTGCTCCTGAGCAGGCAGTGGAAAGCACAAAGCGCTCCCTTGTCTCCACCTTTTTGGAGGCGTCGTTCCACCCACTGAGGAGCCCTGGGACTCACATTGCTTGATTGACAGCAGACCAACTGGCAGCCAAAGTGGGACGATGCGCACGCAATGCCAAACTCCAGGAGGCAGAAGACCAGCAGCACGCCAGAAATCGCCAATCCAGGGTTCTGGAGGCAGAGAAGATGGGGAGGACAGGAGCACTGGACTGGGAGTCCGAACTGACCTCTCACTGGGGCCCTGCCATGGACTCTATGGCTTTGAGGAAGTCCCCTATCTTCTCTCAGCCTGGGGGAAAATTTCCCACCGGGTTTTTGTAAGGATCAAGTGTGGTGGTAAAAGAATTGTTATTGCAACCTTTACTTGGTAGTATTCCTCTGAGAAAAGGGATGACCATGTTTAGGGAAGCCCCTTGAGAGGTTGCTTTGGGTATGGAGACCTGAGGGTGTGCTCCGGAGTCAGACAGGGGAGCAGTGACACTGCTCTGGGGAGGCCATGGATAGGAATTGGAGGGTATGGACAAGCCACAGAGAGAATAGGGAGATGGTTAGAGGAAAAAGGAGCTGAGCACCATAGTGGGAAGGGGGAGGCCACAGGAAAATGAATTTTTCCTGTGAAAAATGAAGACTTCTCAAAGCAAGGATGTCTAATCTTCAGTAATCGGTGGTTTGCTGGGCTCTGATGTAAACCTCCACCATCCCTCTGAACCTTTGGGAAAGAGTCAGCCTCTGAAAAGACTTTCTTGACTGTGACAGTGGTGTTTTGTGGAGGGAAGGAATTGGGGCTGTTTCTCTGGCTTGGGAAGAAGAGTCAGTGAAAGGATCCCCAAACTGAAGTAATTTAACCGTAGTAGGAGGTAACCAGGAGAAAAAAAACCTCACTTGCTGTTACCCAAGAATACCCAGGACAATGGGGCCTTCCAGAGTATCTGGGAGAGAGTTTCAATCTAAAAGGTCCGGGAATGACTCCCATTGCCATTTGGGTTTCAATTATGTGTCATGAGAACATTTCATAGCGAAGGTGGATGGCATGCAGTAGGTACCAAAGAAATGCCTCTCAATTATGATTTTTTAATTTTTTTGAGACAGAGTGTCACTCTACCACTCAGGTTGGAGAGCAGTGGCATGTGCTCAGCATTGTGAGCTCCGCCTCCTGGGTTCAAGTGATTCTCGTGCCTCAGCCTTCCAAGTAGCTGGGATTACAGGCACACGCTACCATGCCTGGCTAATTTTTGTATATTTTGTATAGATGGGGTTTCGCCCTGTTGCCCAGGCTGGTCTTGAACTCCTGAGCTCAAGTGATCCACCTGCCTCGGTCCTCGGTCTCCCAAAGTGCTGGGATTACAGGTGTGAGCCACCACGCCCAGCCTCAATTATCTCAATTATGATTTTTAAAAACAGTATTGGTGACAGCCAGATGCTTGGAGAATTCTCTCTTTTGGAGAGGCCTCTCCTCAGCCCCTTTTCTTCTCCTTCCTCTCCATTTAGCAAGTGGTTTGGTAGAAGCTGCTAAGAAATGCATCCTGGCAGGCACAAGCTAGTAGGAAAACAGATGCAGATGATAATTATAATTCACATCAGATGGGGTAAGAGCTACAGAACAGCAAAAAGATATCTCAGGGCACTGAGGAGTGAGAGGTTCATTCTCATGAAGGGATTTAGAGAGGGTGAGGGTACAGGCAGTTGTCCCAGGAAACAGGGAGGGCAGGATAATGAAGTCCAAGTCAACGGATCACAGAGACTTAGAGTAGAATGGCCCGGGCAAAATATGCTGGTCCTCTTCAATTTTTTTTAAATAAAATTTTTTTTTACACATAAAATCTTTCATGGAAAAGGGGTCCCTCAAGCAGCTGAGATATTTGTTATTTGATGAAAAATAATTCCTGCTGTTGAAACCCTGGAGCCTCTCCATTTCTTGGGTCATTATTTGTAAAGCTCGGATGCAGCCCGACCCTCCACATTCAGATGGGATGACTGAGGCTTGAAGTTGGAATGGGTGGTGGGCATGGGGCGAGTTCTCATTCCAAGATCAATCATTGGCAGAACAAAGATTAAAAGCCAAGTTTTCTGAATCAAAAATTGCTGCTCCCTCTAATCCAGGGCAACTAGCTATGCTGCTTGGGGTTAGTCTTTCCTAAACTCTTCTCCCATCTTCCTTTCCCTTAGTTCCTCCACCAGCATTTGCTTCTTAATTTCTTGTATTGAGCAGTCTGTGCCTCCCTGATTGGTTCTTTCCCAGCAGGAAAATTCCCACATACTTGGTGTGGCTGCCTCTCCCAGTGGACGGGAGTGGCTGGGGTTCAGGGTGAGTGAGAGAGTCGAAGGGAGGTGAACTGTAGGGCACAATGAGATAGAGTCAGACCTCCCAGGGAGGGCAAATACCTGGCTAAGGAATTTGGACTTTAATCCTACAGTATCTGGGAGTCATAGAATGTTTCTGGGAGGGCAGAAACTCAAGGTACTTTTGATAAATGACATGGACTTTGTCCATAGGGTCTCTAGGGAGGGGCCTTGCCTAAGAATCTTGGAAAGATAAGTCTTTACGTCTCCTGCAGATAAAAGGATCCGATCGAACATAAACAACAGTTAATGACTGTTGATGTTTGCTGAGTACGCATCACAGCTGGCACATTCATTTATTCCTTGACAAATGCTTACGGAGTGTCAACCGTGTGCCAGGCACAGTTCTAGGTATTTGAGGTATGACAGTGAGTGAAACAGAAAACATCCCTGTCCTTAAGAAGCTCATTCTAGGGACAGGCAGTAAGCATGAAATGTAATAAATAAGTCCTTTGCAGAGGGTGTTAGATGCATAGACTACAGGAAAGATCGATAAGGGGAAGGGAAGCGGGTTACTGTGAGAGTGTGGGTGTTGGGTTCTTCAGGTGGGCCTCATTGGGAAGGTGGTTGCAGAGTAGTGATCTGAAGGAGGTGAGGAAGGGACGGAGGAAGCTGTGGGAACATCTGAGGGAAGAGTACCCCAGTCGGAGGGAACATTCCAGGCCTGAAGGTGGAAACATGCCTGGAGTGTTGGAGAAAACGTCAAGGAGGTTCCCGTGGTTCAGCAGCAGAACCAGAGGATGGCAGCAGAGCCTGGGTCTGGGGGCACCAGAGGGCCAGCATCTTAGGCTGCTGGAAGGACATTGACTTTTTTTCTGAGTAAGATGCCAGCAGAGAAGTGATGTGATCTTATGTTTCCAAAGGACCCCTCTGGTGGCCAGGCTATCAACAGCGGCAGTGAGGCCAGAGTGGGAGAAGGGGAGCAGTCAGGAGGCTGTTTCCATGACTAGATGAGAGATGCAGTGGCTCAGGCCAGTGTGGGAGTAGAGGGGCTGGGGGAAAATGGTGGGATTCTGAATGCATTTTGAAAGTAGAACCAACAGAATTGCCTGAGGGATTGGCTGTGAGGTGTAAGAGAAAGAGAGGGTCAATGACGACTTCAAGGTTTCATCCCGAGCAACTGCAAGGATGGAGTTACCATCAACTGGAATCAGGAAAACTGCATAGAGAAGGTTTAGGAAGTGAAATCTAGAGATCAGACTTGGACGCATGAACTTTGAGCTGTTGCGTTGACTATTGGACATGCTAGAGTGGTGTGTAGGGGAGAAGATTTGGCTGGAGCCATGTATTCTGGAACAATTATCATAGACAACGTGTTTCAAATTGCCAGACTAAATGAGATAGACAAATGAATAGAGAGAGAAAACCAGAGAACCAATTATTGAGCCTAAGAGATTGGGAAAAAGAGAACTAGCAGAGGAGACAGAGAAGAGGGCAACCAGTGAGGGTGGAGGCTGGAAGTCAAGCGAAGTCCCTCGGAGAAGAAGGATCAGTCACCCCATTGGGATTTGGAGAAGAGCAGGTGTTTGGGGGAAGCGAGGCTGGAAGTCTAATTGGAGCAGGTTCAGAGAGAATATGAGAGAAGAGGATTGGAGTCACTAAGTGTAGACAATTCTTTTAAGAATTTGTCTGCCAAGAGGGTCAGAGAGATATGGTGGTAGCAGGTAAAGGAAGTAAAACGAAGAGGAGGTTGGTTGGTTTGTTTTTTAAGAAACAAAAGCATGCTTAATGCTGACGCAAAAGCCCTAGTAAAGGGGGAAAGACTGATGATGTAGAGGAGAGACGGGGTGAGGGAGAGGGGAGGAGAACTTCAGCAGGTAGGAGACGATGGACTCAGTTGTGCAGACGGAGGATTGAATTTACATGGGACACAGGTAGCTCATCTGTAGCTGCCCTGTTCAATTCAGCAGCCACAATTCCCATCTGGCTTTTAAACACTTGAGATGCAGCTGGTCCCAAATCGAGATGTGCTGTAAGTGCAAAATATACACTGGATTTCAAAGATTTAGTTCCCCAAATGCAAAATAGCGAACCAAGTTTTTATACTTATTACATGTTGAAATGACAATATTTTGGATATACGGGGTTAAACAAAACAGATTATTAAAATCAGTTTCACCCATTGCTTTCACTCTTTCTTTTAAATGTGGCAACTAGAAAATTAAAATAACATATGTGGCTTGCACATTTCTATTGGACAGTGCTAGTGTGTAGTAGAGGTTGGCAAATTATGATCCATGGGTCAAATCCTGCCTGCTGCCTGTTTTGTAAATAAAGTTTTCTCAGGACACAGCCATGTTCATTTGCTTAGTGTTTTCTGTGGCTGCTTTAAGGCAGCTATAGCTGCATGACAGAGACTGTAGGCCTGCAGAACCTTAAATGCTTACTATTGGCTCTTTAGAGAATAAGTTTGCTAACCTCTTGCTTATAGTAATGGGCAAGAAGGCAGAGAATGTGAGGAGAGGTGCTGGTTGGTGGGTACATATGCATTCTTTGTAAAATTGCATTTCATTCTCTCAACACTGCCACAAGGTAGGTATTGTTTTACAAAGGCAGAAACTCAAACTGAGAAAGGTCATGTGCTTAAAGCTATGGGTCAAGGACGTTAAACTTTGTTCCTATTCTGAAAGCACCTCCTTTTCCTACCATGTTCAATGAGGAAACTTGGTTGTCAGGTTCTTTCTGGGAGTTCTCAATGGAGCTAATTCAGAACTTAGAGGATCTTTGGTTGAGAGGGATACTCACCACGCCCCAGGCATAAGGATAATAGTTGGGGTAGTCATATGGGTGAGGAATACTTAGATCTGTGATGAAGAGTATGACTCCAACCGCGGAGCAGATTGCACTGACGATGTTCAAGCCCAAACTGCCAGACAGCTGAAGAAGACACAGAGGGTCAGGGTGGGCGAGAAAAACCGTTATAGCTGAGATGAACGGAGACCCAACAAGTGTTTCTCTTTCCCCCCAATTTCTAAAATTGTGCTAAAATATATGCAATGTAAAATTTAACATCCTAATCCTTTTTAAGTGTTACAGTTCAGTAGCATTAAATACATCAGCACTGCTCTGAAACCATTGCCACCATCCATCTCTATAACTCTTTTCATCAAAAAGTGTTTCTTAATGCAAATCCCAGGTACCCTATTTCCACTGCAAGTAAAGAGGTGTTCTGTGCAAGAAAGGTTTTGGGGTAAGTTAGCTTTGAAAATAGTTGGGTTGAGCAAAGGTAAACAGACCATTGTGGCAGGACTTCTCAGAGACTTTAATGAGGACTTTAGATCTTTCAGAGAGGGGACAATACATAGAGATTTTCCCAAGTTCATCTAACTATCTTCATTAAGCATAGCATGGGAGAAATGTTCTCAAGAATAATCTTTGGGGCTGGACGTGGTGGCTCATACCTGTAATCCCAGCACTTTGGGAGGCGGAGGCAGGTGGATCACCTGAGGTCAGGAGTTTAAGACCAGCCTGGCCAAAATGGCGAAACTCCATCTCTACCAAAATACCAAAAAATACAATAATTAGCTGGGCATGGTGGTGTGCACCTGTAATCCCAGATACTCAGGAGGCTGAGGCAGGAGAATAGTTTGAACCCAGGAGGCGAAGTCTGCAGTGAGTCGAGATTAAACCACTGCACTCCAGCCTGGGGGACAGAGCAAGACTACTCCGTCTCACAAAAAAAAAAAAAAAAAAAAAAAAAAAAAAAAAAAAAAAAAAAAAAAAAAAAAAAAAAGAAAGAAAGAAAAAAAGAAAAGAAAGAAAGAAAAAAGAATAGTTTCTGGGAAACACTTGACCTGTTTGTCCCATAGGATAAATAGAGTCTCAGCTCAAGTGTCTCGGGATGTGATAGGCTCAGATGCTCCATGATTCTGGGCCATGTGCAGAAAGATATGCTTCGATATTTTGAGCTTTCTTTTGAAGACTTTGAAATAGATCTCATCTGGTTGTAGGGACCTGGTCACCTTGAGTCCCTTTACCCTTCATAAAGCACACCCTCACCCTGCTTGTGAGACAAATGAAGGTACTTTCCTGGTCTGTTGCTAGGGGAGCACAAAGCTCTGTCTGTGTTGATTATCGGAGCTCTGTCGGCCGGATTCCTTAGGGAAGCAAGTGACTGAGCCTCCTTCGGATCCCCGAAGCCCTGCACTGTGTACTGGAGGTACTCTTGGCTCCTTGCTCTGCTAGAGGGCAGCCCTGGGCCCCTGGGAGCTCTGTGCCTCTCCATGGCAGGGTTTCTTAGGAAAGCTGTTATCTCTCTCTTTCTCCCGCTCTCCATACTCTGATGCCTTAGCTAAGGTGACTGTATTGCCCCTTCTCACTTCTGAATCCTCTTGGGACTTCCACATGTGACTCCAGGGCCAGGCTCCTGTGGCCAGTCTGTATGAGCAGGAATGTGTGTGAGCACCCTGTGTCTGGTTATAGTAGGTGCAAGGCTGCCGGAGGAATCGTATGTGACCTTATTTTCCCCCTTGTGACACCATTCTGTAAGTCTCTAGTTGGAAGCGCTGGTCTCAGAGTGTAACTTACCAGGCAGTAAGAATGTGGCTGATTTTCTGCTGTCACAGAGAGGGATCCTGAAATGATAAACTGGTGCAGAACAGAGTGGGTTTAGAAAGAGGTCAGGGGCTAGGGTGCCCTTCCCCAGGCTTCTGTGATTCTGGTCACACACAGTGGGTAACTTTGCTGGAACCATCAGCTCAACATGGGGAATAGAAAAAATGAGCTGTTCTGCACTGCGTGAAAGGGCCCTGGAGTGGGATAAATATATATTCTAGGACCCAGCAAACCTGGTTTTAAATTCTGGCTAGAAACTCTTGACCTTAGGTAAGTTATTAAGTTCTCTAAATCTTTATTTCCTCATCTGCAAAATGGAAAAATTTCTAGCTCTTCCCAAGAGCCATTGTCATGAGATAACTTATACCCTATATCCGGCATTTAGCATATCTTTGCACATAGTAGATGCTCAATAAATGTTGGATTATTTCCCTGTATTTTATTTTCCCACATGTACACCCTATTGTTTTCCAATCTTTATATCAAGATTCAGTTAGGTTTGGGGGCTCTGGAGGGAAGAAGGAAGGGGTTACCAGCGTCTTCTCTGATGCTTTTAGAGAGAAGCCTGAAATCAATCCTTGCCTGTCTGCATATCGGGACAATGACTTTCAGTTACTCAGATAAACGTTGTGTCCCTATGATGCTGAACATCAAATACAGGATGATGATGTTGACTGTGTGCATTTCATCCAACACTGGTATTCTGCAGGCACTGTGGCTGATGGAATTGCCTGCCATCATTGGCCCAATGGGCTAGCAACAGTGGTATGAGAGGGCATGAGCTATGATTTAATAGGAGCTAGCATTTGTGAGACACTATAGAAAATGCTTTTTACAAAAAGGCTTCATTGACATATAATTCATATGTCATATAATTCACCCATTTAAAGTATATGATGCAATTATTTTTAGTGTATTTATAGAGTTGTGCAACCATCACTACAGTCTAAGTTAGAACATTTGCATCACTCCCAAAAGAAGCCGTGTACTGACTAGCAACCCATCACTGCCCTCCTCCCAACACACGAAGTGCTTATTTAACCTCGCCTCATTTAACCACATGGTGGCCCATCAAGCACTATTACTCTTGCCATTTTATCAATGAGGAGACTAAGGCTTGGAGATTGTGAACAACTCACACAACATCATCCAGCAGAGTTTTCATTGGAAATAACTGTTTCCACTCTATGGCACATGCATTTGAGAATCAAATCCAGGTAGCTTGATTTCAGACTCCATGTTCCTAACCCTCAACCCATATTCCCTCCCACCCGGGCAGATGTATGTGCCGTAGAGTGGAAATAGTTATTTACAATGAAAACTTATTCCAGCAGCTTCTGCCTTCCAAGGCCAAGGCCATATTCTCCTATGAGCGGAAAAACAAATCTCAGGTTCACACCCTTCTGTTTGTAGAGATTTGATGGGGAGGAAGGGCTGGACTTTCGATGTCCCTCTCAGTCCTTCTGAGGTGCCAGAGGAGATGGACCTTTGTTTCAGAAGAGGATATTGATCTTTGGGAAATAGAAAGACAGTCCTGGGATCAAGAAAGCAGCAAAGAGCACAACTGCCCTGCAGAGCAAAAGGAGGAAAGTCATGAGGGTTGAAGGCACTCAGCAGCCTGGTGGGAGGGGGCGTGGTCAGTAAGGCATTTGAGATGCCCGGACAACTGCCTGCTGTTCACCGGCACTTGCTGGAATCCAGTGCTCAGTGGTAGGCATTGTGTGCTCAATGGTAGGCCTGGGTGACTGTGATGCTAGACCTCTCCATAGCCCCGCATTCCACGAAGGTCGGAGATACAGGAACAGGTATCTTGTGAGTGGTTGTGGGAGGGAAAAGGGGCTGAGTTCTGAGTTTGGGTGTGTGCAGAGCCTCGCTAGAGGAGCCCTGTTCATTTGCAGACCTTATGTGGCTGTGGGGGATGGAGACAGCTCTAGGCTATTTTATTTAACTCTTATGAGGTAGAGTGACTTGGACTGGCACCTAGGTTACTCTGGAGTTGTGCCATTTATGAGGAAAGTTGCATTAGTGTCACAGGTAGGTGTGTGACTCAGGAGAAAGACGGTAACAGAAGGGAGAGAAAGGAGAAAGGAAGGTGGAGAGGGAAGAAGGAGTGTGTGTGTGTATGTGTGTGTGTGGGCAGGGGGACACTGCAAAGGAACCATAAAGGTAATAAACTGACGTGGAAGGACTGTAGTTCTTAACATTTTATGGAGTCACAGATCACTCTGATAATCTGATGAAAGTTATGGACCCTTCCAGAAAAATAATGCACCTTTAACATATTAGGTATTTTGCCAAAATAGAGCACCCAAAGCACATCTGCAGATGTAGATTGAGACGCCGCTGCTGAAACACTCACACCCTTGCTGTTCTACAGCTGGGAAGCCACTCTTCACTTTTGCTGAGTGTTTTCCTCCTGGAGCTCAGGCTTGTGGTCCTATGTTCAACAATGCCAGGGGCTATTCCTAGTGTATTCTTTACATGTGGATGTTTTCTTTGTGAATTAAGAAAATACATCCCTTTTGGCCAGGTGCGGTGGCTCACACCTGTAATCCCAGCACTTTGGGAGGCTGAGGCAGGCAGATAACCTGAGGTCAGGAGTTTGAGACCAGCCTGGCTAATGTGAAATCTTGTCTCTACTAAAAATACAAAAATTAGCCAGGCATGGTGATACACACCTGTAATCCCAGCTACTAGGGAGGCTCAAGCAGGAGAATTGCTTAACCCAGGAAGGGGAGATTGCGGTGAGCCGAGAATGCACTGCTGCACTCCAGCTTAGGCAGCAGAATGAAACTCCATCTCAAAAAAAAAAAAGGAAAAAAAAAAAAGAAAAAAGAAAATACATCCCTTTTGAGGGGAAGTCACCTTGCGGGGTTGTAGTTTGATATTATGGGCTGAATTGTGTGCACACCCTCTATCTCCCACCAAATTTCATGGGTTGAAACCCTAATCTGTAGTGCTTCAGAATGTGACTGTGTTTGGAGATAGCGTTATTAAAACTGTAATTCAGGTTAAATGAGATCATCTGGGGGACCCTAATCCAATATGACTGGTGTCCTTGTAGGAAAAGGAGACTAGGACACAGGCATGGAGGGAAGGCCATGGAAAGGCTCAGGGAGAAAACCATCTGCAAACCAAGGAGAGAGACCTCAGGGGAAACTCCTCTGCTAACATCTCCATCTCAGACTTTCAACTACCAGAACTGTGAGATAACAAATTTCTGTTGTTTAAGCCACCCAACTGGTGGTACTACACTTTGTTGGGGCAGCCCTACCAAACTCATACTGTGGAACAAGGCCAGGGCTGGCTGAATTCCTATCCCCCACAATTGGGTGGCTGGGAACCTTCTGCAGGGCACAGCTGCACAACTTGGCAAGATGGCCTTGAGTGCCTTGGCACCTTCTAGGAACTCATCTGCAGGAGGACTTGCGTTACTCACCCACAAGCCTCCCCAGAAGGGAAAGCCTCCGTAGAATGAAATAGACAGGTATTCCCCTACGAGAACTGTCGCCATGATGGAGCCGAGGCCGATGTGAGCCAGGCCAATGATGATCTGGATGGCCTGTCAGGAGAGCCACAAGCTGAAGTCTTGTTTCTGAGGCTGGGTCCTGCCTCCCCTATGAGCCTACTTTTAATTTTAATAGATGTTTTATTTTCATGGTCTAAAAAGTAATATGGGAAATACAAAAATGAAATAAAAACTACGTATAATCTCCCCGCCGCCTGGAGAAAACAACTGTTTACATTTTGGTGTATTCTCCCATTATTCTTTTCAAATATATACCTTGATAGCACAACATGGCCCTGAATTTTATTAATTTAGTATTTCATCATGAATGTGTCCTCATGGTATTCTTGGAACATATGTTTATTTGGGGCTGCTCAGATCCCATTATGGATGGTCTGTGGAGTAGCTGAGACGGAGTTATTGGACAGGTAAGATTATTTCTACTTTTTTCTATTATATGTAACATTGTGATAAATATCCTTGTATGTAAATCTTTGCCTTCGTCTCTTATTTCTTTAGGATATTGTTATGTGTTGAATTATGCTCCCCTCTCCCAACCCTCCTCCAAATCCATATGTTGAAATTCTAACACTGAGTGCCTCAGAATGTGACTCTATTTGAAATAGGGTTGTTGCAGATGTAATTAGCCAGGATGAGGTCACACTGGAGTAGAGCAGGCCTCTAATCCAATATGACTGGTGTCCTTATAAAAAGTGCCATGTGGGCCAGGCGCAGTGGCTCACACCTGTAATCTCAGCACTTTGGGAAGCTGAGACAGGTGGATCACCTGAGGTCAGGAGTTCAAGACCAGCTTGGCCAACATGGTGAAAGCCTGTCTCTACAAAAACACAAAAATTAGCGAGGCATGATGGCAGGTGCCTGTAATTCCAGCTACTTGGGAGGCTGAGGCAGGAGAATCGTTTAAACCCAGGAGGCAGAGGTTGCACTGACCCAAGATCATGCCACTGCACTCCAGCCTGGGTGACAGAGTGAGACTCTGTCTCAAAAAAACAAAGAGTTTTCAACTTTATTCTGGTGTGAAAGTGACATGTATTCAGTAGAAACCATATTTGGAGTACCCATACAGCCATTCTGCTTTTCACTTTCAGTCCATATTCAATAGATTACATTAGATATTCAATAACTTATTATTAAATAGGCTTTGTGTTAGATGATTTTTGCCCAACTGTAGGCTAGCCTAAGTGTTCTGAACATGTTTAAGGTAGGTGAGGCTAAGCTATGATGATTGGTAGGTTACATGTATTAAATGTATTTTTGACTTATGATATTTTACATTTATGATGGGTACATTGGGACATAATCCCATTGTAAATGAAAGAACATCTGTGTATGTTTGTATATTACACACGTGGTAGCAAATACAAATATATTATTTCCTTAAATTCACATAAATGTCAGCAAATAATACACAGTGTCTGCCCCTTTCTTCCACTAACTCCATATCTCGGGGTGTGTCCCTATCATTACATAAAGAACTTTCTTGTGCTTTTTATAGCTCCACTACATTTTATTCTTTGGATGCACAATATACTGACTTAACCAGTATTATATTGATGGATATTACAATTTTTTTGTTATCACAAACCACGCTGCAATGAATAAGCTCATACATATCACAGTTTTTGTGGATACAGGCATATCTGGAGGATGAAGTTCCAGCAATGGAATTATTGGATATTTTGCAAATTTGACAGTTACAAATTTCCCTCCCTAAGGGTTGTATCAATTTATGTTCCCGTAGTGCTAGGGTCAGAGCTCGGGCAGTCTGCACCCGAATTCACGCTCATCATCATTTGGCTACACAGTGAAATGGGCCTTTCCTTGTCCTGCGCAGGACAGCCTTTCAGGGGTTGCTGTGAGCATTTATGTTGTTGATTGCCTAACCTGCTTTGTTTCCTGTTGGGCAACTATTTGATTCAATCTTACTGGATTCTGACTCCACCTTGTGGTCTGCTTTGGTCTTGCTGGGACCCCTTTCCCTTTCTTCTGGGCTGGGCGTGGATCCTGGCAACAGGATCAACATTCAAGCGCATTGCTTTTTTGTTGCTTTTCTTTCTCTTTCCTAAAATGCCTAAATCAGAAAATACAAGGCCTGTGCAGAGGCCTCCCCGGTGATGCTGTGCAGCTGAGCTTTCTAAGAGACCTGTGTTTGGCAAGGCGCGCTCGGCTCAGCCTCACTTCCGGGATGTAGTGTTTGTGTATTTCCCAGGCCTTTCCTTCCCCTCCGCCCGTCAGTCCAGCTGTGCAGTCCGTGGCCTGCAAAGGGAAATCTCACTTACCCCCAAGGTTTTGCCTTCTTTCAAAGTTTTCTGCACAGGCTGACTATTCACATTTGACACCAAACCAGGTGGGTTCCCAGGAACTAGATGGACTTGTGGCTGGTTGTTTGGATACAGGGGCACCTGAGACATGATTCCTGGGGTCACAGGATAACCATTGTGGGGTGCCACCACCAACACAGAATTGGCCACTGGAACTGCTGAAGTCATCGAATTCATGCTGCCAAAAAATAAATGTGACAGAATTGTCCCTCACATATGGACTTGTACTTACATTTAAAGAGGACTTTTACTTCTTCTAGCTCATTGGAGCATCTTAACCTTCTACAAGTTTATGAATCCCACGTTACAAATAATAGACATCAGTTATAGGGCACTTAAGAGGTGCTTTACAAATACATTTCCTTTCATCCTCTCAGCCGCCTGGTTTTACAGATGAGAGAACTAAGACCCAAAGAGGGTAAAGGCTACCGGAGGGCAAGGGGTCCGTCTTTTCCATCTTTGTGTCTCTCGTAGTGTTTATTTTATTTTTTATTTTTTATTTTTTTTTGAGACAGAATCTCGCTCTGTCACCCAGGCTGGAGTGCAGTGGCACGATCTTGGCTCACTGCAACCTCCGCCTCCCAGGTTCAAGCAATTCTCCTGCCTCAGCCTCCTGAGTAGCTGGGATTACAGGCGCCCGCCACCACACCCGGCTAAGTTTTGTATTTTTAGTACAGATGGGGTTTCACCCTGTTGGCTAAGCTGGTCTCGAACTCCTGACCTCAGGTGATCTGCTCACTTTGGCCTCCCAAAGTGCTGGGATTACAGACGTGCACCACGGTGCCTGGTCTCTCCTAGTGTTTAGAGTGCTGCTTTGCATATGTTAGTACTGGCTGAAAGCAAAATTTTGGAACTAGAAAATCTCTTAGACAACATTGAGTTCAATTATCTCATTTTCTGGAAAAGGAAACGGGGTGAGTGGACAAGAATCCTCCAAGGTCCCAGTTATGTCAATATTAGTTAAATGGAGATTATCCTCCTCAAGGGAAGCCCCATTGCCAAGGCAGTGTATGTTCATTGGGTGGCTTCTACTGCTCAATTTTTCTAGGCTACTTAGAAATTCTGATGTGGTTTAAAAAATTATTTTTCTCTTTGTTTCTCCCGTCCCCCTCCATTTCCCGTCTTTGTCTTTCTTTTTCTTGGAGCAGACCCAATAAAGCTAGCACAATACACTCTGCCTATCCTTCACCCACACTGATTTGCCGTAAGTCTCATTTGGTAGAAAAACCTTATCACCAATTCCCAGTTACCAACCACTAGATTAAGCAGACTCACCTTGGTCTGCCAGCAGCCGCGTATCTCTTGATCCTATTCCCTTTTCTTTGCTGTTGGGACCTTGCTTTTTCCCTGAGAGAACGAATGTACTGGGGCCAGTTGGGTGGTAGGGTTAGAAGGAACCAAAGTCCTCTATTTCCTGGATGCAGGCCAGGTTACGTGCTGCTTAGAGCTGTTTCCTTCATATTTATTTCCTGTTTTGGTTAATGCGCCAGTGAAATATGGTTGGCTGGTTGCTCTGGGAGACACAGAATGAACTGGGCACCCAGGATGTGCTGTATTTAGCTGCAACATGAGATAGGATGACATAACAATTCTCGCCCAGTAAAGAGGCCCTCAACCCTATCCCTCCACAGCCTAGTTTTCTCATGCCTGGTTCCTTTTGGCTAATCGGACTCCCTTGGAGTCACAGGCTCCCTTGAAGCCTGGTTCTCTACAAATCGGGCTCCCTTGAAGCCTGGTATGCAGTTGCCATGGCAGCCTGGATTTCAGGCCCATGAAAGATCTGCTCAGCAGGTAATCTGGTCTCATCCTGGCCTTCAGGTTCTCAACTCTTCCTCCATTCAAAATTCCAACCTTTTTTTCTGCTCCTGGTCCGGCTGCTACTGCTGTTGCCAACACTAACATTGCCGCTCATAAGCAACAAGTTACATACATTCCTGAAAATGACACTCCGCTTATGAGGGCTATAGCTCAGGCAAGGAAATACGGTGATCCTGAAGCCTGGCAATTTCCTATAATTTTACAATCGTCAGTACCCGCCACCCCAGTGGCACAAAATCACCCACAGTCCGTTGATCCTGCTCAGCAAGCAGCTGACCCTGCAGCTCATCAAGATCAACAGCTTAATAATCAAGCCCCTCAGCCTGACAATCAGGCTGCTCAGGGAAATAATCAGGCTGCTCAGGGAAATAATCAGGCTGCTCAGGGAAATAATCAAGCTCCACAACTGCCTGCCGCTGGGGCACAGCCAGTACTCCAGCAGTTCAGGCGGTAGTTCAACCTGACCCCATACATCCAGGTCAGGTTCAGCTACTTCCTGCTACTTGGGAAAGTTTTTCGTTTAAATTCCTCAAAGATTTCAAGGAATCAGTAAAACAATATGGCACTAACTCTCCTTTTGTCCGTTCCACATTAAAAGCCCTGGCAGAAGATAAACATTTGGTACCCTATGACTGGGAAATTTTAGCAAAGTCAATCTTATCTAAATCCCAGTATTTACAACTCAGGACTTGGTGGGGTTGATGCTGTCCAGGAACATATTTGTCTTAATCAGGGCTCCGATCCTTTTGTTAATGTTACAGCTGACCAGTTACTGGGACTGGGTCAGTGGGCTGCAATTCGAAACCAAACTATACCTAAATGATGAGGTTATTGAACAACTGTGAAAATGTTGCTTAGATGCTTGGGATAAGATTCAAGATGATGGCAAAGTATGCCCATCCTTTATGGCCGTCAGAAAGGGTCAACATGAGCCCTACCTAGACTTTATTGCCCGTCCCCAAGACACAGCAGAAAAAGCTATCCCTGACAGCCACTGTCAACAACTTGTTGTAGAACTCATGGCTTATGAACAAGCAAATCCAGATTGTCAGGCAACTATTTGCCCCATTGAAGGCAAAATTCCAACCGGGGGGTGATATACTCACTTCCTACATTAAAGCCTGTGAAGGGGTGGGAGGAACTCTGCACACAGCGATGATCATGGCACAAGCCATGGCCTCTATTCGAATGCCCTGACAATTCTCTGGCCAATGCTTTACACGCGCTCAGACAGGACATGCTAAAAGAAATTGTCCCCGGTGTACGGGTCGCCGTTCTTTTCAACACCACCACCACGACCACCACCAACAACAAAATTTTTCAGCAACAAAAAGTCCCACCTTCTACTTTATGTCCACGATGCCGAAAGGGAGATCACTGGGCTGCTCAATGCCATTCGAGATTTGATATTGATGGTAATCCTTTACAGTCTCTTAACAACAAGGGAAACGGGATGAGGGGCCAGCCCCAGGCCCCTCTAAACAACGGGGCATTCCTCAACTCCCAGTCCCTGGTGTCCGGCCAGACAGGTGCCTTCCCAGTCCAATCCATTCAACCTCCACCCCAATTCCCACTTCAGCAATTTGTGCCACGGGATCTAACAGCTCAGCCCCAGCACGAATCTCAGTACAATGCTTGTCCCCTGCACCACAGGCTCAGCAGCAGTAGATCTCTGTTGTACCAGAGATATTTCTTTGTTGCCTGGAGAGCCGCAGTTCCCACAGGTGTTTTTGGTCCCTTGCTGACTGGCAGTGTCGGTTTGCTACCTGGTTGTTCAAGTCTAAATTTAAAAGGTGTTCAAGTACATACTGGTGTAGTTGATTCTGACTATTCACGTGAAATTCATATTGTCATTAGCTCTGCAGTCCCTTGGAATGTGGCAGCTGGGGATTGTGTTGCTCAACTTCTGATACTCCCTTACATTCCTTTAGGATCCAGTTCTTGTACGAGAAATGGAGGTTTTGGTAGCACAGATTATCAAGGCAAAGCAGCTTATTGGGCCAGCAAAATTTCTGACACTTTTCCTATGTGCTCCATGCATATTCAAGGGAGGAAGTTTGAGGGAATGATTGATACGGGTACTGATGTTTCTATTATCGCTTTACATCAATGGCCCCGACACTGGCCAAAGGAGCATGCGTCCATCGCATTAGTTGGTGTTGGTCAGGCTTCAGAAGTCTATGAAAGTTCCACAATTTTACATAACATGGGCCCTGAAGGACAGATTGGAACTATTTGCCCCCTCATTACACCCATTCCTGTTGATCTGTGGGGAAGAGATCTTTTATATCAATGGGGTGGGGGTGGCACAGATTTCTTTTCCACAGGCAATTATAGTCAGCAGAGTAAAGACATTATGACCAAAATGGGATTTGTTCAAGGTATGGGCTTAGGAAAATCAGCACGAGGCATCACCGAGCCTATTATGCCTACTCATAAATCAGATTCTACAGGACTTGGTTATTCTTTTTAGAAGTGGTCACTATCAAGCCTCCAGATCCCATCCCTTTGACTTGGAAAACTCAGAAACCGGTTTGGGTAGATCAGTGGCCGCTCCCAAAAGATAAGCTGGAGGCACTTCATAGTTTGGTTCTTGAACAGTTAAAATTGGGACATATCAAACCCTCTTTTTCTCCCTGGAATTCACCTGTCTTTGTTATCCAAAAGAAGTCTGGTAAGTGGAGAATGCTCACTGATCTCAGGGCAGTAAACACTGTCCTTCAACCTATGGGGACATTACAACCCGGTTTGCCCTCCCCCACTATGATTCCCAAGTATTGGCCATTTACCATCATTGACCTTAAAGACTGCTTCTTTAACACTCCTCTGGCCCCTCGGGACTTTGAAAAATTTGCTTTCACAGTTCCAACCCTTAGCAACATCGCTCCTGCAGCACATTACCATTGGAAAGTCCTACCTGAAGGAATAGGACAACAGCCCGTGTGGGTTCCCTCCTGACAACTGAAATTGCACCATAACTCCAAAGATAAAACGCTCCCAGAAACAAAAGGCAAAGACCCCTCAGAAACCAAAGAGCAAGTTTCGCCGCCTGACACATAAACTTCATGACCTCGACATTGAGACAAAATCTCGCTGTGTGACCTACAACACCACTCGTTCAACTCCACCAACATGGGGTCAAATAAAGGTCTTATCCCATCAAACAGAAAAATTGTTAAAAGAAAAAGGAATCCCCAAAATGATAAGTAATATAATTCTGGCTGCCTTTATGGTAGTGCAGCGGTGAGTATACCACTGGTTGGGGTAACTCAAAATTATACCTACTGGGCATATGTTCCTTTTCCCCCTTTAATTTGGTCTGTCTCCTGGATGGACTCCTCAGTAGAAGTTTACACTAATAGTAGTGCATGATAGGTTTCCAGCTTAACCAAAAGAAGAAGGTATGCACTTTAATCTGTCAATTGGCTATAAATATCCAGCACTATGCATTGGGATGTCACCTGGTTGTTGAGCTTATTTTTACCAGAATTGGATGTGGACAGTACTGTCCTTTACAAATGATTCTTATCAAGTACATAATGTGTTCAGTTGCAATTCTTTTCAACTTCTGACTGTTAAACTTAATCCACATGAGGAATGGAGGGTTCTTGTCCCTACTAACAGCAATAAAACAAAAGGACTGCCAGACTGCCCAAAGGAACCTACAAAGGGACCTTTTCTAGTGAATTCAATATGGAATGATTGTAATGTTCCCAAGGCTGTAGTGTTCCAAAGTCTAGCTATGGGTATTGGGTTCCAAAAGGGCATTATTGGCGGGATTGCTCTGGCCAGAATACAACATGTTCAGAGTTTAATTATTTGTTACAATATGTAGATGACGGACGGCAGTCCTACAGGTTGAGAGAATGGGTGTCTCCTTACCCATTCAAATGGATGGATGCAGGCATTGTTCCTCCTAGACCAAAAATGATTCATCCCATTGTTGCCCCAGAACATCCTGAATTATGGAAATTAGCTGCAGTTATAACAGGAATAAAGATATGGAACGCTACCTATCAACTCTCTCCCACTAATACCAAAACACCATTCAACATCACCTTGATGTCTGAACAGGTGATACCTATCAGGAGCTGTGTCAAACCCCCTTACAGGCTGTTGGTTGGAAATATAGTTATCATTCCCAATACACAAACTATAGAACGTGATAATTGTAAGCTGTTCACATGCTTTGATGCTACTTTTAATCCCACAACAAGTATTCTCTTGGTAAGGGCTAGGGAGGGGGTATGGATACCAGTTTCTTTACATCGTCCATGGGAGTCTTCCCCCTCCAGCAGTTGCAACGGCAGCAACCGCTGGAGTTGCGATCCACAATTCTGTTCAAACTGCTCAATATGTTAAAGCATGGCAGAAAAACTCCTCCAGACTTTGGAATTCTCAGACTCAAGTTATTCAAAAATCAGCTAATCAAATTAATGATCTCTGTCAAAGTGTAATATGGCTGGGAGATAGACTTATGAATTTGGAACACTGTATGCAATTACAGTGTGATTGGAATACTTCTGATTACTGCATAATGCCTTATGCTTACAATAAAGATCAACATAGCTGGGAAAAGGTCTCAAGACCTTTTTTAAAAGCCTGGGATGATAACTTAACCTTAGACATTTCAAAACTTAAAGAACAAATTTTTGAGGCTTCACAGGCTCATTTATCCCCCATTCCTGGCTCAGATACTTTTGAAAGGATAACTAAAGAATTATCTGATCTTAATCCCTTTAAATGGATCAAACCCCTCGGAGGATCATTGTTGTCACTGGCATTATTAATATTGGTATGCTTATGTTGTCTCCTTTTAGTCTGCAGATGCCTCCAAGGAGTCCAAAGACAAGTCCAAACTCAATGACAAGTAATGATGGCGATGGTGATCCTAGTTAATAAAAATAACAAGAGTTATACCAGATATAGATCATAGATATGATCATCATTATAATCATATAAATATCACTAATCATTAGCTTGTAGTAATTACTCTTTAGTCCAACATTTTAATAATCCTTTCTACAATCATAACCTAGAAAAAACCAGGCCATAAAGAGATATGAGCTGAGGGGACATAGTGAGAAGTAACCAGAAGAGGAGAGTGTGAACCTTCTGTTATACCTGGACAGGGCCACCAGAGGGCTCCTTAGTCTAGCAGTAATGCCAGTAATGGTCTTAGAAGACGCCGTACTAAGTGGACTGTGGTCTAGTGGTAGCGTCAGTGCCAAGGAAAAGCACTTGCTACTTAGCAGATCAGGAAAGGGAGTTTAGAGAAGACTGTACTCCACCACCTCTTGTGGAAGGCCTGACATGAGTCAGGCCTGCCTGCAGTTATCTGGAGGCCTAACCGTCTCCCTGTGATGCTGTGCTTCAGCGGTCACGCTCCTGGTCCACTTTCATGTTCCATCCTGTACACCTGGCTCTGCCTTCTAGATAGCTGTAGCAGAATTAGTGAAAGCATTAAAAGTCTCTGAAGTGCAGAAATAATGGCGTAAACTGTCTCTCCTCTTTCTCTCTCCACCTTGGCTGCCAAACAGGGAAGGGCCCCCTGTCCAGTGGACACGTGACCCATGTGACCTTACCTATCGTTGGAGATGGCTCACACTCCTTACCCTGCCCCCTTGTCTTGTATCCAATAAATAACAGTGTAGCCTGGCATTCGGGGCCACTACCGGTCTCTGCGTCTTGGTGGTAGTGGTCCCCCAGGCCCAGCTGTCTTCTCTTTTATTGCTTTGTCTGTGTCTTCATTTCTACAATCTCTCGTCTCTGCACATGGGGAGAAAAACCACAGACCCTGTAGGGCTGATCCCTACATTTTATTACCTATGAATTTGAGTCATTGTTTGAAAGCCTTTCTTAACACTAAGATTAAATAGGAATTTAGCTGTGTTTTCTTCTAATACTTGTATCGTTTTACTTTTTACGTTTTGATTCTTAATACATGTAAAATGTATTTTTTTGTGAATGCTGTGAGATAGAGGTCTGATTTGATATTTTTCCAAAAGTCTACCTGGTTGCCCCAGGGCAGTTTACTAAAAAGTCCATCTTGTCTCCAGCGGCATTTGAAATGCCACCTTTGTCACAGCCTAAATTTCTATATGCATTTGGTTCTAATTTTGGTCTTTCTCTTCCTTTCTACTGGTCTGTCTCTTCATGTGTTAGTTCAACAGTGTTTTAATTATAGAGGCTTTACAGTGTACTTTAATGTCTTGTAGAGTTAGTCTCCCATGTAATTATTCCTTTTTCATTATATTTTATGGCTATTTTTGCATGTTTGTTTTTCCAAATGAACTTTAGCATTTTTCTAACTCTATAAAATAAGTCAATAGCATTTTGTAAAGACAAATAACATGAACCAAACTGTATTGACAGAAATAATAAGAGGCATCTGAATGAGGACATGTAGGTGCCTAAGCCCTAGTGCACATGGGCTATTTGGGACCAGGTTTAACCAGATATTGTAGAAGGTGAAATTTGTCACCTTTTAACTGAGTTTATAGAAATGGTGCCAACTTTCTAGAAGGGACCAGAGCCGTAACGGGGAGATTATTATTGTCCAAACCTACTGCAGCAAATGCTGTTGATGCAGCGTCTGTATCCCCTTGATCCACTCTGAAGGTGTTAAGACAGAGTCTTGCTCAAGCTAGAGTGCCGTGATGTGATCATAGCTCACTGCAGTCTCAAACTCCCAGCAAACTCTGCAGCAAATGCTATTGATGCCCCATCTTCAGCCAGTCTCCACATCTATGGATAACTCCTCTCTTTTCTGAGGATACATAGGTATGGGCAGGCCATAGGTGCTGGGAAGTTAATACTGCAAGAATTTTTCTTAACCAGTGTAATGTGCATATGCTGGATAACTACCCTAGCTTCTCTGTCCCCTAAGACAGATAATTTTGAAGTGTGTTTCATCCGTCTCTTAGAAAGTCCCCAACAGCATTGAGCACCAGTTCCCCATAACAGAACTCACTCGTTAATACATAGTCCATTGACTTTCTTGTATCACTTTTCCATTTTTTTTTCACAGTGAGTCTTGGGTCACTTCCCAAGTAAGCACCCAAATCCTTATGTCAGAGCCTTTTGTATTGCTGTGGTATCAATTGTAATGTCCCCATTTTCAATTCTGATTGTGTTTATTTGAATTTTCTCTCCCTCTTATTAGTTTAGCTAGTGGTTTATCAATTTTATCTTTTCAAAGAACAAACTTTTCATTTCGTTGATCCTTTGTATTCTTTTTTCGTTTCTGATTTATTTAGACTTGCCTTGATCCTTTTTTTTTTTTTTCCTGCCAATTTTGGGTTTGATTTCTCCTTGTTTCTCTACATCCTTGAGGTACAATGTTAAGCTGTTAATTTGTCATCTTTCTGCTTTTTTTGATGTAGGCATTTAATGCTATAAACTTCCCTCGTAGAACTACTTTCATTATATCCCACAGGTTTTGGTATGATGTGTTTTTCTTTTAATTTCATAAAAAATTCAAATTTGTCTTAATTTCTTCATTGACCTAGTGATTGTTCAGGAGTATGCTGTTTAATTTCCAGGTATTTGTATGCTTTCTGAAATTTCTCTTGGTACTGATTTTCAGCTTTATTGCATTGTCATCTGAGAAGATAGTTGATATGATTTCAATTTTAAAAAATTTCTTAAGGCTAGTTTTGTGGCCTAACATGTAGTCTATCTTGGGGAATGGTCCATGTGCTGATAAAAATAATGCACATTCTGGGCCAGGCACAGTAACTTATGCCTGTAATCCCAGCACTTTGGGTGGCCGAGGAGGGTGGATCATCTGAGGTCAGGAGTTCGAGACCAGCCTGACCAACATGCTGAAACCCTGTCTCTACTAAAAACATAAAAAATAGCTGGTCATGGTGGTGCACACCTGTAGTCTCAGCTACTTGGGAGTCTGAGGCAGGAGAATCGCTTGAACCCAGGAAGTGAAGGTTGCAGTGAGCCTAGATTGCACCACTGCATAAATACCTGTTAAGTCCATTTGGTCTAAAGTCCAATTTAAGTCCAATATTTCTTTGTTAATTTTTTCTCCCTACGATCTGTCTAGTGCTGCAAGTGGGGTGGTTGAGTCCCCCACTGTTATCATGCTGTCTTTCTCTTTCTTTAGGTCTAGTAATATTTGTGTGTGTGTTTTTAGGTTTGGGGGTACATGTGAAGGTTTATTATGTAGGTAAACTTATGTCATGGGGTTCGTTGTGCAGATTATTTCATCACCCAGGTATTAAGCCCAGCACCCAATAGTTACGCTTCTGCTTCTTTTCCTCCTCCCACCCTTCACCCTCAAATAGATCTCAGTGTCTATTGTTCCATTTGTGTTGATGAGTTTTCATCATTTAGCTCCCACTTATAACTGAGAACATGTGGCATTTGGTTTTCTATGGTAATATTTGTTTTGTAAATTTGGGTGCTCCAATGTTGGGTGCATATATATTTAGGATTGTTACATCTTCTTGCTGAATTGATCACTTTATCATTCTATAATGCCCTTCTTTGTTCTCTCTTACTGTTTTTGATTTAAAGTCTATTTTATCTGACATAAGTATAACTACTCCTGCTGACTTTTATTTCTGTTTGCTTGAAATATCTTTTCCACCTCTTTACTTTCAACCTTTATGTGTTTTTATGGGTAAGGTGAGTTTCTTGTGGCAGCATATACTAGGATTATTTTTAAAACCCATTCTGCCGATCTGCATCTTTTCAGTGGAGCATTTAGTCCATTTACTTTTGAGGTTAATATTGATATGTGAAGCTTTGTTCCTATCATATTGTTGATTGATTTCAAGTTGTTTTGTAGATTCTTTGTTTCTGTCTTTTTATCTTCGTGGTTTAGTAAAATTTTGACATGTTGCCATTTGATTCCATTCTTTTCCTCTTTTGTGTGATTGTTTCATACAAACTGTAAGTTTTATATTTCCATGTGTTTTAATGATGATGAATATTGACTTTTCATTTCCATATTTGAGACCTCTTTGAGCATTTCCTTTAGGGTGACCATTTGTAGGGGTGACAAATTCCTTCAGTGTTTGCTTGCCTGGAAAGGACTTTATTTACGAAGCCTATTTTGGCAGGACACAAAATTCTTGGCTGACAGTTCTTTCCTTTAAGCACTTTGAAAGTACCATTCCATTCTCTTCCGGCCTGTAAGATTTCTGCTGAAAAGTCTACTGTTAGTCTAATGGAGTTTTCTTTATAGGTGACTAGAAATTTTTGTATTGTTACTGTCAAAATTATTTCTTTCTCATTGACTTTAGACATTCTGAATATAATATTGCCATGGTGATATCCTTTTGTGATGTTTTTGCCTGGGTACCACTGGACTTCCTGTGTCTGTATGTCTAACTTTCTTGCTATTCTTGGGATATTTTTATTGATTATTTCCTCAAATATGTTTTCTAAGCTTTTGTTTTTGTTTCTGAGACAAGATTTCACTCTGTCACCCAGGTTGGAGAGCGGTGGCACAATCATGGCCCATTGCAACCTCAAACTCCTGGGATCAAGCAATCCTCCCACCTTAGCCCCCGGAGTAGCTGGGATGACAGACATGAGCCACACCATGTCTTGCTAATTAAAAAAATTTTTTTTTGTAAAGGCAGAGTCTTGTTTTCTTGCCTAGGCTTGTCTCAAGCTCTTGATCTCAAGCAGTCCTCCCACTTTGGCCTCCCAAATTGCTGGAATTACAGATGTGAGCCATGACACCTGGCCATTTCTAAACTTCTGGATCTCTCTTCCCCCTTAGGTGTACTGATCATTTTTAAGTTTGGTTGTTTTAAATCAGCTCAGATATCTTGCAGGCTTTGTTTATCCTTCATAATTCTCTTTTCCTTATTTTTGTCTGGCTGCATTATTTCAAAAGACATGTCTTCAGGTACTGAGATTTTATTTTCTTTCATTTTCTGAATTGGTTTACTGATTTTCTTGTATTAGTTTACAATTTTTTTTAAAAATTTTTAGTAGAGACAGGGTTTCAGCATGGTGCCCAGGCTAGTCTCGAACTCCTGGCCTCAAGTGATCTGCCTGCTGTGGCCTTCCAAAGTGCTGGGATTACAGTGGGGTTACAGGCACGAGACACTATGTCTGGCCTAATTTTCAGATATCCTTTGCATCTCATTAAGCTTCTTTAAAAATCAATATTTTAAATTATCTAGCATTTCAAGGAATTCATTTTTATTGGAATCTGTTGCTGGACAATTATGGTCCTTTCATGGTGTCCCATTTCCCTGCTTTTTCATGCTTCCTGTGTTTTTCCATTGATATCTTTGCATCTATTGTAGCAGTTGCTTGTTTCAGTTTTTTGAAATTGCTTTGGTAGGGGATTTTTTTTTTCTTCTGAGGATGTGTACATGTTGTTGATTAAGATACTTTGACTTTGATTTTATGTGCTGGCAGTAATGTGATCTTTGTATGACTTCTTTGGCAGTACACATAGTCAGTGGTCTCTGTGATTGCCTTGGCGACTTATGGTACAGTTATTAGTTAAGGTTGTGGTGACTTTTAGCTGGGAACTTAGATGCCAACTGATATGGTTTTGGTCCGTGTCTCTGCCCGAATCTCATGTTGAATTGTAATCCCCAGTGTTGGAGGTGGGGCCTGGTGAGAGGCAATTGAATCATGGGAGCAGATTTTCTCCTTGGTACTGTGTCACAATAGTGAGTGAGTTTTGTGATATCTGGTTGTTTAAAAGTGTGGGGCACCACCCCCCTCTGTCTCAGTCCTGCTCCTACCATGTACGATGCCTGCTCCCACGTTGCCTTCTGCCATGAGGAAAAGCTCCCTGAGGCCTCCACAGAAGCATATCTGCCATGCTTCCTGTACAGTCTGTGGGACCACCAGGCAATTAAACCTATTTTCTTTATAAATTACCCAGTTTCAGGTCTTTCTTTTTTCTTTGTCTTTTCTTTTTTTGAGACAGGGTCTCACTCTGTCACCCAGGCTGGAGTGCAGTGGTGCGATCTTAGCTCACTGCAGCCTCCACCTTCCGGGTTCAAGCAATTATTGTGCCTCAGCCTCCCACGTAGCTGGAATTACAGGTGTGCACCATCACACCCATCTAATTTTTGTATTTTAGTAGAGACGAGGTTTCACCATGTTGTCCAGGCTGATCTCGATCCCCTGGCCTCAAGCGATCTGTCCATCTCAGCCTCGCAAAGTGCTGGGATTATAGGCATGAGCCACTGTGCCTGGCCATCAGGTATTTCTCTATAGCAGTGTGAGAACAAACTAATACACCAACTGAGCCAGTCTTTGGGCCCTAGTAGTGGCAGCAGTGGGGTGAGTGAGCCTGTTTTAAAGCTCCAGAGTGGCTTATACTGGCCCTTGTGTTAGTGGTCCTACTGGGCTCATTCTTGGGCCTCCAAACTGCTTAAAAGTGGGCAGTGGGAGCAGTGGGCCTGGTGTGTGGGTGGAGGCTCAGGCCCCTGGGAAGCTGGTGTGCTGTGGGTAATGGCAATAGCAGTGGTGGAGGAAACCACAGGGACCCATGCCATCTGTGTTGGTGTTGCTGGAAGCTGCAATGGATTGGGTGGTTTATTCCCTGTAGCAGGGCAGTGGGTATTGTCCTAAGTGTTCTTTGGAGACCTTGGTCTTCCTTGTCTCTCCCTCAGTTGGCTGGCGACTGCTGTTGTGTCACCTTGACCTTGGCCCAAGGGTGGGGCACAGCTTAGTGTTAAACTCTCAAAATGGTGCCAGCTGTGGGCTTGTGACCAGAGAGGGTCAGGCCATTCTCAGGCAAACAGTATGGACAAGACTCTGTGAGAAGTGTGGTTCACTTGAGTGTTGGTCTCGCAGCAGCCTGTGGCCGGGCATTGAATATTGTCCTAGGTATGCATCAGAAAGCCTGGCTGCCCTATCCCTCCTTGACCAGGGAGTAGCTGCAGCCATGTCAACTTGAATTTGGCCGGACCGTGGGGCATAGCCCAACATTAAACTCTCAAAATGACACCTTGGGCCTGTGGCCAGGGAGGGTGGGGTCCCTCCTAGGCAAGAAGCATGTGTAAGAAGCTGTAGGGAGTGTCATCCCCTCACCTCTCAGTCTCACAGCAGCCTGTTGCAGATCAGTGGGTATTGTCTTCTATTTGCATAAGATAGCCTGGTTTCTCTATCACTCCTTGGCTAGGCAGCAGCTCTAATTGTGTTAGTTTAACCTCAGCCCAAGGGCGGGGCACAGTCCAGCATTCAACTCTTAAGATGGTGCCTTGGGGTTAAGACCAGAGAGGGTGGGGCATCTCCCAGGCAAGCAGTGTTGGCAAGAAGCTGTGGGGAACGTGGCTCATTTACGTCTCAGTCTCAACTGCAGCCCATAGCAGGGCGGCAGGTACCCTCCCATTGGTGCATGGGAGCGCCTGTTCTTCCCTCTCGCTCCTTGGAGCTACTCAGTGGCAGCAGCTGGGTCTGTAGATCCCCAGTATCCAGGCTCTCAAAATGGCTCCCAGCTGAGGCTGCTCTGGGTGCTGAAGCTTGTGGGATTCTGTGTGGGTTCCCTTTCTGGGGCGACATCTCTGTGCAATCTTTAGGAAGCTCCATATGCCAGGCCTGATGCTGTAGTGAATCCACTACAGGGTTTCTCCCATAGTCAAGATCATAAAAGCCCATTTTGGAGTTCTAGGGGTTTCTCTCTTCCTGTTTCCCTAGGTCCAGGAGCCTCTCTTGGCTCTCGGTCAGTTCCTGGCTGGGCAAGCTTCCTCACACCACGTCCTTTCTTACTGCTGGTGTTTCTCATCTGTTCTCTGGTGCATCCAAGTGTTCTTTCCTAGATGATCTGTTCAAAATGGGAGGATCTATGTACTACTCTCTTTCCTCTCCTTGGAGGAGGCACACGAGCCATCCAATTTTTGCAGATCATCTTGCATCCTGATTTTAAAAGGCTTTGTTAGGGTGGGTATTTTTCTCCTTTTTTCTTATTCCAAGGTGTAGCCTGTACCCCTAGTTCATCATTCGTCTTTAGAAGCTGTAGCATCTCTGGAGTATCCTTGGAGTGTCAGGGATGATCAAGAAGGTTTCTCTCTTTTGGCTGCGCCTGCACTTCACCACTCACCACATTGTGTAGGATCAAGAATCTATGCTGAGCTCTCAGCCTCCCTGGAATTTACTTCCTTTTTTTTTTTTTGTTTTCAAGACAGGGTCTCACTCTCTTGCCCAGGCTGTACTGCAGTGGCAGGATCTCGGCTCACTGCAACCTCCGCCTCCTGTTTCAAGTGATTATCCTGCCTCAGCCACCTGAGTAGCTGGGACTACAGGCGCCCACCACTATGCCGAGTAATTTTTGTGTTTTTAGTACAGACGGGGTTTCCACGTTGGCCAGGCTGGTCTCAATCCCTTGACCTCAAGTGATCTGCTCTCTTCGGCCTCCCTCCCAAAGTGCTGTGATTACAGGCGTGAGCCACCACGCCTGACCACTAATTTACTTTCTGTTAGGCCTTCTGAAGTTGTATTAAAGGATATGGCCAGGATTCAACTAAGGACCTAAGGAAAATTTCTTTGTAGACTTCTGAGGCATCTGTTCCATAGCTTCCCTATCTCTGTAGGTATGCTTATCAAATTCCAGCTACTTTAGCAGTTTCAAACTTAATATCTGCTTCCATCCAGCAAGACCACCGTAACTATTTGGGTTCTACTTTCCTACTGCATGGCCTGGAAGATGTTTCCAAAGGGAAGTCTGGGTGAATGTGGGGCCTCACCTTCTATGCTTCCTCATTTCCAAAGAATGGAAACCTTCTGTTGGTTTTTGTACAGTGCCTAAAAATTGATGTTTTATGCATTTTCTCCAGTTTTCATAGCTGGTTTCAGTAAATCTGATATCAGTTATTTCACATTGGATATAATTAGAAGTCTGTACTAAGACTTTTAGTCAAAATCTAGGTGGTTTAAAAATTTCTCAGTAAAATAAATGTAGTGTTAATATTTTTCATATCCTGAGATACAAACTACAAATAGTAAGATCTACATAATTTAAGAGATCAATATAATGCTTAACTATAATATAAAGGGCAAGTAAATTTATTATAAAATATCCATTTTATTATATAACATTTCAGACCTGAATATACTGAATACATAATAATTTGATGCCTGTACATTTTTATAATAATACTTTGTAAGAGAAAAAGATCAGAAGTCATACGTACAAAAAATATATAAAAAAGAAGAGCAGAGGTGTTAGTGGGAATTACTATTATAAATAATAAAGAACAGAATAAGAGAACAGACTTATTCATCTAATATAGGAGAAAGGAGGATATAATGTTAATCTGTGTAGGCAGAACAGGCTGAGGCCAATTACAGAGCGCTGAAGTAGACAAAATGAGAAATAGTCTCATAATTAACTGGGGCAAATACAGTGTTAATTTCTTTTGTTATTTCATGGACTGGGGAAGTAGAAAAGTATCCCATACAAAGTTTGAACTATGAGAGATCCCACTATCTGTTGAGATATATGTTCAGTCTCTAGTACTTAACATGATCTTGGGTGCTGTTATCTTTAAAAGTGTATCAAGGATGGATTGGAAGAAGGTAGTTGTAACAGAGGCTCTGGAGAAATTGTATGGTAGACTCCTGGAGATAATATCCAAGTAAGACTGAAAAACAACAGGCAACCCAAAAGTATACATTCAATATGTAATGTTCACAGCAGAGACTTTAAAAGTTATTGTGTTACAAAATATGCACATTTAAAATATGCATATACATTATACAATTATGATATAAATTAAAATATGCACATTTAAAATACACCTATAAAAGGACAAATTTTATACATGTAAAAACAACGTTTATTTTTAAAAAATTAAATGAAATTAAAAGAGCTTGCATGTCAGAATCTAGTTCTCTTTCTGTGGATTATATTCCTAACCTAGGCAGGTATGTGGAAGCTTCTACTGGCCATAGTTGAGAAGTTCAATTCTGAGAAGCTCTCTCCTAGGTATTAGTAGCTTCTTTGGTAATTTGGCTACACCTTTGTACTGACCCTCCATTGGCAGCATTTTGCTAAAGTGCTTTCATATGCCTTGCTCCCCATGCTACAGCAATTCTCAGGAAACCTGAGGCTTCCAGTCTCATCTCCCTCTAGTGTTCCAGGGTTGGGGCCTGCAGGCAGTGGTGATAGGCATCTTTCTTTTTTATAATATTTTTATAATAATACTTGTATGTAAGAGAAAAAGATCAGAAGTCATATGTACAAAAAATATATAAAAAAGAAAGAGCAGAGGTATTAGTGGGGATTACTATTATAAATAATAAAGAACAGAATAAGATAAAGAACAGACTTATACATCTCATACAGGAGAAAGGAGGATAGTGCCTGCAGCAAATTACAGCTGTTCCCCCTTACCCCAAACTCAAACTGCTAAATCAATCAGGAATCATCTCATGATCACAAAATGGCTTAGGCAGCATAATTCCCAGTTTACATCCAGCAGGAAAGACTGGCCTTTCTCAGTTTCTCAGCTTTTGCAAACTCCAACTTTTAGGACTGGTCCATGGTCCCTCTCTGCAGGCTCTTATACCATGCCTTCTTTTTAACATTGCTGGCTTTTGCTCTGGTTGTTATAGATCAGGTCAGCGAGTCCCACCTGGGTCCCAAAGACTATCACTGGGGAGTGGGATGCTTCCTGTAAATAGCCACAAACTTTACAGCTGCTGCTTCTCTTCCCCAGCTTCAGAGAGTAGAGCCGTTCGAATGCCACACTCCTGCTGCGGAATGCTGAGGTGAGCGGATAACCTCCTTTCATAAACACCTAACATGTTCCATGGGGTGGAGGAAATCTAGTGCTCCTTGTAATGAAAAGGCACCTGCATTAGTTTCCCAGAGCTAATGTAACAAGGTGTCACAAATGAGTGGCTTAGAAGAACAGAAATTTATTATCTCACTGTTCTGGAGGTTAGAAGTTCAAAATCAAGATGCCGGCAGGGTCATGCTCCCTCAGAAACCTGTAGGAGAAGGATCCCTCCTGACCGCCTCCTGGGTTGCTAGAAATCTTTGGCACTTCTTGGCTTGTTAATGCATCACCCAATCCTTCATCTTTACATGGTTTTCTCTTTGTGCGTCTTCACATCGTTTTCCCTCTGTGCATATCTGTGTCTGTCTCTAATTTCCCCTTTTCTTTGTTTTGAGATGAGAGTCGCTCTCTCTCACCCAGGCTGGAGTACAATGGCGCGATCTAGTGTCACCACAATCTCTGCCTCCTGGATTCCAGCGATTCTCCTGCCTCAGCCTCCTGAGTAGGCAGGATTACAGGTGTGCACCACTATGCCTGGCTAATTTTTGTATTTTTAGTACAGACAGGGTTTCACCATGTTGGTCAGGTTAGTCTTGAACTCCTGACCTCAAGCAATCCACCTGCCTCGGCCTCCCAAAGTGCTGGGATTACAGGCGTGAGCCCTGCGCCCAGCCCAATTTTCCCTTTGTATAAGGAAACCAGTGATATTGGATTAGGCTTTCTCCTAATGACTTCATTTTAATTTAATTGGTTATTTAAAGATCCTACTTCCAAATTAGGTCATATTCTGAGTACTGGGGATTAGGACCTCAATATATTTTTTTGAGGGGGACACAACTCAATACATAACATTTTCATCAAGATTTTAAGTGGTTTTGTGGCCTTAAAATATTGAGTACCTCTCCTGCTTTCAGAGGGAAGTTCTAGTCACCAATCCTTGGAAAACAGGAAAAATTCAATCTGGCTTCATATATCATTATGCTACTGATATAATGATAAGAGCTGATAAATAATAAATAATAAAAACTTACTGAGGGACAACTATGAGTTAAGAGCTGTTGTAAGCTCTTTTAGTGATATATTGTCATTTAATCCTCCCATCTACTCTGTGAGTTAGAGACTATTATTTCCGTTTTACAGATGAGAAAACAAAAGTACAGAGAGAGCAAGAGTCTTGACATTGTCACATGAACATTATGGCAATTTCCAAAATCAGAGTATTTTCTCCTCTTGGATGAAGGAGTTCTTTAATTCAAGCCAATCTCCTCCAACCTAAGATAAAGTGGGCATTCAACACTATTCTCCTACATCCCCTCAACCACAGGGATTGCAGGGGCTATATTGATCCGTGTTAACCCATACTGGCTTTTAAAAAGGGAAGAGTCAATTTGTGATCAAATCGCATGCTTTATTGAAGAACTGAGAAAAAAGAGCAATGGAAAGGACTTCATTAGAATGTGTTTTCCATGTGGCCTCTTGAAAAAATTAGAGTTCTTTGCTAATTCACAGTTAATCTTTTGTTCTTGACTGGAGTCACACTGGTTCTTTGCAAATTATGAAGCAATAGAAGTTGTGCGTGGTGTGATTTCCAAGGATTCTGACAGTGAGATTTCTGAGGGCGAAGGGCCTGAGATGAAATGAGATAGCAAACGGATCATCATTATAGTCTAAAATAAGAGCCTTATCCTGAGACATTGAGTTAAAGACAGACAAAATAACAACAACAAGCGAACAAATATGTAAACCTGGAAAGTGGTTAGTTAAAAGTGTACTAAGAAGACAGTACCTACTCTGTTCTGGGGGGTCTAGCCAAAGGCATATCAGACCTATAACTCATCAGATATCAGAGGTTTCAATGAACTACAACAACCATATTAAACTAAATTCTTTTTTTTTTTTTTTTTTGAGACGGAGTCTTGCTCTGTCACCCAGGCTGGAGTGCTGTGGCCGGATCTCAGCTCACTGCAAGCTCCGCCTCCCGGGTTCACGCCATTCTCCTGCCTCAGCCTCCCGGGTAGCTGGGACTACAGGCGCCGCCACCTCCCCCGGCTAGTTTTTTGTAGTTTTTAGTAGAGACGGGGTTTCACCGTGTTAGCCAGGATGGTCTTGATCTCCTGACCTCGTGATCCGCCCGTCTCGGCCTCCCAAAGTGCTGGGATTACAGGCTTGAGCCACCGCGCCCGGCCTCATCATTTTGTTTAGTGAGCCTGTTTTTGCCCTTTATTATTTTAATGAAATATATTGCATTGATTGATTTTGGTATGTTAAACTAACTGTGTTCTAATTTTTAATTATAGAACAGGGGAAAGAAACTTTAAGACAAACTTCACTGTACGTTTTCTAGAAAGTCACTTGAACAAAATGACCATTTATTCACCATTAAACCTTTTCATCCCAGCCTGAGGTCATGAACCAAATGATGATTCATTCACCATGAAACTTTTTCATCCTGCACTGAGGTTATGATGATTCTGTTCTTTAATATGTAAGAAAGAGTCCCCTTGTGCCAATGAACCTGAGATAAGTTAAGTATTAGAAGCTGATCATTAATATTTCCTGAGTGGTCTTATTCTAAGTAATTGAAGTATCCTAATAAATGACTCTCCAAATTCTTCCCAATTAAATTCCTTTTCTGAATTAGACCTGATAGGTGATTCAAAGACACAACTTGCAAGGATTCAGAGGAAGGATGCAATTATATGAAAATAAACACTCCTGGCTGGGCACGGTGGCTCACGCCTGTAATCCCAGCGCTTTGGGAGGCCGAGGCAGGCGGATCACGAGGTCAGGAGATCGAGACCATTCTGGCTAACACGGTGAAACCCCATCTCTACTAAAAATACAAAAAATTAGCTGGGCGTGGTGGCGGGCGCCTGTAGTCCCAGCTACTCGGGAGGCTGAGGCAGGAGAATGGCGTGAACCTGGGAGGCGGAGCCTGCAGTGAGCCAAGATGGGCCACTGCACTCCAGCCTGGGCGACAGAGCGAGACTCCGTCTCAAAAATATATAAATAAATAATAAATAAACACTCCTTTTCTCCATATATTCTCTTCTCTACTTTTTCAGCTTATTCTTTAATAGGAATATTAATTCCTACTTGGACTCTGAGAGACCCTAAGCCTTTTCTTGAGTCATCTATTTCATGTTTCTCTGGGCAGATGAATCAAATCTGAAAAACTGAGGAGTGAGGACTGTCTGTGTCAGACTACAAAATTTTCGGTGGTCATTTTGGAAGGGATGTTAACGGGATTATTCTCACCATTCAGGATTTTTTTTTTTTTACCCCCAGGAAAGGGTACATATGCTTTTGATGTTTTCATTTTAGATTAGAAATGAATGACCATGCATTATAAACACTAAAAATCTAAAGAGAACATACATGAGTATTTAGTTTCAAGTTAAATTAATAAAATTAAACCATTAAGAGTGTAGTGCTATGCTTGATATTTACTATGTGATGAAAGAATTTAGAATAAATGGAAGGTGATTTATTAATGTCATTATAGTTAACACGAGGTTGTATTTTATCCAGTGTTATTTGTATGGTGTAACTGTCAACAATATACAAAACATAATTTAACATTAAAAAATTTCTTGATAACTCTCTTCTCTCATTTCCCAACTTTCCATTTTCTGTGGGTTTTCCCTTTCCAGGAGGCCAACTCTCTTCAGGTCCTGCAGAAGAGGGTCAAGACTTAGGAACCCAGAGACTGGAATTTGCTTGCAGACATCAATAGTTTTTTGTTTTGTAGAGGTTTGTTTTGCTTTTAGCTACAACCATGATTTCAGTTTTTAATTGTTTGTGTGCCTTTTCTTATGACTTGGGCTACTTTACCACTTGGCTACTACTTCCTATAATTTTGCAAACCTGACCCTTTACCCAAGTCTTGACCTGATATTCTTATAACATTTAGGTCATTGTACCATTATGTCCCTTGAGTTTTTCAGCTGAGATTCTTTAGTCACTCACCTCCTCCAATGCTGTGTTTCAGGCTTGTCAAGCTCCTCCCTCTTACACTTTCCTCTCATTATGAGGATTTCTAAATTAATTATTTCCATGTTCTTGGGCTAGAACTCAGCTATTTCCCCCATTTTCCTTAGTGTTGTGAGGCTTCATCATTATTTACATAGCCAGAATATTTTCTTTTCTTAAAACACATGGATTGCATTTTATTCCAGAGAATATGGAGCTTTGAGAACCAGATCTCTTGGTCACTGGTGGCTTTTAAATTAAGTTACCTAAATCTTTCTGTTCGAAACTGACAGTTTTTCCAATCATATGGCAAATGTCCATTTGAGAAGTTTTCCTTTATTTCAGGTTACTTTAATACATAACCCATCATGTACATGTTGAAGGTCCAGGGTAGGGTTTGGAAAATGCAGAGTAACTGGGGGTTTACTCCTTCTATTCCAGCCTGATCCACAGCTATGACCCGATGTTCTTTTGTATTTCTCTCACTTCCTCATACTATTTGGATTCTTCATTTTCATTCCTTCTCTTCTATCAGATTTAAAGTTAATTCACTTTCAGGCAGTTGTGGATGAGTTTGAATGTCAAGGCTGCTGTTTGCCTATTTCGAGGAGATGCTTGGAGAAGAGAAATACATTATTTCTGTATCGCTGGTGTCATCTAAGACCAGCAGTGTCTGACAGTAGGACATGTTCTCTCTCTTCTCCCAACATGTTTTATGTTCCTTCTGCTCCAAGGCTCCCAGGTGCCAGGGACCTAAACTTTATTTATTAATTATAAGTCACAGACCTAGTGGACTGATCTCCATGCAATTATCCTTCAAATGAAATAGACCTGAGCCAGAAAATGATATATCTCCTACTACATTTTCTCATGGGGATGTGGACACACACCCCTATGATGCTAAAAATGTGTCTAGGGGAATTGTTTATCTTCATTTGTACACAGATAAATTTAGTCCAGTCAGCTTCAGCTCATATTCAGTGTTTAGTGGAAACACTAAGTAGAAAAAGCTTCTACTGAAATCTTAATCCCTTAGCATGGGTTCATAACAGACTACTACTTCCTAATTAGTCAGAGAAATGAAATACTCACATTACATGGTATTGTTGCCATGATTATTTGCTTTTTTTATCCATCCGGTCACTGTATTTGCAAAGACCAACTCCAAGGTGGAGAATATCCACAAATACATTGAAAGCATGATTCCACTTTTCTAAATAAAAAAGAAGAAAATCTATATTTCTCAGAGATCTTCACATTTCTAAAATTTCTAGCAACATATAGATAACATAAAATTGCAATAAATGTAGAAAATAGAAAGAAAATGTGGCACATATACACCATGGAATACTATGCAGCCATAAAAAAGGATGAGTTTGCGTCCTTTGTAGGGACATGGATGCAGCTGGAAACCATCATTCTTAGCAAACTATCACAAGAAGAGAAAACCAAACACCGCATGTTCTCACTCATAGGTGGGAACTGAACAATGAGATCACTTGGACTCGGGAAGGGGAACATCACACATCAGGGCCTATCATGGGGAGGGGGGAGGGGGGAGGGATTGCATTGGGAGTTATACCTGATATAAATGATGAATTGATGGGTGCTGACGAGTTGATGGGTGCAGCACACCAACATGGCACAAGTATACATATGTAACAAACCTGCACGTTATGCACATGTACCCTAGAACTTAAAGTATAATAAAAAATAAAATAAAAAAAAAAAAGAAAACTCGTCTGTAATACTAGTACCACAACCTTAATACAATGTGATGATTTTGTCTGTATATAAGATAATACTGTAGTAACAAACACTTGTTGAGCACTTATTAGATGTTAGGAATTTGTGTTAAATGCTTCACATGCGTTATTTCATTGGGTTCGCTCAATAATCCTTTATGGTAGGTAGCATTATTATTCTCACCTTAGAGTAGAAGAAAATGAGACTTGGGTAAGTTAAAATAGCAAAATTAGTACTACTGGATGTTGGAGCTGCTTAGAACTTGGTTCCAGCCCCCTTTTCTTTGTTTACTCTACTCTCTCTCGGGTGACTTCCATCCTAGTTCTGGCAGACTTATAAGATTGTAATTTCTGTTTTCTCATTTATGTATTTCTATAACATTGTTATAGTTGAAAATAGAACACTTTTGCACTGTTGGTGGGACTGTAAACTCGTTCAACCATTGTGGAAGACAGTGTGGTGATTCCTCAAGGATCTAGAACTAGAAATACCATTTGACCCAGCCATCCCATTACTGGGTATACACCCAAAGGATTATAAATCATGCTGCTGTAAAGACACATGCACATGCATGTTTATTGTGGCACTATTCACAATAGCAAAGACTTGGAACCAACCCAAATGTCCATCCATGACAGACTGGATTAAGAAAATGTGGCACATATACACCATGGAATACTATGCAGCCATGAAAAAGGATGAGTTTATGTCCTTTGCAGGGACATGGATGCAGCTGGAAACCATCATTCTCGCAAACTATTGCAAGAACAGAAAACCAAACACTGCATGTTCTCACTCATAGGTGGGAATTGAACAATGAGAACACTTGGACACAGGAAGCAGAATATTACACACCAGGGCTTGTTGTGGGATGGGGGGAGGGAGGAGGGATAGCATTAGGAGATATATCTAATGTAAATGGCGAGTTAATGGGTGCAGCACACCAACATGGCACATGTATACATATGTAACAAACCTGCACATTGTGCACATGTACCCTAGAACATAAAGTATAATAATAAAAAAAAGCGTTTCTCATTTTTTCATTAAAATTATGCCATAAGAAGTTTATATTTATGTAGAATCTTAATACTTTATAGAATATTTAAGTGGAAATACAATGTTTAAGTTTGCTACATATTTTGGTTCATCCAAGGTTTTCTATATTTTGATTAAAATGGATTTCAAAAAAGCTGTTTTATGGTAAATACTGCCAAAATACTTTCCACATGTATTTCTCTAGCTCACTCTGTCAGTATCAACATTTGAGAAGACTATTTGCGGCTTTCTTTTCATTTTCTTCCATTTCAAATTGGAACAAATGATATGAATTTATTGTACTATGAATATGTTGATATTGTTTGGCTGTGCCCGGACCCAAACTGCTACTTGAATTTTATCTCCCAGAATTCCCACATGTTGTGGGAGGGACCCAGTGGAAGGTAATTGAATCATAGGGGCCGGCCTTACCAGTGCTATTCTTGTGATAGTGATTAAGTCTCACGAGCTCTAATGGGCTTATCGGGGGTTTCCGCTTTTGCTTTTTCCTCATTCTTTCTTGCCACTGCCATGTAAGAAGTGCTTTTTGCCCTCTGCCATGATTGTGAGAACTTCCCCAGTCACGTGGAACTGTAGGTCCAATTAAACCTATTTTTCTTCCTAGTTTTGGGTATGTCTTTATCAGCAGTGTGAAAATGGACTAATACATATGTTATAGTCATAGCATATGTATATTATATTCATAGCATAGAATATACTATATGTATAAAATTCTAATAATTTCTAATAAAACTCCTTTCTAATAAACTCCTTCAAGGAGTTTATTTTCACAAGTCTATCTAATGATGCAATGTGTACCATACTGAACTCTACATGAGCAAATGGTTTTAGAGTAAAGTACTATTACAGGAATCTTTTTATCCATGATGGACTGAAAGATTTCTGCCTAATAGGTAATTTAATCACATTATATGTTATATTCTATACTATGAATATAGTATAATATATACTATAGTATTATATATTATATTAACTATAACAGTATATATTATACTATTATATATTATATTAACTATAATAGAATAATATATACATTATTGTATATAATGTAATCTTCATATTGTATCTAGTTATACTGTATAATCACTAATTATAATACATCCATTTAGTATAATCACATTAATAGATTATACTAAATGAATATATTATAATCTATTAATATTAATTATAATATGGTCATATGAATACATTATATTAAATGACTGTATAATTAGTGATTATACATTATGAATAGATTGAATATGAATAGATTATACTAAATGAATTTATTATAATGAGTGGTTCTTATGAGACTCCTTCATGTGAACATGACTAAGGATTAGGGTGAGCAGAAATTGCTCTTCTGACTATTGGTAGTAAAGATCTGACAGACAATGAGATAAAAATGATTGTATTTGGTCTCTCTTGAATCTTAAATGATATTCTAGTAATTGGAGTGCCTTTCAAAAGAACTTCAGGCATACTTTACTTAGAGGAGAGGACAGACATCTTCCTAAATGCTAATGACATTATTTAATTGTCACAAAGTAGGAGTGGCCACCAGAGACAACTGATCATGTTAAATAATAATTTCCACTAAAAATATTTGCTACCAATTATTTTAAAGCAAGAATATTAATTTGGATAAATATTTCTTAATTTCATTGTTTTTATCTAAGAATGTCATATATTTTCTAAGTTTCAATTTCTTTGGTTATTTTTATTAATCTTATAAATAATTTTTCTAATGAGATAACTATGAAGTTATAATCCTTGAATCCAGGTTTTTTTCCAAGAGTATTATTAAGTAATTCTTTAAGGCTGGTTTGGGTGACATACTTTTCACCAAAATATTCCAGTTAATACATTTAAAAACATGATTTGTGGCGTAAAATATGGGAAACCTGATTTATGTGCTAGAATGGATTAAGAAAAGTCCCAGTTATAATAATAACTATGTCAGAATGAATGAGAGCTCATCTATTGAAAATCTTACTTTTCAAATTCTATTAAAGAACATAAATCTGCTTATTTACTACCTGCTTGCTAAATTTTTACAAGTCTAATGTGATTACAAATATCTTCAGGTTCTAATCATTCCAGAATAACATACACCTGAAAACAGTCTGATACTCAATTCTTGTCATAGATCCATGATTTATTTATGAAATAGTTTGAAGTATATAATCTCATGAACTCCCCACCTCTCGAGGTTTTATCTCTCGATCAAAGCAGGTCATTAGGAAGCAACCATTGTTAGTCCACAATTTCTTGACTCTATAGTTTCCCCAGAATTTCCTTAGAAGTTTTTTTTTTTTTTAAATAAGAAATAGCTTTTTGGAAGCTACTCTAGCCTTTTCTGTAGGAATGTTCACATATAAATTAGTGCCTCTTTTGTGCCAAGTCCTGTCTAAGACGCTGGGGATGTAGCAGTATCTGAAGCAGACAAGATCATAGCCTTCAAGGAGTTTATTTTCGCTGATCTACCTCATGACACAATGTCCATTATACTGAACTATACATGAATAAATGGTTGTAAAGTACTATTACAGGAATCATGTTATCCATAATGAACTGAAACATTTCTGCCTGATAGATAATTTATTCACTTGATGATCGAATTTCATTTTCACTTTGCCTATCAGGAAACAGTGCAAAAACTGAGTCAATATTGGTAATTCATAGTATTCTAAAACCTATATATCTACATTATTATTTTCCTCTTGATTTCACAAGAAGCATATTCCAAGTTACATATATTGGAATAGTCTAATATATTGGATTGGATCATACAATACTGACAATTTGTAGATTAAAAATGGTCTGATATCAGCAATTTCAAATGGTTCAACCTAATACAAGGGGTCTTCAAAAAGTCTATGGGAAATGCATACTATGGAAAAACTATGCACGGATTTCAAAAACTTTTTGCACCAAAATAAACTCACACTAAGTTGTCATAACATGTCTTAACAGGATTTAGTCTGAGGCACTTAGAAAGGTAAGAAGTCAGTTTGAAAAGAGCCCCTACCAGAGAAACATGAATTCTGCTAAAATTGAAGAAAGAACAAACATGAAATTGATGTCAAAGCCTGGGCGGAAGACTCATGAATTCATAAATTATTGATACTTTACAAAAAGTTTTTGAGGGGCCACTATATGACCTCTATAATAGCTTTAGGTATGGAAAGCCATCATACTTCAACATCCTTGTCATTAAATTTGCTTGATAGGATTCTGCCCATGATGTGTGACAAAATAAACTTCCAGGGAGTGGGGCAGGCTGACCTTTGAATGCACTGTGATGTCTTAGGCCTTTGCTCTATATCTTTTGTGTTTGTGCATATGAGTGATATCCTCTAAGACCTACCAGCTAGTTACTCAATCAAATATTTAAAGTGTTCTTATTTACTCCTATAGCCTGTAAAAACAAAACTTCCAGATATATACTGAGCTGTCACATCAATAAAGCACAAGCAGGATTTGAAAAAGAGATATGAACACTTGATAGGCCTCAGAATTCTTAAGACCTTCCTTCTGCATAAGGCATGCAGCACACATGGTGTCATAAAATATTAAGTGTAGTCCTAAAATGATCAAAATGCCAATAATGCTTATGAGTGTAAAAATTCTGAACTGCAGATATCTGTCCTAACTATCCTGTCATTTTTTAAATTTGAAAAAAAAAAAGGGACTTCCTTTCTTTGTCCTAATTCCATCAGGTCTTTGACATCCTGAAGTGTTAATGTATCACCTCCCCCATCCCGATATACGTAGGTTTCTAACTTTAAGCAACTAGAAATCCCATGCACATTTAGCCAATGACCGTATGTTCATCTTTTTTTTTTTGCATTTCTATTTTCATATCCATAATATTTACCTTAAAATCAAATGGTTAGTGCCATGTGAAAAAAAAAGGTGAATTTACAGCATATTCAGGGGACTTGTGACTTACCTGCCTATTGCGTACAGATAATTTCTGATTACTGATTCTCAGGAGTATTTTGCTGGGACTACTTTCAGAAAGGATAGTAAAATAAAAACTATTTACATTCACTCAATAAACTCTTATTAGACGTCTATTAAGTTCTGGGCACTGCAAATATAGATTGAGGAGACACAGATAACTGGAATGTATCTGGTACATTGTGTCAGTGAGCCTGCCGACTTCCAATATCTCCTTATTTTGAAGAGATATCTATATTTGTTTAAGGTTTTTGTATCTTCACCATCATCCTTCATCTGAATCTCAATAATCTACATTTCAGTTATTTTATTTTATGTAACACTGTTTGATTTCTTGAGGTTTGTTGTGGCCACAGTTTTAAAGGTCTATTCAGTGGTTTGGATCCTGACTTGTGGTCATGCCAAGAGTGAATTGATCATTTTGATCACCTCTGCATTTGTCCAACACCAAAGTAGGTCTGCTCATTTACAAACAAATTTAAAATGTAAGTTTCTGTGAAAAATATATTGTAAAACCTTGTACTTACGTGTGGCCACTGAATAATTTCATCTTGCAGTAAAAAGAGTGTAATTTCACATGCAATTAGAAGTAAACCAATTACTGAAAGACCCAAACTGCTCAAATTCATCCATAGGGCATACATCAACTGGAATAGATACAAAATGTCAACTAGTTATATGTGGAACAAACAAGCTGACATGAAGTTATCAGTTTGCATTTCTGATAAACATGTTAAAGCTGAGGATTTGTTATAACTTCTGATATTTTTCTGAATCAAAGTTCACTCTAAGGGTTCCCAACCTCCAAATGTGTCAGGATTCCAATAATGCAGATGGTTTTCTGATACTGCTTGCAGATATTTCATTTCCTCATTAAATATAAAATTCTTACGGGCACTGTGTTGAGGCAAACAAGAAAGTGCTACGTTCTAATGGGAGAGAAAAACTAGCAACAGTAAATGTGAAGACAATGCAATAAATACTGACATCACGAATAAACCCAATGTTTTCTGCAGGGGCGGATTACCATGAAGCTAAAAGCACTTGTCTCTGAGCTTCTCAAATGCACAGGTCTTTTTTCAAAGCCCTGGGAGAAGCCATGCCTACCATCTTAAAATAGTGAGTTTCTGTAATCCTAGCACTTTGGGAGGCCGAGGCGGGTGGATCACGAGGTCAGGAGATTGAGACCATCCTGGCTAACACGGTGAAACTAAAAATACAGAAAATTATTTGTATCTACTAAAAATACAGAAAATTGCCGGGTGAGGTGGCGGGCGCCTGTAGTCCCAGCTACTCGGGAGGCTGAGGCAGGAGAATGGTGTAAACCCAGAAGGTGGAGCTTGCAGTGAGCTGAGATTCTGCCACTGCACTCCAGCCTGGGCAACAGAGCAAGACTCCATCTCAAAAAAAAAAAAAAAAAAAAGAGAGAATTTTGGCTCTTCTTTTCCGATATTTATATTTCTGACTTTTTTTGGGTCTTATTTCATTAACCAGGATGTCAAATTTCTATATTGAGTAGTAACAATGAAAGTGTTTATTCTTGTCTTGTGCCTCGTTTTAATAGGAATGCTTCTAAAGTTGCATTATCAAGGATGATATTTGCTGTAAATTTTTAATAAATATTTTTGTCATCAAAAGGACATTCCTAGATATTCCTAATAGCTTTTTACCATGAATGATTACAGATTTTGTTGAATTATTTTTTGACATCTTTTAAGATGATCAAATATTTTCTTATCCTTTAACGCAGTAAATTACATTGAAATCGTTTTAAAAATAAACATTGATGCCATAACAGGCATTCTAAAGTATGCAGCTTAGAGAATTATTACAAAGTGTAAGCATTCATGTAGCCACCACCCATATCAAGACACCAAACATATTCAGCAACCCAGAAATCAATCACTTATATCTCTTTTCACTCCCTATTCCCACTGTTCTCCATAAGAGAAACCACTAGCTGACTTCCAATACCATTGATTTGTTTTGTCTATGTTTGAACTTTATGTAAATATAATCATGCAGTATGTACTGTTTTGTACCTTGTTGCTTTCACTCAAAATTATGTTTGTATGAAATTCATCAGTCTTGTTATGTTTAGTAGTTTTGTTCATTTTCATTGCTATGTTATTTTCCATTCTGTCAGTGTGCTATGATTTGTCTATCCATATTTTTAGCAATGCACATGTGGGTGATTTCCGGTTTTGGCCACTGTGAAAAAGGAGGCTATAAACTTTTATTTCCTTTCATAAAGCATATGTAAGCATTTCTGATAGAAGTAGAATTACTCAGTCATTGGGCAAACATATGTTCAACTCTGGAAGATACGGTCAAACAAATTTCCAGTGGTTGTAGAAATTTAAACTTCCACTAGTAGTTGTTTTACATTCTTGCCAGTAAGTTAACGATTCTGGCAATTTTGCTGTAGTATTTCATTGTGGTTTTAATTTGTGTTTTCCTAATGTTTAATGAGCTTAAGCATATTGCTTTTATGTTTTTTCTATTTTTATTGTTTCTGCCATACTGTCATACAAAATAGCTCTATCATTTTGCAATGTATTTGAGTTGTACAGTATGTTTTGATACACATATGCATAGTATAATGATTACTACTGTCATGCAAAAGATCATGTCCATCACATCACATAATTACTTTTTTTGTGGTAAGACCATTCAAAATCTACTCACTGAGCACATTTTAAATATATATTATCACCTATAGTCCTCATGCTGGACGTTAGATCTCTAGGCTTATTCATCCTACATCACTGCAAGTTTGTACCTTTTGACCTACTTCTCATTTCCTCGCCTCCCTGCCTCTGATTACCACTGTCCTGCTCTCTGTTTCAATGTATTTGCTGTTTATTAGATTCCACATATAAGTGAGATCATACATTCTTTTTGTTTTCGTGTATAGCTTATTTCACTTAACACAATGTACCTCAGGTTCATCCATGTTGTTGCAAATGACAGTATTTCCTTTTTAAAAAAGGCTTAACAATATTCCCTTGTGTGTGTGTGTGTGTGTGTGTGTGTGTGTGTACCACTTTATCCATTTATCATTGATGGATACAGGTTGTTTCCAAATATAAGCTATAGTGAATAATGCTGCAATGAACATGAGAATACAGATATGTCTATGAGTTACTGATTTCATTTCCTTTGGTAAAAGAGGGATTGATGGGTTATATGGTAGTTTTATTTGTAATTTCTTGAGGAATCCCCATATTATCTTCCATAATGACTGTACCAATTTACAGTCCCAAGAACAGTGTATAAGGGTTCCCTTTTCAGTTTGATTATATTTTAAAGAATTTATTGGCCATTTGAATATCATTTTGTATAAGGTGACTGCTCAAGGATTTTGTCTATTTTTATTGGATTATCTGTACTTTTATTGATTTTTAGAAGTTCTTGATATATTGTAGACACAAGTCTTTTGTTGGTGATAATTGTAAAATTAACTTTCCCTGTGTGGCTTACCTAGTTTTTGTGAATAGTGCCAATTGATGAATTAAAGTTTATAATTTTAATGTATTTTCCTATTTATATCTGGTTTAGGAAATTTTTACCTACCACAAAATCAGGAAAATATACACTTATCATCTAGAAGCATTTAATTTTACGTTTCACATTTATATCTGAAATCTTCTTGAAACTGATTTTTCTGAGTGTGTATGGTGTATGGTAGGACTAAAGTTTCATTCTTTTCACATGAGTCATGTTCAGATGGCTGTAATTACTGAAAAGGCTGCTTGGTTCCCATTGCTCTGCAGTGCCATCTTAGTCAGAAATCAAATATCTATGTAGGCATGTGTCTGTTTCTGGAAACTCTATTCTGTTCTATTTTATTGGTCTATTTGAGTGATAATATCATACTGTCTTTTTAAAGTTTTAATGTCTTAAAATTTGAGAGAGTACGTCCACATTGTTTTTCTTGAAGATTATTGCAGCCTTTTTATTGGGATCAACCTGACTTTCTAAAAATAGCTTTTTTAATTTTTTTTTTAATTTTTTTTTTAAGATGGAATCTCACTCTGTTGCCAGAGTGGAGAGTAGAGTGCAGCGCTGCGATCCTGGCTTACTACAACCTCTGCCTCTCCCGGTTCAAGCAATTCTCCTGTCTCGGCCTCCCGAGTAGCTGGGACTACAGGCACTTGCCACCATACCCAGTTAATTTTTGTATTTTTAGTAGAGATGGGGTTTCACCATGTTGATCAGGATGGTCTCGATCTCTTGACCTCTTGATCTTCCCTCCTCGGCCTCCCAAAGTGCTGGGATTACAGGCATGACCCACCATGCCTGGCCAAAATAGGTAATTTTTTAAAGAGCAGTTTTAGGTTAATGGAAAAGTTGAGCAGAAATTTTCCATATACCTCCTGACCTCCCCTTTATCATTATGTAATGCCCTACTTTGTCTATTTTGATCTTTGTTGGTTTAAAGTCTGTTTTGCCAGACACTAGGATTGCAGCCCCTGCTTTTTTCTGTTTATGATTTGTTTGGTAGATTTTTCTCCATCTGTTTATTTTGAGCTTATGTATGTCATTGTATGTGAGATGGATCTCTTGAAGACCACATACTGGTGGGTCTTGGTTCCTTATCCAGCTCGTCACTTTTACATTTAAGATTAATATTGATATGTGTGGATTTGATCCTGTCATCATGATGTTAGCTGTTGATTTTGCAGACTTGTTTATGTAGTTGCTTTATAGTGTCAGTGGTCTGTGTACTTCAGTGTGTTTTTGTTGTGGCTGGTAATGGTCTTTCTTGTCCATATTTAGTGACTTCTTCAGGAGCTGTTGTTAGGCAGGTCTGGTGGTAACAAATTCCCTCAGCATTTGCTTGTCTAAAAAGAATCGTATTTCTCCTTCACTTACGAAGCTTAGTTTGGCTGGATATAAAATTCTGGTTTGGAATTTCTTTTCTTCCTGAATATTGAATATTGTCCTCCAGTCTCTTCTGGCTTGCTGGATTTCATCTGAGAGGTCTGTTGTTAGTCTGATGGGCTTCCCTTTGTACATGACTTGGCCTTTCTCTCTCACTGCCTTTAACATTTTTTTTTTTTTTTTTTTTTGAGACGGAGTTTCACTCTGTCGCCCAGGCTGGAGTGCAGTGGCCAGATCTCAGCTCACTGCAAGCTCTGCCTCCAGGGTTTACGCCATTCTCCTGCCTCAGCCTCCCGGGTAGCTGGGACTACAGGCACCCGCTATCTTGCCTGGCTAGTTTTTTGTATTTTTTAGTAGAGACGGGGTTTCACCGTGTTAGCCAGGATGGTCTCAATCTCCTGACCTCGTGATCCGCCTGTCTCGGCCTCCCAAAGTGCTGGGATTACAGGCTTGAGCCACTGCGCCTGGCAATATTTTCTTTTCTCCTCATTTTGGTGTTGGAAGAATCTGACGATTGTGTGTCCTGTGGATGATCTTCTTGTAGAGTATTTTACTGGAGTTCTCTGCATTTCCTGAATTCGAATGCTGGCCTCTCTCACTATATTGAGGAAGTTCTCATGGATGATATCATGATATATGTTTTCCAGATTGGTTCTGTTCTCTGCATAGAACCAACCATATCTTTCAGGTACATCAATCAGCCATAGATTCAGTCTCTACATAATCTCTTATTTCTCAGAGGTTTTGTTCATTCCTTTTCATTCTTTTCTCTCTACTCTTGTCTGCCTGTCTTTTTTTTGGAAAGCCAGTCTTCAAGCTCTAAGATTCTTTCCTCTGCTTGGTTTATTCTGTTATTAATACTTGTGATTGCATTATGAAATTCTTATAGCATCTATTTTGTCTGTCAGCTCCTGCAATGTTATATTATGATTTTTAGCTTCCTTGCATTGAGTTATAACATACTCTTGTAGCTTAATGAACTTTGTTTCTATCCATATTCTGAATTACATTTCTGTCATTTCACCCTCAGTCCAGTTCTGAACCCTTGCTGGAGAGGTAATGTGATCCTTTGGAGGAAAGAAGGCACACTGGCTTTTTGAGTTTTCAGCATTCTTGCACTGGTTCTGTTGCATCTTTAGGGTATTATCTACCTTCAGTCTTAGAGGTTGCTGACCTTTGTATCTTTTTTTTTTTTTTTTTTTTTTTTTTAGTTTTATCCTATTTGATGACCTTGAGGGTTTGATTGTGGTATAAGGTGGATTCAGCTAACTGTCTTCATTTCTGGGAGATTTTAGGGGGCCAGTGCTCAGCTCCCAACTCACGAACTGCCTGCTCTAACTCTGGAGGACTTGTGTTGGGCCCCAACTTTGTTCTCTGGCTCCTTGAAGTTTGGATTCCACTGTACTGGGGGGACTGAGGTGCGGCATCTGTAGCAGAGTGTTAGTAAATGCAGCGTGTCTGCCTCCCTGTGGGCATTCACAACAATGGCAGAGGCAAGACAGCTGGGGGACCCTACTGGGTGGAGACTGTGTGCCCTGTTTCAATGGAGGTGGTGTTGGCTTGGGACAGGGTGCTGGCCAGTGCAGGTCTGAGTACCTTCTCTGTGCTCTGCAAGCAGGAGTGATCGCTTAGGGTATGGGAGGATCCCCTGCTCTCTGTGCAGTGTTAGTGCAAGGGTTGGGTGTTTCTTGGGGTGGGGTTTACTGACCCTTTGCCTTCAAGGCTTTATCTGCAATGATGGTCAGCAAAGGTGGGAAAGCATACTGCACTCCTGCATGCTGGTGGAGCAAGTAAAGCAAAACCTGCCTTTGCAGACACGTGCCATCAAAGTGATGTGGGAGTTGCCACGGGCTGGGGGGAGCTGTAGTATGAGGAGGGAATGTGCCGGCTGGTGCACGGCTATAGGGGCCACCTCGCTGGAGCTCTCCACCAGTCAGGCACTGTCCACTGGTGCAGAAGTTATCGTGTGGGTCCCCCAGGGCATCCAAGACTGCTCTGTAAGCAGGCATGGCCAGACTGGGGCCCTGGGAGAGGCCATCAAACCAAGGAGGGCCCAGGTCAGACCAGCTCTTTCTGATGTGGAAGACCACAGGGTCTGACAGTTCCCTGAGGACTAAAGTCTCTTATGGGAGCAAACTGAGCCTAGAGGGATGGGTGTCTTTGACTTTTAACAGTTTGAGTCTAACGTTCCTTAGAGCGTCTGGACATTTCCGGATTGAGTCTATTGGAGATGCTTAAGCTTCCTGGACTCTGGATGTTCATATTTCTCCCAAGACTTGGAAAGTGTTAAGCTACTGTTTCATTACACAGGTTTTCTATGCCTTTCCTAATCTGTTTTCCTTCCCAAAACCCCATAGTGCAAATATTTGTTTGCTTAAGAGTGTTTCATAAGTCTCATAGGCTTTCTTCATTTCTTTAAATTGTTTTTTTCTTCTTATTTAGTCTGATTGGATTATTTCAAAATACCTGTTTTCAAGTTCAGAATTTTTTTCTTCTGCTTGAGTTAGTCTATTGTTCAAGTTCTCAGTTGTATTTTTTATATCATTCATTGAATTCTTCAGCTTTAAGATTTCTCTTTGCTTTTTTTATACCTATCTCTGTTGAATTTGTCATTTAGATCATAATTTTTTTATTTCACTGAATTGTCTGTATTCCATTGTATCTCACTGAGTGCTTTAAAGTTATTATTTTGAATTCCTTTTCATGCGTTTCATAGATTGCCTTTTACTTGGGTTCTGCTACTGGAAAATTATTGTATTCTTTGAATGTTTCAGGTTTACTTGCTTTTTCATTTGTGTGTGTGTGTGTGTGTGTGTGTGTGTGTCTATACTTTGATATCTGTGCATCTTGTGGAAAAGTGCCTCTGCCAATTATATGGAGTATCTTTTTTACAGGGAAAATCTTTTTCTTCTAGATGTGTTCTACAGTGTTGTGTGAGTAGGGTGCTTTGGTGGTTCTGGGTGGGCACAATAGTGGTCTCTGTGTGATTTCTTTGACTATAACCAATGTCAGTGGTGTCTGTGTGTGCACAGAGACTGCAGGTGTTTATGAATTTAGTGATGCAGTTTTTCTGGGCTGTCAGGTGAGCCCGTCTTTGGACTGCAGGAGTATATGTGGCACCTGGTTGCTCTGCAGGTTAATTGAGCAAGGTCACTGTTGATGGTATGTGATGGACAGTCTTATCCTTGGACTCTGGGGAATATCCATGGTGCACACTTTCTCTGGTGGTTGAGGTGGTAGAATCATCAGTGGTGGTGGGTCCCAGGAGGGCTGGCCCTTGTTTTATGAGAGGGCATGCTTAGTGCATAGTGGCTCTGCTGGGCAAGGGGGAGTGGTTGCTGGTGACAGCGGATATTGTACATTCTGGTTCTTAGTGCTGGGGGTGCCACATGGGATGCAGAATGTTCCTTTTAATATGTTATTGAAATTGTTTTGCTAGAATTTTGTTTAGGATTTTTGCATCTATGTTCACCAGGGATACTGGCCTTTAATTTTCTTTTCTCACAGTGTTTTTTTCTGGCTTTGGTATCTGAGTAATGCTGGCCTTGTAAAATCAGTTTGAAATTATTCTCCTTCAATTTTTTAAAAATATTTGAAGAAGGATTGTTGTTAGTTCTTTAAATGTTTGGTATATTTCAGCAGTTAAGCAATCAGGTCCTGGAATTTTCTCTGATAAGATACTTTTTATTACAGACTCTATCTCCTTACTCTTTATTGGTCTATTCAGATTTTCTATTTATTCAGAAGTCAGTCTTGCTTGGCTTTACATTTCTAGTAATGCATTCATTTTTTCTAGGTTATCTAATTTGTTGACATATAATTATTCATAGAAGTGTCTTATGATTCTTTTTATTTCTGTGGTATCAGTTGCAATGTCTTTTTCCTTTCAAATTTTATTTGTCTTTTTTTTAGTCTAGCTAACAGTTTTTTAGTGTAGCTACAGTGTTGTGTGAGTAGGGTGCTTTGGTGGTTCTGGGTGGGCACAATAGTGGTCTCTGTGTGATTTCTTTGACTGTAACCAATGTCAATGGGGTCTGTGTGTCTTAGCTAAAGCTTGTTGATTTCATGTATCATTTTATGAAAACAAATCTTCATTTGGTTATCTTTTACATTATTTTTCTAGTCTCTATTTTATTTATTTCTGTTTTTATCTTTATTGTTTCCTTACTTCTACTAACTTTGTGTGCTGAGTCCCCTACTATTGTATTGCAGTCTATTTTTATCTTCTCTTCAGATATATTAATATTCCCTTTTGTATATTTAGGTGCTCTGATGTTGGATGCACATATATGTACAATTGTTATATTATCTTGATAAATTGACCCTTTGTTATTCTATAATTGCCTTCTTTGGCTCATTTTACAGTGTTTGTCTTTGAGTCTATTTTGTCTGATATAAGCATAGCTATTCTTGGTCTTTTTTGGTTATTATTTGCAAGGAATATGTTTTTTCATCTATTCACTTTTAGTTCACGTGTGTCCTTAAGGCTAAAGTGACTCTTTTGTATGTAGCAGATAGTTAGGTCTTGTTTTTATTCATCCAGTCACTTTATGTGTTTTGATGGAGAATTTAATCCATTTAAAGTAATTATTCATTGGAAAGGACTTACTATTGTCACTTTGTTAATTATTTATCGATTCTTTTGCAGTTCCTTTTTTTCTCCCAATCTTGTTTTCTTCCTCTGTGATTTGTTGATTTTTGTAGTGATACACTTTGACATAAAAAGCTATCTCATGTGTATTTTCTGTGCTGTTTTTCTTTGAGATTATCATTGGGCCTAAGTGAACCATCTTGGTACTGGCATTTTTGTTTTATTCCTGATTAAAGAGAAAGCTCTTATTATTTTAGTATGACATATAATGTTTGATTTACATTTTTTACACCAAACTTTCTAAGATTTAAATACAGTATGAATGATTTTAAATTTTATCAACTGCATTTGCACTATCTACTGAGATGCTGATATGTGTTTTCTCATTTATTCTACTAACGTAACAAGTTACATTTTTAAATTTTTAATATTATATCAACCTTATATCCTGTAATAAAAATAACCTTTTATATCATATTATATTCTCTATATAATAATTAATTTGATTTATTCATATTTTGTTTAGAATTTTTGCTTATATGTACATGTATACAAGATATTTGCCTTTAATTTCTATTTCTCGTCATGTCTCTGCCTGATCTTGACTTCAAGGCTTACTGACCTCATAATACATGCTGAGAAGTCCACTTTCTTTTATATTCTCTGAAATAATTTAAGATTGATAAGTATTTGATAGAATTTGTTTGTGAAGCCATCACAGCTTAAATTTATCTTGTGTAGGCATGTTGCTAACTATGGATTTAATTTCCTTAACAGTTATAGGACTATCAATATATTCCATTTCCTCTTATATCTTCTTTCAATAGATGGCAGTTTTCAAAGGCATACATTTTATAGGTTAATTTATAGGGTTTTTTGCAGTTTGTTATCCCTGTTGTGACTAACCAAGACAAAGTGAGCACACAAATAATCAATATCAGAAAGAAAACAATGAGATCCTATAGGCATAAAAGCATTGACAAGATTATGCTTCTGGTGTGATAAAAAAGGTATGGCAGACTAGTGTTCCCTCTGAAAACAACTAGAAAAGCATGATATAGTACAAAAAGTATTTAATCTATATAAAAGCATCAGAAAACCTCTAAAACAATCAGGAATATAAAGGGATTGTGAATCCTAAGAAAGCCACAGAAAGGTGAGAAGATGTTGATTCTACAGGTAGTTTTTCTTTTCTTTTCTTTCTTTCTTTTCTTTTCTTTTTTTTTTTTTTTTTGAGACAGAGTTCTGCTCTTGTTGTCAAGGCTGGAGTGCAATGGCATGATCTCAGCTCTCTGCAACCTCCACCTCCCATATTCAAGCTATTCTTTTGCCTCAGCCTCCCAAGTAGCTGGGATTACAGGTGCCTGCCACCACACCCAGCTAATTTTTGTATTTTTGGTAGAGATGGGGTTTCACCATGTTGGCCTTTGGGAGCATTTGCCAGGACAAGAGGCTGAGGTTTCTGATTATGTCTAAGTAGAAATTGCTAGGGGAGAAAGGAATCACTATAGCTTTTTCGTGTTCTTTAAGGTCTGGAAAGAAAATGTAAACCTGAGGAGATAAGCTCCTGAGTAGAAGAAGGGGTCAGAGAAATGAGCCAGCTTCATAACGAATTTTTCTATTAACACGCTAGCCAGATTTTGATGCCTTTCTGGTCAGTAGGACAAGGAATTAAGAAGAAAGCAGTTGAGAAACAGAACAGATTTTTTGGCCATATAATTGTGCTGAGAAAACATGGTTCAGGACTGCAAGAAGGAAGTTACTTGAAGACATACCATGTTCTCAGGTGAAAACTTTGGAGGGTTATATGCTACAATTAGAAGATACATTAGAAGTATATGAACCAATTGCCATTCAGCCTTGGTTCTGGTTTATCAACCTTGGGGAGAGAAGAGTGAGCTCACTCTGGAAGAACTAAGCATCAGCTGACATTGGTGTACTTTTTGATACATATTTTTGAGCACTTAATAAAAAATTACTAGACATGTTAAAAGACATGGCCATATTTAAAAGAAACACTAGAGAAACAAACATAATAGAAACAGTGTCATAAGTGATCCAGTTCATAGACTTAAAACTGATAAGGACTTTAAAATAACTCCTATTAATATGTTCAAGAAAATAGAAAAAATGGATAAAATGGATGAACAGAGAGAAAGTTTCACAGAAGAATTAGAAACTAAAAATGGAATCAGGCCGGGCGCGGTGGCTCAAGCCTGTAATCCCAGCACTTTGGGAGGCCGAGGCGGGTGGATCACGAGGTCAGGAGATCGAGACCATCCTGGCTAACATGGTGAAACCCCGTCTCTACTAAAAATACAAAAAACTAGCCAGGCGAGGTGGCGGGCGCCTGTAATCCCAGCTACTTCGGAGGCTGAGGCAGGAGAATGGCGTAAACCCAGGAGGCGGAGCTTGCAGTGAGCTGAGGTCCGGCCACTGCACTCCAGCCTGGGTGACAGAGCAAGACTCCGTCTCAAAAAAAAAAAAAAAAGAAACTAAAAATGGAATCAAATGGAAGTTCTAGAGTTGAAAAATACATTCACTGAAATGGAGAACTCTGTAACTGAGTTTAACAGCATATTAGATACAATAGCAAACAGCATTAATGACCTGGAGCAAAGGGCAAAAGAAAATGTTGATATTGAAGTAAAGAGAAGAAGAATAAAAGAAAAAGGAGAAAAGTGTGGGAGATATATAACATACAGTGAAAATATCTAACATACATATAATTGGAATCCTGGAGGTTGGGGGAAATAGAAAGGCAATTTTGAAAAAGCAATATTTGAAGAGAAAATGGGTGACAATATTCAGAAATCGATGAAAACTATCAACCCAGACAGTCAACCCATGTAGGTACATGTATTTGGCAAATTCCAAATGAGATAAATATAAAACAAACCATATTTAAGTACATCATAGTAAATCTTTTAAAAACGAAAAGAGAAAATTGTAGAAGTACTCTGAGAAGCTAAGACAAACAGAAACTTCACAATGGCAAAGAGGTAAGCCAGAACACAATAGAATGACATCACTAAAGTGCTGAAGTAAAATAAAATAATTGCCAACTTAGAATGCTATATACAGCTAAAGAATCTTTCACAACAAAGACAATATAAGGTGGTTTTCAAACTGCCAAAAGCTGAGAGAATTTATTGCCAGGATTTTTGTGCAAAAACAAGTTGAAGGGAATATCTCAGCCAGAGAGAAAGTATTGCCAACTTGTAATGCTGAAATACAGAAATAAATGAAGAGAAACAAAATACAGATATGTGAATAAATACCATGCGTCACTTTGTTTTGCTGAGTTCACGGAGAACTTGGATCCTATCTTATTCTCAACCAAGACTTTCTGTTTAGCCCTCTCTGATTCTTCCCACCCAATGCCTTCTTAGTCTAAGCATTTGTTCTTTCTGCCATATTCCCTAAGCAATGATTAGGTGTTTGAATTCTTTTTTTTTTTTTTTTTTTTTGAGACAGAGTGTCGCTCTGTCGCCCAGGCTGGGGTGCAGTGGCCGGATCTCAGCTCACTGCAAGCTCCGCCTCCCGGGTTTATGCCATTCTCCTGTCTCAGCCTCCCGAGTAACTGGGACTACAGGCGCCTGCCACCTCGCCCGGCTAGTTTTTTATATTTTTTAGTAGAGACAGGATTTCACCGTGCACCGTGTTAGCCAGGATGGTCTCAAACTCCTGACCTTGTGATCCGACCGTCTCGGCCTCCCAAAGTGCTGGGATTACAGGCTTGAGCCACCGCGCCCGGCCTAGGTGTTTGAATTCTTAACCTAAGGTTACTTGATTCAAATCTCAGCTCCATCCCTTACAAAATATGGATCTATTAATTAATATACCTCTAGGGATAGTTGCATATGCTCTTGGTATCTCAGTTTCTTTATCTATAAAATATGTATATAATATTATCAACCTGATAGGATTTGCTGTGCTGTGAGCTATTGTGCAAAAACATCGTAAGGCATCTGGTGCTTAGAAGCCATCCAATAAATCTTAACATTATTATTCTAATCATATTTTTCTCTCCTACTGTTTCAATGTATCTATATACATTTGTTCTGTCATACTTGATATCTTAATTTGAAATGAATACTGTATTTTCTTTACATTTCCATATCTGACTTTCTGGTTTGCTTCATGCATCCTGTATTATTTTGGTGTTTTATAAAATTAGCAAATAATTCTGTTGTAGTATACCCATTTAAAAATATCATAAAGTATTGTAAAGCAATATTTTTACCTTTTAGTACTTTGGATAGACTTGCACTGCTTAAGAAACAATGATATGTGCTCCTTACCGATATCGTTGTTTTGGACAAATTAAATATTTTTTTTCTGAAATGAGGAGGGCAAAGACCAACTGGTGACCATCAAGCAGGTCATCCGAGACAAAAAATTCCTTATTTGAGTAATTTAGAAGTAATTAGATTTCCCTGTTATCTAAAGTCAGCACCTCGTTCCAGGCCTCTTTTCAACTTAAAATTTATAAGTAACTAGAATTTCTGTATATCTCTGGAATGCTTGCATGTCTAAACTCACGCTACCCTTCCTGACATTAAGCCACCAAAATGTCTACAAATGTAATCGTTTAACATGCATATTACCCTTAAGCTCCTGCTTTAAGGTCCATAAATATCCCTAAGGAAAAATCCACTGTGGCATGCTCACTCCTCACCTGCTGAGATGCCCTGCTGCACTCTTCTGCAGCATTCTTTCATTCTAATAAAACTTTATTTTTAAAAACCTATACTATTGTTGCTAAATTTTTCTAACCAACCCATGAGTTGACCACTCTCTGACGCCAGGGCTCTGACACCTAACACAGCATGAAATTCTTTTAATCATTTTGACTTACCAACCTTGGGGAAGGTTTCCTCTCTGCTGCTATTGCAAAACTTCCTGATATAACATACTGAGAACAAAAAGAGGCATACATAAGAATAGTTTCCTTATCATACAAGAGATTCTCAGAACTTTAATAACATGAAGCCCATGCAAAGAGCAGTTGAAGTTTAAGAAGAATTTGGCTGAAATACCAAAATTCTTGTTGTGGTTCTGTGGTAGCCCCTGGGAAAATCACCCAGCTATAAATCCAATGGTTCTTTAGTATATAGAGAATCATTACTGGATTACTGTGATGCTTGTATTTGGCATAAAATACAGGGATATTTTAAACATGATTTTATAGCTTAGAGGGTAAATAAAAGCTTACGTGGTTTTATTTAATAACTTCTTACTGAATATATGAATTTTATTGCTAGAAAATATATGTTGTTAAAATTTGGTGAGTTCATATTCACAGATGTTCAATACAATGTTATTGAAAAATATTTTACTAACCAGAAACAGCATTGAAAATAGTTCATCTGCAGTTTAATTTTTGAAATGCAAGTGTCATGTATTAGCTTCCAGATGTAGCTTATGGTGAATATTCTATTGTTTTTCTGGCACTGATTGGAAGGACAATAGTTTTCGGTGCATCAATAATTGATTTTTTTTCCATTGGTATAAACTGCATGTGTGTGTGCAGTTTTTAAATGACATTATATGATTATCTAGTCTGTAACAAGTGGAACAGAGAATGTTCCTTTCTCAGAAAATGGGGCCTCTGAAAAATCACGGTAAATAGTATTAGAGACAGATAAACAAATGAACAACATATAGAGAAGAGATTTTCATGTCATATTAAAATATGAAGTAAATGAAACAGAATGATATGATAAAGGATATGCTGAGGGTGAAATTCAAGAGGTTTTTCAAAAAGGTTTCTCAGAAAAGGTGACCTTTAAACTGTGATTTGCATGACAGTAAGACTTGAGGGTGCAGCATCTGAAGGAGAGAAAACAGCTGCTGCAAAGGACCTAAGCGTTTGTGCTAGAGTATCTGCCTCTGGGAAGCCTCCCTCCTTTCTTCCAGTTGTGGTGACCATCTGCGTCAAGCATCTATGATCTGTGTTTCTATAATAACACTCAAATATGTGGAAAAAATTATACATACATTTGTTTGCCTCTTTATATCCTTAGTTCAAAATGGAATTTAGATGACTTGCATAAGTACATACACTAGGTTTAAAAATTTGTGAATAGAAGTAATTAATATGTAAGGACACTAGGGATGATAACTGGCTGAGGTTGGGGGTAATTTTAACCAGTGAAATTGTACTGTGGGTCCCTGAATAATGAATAAGGCTAGATAAAACTAATCTTCACTTTTGAATCTGTGATGACTGGTGGCTTCCTTACTGCATGGTCACCTAATAATATGATATAAAAATGTATTTAACCCATGTGCGACTTATCCACACTGGGTAACCAGTGCTCTCAATGTACTAGATTCCCATCATAACTTTGAGGCCAGACCCAGTTAATCACTGTCAGAATGAAAGCACACACTGCATTTGCTTTATCAGCTACCGCCATATTGTTATTATTCTTTATGCAGGAAAATTCAGTGAAGAGTTATCTAAACTTACTATCTTGTCTTCCAACTATTTCTTAAGCCCACTCCAATCAGGTTTTCAATTCTACCTTGCCAATGAACCTCTTTTTGTCAAGATCATTCATTACCTCAATGTTATAAAATCTAATGACAATTTTAGATCTTGTCTTATCTAACTTGGCCTAATCTGTAGTTTTCAAGAGTTAATTGCTCCTTTTTTCTTGACTTTACTTTCCTCAGTTGACTTCCAATGTAGCATACTCTCTTATTTTTCTCTTTTTCAATTGTCTTTGCCCTTCCCTCCTCTTCAATCTGAATTCCTGATGCTGTAGGTACACCAGGTCTCAAGCCTTGGTCCTTTACTCTATCCCGTCTACACAATTGAGATCTCTTCTTAATAATTTCTTGTTTTCTTACAGTACTAAATACCATCAATATGACAATAATCTCACACTTATATTTCTCTCTCAAACTCCAGACTCATATACAGATAGGTACTTGACATCTCTACCTGGTGTCTAAAAAAGATTTCAAACCCAATGTGTCCCAAATTGAACACCCGAAATTCTACCCTCTTCAAACCACCTCTACTCATAGTCTTACTCATTTTAGTCAATGTCAAATCCACTCTTCTAATTACTTGAGGAAATATTTTGGAGTCTTCTTTATTTCTGTTTCCCCTTTCACATCTCACATACAATCCCTTAGGAAGTTTTATGGTCTCTATTATCAAAGTATATCCTAAACAAACTACTTTTTGTTTTGCTACCTCCCTGGTTTGAGCCACTATCATCTCTTATGGATAATGGTAATCAGATTTTAGGAGGTCTCCTTGCTTTGACCTTTGCTCCATTATAATTTCTTAATGATCTTTAAACTTAATTCAGATCATGTCATTCCTCTGTTCAGCATCCTGCAATGACTGTCAACGATATTCATCCATGCAAGGATCACAGATCCTTAGATTATCATGTCTTCTGTCATACAGCTGACCTCCTTTTCTACCAATTTTCCCTTAGCTGAATTTGCTCCATCCAAACTGGCCTCTTCTTTAGTAAACACTCTAGGCTTGTTCTTAGCCTAAGACCTGTTCTCCTTCTTACTCTTCCTCCAGATATCCAGTGGCTTATTACTTCACTCCTTCAAGTCTTAGCTCAAATGTTTTCTTTTCAGTGAGGCTTGGACATTCTATAAAAATTATAACCTGCCAGGCATGGTGGCCTCACACCTGTAATCCCAGCACTTTGGGAGGCTGAGGCAGGTGGATCACTTGAGAACAGGAGTTTGAGACCAGCCTGGCCACCATGATGAAGCCCCATCTCTACTAAAAATATAAAAATTAGCTGGGCCTAGTGGTGTGCACCTGTAATCCCAGCTACTTGGGAGGCTGAGGCAGGAGAATCACTTGAACCTGGAAGGTGGAGTTTGCAGTGAGTTGAGATCAGGCCACTGCACTCCAGACTGGATGACAGAGCAAGACTTGGTCTCAAAAAAAAAAAAAAAAAAAAAAATTGTAACCTGCACTAACCTCATGTTTCTTTACCCTCCTCTATATTTTATTGTTTTCCCACAGTACTTTTAAATATTTATGATGTATAACATGATGTTTTGATATATGTGTATTTTATGAAATGATTACCATAATCAAACCAACATATACATCAACTTACATGGTATATTTTGGGGGGGGGTGAGAACATTTAAGATCTACTCTCTTAGCGTTTTTCAGGTATATAATTCCTTATTAACTATAGTCATAATGGTGTACAATAGATGTCCAGAGCTTATTCTTCCTGTTAATTGAAACTTCTTACTTTTTGACCAATATGTCCCCTAAGTGCCAGACCCTGACAACCACCATTCTACTTTATGCTTTTATGAATGTGACTTTTTAAGATTCCATATATAAGTGAGACCATACAATGATATGGTTTCGCTGTGTCCCCACCCAAATCTCATCTTGAATTGTAGTTCCCATGATCCCCATGTATGGTAGGTAATGGAACAATGGGGCAGTTACCCTCATGCTGTTCTCATGATAGTCAGTGAATTCTCCCAAGATCTGATGGTTTTATAAGGGAAATTCCCCTTTGCTCAGCACTCACTTCTCTCACCTGCTGCCATGTAAGATGTGCCAGTTTTGCCTTCTGTCATAGTTGTAAGTTTCCTGTGGCCTCCTTAGCCATGAGGAACTCTGTCAATTAAACCTCTTTTCTCTATAAATTACTCAGTCTTGGGTATTGTATTAGTTCATTTTCTCGCTGCTGATAAAGACATACCTGAGACTGGGCAATTTACAAAAATTTACAAATTGTGCTACTATAAACATGCATATTCAAGTACCTTTTATGTATAATGACTTATTTTCTTCTGGGTAGATACCCAGTAGTAGGATTGCTGGATCAAATGGTAGATCACTTTTAGTTCTTTAAGGAATCTCCACACTGTTTTCCATAGTGGTTGCACTATTTTATATTCCCACCAACAGTGTAAAAGTGCTCCCTTTCCACCACATCCAGGCCAACATCTATTATTTTTTGATTATGGTCATTCTTGCAGGAGTGAGGTGGTATCACATTGTGGTTTTGATTTGCGTTTCCCTGATAATTAGTGATATTGAGCATTTTTCCATATGCTTGTTGGCCATTTGTATATCTTCTTTTGAGAATTGTCTATTCATGTCCTTAGCCTACTTTTTGATGGGACTGTTTGTTTTTTTCTTGCTGATTTGTTTGTGTTATTTGTAGATTCTAGATATTAGTCCTTCATTGGAGGTATAGATTGTGAAGATTTTCTCCCACTCTGTATGTTGTCTGTCAACTCTGCTGATTATTTCTTTTGGTGTGCAGAACCTTTTTAGTTTAATTAAGTCCCATCTAGTTTTCCTTGTTTTGGTTGCATTTGCTGTGGGGTTCTTGGTCATGAAGTCTTTGCCCAAGCCAATGTCTAGAAGGGTTTTAGACATTTAGATGTTATTTTCTAGAATCTTTAGGGTTTCTGGTCTTATATTTGAGTCTTTGATTCATCTTGAGTTGACTTTTGTAGGAGATGAGAGACAAAGATCCAGTTTAATTCTTCTACACGTGGCTTGCCAATTATCCCAGCATTTGTTGAATATGGTTTCCTTTCCCCACTTTATGTTTTTGTTTGCTTCGTGGAAGATCAACTGGCTATAAGTATTTAGGTTTATTTTTGGGTTCTTTGTTCTGTTCAATCAGTCTATGTGCCTATTTTTATACTAGTACTATGCTGTTTTGTACTAGTACTATGCTGTTTTGGTAACTATGGCCTTACGGTTTAGTTTGAAGTTGGGTAATGTGATGCCTCCAGATTTGTTCTTTTTGCTTAGTCTTGTGTTGGCTATGCAGGTTCTTTTTGGTTCCATACGAATTTTAGGATTGTTTTTCCTAGTTCTGTGAAGAATGATTGTGGTATTTTGATGGTAATTGCTTTGAATTTTTAGATTACTTTTGGCAGTATGAACATTTTCCCAATATTGATTCTACCTATCCCTGAGCATGGGATGTGTTTCTATTTGTCTGTGTCATCTACGATTTCTTTCAGCAGTGTTTTGTAGTTTTCCTGTAGAGGTCTTTCACCTCTTTGGTTAGGTACATTCCTAAGTGTTTTATTTTTATTTTTTTTGCAGCTGTTGTAAAAGGGGTGGAGTTTTTTATTTGATTCTCAGCTTGGTTGCTGTTGGTGTATAGCAGAGCTACTCATTTGTGTACATTAATTTTATATCATGAAACTTTGCTGAATTCATTTACCAGTTCTAGGAGCTTTTTGGAAGAGTCTTTAGGGTTCTCTAGGTATACATTCATGTCATCAGCAAACAGCAACAGTTTGATTTCCTCTTTACTGGTTTGGATGCCCTTTATTTCTCTCTCTTGTCTGATTGCTCTGGCTAGGACTTTCAGTACTATATTGAATATAGGTAGTAAAAGTGGGCATCCCTGTCTTGTTCCAGTTCTCAGGGGGAAGAATTTCAAGTTTTACACTTTCAGTATAATGTTGACTGTGGGTTTGTTGTAGATGGCTTTATTACCTTTATATCCCTCCTATGCCAGTTTTGCTGAGGGTTTTAATCATACACAGATGCGGAATTTTGTCAAATTCTTCTTATGAATCTATTGAGATTATCATGTGACTTTTGTTTTTAATTCTGTTTATGTGATGTATTCCATTTATTGACTTGTGCATGTTAAACTATCCCTGCCTCCCTGATATAAAACCCACTTGATTATGGTGGATGATCTTTTTGATATGCTGTTGGATTCTAGTTTGTTAGTATTTTTTGCTAGTATTTTTTTGAGGATTTAAAAATCTATGTTCATCAAGGATATTGGTCTGTAGTTTTCTTTTCTTGTTATATTCTTCTCTGGTTTTGATATTAGGGTGATACTGGCTTCATAAAATAATTTAGGGAGGATTCCTTCTTTCTCTGTCTTTTGGAATAGTGTCAATAGGATTGGTACCAATTCTTCTTTGAATGTCTGACAGAATTAAGCTGTGAATTCATCTGGTTCTGGACTTTATTTTGTTGGCAGTTTTTACAAATTATCATTTCCAATCTTGTTGCTTGTTATTGGTATGTTCAAAGATTCTATATCTTCCTGGTTTAATGTAGGAGGGCTCTATGTTTGCAGGAATTTGTCCATCTCCTTTGGGTTTTCTAGTTTATGCATGTAAAGGTGTTCATAGTGGCCTTGACTAATCTTTTGCATTTCTGTGGTATCAGTTGTAATTTCTCCCTTTTTGTTTCTAATTGAGCTTATTTGGATCTTCTGTCTTCTTTTCTTGGTTAATTTGGCTACTGTTCTATCAATTTTATTATTCTTTTCAAAGAATCAGCTTTTTTTTTTGTATTTTTTTTTTGTTTCAATGTCATTTAGTTCTGCTCTGATCTTTATTATTTTTTTTCTTCTGCTGGGTTTGGGTTTGGATTGTTCTTGTTTCTCCAGTTCCCTGAAGTGTGACCTTAGGTTGTCTATATGTGCTCTTTCAGACTTTTTAATGTAGGCATTTAAGGCTATGAATTTTTTTTAGCACTGTCTTTGCTGTATTCCAGAGGTTTTGATAGGTCATGTCACTATTATTGTTCAGTTTAAAGAATTTTTACATTTCAATCTTGATTTCATTGTTGACTCAATGATCATTCAGAAGCAGGTTATTTAACTTTCAGGGATTTGCATGGCTTTGAGGGTTCCTTTTGGAGTTGATTTTCAATTTTATTCCACTGTGGTCTGAGAGAGTACTTAATATTATTTCAATTTTCTTTTTCTTTTTCTTTTTTTGAGATGGAGTCTTGCTCTGTCGCCCAGGCTGGAGTGCAGTGGCACGATCTTGGCTCACTGCAAGCTCCGCCTCCCGGGTTCACACCATTCTCCTGCCTCAGCCTCCCAAGTAGCTGGAACTACAGGTGTGCGCCACCAGGCCTGGCTAATTTTTTGTATTTTTAGTAGAGATGGGGTTTCACCGTGTTAGCCAAGATGGTCTCGATCTCCTGACCTTGTGATCTGCCGGCCTCGGCCTCCCGAAGTGCTGGGATTACAGGTGTGAGCCACTGCACCTGGCCTCAATTTTCTTAAATTTATGGAGTCTTGTTTAGTGGCCTATCCTATGGTCTCTTTTGGAGAAAGTTTCGTAAGCTGATGAGTAGAAGGTATATTTTGCAGTTGTTGGGTAGAATTGCTCTGCAAATATCTGTTAAACCTCTTTGTCCAGGGTATAGTTTAAATCTATTGTTTCTTTGTTGACTTTCTGTCTTGATGACCTGTCTAGTGCTGTCAATGGAGTATTGAAGTACCCCACTCTTATTGTTTTGCTGTCTATCTCATTTCTTAGGTCTAGAAGTAATTGTTTTATAAGTTTGGGAGCTCCATTGTTAGGTGCCTATATATTTAGGATTATGATATTTTCCCATTGGACTGGTTCTTTTATCATTGTATAATGTCCCTCTTTGTCTCTGTTAACTGCTGTTGCCTTAAAGTCTGTTTTGTCTGCTAAAAGAATAACTACTCCTACTCACTTTTGGTGTCCGTTTGCATGGAATATCTTATTCTACCCCTTTACCTTAAGCTTATGTGAGTCCTATGTGTCAGGTGGGTCTCCTGAAGACGGCAGAAACTTGGTTGGTGAATTCTTATACATATTGCCATCCTACATCTTTTAAGTGGAGCATTTAGACCATTTACATTCAATGTTAGTATTGAGGTGTGAGGTACTATTCCATTCATGTTGCTATTAGTTGCCTGAAAACTTTGTTTTTTTTCATTGTGTTACTGTTATGTGGGTCCTGTAAGATTTATGCTTCAAGGAGGTTCTATTTTTGTGATTTGAAGATTTGTTTCAATATTTAGAGCTCCTCTTAGCTGTTCTTGTGGTGCTGGCTTGGTAGCGGTGAATTCTCTCAGCATTTGTTTGTTTGGAAAAGGCTATATCTTTCCCTCATTTATGAAGCTTCGCTTTGCTGGATACAAAATTCTTGGCTAATAATTGTTTTGTTTAAGGAGGCTAAAAATAGGACCCCAATCCCTTCTAGCTGGTAGAGTTTCTGCTGAAAAATTTGCTATCAATCTGATAGGTTTTCCTTTATAGGTTACCTGATGCATTTTCCTCACAGTTCTTAAAATTCTTTCCTTTTTCTTGACTTTAGATAACCTGATGACGATGTGCCTAGGCAATGATCTTTTTGCAATGAATTTCTCAGGTGTTCTTTGAGGTTCTTATATTGGATGTCTAGATCTCTAGCAAGGCTGGGGAAGTTTTCCTTGATTATTCCCTCAAATATGTTTTCCAAACCTTTAGATTTCTCTTCTTCCTTAAGAACACCAATTATTCTTAGGTTTGAAGATTTAACATAGTTCCAAACTTCTTAGAGGCCTTGTTCGTTTTTTAAAATTCTTTTTCTTGTCTTTGATGGATTGGGTTAATTTGAAAGCCTTGTCTTTAAGCTCTGAAGTTCTTTCTTCTGCTTTTTCAGTTCTATTGCAGAGACTTTCCAGTGCATGTTGCATTTCTCTGAGTGTGTCCTTGATTTCCAGAAGTTGTGATTGTTTTTTATTTATGCTCTCCATTTCACTGAAGAAATTTCCTTTCATATTCTGTATCATGTTTTTGACTTCCTTAAGTTGAACTTCACCTTTCTCTGGTGCCTCCTTGATTAGCGTAATAGCTGACTTTCTGAATATTTTTCTGGCAATTTAGATCTTTCATCTTGGTTTGGATCCATTGTTGGTGAACTGGTATGATCTTTTGGGGATGTTAAAGAACTTTGTTTTGTCATGTTACCAGAATTGTTTTTCTGGTTCCTTCTCATTTGGGTAGACTCTGTCAGAGGGAAGATGTGGGATTCAAGTGCTGCTGTTCAGATTCTTGTGTCCCACGGGGTGCTCCCTTGATGTGGTTTTCTCTAGGAATGGGGCTTCCTAAGAGCCAAACTTTAGTGATTGTTTTTGCTTTTCTGGGCCTAGCCATCCAGCAGAACTACTGGGCTCCAGGCTGGTACTGGGGAGTGTCTGCAAAGAGTCCTGTGATGTGATCTGTCTTCAGTTCTTGCAGCCATGGGTACCAGCACCTGCTCTGGTGGAGGTAGCAGGGGAGTGAAGTGGACTCTGTGAGGGTCCTTGGTTGTATTTTTGTTTAGTGCACCAGTTTTGTTTTGGTTGGTCTCCAGCCAGGAGGTGATACTTTCAAGAGTGTATCAGCGGTGGTCTTATAGGGAGGATGCAAACTTGCCCTAGGAACATGTGATAAAGTATTCAGTTTTTTCAGGCAGTGGGCAGGGTCATAGAGCTCCCAAGAGATTATGACCTTTATCTTTGGCTACTGTGGCAGGTAGAGAAAGACCATCAGGTGGGAGCAGGCATTAGAGTGTCTGAGTTCAGCCTCTTTTTGGGCAGGGTTTGCTGTGGCTGCTATGTGGGCTGGGGGCATGGTTCCCAATCTAATGGAGTTATATTCCCAGGGGGATTATGGCTGCCTCTGCTGAGTCATATAGGTCACCAGAGAAGTAAGGGAAAGCTGGGAGTCACAGGCCTCACCTTGCTCTCATGCAGCCCACAGTCCTAAAGGCCAGTCTCACTTGGGAGGGTTTTGATTATTGATTCAATCTTTACTAATATTGTTCTGTTCAGATTTTCTGTTTCTTCAAGAATCAGTGTTGGTAGGTTATATGTTTCTAATCTTGGTCTATTGTATCCACTGCTGTAAGTGAGGCACTTAGAAGAAAGCCTGGTCTATAGTAGGTATTTAGTAAATTTTTGCTGAGTGAATGAACTAAAATATTTTTGGGAGATAGATATTACTGAGAAGTGTGTGGGAAAATGGAAGGAGGAATATTTTACTCTGTGCTGTAAGATATAATATAAATTCCTTAGAAATCTCTGTTGAGTCTGGGTGTGGTGGCTCACACCTGTAATCCCAGCACTTTGGGAGGCCAAGGTGAGTGGATCACAAGGTCAGGAGTTTGAGACCAGCCTGACCAACTTGGTGAAATCCCGTCTCTACTAAAAATAGAAAAAATTAACCAGGTGTGGTGGCATGTGCCTGTAATCCCAGCTACTCGAGAGGCTAGGGAGGAGAATTGTTTGAACCCGGGAAGTGGATGTTGCAGCGAGCTGAGATTGCACCATTGCACTCCAGCCTGAGCAACAAAGTGAGACTCCATCTCAAAAAACAAAAAACAAACAAACAAAAAAAGGAAATCCCTGTTGAATTCTTTCAAATTCCTCTTGGGCCAGTAATGCCCTGATCTCTCTTCTTCTTTGTGGAACTACTTTTAATAGTTCCTTCTATTGCCCCAGAAATGAAGTTCTGGCTCTCAGATTGCCTATATTATTGGGAAACCTGAGCTTTATAAGTAAGCTGAGCACTCATTAACCACTTACTATTTGTCGTTTGGAACCTTACCATTCTTTGACCCCCAATGTTTACTCAACTAAATAAACTCTTTGTATGAAACAATTTTATAAGTAAATTTACCACTTTAAAATATCTTCAAAGATACAAGACTGAATTCTTCGACAGCAAGGATTATACATTTTCACAGATGGCATCTCTAGCACATTGGTTGGCCACAGAAGCAGTCATTAAATATATTGAATGAATAAATAAATGTTCATCAGAAAAATAATTTACTCACAATTAAGAATGACAAAAATGGGAATCCTGATATCAAGCCTATAGGCAAGTAGATTGCTGAAAATGAAGCAGATTGATTAAGACATAAATATATCCAGATTTTTCCCAGAGCACAGTGGATCAGACCAATAATTATTTGAGCAGCCTATAAGAAAAGAATGTCAGAATCAATTATATGATACATATGTTTTAAGAGAGTTACAAATTAGGTGATGGAAAGGGAAGGGAGGGAGTATAGCTTCCATGTTTCTGAATCTCAGGAGTCTTTGCTACTATTCTTGATCAGCCCTCAAAATTATCCAAAAACTGGGGAGAAGCCAAGGTGACAGAAGAAGGTAGCAGCCATAAAAGTGCTTAGAATTGCTACATTTAGTTCACACAGGAATTATGCATGAGGGTTTTTAGCAACTAGTAGATGTATGGTTGCTTTCAGGCAAATGAAGGTGTTCTAGTGGCTTGTTTATGGGCCAGGTCAGCAAAATACATGGATCCAGCTTCTTTCCCTGATGTGTTTTTTACCATACCTATCAATCAGTTAATACAAAAATGGTTTTCTTGTGATAGCAATTTTGATTTTTAACACCATGGGGTGGGAGGAACACTTGCAATCAGTCCTGCTGAATCCTAAGATTCTGGCCCCTGTGATCTTAGGCACTTTCTTGAACCATACAATCTCATAGTTTGGTTTTTGAGCTCACTCAAATCCCCAATAATTAGGCTGTATTATGAAAAAATATGTAGCATATGAGGTTTGGTTGGGGAAAAAGAGTAGATAGTGGTCCAAAATATCAACTTCCTTGAGATAAATGTAGAGAAAGAGCATCGAGAGCATCATGCTATGAGATGATCAATGTCCACAAAGCCGTATGATCTAGGTTATCTCTTGACTATGATCCCGACCTTGTCATCCCCTTTAGGACCCAGTCTCAGCTTTATTTCAAACTCTTTATAGATACACACAGACAACGGGAAAATCACAGCAGTAGGATTGCTGGGACTCAGTTTATCAACTCTCTCCCATTGGATAACTGAGATAGAGGAATTGATGTCTCTTTCCTTAAGTATTTGGGATCTGCAACACCAAAATCATTTATCCACTCAAGTAGCACTGAATCTTACCCCCAACATTCTGATTTCTTCTTTCAACACAATGTGAGATGATGGCATGTTATCCAAAATATGGTGTAGACATTAGAAAGGATGAATGGAATCTATCTCTAAAGGCAACATAGAAAAAATAAACATAGTGATTTTAAAAACAGTGATCTCAAATAAGCACTTAAAAGTCATTGAGAAACCTATCATTGTTGTCTTTAATTTTTAAATAATGAAACAGTTCCCTGAAATAGGTATTTAAAAATTAATCAATTGATAAGCTCTCTTGGACATAGCTAACCTCTTGGCAATTCTAATTATCCTATTAGATTTTATACAGTTTTACCAATTTTATTTTATTTTTTTTTTTTTATTATACTTTAAGTTCTAGGGTACATGTGCATAACGTGCAGGTTTGTTACATATGTATACTTATGCCATGTTGGTGTGCTGCACCCATCAACTCGTCAGCACCCATCAATTCATCATTTATATCATGTATAACTCCCCAATGCAATCCCTCCCTCCTCCCCCCTCCCCCCTCCCCATGATAGACCCCAGTGTGTGATGTTCCCCTTCCCGAGTCCAAGTGATCTCATTGTTCAGTTCCCACCTATGAGTGAGAACATGCGGTGTTTGGTTTTCTCTTCTTGTGATAGTTTGCTAAGAATGATGGTTTCCAGCTGCATCCATGTCCCTACAAAGGACGCAAACTCATCCTTTTTTATGGCTGCATAGTATTCCATGGTGTATATGTGCCACATTTTCTTAATCCAGTCTGTCACAGATGGACATTTGGGTTGATTCCAAGTCTTTGCTATTGTGAATAGTGCCGCAATAAACATACGTGTACATGTGTCTTTGTAGTAGACTAATTTATAATCCTTTGGGTATATACCCAGTAGTGGGATGGCTGGGTCATATGGTACATCTAGTTCTAGATCCTTGAGGAATTGCCATACTGTTTTCCATAATGGTTGAACTAGTTTACAATCCCACCAACAGTGTAAAAGTGTTCCTATTTCTCCACATCCTCTCCAACACCTGTTGTTTCCTGACTTCTTAATGATTGCCATTCTAACTGGTGTGAGATGGTATCTCATTGTGGTTTTGATTTGCATTTCTCTGATGGCCAGTGATGATGAGCATTTTTTCATGTGTCTGTTGGCTGTATGAATATCTTCTTTTGAGAAATGTCTGTTCATATCCTTTCCCCACTTTTTGATGGGGTTGTTTGTTTTTTTCTCGTGTATTTGTTTGAGTTCTTTGTAGATTCTGGATATTAGCCCTTTGTCAGATGAGTAGGTTGCAAAAATTTTCTCCCATTCTGTAGGTTGCCTGTTCACTCTGATGGTAGTTTCTTTTGCTGTGCAAAAGCTCTTTAGTTTAATTAGATCCCATTTGTCAATTTTGGCTTTTGCTGCCGTTGCTTTTGGTGTTTTAGACATGAAGTCCTTGCCCATGCCTATGTCCTGAATGGTACTACCTAGATTTTCTTCTAGGGTTTTTATGGTATTAGGTCTAACATTTAAGTCTCTAATCCATCTTGAATTAATCTTCGTATAAGGGGTAAGGAAAGGATCCAGTTTCAGCTTTCTACTTATGGCTAGCCAATTTTCCCAGCACCATTTATTAAATAGGGAATCCTTTCCCCATTTCTTGTTTCTCTCAGGTTTGTCAAAGATCAGATGGCTGTAGATGTGCGGTATTATTTCTGAGGACTCTGTTCTGTTCCATTGGTCTATATCTCTGTTTTGGTACCAGTACCATGCTGTTTTGGTTACTGTAGCCTTGTAGTATAGTTTGAAGTCAGGTAGCGTGACGCCTCCAGCTTTGTCCTTTTGACTTAGGATTGTCTTGGCAATGCGGGCTCTTTTTTGGTTCCATATGAACTTTAAAGCAGTTTTTTCCAATTCTGTGAAGAAACTCATTGGTAGCTTGATGGGGATGGCATTGAATCTATAAATAACCTTGGGCAGTATGGCCATTTTCACGATATTGATTCTTCCTATCCATGAGCATGGTATGTTCTTCCATTTGTTTGTGTCCTCTTTGATTTCACTGAGCAGTGGTTTGTAGTTCTCCTTGAAGAGGTCCTTTACATCCCTTGTAAGCTGGATTCCTAGGTATTTTATTCTCTTTGAAGCAATTGTGAATGGAAGTTCATTCCTGATTTGGCTCTCTGCTTGTCTGTTACTGGTGTATAAGAATGCTTGTGATTTTTGCACATTGATTTTGTATCCTGAGACTTTGCTGAAGTTGCTTATCAGCTTAAGGAGATTTTGGGCTGAGACAATGGGGTTTTCTAAATATACAATCATGTCATCTGCAAACAGGGACAATTTGACTTCTTCTTTTCCTAACTGGATACCCTTGATTTCTTTCTCTTGCCTGACTGCTCTAGCCAGAACTTCCAACACTATGTTGAATAGGAGTGGTGAGAGAGGGCATCCCTGTCTTGTGCCAGTTTTCAAAGGGAATTTTTCCAGTTTTTGCCCATTCAGTATGATATTAGCTGTGGGTTTGTCATAAATAGCTCTTATTATTTTGAGGTATGTTCCATCAATACCGAATTTATTGAGCGTTTTTAGCATGAAGGGCTGTTGAATTTTGTCAAAAGCCTTTTCTGCATCTATTGAGACAATCATGTGGTTCTTGTCTTTGGTTCTGTTTATATGCTGGATTACGTTTATTGATTTGCGAATGTTGAACCAGCCTTGCATCCCAGGGATGAAGCCCACTTGATCATGGTGGATAAGCTTTTTGATGTGCTGCTGAATCCGGTTTGCCAGTATTTTATTGAGGATTTTTGCATCAATGTTCATCAGGGATATTGGTCTAAAATTCTCTTTTTTTGTTGTGTCTCTGCCAGGCTTTGGTATCAGGATGATGTTGGCCTCATAAAATGAGTTCGGGAGGATTCCCTCTTTTTCTATTGATTGGAATAGTTTCAGAAGGAATGGTACCAGCTCCTCCTTGTACCTCTGGTAGAATTCAGCTGTGAATCCATCTGGTCCTGGACTTTTTTTGGTGGGTAGGCTATTAATTGTTGCCTCAATTTCAGAGCCTGCTATTGGTCTATTCAGGGATTCAACTTCTTCCTGGTTTAGCCTTGGGAGAGTGTAAGTGTCCAGGAAATTATCCATTTCTTCTAGATTTTCTAGTTGATTTGCGTAGAGGCGTTTATAGTATTCTCTGATGGTAGTTTGTATTTCTGTGGGGTCAGTGGTGATATCCCCTTTATCATTTTTTATTGCATCTATTTGATTCCTCTCTCTTTTTTTCTTTATTAGCCTTGCTAGCGGTCTGTCAATTTTGTTGATCTTTTCAAAAAACCAACTCCTGGATTCATTGATTTTTTGGAGGGTTTTTTGTGTCTCTATCTCCTTCAGTTCTGCTCTGATCTTAGTTATTTCTTGCCTTCTGCTAGCTTTTGAATGTGATTGCTCTTGCCTCTCTAGTTCTTTTAATTGTGATGTTAGAGTGTCCATTTTAGATCTTTCCTGCTTTCTCTTGTGGGCATTTAGTGCTATAAATTTCCCTCTACACACTGCTTTAAATGTGTCCCAGAGATTCTGGTATGTTGTATCTTTGTTCTCATTGGTTTCAAAGAACATCTTTATTTCCGCTTTCATTTCGTTATGTACCCAGTAGTCATTCAGGAGCAGGTTGTTCAGTTTCCATGTAGTTGAGCGGTTTTGATTGAGTTTCTTAGTCCTGAGTTCTAGTTTGATTGCACTGTGGTCTGAGAGACAGTTTGTTATAATTTCTGTTCTTGTACATTTGCTGAGGAGTACTTTACTTCCAATTATGTGGTCAATTTTGGAATAAGTGCGATGTGGTGCTGAGAAGAATGTATATTCTGTTGATTTGGGGTGGAGAGTTCTATAGATGTCTATTAGGTCCGCTTGGTGCAGAGATGAGTTCAATTCCTGGATATCCTTGTTAACTTTCTGTCTCGTTGATCTGTCTAATGTTGACAGCGGAGTGTTGAAATCTCCCATTATTATTGTATGGGAGTCTAAGTCTCTTTGTAAGTCTCTAAGGACTTGCTTTATGAATCTGGGTGCTCCTGTATTGGGTGCATATATATTTAGGAGAGTTAGCTCTTCCTGTTGAATTGATCCCTTTACCATTATGTAATGGCCTTCTTTGTCTCTTTTGATCTTTGATGGTTTAAAGTCTGTTTTATCAGAGACTAGGATTGCAACCCCTGCTTTTTTTTGTTCTCCATTTGCTTGGTAGATCTTCCTCCATCCCTTTATTTTGAGCCTATGTATGTCTCTGCATGTGAGATGGGTCTCCTGAATACAGCAGACTGATGGGTCTTGACTCTTTATCCAGTTTGCCAGTCTGTGTCTTTTAATTGGAGCATTTAGTCCATTAACATTTAAGGTTAATATTGTTATGTGTGAACTTGATCCTGCCATTATCATATTAACTGGTTATTTTGCTCGTTAGTTGATGCAGTTTCTTCCTAGCCTCGATGGTCTTTACATTTTGCCAAGTTTTTGCGATGGCTGGTACCGGTTGTTCCTTTCCATGTTTAGGGCTTCCTTCAGGGTCTCTTGTAAGGCAGGCCTGGTGGTGACAAAATCTCTAAGCATTTGCTTATCTGTAAAGGATTTTATTTCTCCTTCACTTATGAAACTTAGTTTGGCTGGATATGAAATTCTGGGTTTAAAATTCTTTTCTTTAAGAACGTTGAATATTGGCCCCCACTCTCTTCTGGCTTGTAGAGTTTCTGCCGAGAGATCTGCTGTTAGTCTGATGGGCTTCCCTTTGTGGGTGACCCGACCTTTCTCTCTGGCTGCCCTTAAGATTTTTTCCTTCATTTCAACTTTGGTGAATCTGGCAATTATGTGTCTTGGAGTTGCTCTTCTGGAGGAGTATCTTTGTGGCGTTCTCTGTATTTCCTGAATTTGAATGTTGGCCTGCCCTACTAGGTTGGGGAAGTTCTCCTGGATGATATCCTGAAGAGTGTTTTCCAACTTGGTTCCATTTTCCCCCTCACTTTCAGGCACCCCAATCAGACGTAGATTTGGTCTTTTTACGTAATCCCATACTTCTTGCAGGCTTTGCTCATTTCTTTTTCTTCTTTTTTCTTTTGGTTTCTCTTCTCGCTTCATTTCATTCATTTGATCTTCAATCGCTGATACTCTTTCTTCCAGTTGATCGAGTCGGTTACTGAAGCTTGTGCATTTGTCACGTATTTCTCGTGTCATGGTTTTCATCTCTGTCATTTCGTTTATGATCTTCTCTGCATTAATTAGTCTAGCTGTCAATTCTTCCACTCTTTTTTCAAGATTTTTAGTTTCTTTGCGCTGGGTACGTAATTCCTCCTTTAGCTCTGATAAGTTTGATGGACTGAAGCCTTCTTCTCTCCTCTCGTCCAAGTCATTCTCTGACCAGCTTTGATCCGTTGCTGGTGATGGGCTGCGCTCCTTTGCAGGGGGAGATGCGCTCTTATTTTTTGAATTTCCAGCTTTTCTGCCCTGCTTCTTCCCCATCTTTGTGGTTTTATCTGTCTCTGGTCTTTGATGGTGGTGACGAACTGATGGGGTTTTGGTATAGGTGTCCTTCCTGTTTGATAGTTTTCCTTCTGACAGTCAGAAGGACTCTCTGTTGGTCTGTTGGAGATTGCTTGAGGTCCACTCCAGACCCTGTTTGCCTGGGTATCAGCAGCAGAGGTTGCCGAAGATAGAATATTGCTGAACAGCGAGTGTACCTGTCTGATTCTTCCTTTGGAAGTGTCCTCTCAGGGGTGTACTCCACCCTGTGAGGTGTGGGGTGTCAGACTGCCCCTAGTGGGGGATTTCTCCCAGCTAGGCTACTCAGGGGTCAGGGACACACCTGAGCAGGCAGTCTGTCCGTTCTCAGATCTCAAACTCCGCGTTGGGAGATCCGCGGCTCTCCCCAAAGCTGTCAGACAGAGTCGTTCGCGTCTGCACCGGCTCCCGCTACTTCCCCTGTTGGTCTTCAGCTGTGCGCTGTCCCCAGAGGTGGAGACTACAGAGACAGGCAGGCTTCCTTGAGCTGCTGTGAGCTCCACCCAGTTCGAGCTTCCCAGCGGCTTTGTTTACCTACTTAAGCCTCAGCAATGGCGGGCGCCCCTCCCCCAGCCTCGCTGCTGCCTTGCGGATAGATCGCGGCAGACTGCTGTGTTAGCAGTGAGGGAGGCTTCGTGGGCGTGGGACCCTCCCGGCCAGGTGTGGGATATATTCTCCTGGAATGCCTGTATGCTTACAGCGCAGTATTGGGGTGGGAGTTACCCGATTTTCCAGGTGTTGTGTGTCTCAGTTCCCCTGGCTAGGAAAACGGATCCCCTTCCCCCTTGCGCTTCCAGGTGAGGCGATGCCTCGCCCTGCTTCAGCTCTCGCTGGTCAGGCTGCAGCAGCTGACCAGCACCGATTGTCCGGCACTCCCTAGTGAGATGACCCCAGTACCTCAGTTGAAAATGCAGAAATCACCGGTCTTCTGTGTCGCTCGCGCTGGGAGTTGGAGACTGGAGTGGTTCCTATTCGGCCATCTTGCTCCGCGAGCCAGTTTTACCAATTTTAAATGACACCCTGTGGGTCCTTAGGATTCTAAGATGCAGACATCATAATTTAATGTGGCTTGTTTAAGCAAAATAGAACACGAGTGAGCTCACATAATCACTGGGAAGGGCAGGCTTGTCAAACAATGCCCAGAGACAACTCGCTGATCTAAACTGAGAAGGAAGTGCTCTTACCATTTCCTGTCCCAGAACTCTGTTGTAGAACTGGCATCATGATAAAACCTTCCCTGTCTCCTGGGCCATCATCTGTCCAATTGATGACTACTGTAGGGTCTCTTTTGTTGTTCTCCCCTAAATCAAACTTTAGTGCAAGAATATGTAATTGGCAGAACCTAGATCAAATGCCTGCACTTTGATTTCAAGGGAGGCAAGGGAATATCGTTTTTTGGATTCCATTTTGGCAAAGGTAGCTTTTACAACTTAGTGACCAAAAAAAGGTCGGGAAGATGTTTGACACATGGCAGCCATGAATGTTTAAAAGATGGCAGCCATACATTATCTCTATGACTTTGCCATTGTGGACACCATTCTGGGTATGTGGCCAACTCACCTCAGTTTCATGCTTGTCATCTGTAGGAATTATTCCCTTATTGTATTAACTGGAAGAGAGGTGGGGAGTCTGTCTCAGGTTGGATCCATCAGTGTCACTTTCCCAGGAATTGTGTATTTAGAACTTAGATATTATAACGTTAGTCTGGGTTTGCCTCTAGATAAGATTATATAAACTCTTGAAATGAAGAACATTAATGTGTTCTACCATATGAGCTGAGAAGACATCCAGAAAAATCAAAAATCAAAAATAGACCAAGAGAACTACTGGAGTTCCTAATAACTTTCAATTTCCTAGTTATAGTCCTTTTCTGAAACTGAGATGTCTTCCTGCCCTTGGAAAATACATGTGTCTTTGTTTTGCTTAAGCTAGCAAGAGCTGTTTTCTGTTACTTGCAGTCAAAGTATTTTTAAATTATTGCTTTGTCTTTCTTATAACTCTTGCCCTATGGATTTGAGAATTTACTCTTTAGATTTTACAATATCTTTACCTAGTTTAGATTTTTTCTCAATATTTTGCCAATAGCCAACTCTGAAGTCTAAGATCTTGGTTTCAAAATCTTTACTTATGTTATTTTTCTTTCTGATTTACATCAACCATTAATTCTTAAGGATCAGTTACCAAATAGATGTACCAATGACACATTAAACTGAGAAAATGGAGCATAGTATTGTGAAACAAGCAGATATAGACTTGAGTTTAAATCTTATCTAGATTGACTGCTAATTGTATAATTGGTACAACTACTTTTAGACTAATAACAGTTGTCTATATTAATTACTAATGTTAAGTTCTACATAATATTTCAGAGAATTAGTTTTCTATTCCCACAGAGTTGTTTTGGGGAGCAAATAATAGGAACTGGCACAAAGTCAAATGCCAATAATGCTTTTTTCCTGTTTCCCTTCAACCTCTCTCCAGTTACTTGTATCAGATTCCCGATTCCCCTATAGTTTTGGACACTACTTTTGGTTTCTTTTCCAGATTGTATTAGAAACAACCTCACTGGTTATTTGTGAGTGGCAAGCCACTCAGGTGCCGAGGCAAGAGACTGAAGGCACAAGCTGTTCCAGTGTAATCAACAAAATACTTAAAATAAGAATAGTTATATTAGACATAGAATATAGATATGATTATCTATGGATATTCCTAATCATTAGTTTATAGCATTATTCTTTATTCTAATATCATAATAATATTTGTTCTACAATTATAACCTAGGAAAAACCAGGCTATACAGCGACGGGAGCTGAAGGTACACGGTGAGAAGTGACCAGCAGTGTGAGCCCTCTGTCATGCCCGAATAGGGCCACTAGAGGGCTCCCTGGTCTAGCGGTAATGCCAGTGCCTGGGCAGGCACCCATGACTTAGCAGACCTTGGTCTAGAGGTAGCGCCAGTGCCTCTGAAGGCACCCGTTACTTAGCAGACCAGGAAAGGGAGTCTCCCTTTCCCCGGGGGGAGTTAGAGAAGACTCTGCTCCACCACCTCTTGTGGAAGGCCCGCTCGCATCATCAGTCAGGCCCGCCCGCCGCCATGCGGAGGCCTAACCGTCTCCCTGTGATGCTGTGCTTTAGCCGTCACGCTCCTGGTCCGCTTTCATGTTCCGCCCTGTACACCTGGCTCCGCCTTCTAGATAGCAGTAGCAGAATTAGTGGAAGTATTAAAGTCTTTGATCTTTCTGAGAAGCGCATAGAAGAAATAATGACGTAAGCTGTCCCCTCTCTCTCTGCCTTGGCTGCCTAAAAGGGAAAGGCCCCCTGTCTGGTGGGCACGACTCACGTGACCTTATCAATCACTGGAGATGACTCACACTCCTTACCCTGCCCCTTTTGCCTTGTATACAGTAACTAGCAGCGCGGTCAGGCATTCGGGGCCACTACCAGTCTCCGCGCCTTGGTCGTAGTGGTCCCCGGGGCCCAGCTGTCTTTTCTTCTATCTCTTTGTCTTGTGTCTTTATTTCTACAATCTCTTGTCTCCGCACACGAAGAGAAAAACCCACAGGCCCTGTAGGGCTGGACCCTACTGTTATTTCACACCATTCCTTTGAATTATTCCCTTGAGTTACAATTTGCTTCAAAGTAGCAAAATATGAAACAGCTCAATCACCACAGCAAAGGAACCTAAAAGCTTAAATCCAGCCTCTATAATATGACCACAGTGGCATTTCCAAAACAGAAATCACGTGTAGAAATCACTTGCTTAAATCATTCTACCACAAAGATACATGCACTTGTATGTTCATTGCCATGCTATTCACAACGGCAAAGACATGGAATCAACCTAAATACCCATCAAAGGTGGGCTAGATAAAGAAAACGTGACACATATGCACTGTGGAATACTACACGGCCATAAAAAAGAACAAAATCATGTCCTTTGCAGCAACATGAATGGAGCTGGAAGTCATTATCCTAAGTAAATTAATGAAGGAACAGAAAACCAAATACTGCATGTTCTTACTTATGTGAGCTAAACATTGAGTACACATGAACGTGAAGAAGGGAACAGTAGCACTAGGCCCTATGTGATGGTGGATGGTGGGAGGAGGTGAAGATAGGAAATCTACCTATTACGCTGGGGGCAGTGGGTCACTCCTGTAATCCAAGCACTTTGGGCGACCGAGGCAGGCAAACCACGAGGACAGGAGTTCAAGACCAGCTTGGCCAACATGGTGAAACCCTGTCTCTACTAAAAATACAAAAAATTAGTTGGACATGGTGACAGGCACCTATAATCCCAGCACTTGGGAAGCTGAGGCCGGAGAATCATTTGAACCTGGGAGGCGAAGGTTGTAGTGAGCTGAGATTGCGCCACTGCACTCCAGCTGGGGTGACAGTGTCTCAAAAAAAAAAAAAAAAAAAAAAAAAAAAAAAAAAAAAAAAAAAGAAATCTACCTTTCAAGTACTACAAGTATTATGCTTATTAGCTGGGTAATAAAATGATCTGTACACTAAACCCCTATGACATGCAGTTTATCCATGTAACAAACCTGGACATGTACCCCTTGAACTCAAAAGTTGGAAAAAAAAGTCTTTCAATGACTCCTCGTTCTCTTCAGGTCACAGTACATATTTCTTTGTGTGGCACATTGGAGCCAGGTATATTTGGCCTACACTTCTTTTTCCCACACAGCACCCCATCCATTCCTGACCGCTTACATTTCCACTACTGTGTAATATTTAAGCACCTTATGGTTTTTAAGTGCCTTCCTAAATACATCATTGCTGCTGCAAAATCTCACAGTGTCACAGCATCTGGCTCTAGCAATGAGTTTGCACATTGTTGGAATACAATAATTGCTGGGAGAATCCTTTCTACCCATTTTGGGCATCTTGTCCCTTGGGTTTTGCACTAGAGATTATATAAACAGAAACTCATATTTTGGATGATAAGAAAGGTTGATTTCCAAGAACAGTGATTTAAGAGTTTCCCTGATTGTGTATTCCCTTTCCCGGCTGATGCGTTACCAGGAAATGCATGATGCGTTACCACGTTAGGTATAGATGGGTAGATTTGTTTATGCCAGTTGTGAAACATGTTTGGGAAGTTCAGCCTTAGAGCATAGGTTCTCTGGCATTTATTGAATTAGTTTTGGGCAGCCTTGGAAGGTTAGCCCAAAGACACATACTGTCTTTCTCCATAGCAGATGAACCCAAGGAGATAGAACAGACTTGACTGAGACATGCGGCAGGTACCAAACAGTCTTGAGAAAACAAACTTCGGTTTCAATGTTAAGGATCAAATTGAATTTATACGTGCAGACAATATGAATTTCAGGAGGTGATTCTCAGAAGAGCCACTTTTCACACGAGGACTCTGTGGCCTGCTCCAGAGGAGCAGCAGCTGAATCTACTTATACCAGAATCCTGATTAAGGGTTCTCCCTCCTAAAGCTTTGTAGGCCAGCCAGGAAAGGGAATACACAATCAGGGAGACTCTTGAGTCACTGTTTTTGGAAATCCACCATTCCTATCATCCAAAATATGAGTTTCTGTTTATATAATCTCTAGTGCATAACCCAAGGCACATCTCCTAAGCTAAAAAGGATATAGAAATACAGTAAAAGATGGAAAGTAAGAGTTATTCTTGGCACAACCATGACCCTGGGATCCCCAGTTCACTACACTGTCTCCATATTCTCCTCCTGTCAATTAGCCAATTTATTTTTACATGAGAGGATGCTGGGTGTGTCAAACAGGTCACTTACTGAAAACACATATTGGAAGAAAAGATATTGAAAGAAATACGTGAAAAGTGCCACAATGTATTAATTGAGGCTCTTTCCAACTGGAAGTGGTTTGAAAAACATTATGACTATGGGGTGGTGGGGAACACCTGACCCTCAGCAGGTGCTAGTTTTATTCCCAGCGCCAGTGAAAATCCGACCAGGGATCCCTCCACTCACGCCTGGGCCCAGTGAGTGTGATCTGGCATTCAACTTCCTCAGTGCGGGGCCTGGCAGCCCCGGGAGCCCGGTGGGTGCTTCCTTGGTGGCGCCCCTCACCTCGCCTCGCGGGGTTCTAACGTCCCAGAGGGCGGCTGTGCGACAGACCCGCGCGGACACCTGAGGCGCAGTGGGGCTCCTGTGGCTCCGCGGAGCCTGCAGGTTCCCAAGACGAGGGTGGGGTAGGGGCTGACGAAGATGCCCCCCTTTCCTGGCTGTGTGGGCTTTATCCTCTGTCCTTGGGCCTGGCACGCCCGGGGGGAAGAGGCTGTGCTTGATGTGTCGACGGGCTGATCACGTGGCGGCCCCACTGCTAACCCCAGACACACCCCCGCTTAGAAGCAGCAATATTGTCAGAAGCTCCTTGCCGCTAAGAATCCTCTGCAAAATGTGGTGGATACAGCACTGCACTTAACTCCTTCGGTCCTCAGTGTATTCTTTGGTAGAGTGGAAATGATACCCGCTCAGGTACCTCATATGCTCATGCTGCAGAACTTTGAAAACCAAAGATGTTTTACAAATATATTCCACTGCGATGACAAACATATTCCACTGCGATAAGCAGGGTGCATATATGTCCTTCATGCTGAACCTGACAGGTTAAGTTGTATTCTCAGTGTTTAACAACTATCCTCAACACATAGTAGGAACAGATGAATGATCGCAAGGTTTTGTCTAACATATTAAAGTGTTAGCATCGCTGGCTAATTATGAGTAATAGATGACAGTCATGTTTGTTGGACTCTTTTATGTTTGGCGTTTTTATGATAAATTACTTCAGCAAATTTCCACTTGGTGCCAGTATGTGCTAGGCATTGTTCACAAGGCTGGGGATACAGCAGTGAATAAAACACATGAAATTCTAATAAGAATAAGGAAGCTCATAATAAATAAGATTCATAAGGAAAATTTATAGCATGTTAAGAATAATGAGCGCTAAGGAGAATAATAAAGTATGAAAGAGAGGTGGGGTCAATGGAAATGGAAATGAGGGGAGTCAGGAAAGTCCTCATTATAAAAAAAACTTGCACACACATATTCATAGGAGCATTCTTATATATTCCTAATAGCCAAAAATGAAAACAACCCAAATCCCTATCAACTAATGAATGAACAAATAATATTTGGTATATCCATATAATGTATTATTTGACAATGAAATACAACAAAGTTCTAGTTTATGCTACAGCATGAATAAGCCTTGAAATCATTATGGTAAGTGAAAGAAGCAAGTCACAAAGACATTCATATAAAATAGCCCCAGTAGACAAATCCACAGAGACAAAAAGTAGACCAGTGGTTTGCTAATACTGAGGTAAGTGGTGGAGAATAAGAATTACTCTTAATGGGTTTGGGTCCAAAATTAGGTGGTGTTATTTACACAACTCTGTGAATATACTAAAAGCCACTAAACTATACACTTTAGATGGACAAATTTTATAATATTTGAATTATATCTCAATGAAACTGTTATAAAAATGAAAGGCAAGATGTATGTTTTATCTCTTTACTTATGAAATTTTGAAATAATGAGCACCCTACAAGGGTGACTATGATTCTTTTTCTTTTTTTATGGGGGAGGGAGAGATTGGTCTTTTAAATTTTTATGTATTTGCTTTGTGGACCAGTGCATGATCCATATAGAGTCACTGACTTCCTTTCCCTAGAATATAAGCTCCCTGAAGGCAGGATCCTGTCTCTTTTGTTTAAATCTGTTCCCAGAAGCAAGCATTATGCCTGGTGCAAAGTAGATTGTCAAAAAGTAGTTTATGATGAATGTATGGATGAATGGAGGAGCTACCCTATATTTACATTAACAGCTCATTCTTTCCAGTATCTCAATGGTGATATCCTGCTCTGTGATAAAAAACAAATATCTTTCAGATCTGACATGGCATCCCTATCTAGAGCTATTCTTTGTGTTAAACTAGCTCAGGCTCTAAAGCTGGGACCTTGTTCAAGGATGCATGTGAATGGAGTTAAAGATTGGTGCTGCATTTGCAGCTGATCTCCACTTGCAGGGCAGACTTCCTTGGTGCTGGGTTGATCAGTTAGGAGGAAGGGGCCTCAATTTCTAATTGTACTGTTCAGAAGGGACTCACTGTCTATTTCATTTTCCCAGAGGAGCTGTTATTGAGCAGTCTGTCCTTTTGAACAGGGCACTTCTGTCTAGTTTGCACAATGGCATCTTACGTGTTAGTAGCCCCTTTTCAGATTAGTGGCCCCCGATCTCTACATTTCTTTCAAAATTTCTGGCATCATATCCTTCCTCTTTCAGCCTGGATCCCACAGATCCAACTAATTATCTTCTTATTAAAACCCACAAATGCAAGTTTACCACCTTGTAATGACACCTTTTCTGTGTAGGATATTTTAGGGAAACTCACAATGTCATGGATAGACACCCAACAAAGATGTCATTTGAAAGTCCAGTGTCTTCATCTGTGCTTCTAATTAAATCGTTGAGTATGATTTGGCCAATTTTTCCTCTGATTCCTGGCAACTCTTAATCCAAACAAGTACTTTATTCATTACCACCCCTCACTCCTAAATGACTTTCTTGTCAATATTTTCAAAGGAAAGACAAAGGCTCTCATGTTCTTTCTTATCCTCCTCATATGGAGAAATGGATAAAGAACATTTACATTAAAGCTATTGATTCGCTATTTTCTTACTTGATCAGAATTAGGTATCTTTCCTGTGTTCTAAAGTGTAATCTGTTCCTGTGCTACTAATCTCATTTCCTTCAAAGGGCTTATAAACCTTAATCCATCAATTATCTCTTTCTCCCCAGTATATTCAAATATTACTCCCTGCTTCATATTTCTTCTCAACCCATACATTTATACAAGTCTCTCTCACAGTTGTGGTTTCTAGTTCATGAAGGTAGACCAAACAGATCCTACATATTCCTCATATGAACTCCAATTCCAAGGAGCACTCCTACAAAAAATATTCCATTGCCACATTGAAAAATAAGAAGCAACTCTCTTGGTGAGCCAGAATCTGTGAATTCCTGAGAGACCAAAAGTATGCAGACTAGACTGAAGAAAAAGTACACAATAATAAAGGACCTGCAACAGAAGACAGTTCTAAATGGTGGAAATTTTTGCATTTCATAAACCAATGGCATATACATAAATAACACAGATACTCTAGTCTTGAATTTATATCCCCCCAAATTACTTAAGGGGCAAGATGGGGGGACCCAGTTGCCCATTCCTGGGGCAGCGAATGTATAAATGTGCTGGGTACATGGCACAGACTTTAAGGCAGCATTTAAAATCAACTGATAGAGGTACTGATAGCAACATGGATAGATCTTTAAAACTTACTGTTGCGAGGAGCAAAATTTGTGCATGTAATTTATCAGTGTGTATGATCTTCATGGATTCCAAATACATTCCCACAATAGAATGCCATACATTTTTGGGGAGATACTGACAAATAAAATAGCCATGTTTTATAAAGTGGAACAATTGCTCGTGGAGGGAGGGAAGGGGGAGTGGAGTATGGACATCAAAGAAAAGTTTAAAAATAGGAAGCATCCTTATAGACACAACAAAACATTTCTAAGATAATTTACTTAAAATTTGAGTGTGATAAGCCACAGTGTAAAATTATAGGCAAAAATACGTAACGTTTTGGGAGCTGGACTTTCTAGACAAAATAAATCCAGTAGCTATTAATTCATGTAGTCTCAATAACATAAAGATATGGCTAATTGTAATATACCTTCTTCACTGTATGTAAGCTATGCCTATTTTAATAATATCCAGTGAGAAAGAAATAATTAGAAGTAGTGTTTAGAGCTAATCAGCAAAGAAGCCTTCACAAGCAATGGGATTATTTATCATTTATGTGAAGTCTCCTTCTCACAATGAAATAATTTTCTCGAGTTAGCATTTATTACATCATTATCAATTTTAGGTATAGATTCTACTCTAGAAACATGTGCCCATTCATAGAATTTCTCTGATATGGAAGAATCTCTTAACTCAGGCTGACCCTATTCAAACCGAGATAAATTCATGCACAGTTCCCCACATAGACAAAAATAACCACATTCATCAATTTTAATTTTTATTAATGAAATAGGGGAAAGAGAATACTGAGATGGATTTAATGAAATTACATTTTCCAAGAAGCCTCTTGAACCGAATGAAGTTCTTCATTTGTCACTAAACTTTCGTCCTTGACTGAGCTCACTGATGGTTTCTTTAATATGTAGAAAAAGGATCTCCTTCCGCCATGAACCTGAGGTTAAGTTAGATATCAGTACATTGATCATTAATACACTCTAAAATAAAGAACTATAAAATTTGGGGTAGAATTTTGGAAATAATTCTAATAGAAGTATTCTCATCATTGAGATTTTTATTTTATTTATTTATTTTTTAGAGATGAGGTCTCTATCTGTCACCCAGCCTGGAGTGCAGTGGCACTATCATCGCTCACTGTAACCCTGAATTCCTGGGCTCAAGCCCTCCTTCCCCTCCTAACTAGCTATAGGACTGCAGGTATGTGCCACCACTCCTGGGTAATTTTTTCTATTTTATTTTATTTGAGATGGGGTCTCACTGTGTTGTCCAGGTTGGTCTCGAAATCCTGAGCTCAAGCAATTCCCCTGCCTTAGCCTCTCAAAGTGCTGGAATTATGGGTGTGAACCACCCCACCAGGCGAGATTTTTAAATTAAACCACATGCTTTTGATACTTTTTAGTTTCTTTCTTTGTCCTCTCTCCCTTTCTCCCTGGTTTCCATCCTCCCTTCTTTTTTGTTTCTATAGATTGAAAGCCAAAGACAATGCCATATGACAAGACAGTCCCCAAGACAATGACCGATCATAAAGGACATATTGTTTTCTACTCAAACTTGATTGCATTATTAAGTATAGCATTGAATACCTATCAGTTTAAATTCTATTTAGTTGGAGTAGAAATCTATATGTTCTTATATACCCAATCCATGTTTGTTCTCTTTTTACTTTATTCAGAGAAGAATTAAGAATAAGACCTGTGTGTGTGTGTGTGTGTGTGTGTGTGTGTGTGTGTGTGTGTGGTGTGTTTTTGTTTACTTTGCTTTTAGGTAGAGCCATATTTTTTTGAGATTTTGAGTTTGAATACCTTTAGATGGAACTTCAGCTCCCCATTTTAACACCTTACTTAGAGAAAATTCATTGAAAGGAAGTTAGTGATCCAGATAACAGGTTTTCAATACCCTAATTATAGCTAATTCACATGTTTTGAAAAGCAAATGACTTTTGCAGTACAAATGAAGATGTAGCTTCTGAGTGTCAAGAGAAAGTGGGAAATACGAGAAAAGAAATCTATATGATAAATTCCTCTCCCTCCTAATTCATTTTATCCGGTTAATTCAAAATAGAGATTCCTAAACAAAGCTATTTGTAAATTAAGATAGTAAACTTAACAAGGCATCTATATGGAATGATAAGTAAATCGGTGAGGCTGGAGCACAGCGTTTATGGGAGTGAGTGGTAGGAAATGAAGTCAAGAAAGTAGATTGGGCTAATTTATTGCAGAAATGAATGTTGTGCTAGAATATCAGGCTTTCATGTGGTGAGTGTTGCCTGTTTAAACTTTCATTTGGGGAGATGAAGAAACAGAGGGCAGAATTGAAGTACATTTAGGGGATCATATAAAAAGGATTCTCAGACAGTTTCAATTTGAGAGTATTTCTCAGCTCCCTGGCCAGGGCAGCCAAGTAGATGGTGGTGCTCTTGTGGGTGAGATGATTAGTTCAGTTTTAGATATGTTTTATTTGAGGTACTTTGGAATCATTTGAAGTTGGCAAAATGAGCCTAGAGCTCAGTAGAAAGGTCTAGGGTGGAGATTCAACATTTGGATTATTATCAATGTATAGATGGTATACATCTACCAAGCTGTAGGTATATATGGTGTTGCCTATAAAACAGCTATAGAGGTACAGTTGGAAAAGTCAAGACACAGAATAGCAACCTGAAGAGATTAAGACCTAGGTAAGAAGGCAGGTCAAAGGGTCAAACAGATGAGATTAGAAAGTGGTACAATGGGGAGGAAGCTGAAATTTCCTAAACCTTTCTACACGTGTGGTCTAGGATATATGGACAACTCATTTTCTTCTTTGTGTTAACTTTGGTCTCCTTCTCAGTTGTTTTTGTGATCTCACAGATCCCTAAGCCTCAGCCTGTTGATTGGGTACTGGGGAAAAAGGGTGGGAATATCTTTCACTGAAGTTCTCTGATTTAGTGAGACTGAGGTCAAATGGAGGTTAAGTTTTCCTTTAGACATAAAGTAGTTGAAATGGAGAAAGTAGGAAAATAGCTTTATTGAAAAAAGGTTTTTACCATCTTTTTCAACTTCTCCATTACTCTCACATCTTGGTTTCTGAAGACACTAAATTTCTACACTTAGATAGTCGACTTGTTCTCCCAAATTTTGAGAAATAAAGGCTTCAGACTTCAGTAGTCCCATATCCCCGTGCCTGGTAACAACTTCTACAAAGCTTTTTGTTTCCAGGATAATATCTGTTGAATTAAACAGACCTGAGCCAGAAAATCACATGTCTTCTACCTTATTCTCTCATATGGTGTGGACATAAAAGTATCCTGTAATGCAAAACACTTTTATAAAAGGGAAGATTATTCAGCTGTGGAGGGACCCATGTAAGTACACGACAGTTAGTGCTGAGTGTTCTCAGTTATCTACAATCAGAGCTTAGTGGTGGTACTGTTTATACTTAATTCATATCAAAACCTTAGTTATTCAAATAGTGTTCATAACAGAAGACAACATCCTCTGATGTACTAAGGGAGAAATGGGATACTTACTGCATCTTTATCTTCCTGTATGTTTTGCTTGGAATGCCCAGTGGATGACTATACTTGTGACAAACAACTCCAAGATGGTTAATATGAACAGATATTCCGAAAGGAGTTTACCAGTTTTCTGTACCCAAAAAGAAAATGTACATTCCTTACAGATCTTTCTGTGTGAACGCTTTAGAATTGATAAAGGTATCTTAAAATTGAAGAAGAAAAACAGAAGAGAAAAACGACCCACCATATCCTCCACCTTCAACAAGAGAATTTTAAATATTTTAAAATCGTAATTACAACTGATAATTATTGAGGATAATGATTAACTGATACATTTCTGCCAAATGGATGATGAGAATCATTGATTGTGTTTTCTTGTTTATTGTTGTGGATAATAACAGGAAATTTTCACTGAGGCCAATAAATCTCTGGGGAAGATGGAATTGTGACACCCTTGAGGTTTAGTGTTGTAGAACTTATTTAATAGAGAAACATATACAGATCTGCCCTGTTGATAGGAAAGGACGCTAAAGAGAAACAATGAAAGAAAAGAATGTTTGGACTTGTCACCTGGACTCAACACAAGGGCTTATGTAGCCTGGGGGTAGGAATTTCCTCCTGGGATTGTACCTTTGTCTATAAGCCCCAATAGATCCATATCCTGACAGGATAGCTGAGTTGGAAACAATAATACAGAATCTGTAATATTGGGAGCCCAAGCCTCTTCAGTACTCAACGCACTTTTATGACAAGGTCACCACGGGCTACTCAGATCAGTGTTAAATAATGACATCATTTAGTAGTAACTGAACCATGGCAGCAGAAATTAAGGGCACGCTGGTGGACTGATGAGATACTCCATGACTCTGTTAACTAAGGGTTTGGAGTCAATATTGAACCTTTGGATCCCAGTGGTTTTGAATAACTTGAGAGGGTCAACAGGGAGGGGGCCTCAGAAGGAAGATTCTGGATTTCCTACTAATATGAATATTGATAGTTTAAGAGGTAAATTAGAAAAATGAAAGAGTTAAGATCATAATTAAAGATCAATCCAATAAAATGAGCCATTCTTGTTATACAAATATAATCTTAAGCAACATCTTTATGTTTCTATTTATTTAAGATACCACTTTAAGGTATCCATCAGGGTATGTGTCATAAAATATTAGCATTCTCTGCAGCAGCCAAATGATTCTTTGATGTGCCACTGAATTGATTTTTGTAAAAGCTCAATTTTGTGGGGTAAGATAATTTAGAATTTAAAACCATTCTGCATTAGAAAAAATGTTCTGTAAGTGACTAGCCATGTGACTCTGAGCAAGTAGTTTAAAATTTCTAAACTCATTTCTTTATTGAATCAGAGACATAAATGGTCCCCTAAGGAGGTTTACAGTTGCACTCACTGTAAAATCACTTTCAAAGCTACATAGAAATAAGAAAAGTCCAGCAAAATGCAAACTGGTGTATTCTTTGCAACTAGATAATTAACCAAGAGTTTTGGATGTTGAAGTAAGGAGAGTTTACTTAATGAGTTAGGAATTTAAATATAGGCAATATCTAATGGGTTCAATTCAGAAAAGTTGATTTCTAAGTATTGGTAAAAGTCCCCACTATTTTGCCCTTCATCAAGCCCTGGGCAGATGGGATAGAGCAGAAGGACAGAAATCCTAGAGAAGACTTTGGCCCTTACGCTTCAATTTCTACACAACTTGCTTAGCACTGACTTCCACCTTCTTGCCCTCCTAGCCCCTTCTCTATACACCAACAAACATGTATGGATAAATGCACATATGTCCACAGTTCCACATGAATGGGAACATAGATATACATAGATACTGAAATGCAAATGTGACCACACTTAGACTCCCACAGACCTGCTGAACAACTGACAGACTCAAAGCAGGCAGTGCAAAAATGTCCCATGAACGATATAGAACTGAGTACTCATGCATTCAAAATGACATACATGTACAGAGTTCAGCTTTATTCTTTTTGTAAACTACAGCCCTGACATTGAACATAAACCCCTGGGTATCATAGGTACATGAGTATGCCAGTTCCTTCTTGGAAGACCAAGTCTTGCTATAACAAGCTTGATCTTTTAAGGCCTGGGAGAACTGACCTCAGAGATGCAGGAACCTGGAATGAACTGGGCTGCCCATTATAAAAATATCATGGCTATCAGGTGGGTCCAGAATTGAATGTAATGCTTAGTCACTCAAAATGCATCTATTAATATTTATAATACCTTTCATTTGTTTACTTGAGGTTTTGGGTGGTCTTGGGTTTAGAAATATAACTCGTAGTTTGATTCACATTTTTAATAGATGCATATACCATGAGGTAAACTAACGGTGAGGGTTACTTCCATGACTTGCATTGTACTTAAGTACTCTGATCACTTAGTAAATATTTAACACATAATTCTAAAATTGTGATGAGATTCTCACAGAAACCTGGTACTTACATGTGGCCAAAGAGGATTTTTTGAACTTTTACTATATTTTATAAACTCAATTGATAGTAAAAGCAGACCAATCACTGAAATACAGGCACTTATGATGTTTACTACTAAAGCGTAAGACACCTGCAATAGAGAAAAATAATCATTTGGTCATTGGAAATTATCCATATGCATCATTGACAAGTATATTAAAGTAAAACATTGTTTTTAAAAGTAAAAGGTTTATATAAATGTTGATCTTTTCAGCATAGTAGGATCATTACAAAGACAGTCAGAACTGCAGATTTGTCAGGATCCCAATAGGAATAAACCATTCTGGAGATGATACAATTTTTGATATAATAAACAAGTTTATTTCTTCACTGACCATTTATTGAATGCCTATTCTATACCCTGTAATCTATGCTCTGCATTAGTAGATAAAAAGACAGAAAAGAAATGGTCTCTGCACTCAAGGAATTTTCAGGCTATTGAGGAAGACAAAGAAGTGCATGTTAAATGTGAATAGAATGTAAAAAAATTGTTAATAATGTAGGCAAATTCATAGTGCCATACAGTTTCAGAATATCAGAGAGCTAACATTTCAGGAGTTTGTTATGGTTCATTTTGGAGTGGAAGAAGGAGAGCTGTAGAAAATTTTGTTGGAAGGATAGGTGCTATCTAGCTAGATATTTAGGATTTTATCTTGAAGATGGTAGAGAATGGCATGCATACGTATAACGTTGCTGCATAATTGCACTTTGTCCATGTATAGGATCAGAGAGGTGACATGACATTAAGAAGATCCTTATTTATTATATTTATTTCTTTGTCTACATTTGAATATCTATATCTGTATCTATGTATCTCCCGTACAAACTAGATAATACCATTCTGGATATAGAAATCGGCAAATATTTCATGACAAAGACACCAAAAGCAATTGCAACAAAAACAAAAATTGAAAAGTGGGATCTAATTAAACCAAGCAACTTCTGTGCACAGCAAAAAATACAATCAACAGAGTGAACAGACAACCTACAGAATGAGAGAAAATTTTTGCAAACTATGCATCTGACAAAGGTCTAATATCCAGCATCTGTAGGAAACTTAAACAAATTTACAAAGATAAAACCAAACATCCCCATTAAAAAGCAGACAAAGGACAGGAACAGACATTTTTCAAAATAAGACATACATGTGGCCAACCAGCATATGATAAGAAAAACTCAACATCACTGATCATTAGAGAAATGCAAATCAAACACGAGATACCATCTCACACCAGTTAGAATGGCTATTACTAAGAAGTCAAAAAATGACAGATGCTGATAAGGTTTTAGAGAAAAAGTAACACTTATACACTGTGGGTGGGAGTGTAAATTAGTTCAATTAGTGTGGAAGACAGTGTGGTGATTCCTCAAAGACATAAAAACAAAGTACAATTTGACCCAGCAGTCCCATTACTGGAAATATATCCAAGGGAATATAAATCATTCTGTCATAAAGACACATGCATGTATATGTTCACTGCAGCATGATTCACAATAATAAAGACATGGAATCCACCTAAATGCCCATCAATAGTAGACTGGATAAATAAAATGTGGTACATATACACCATGGAATACTATGCAGCCATAAAAAAGAGAAGATCATTTTCTTTGCAGGAACACGGAAGGAGCTGGAGGCCATTATCCTTAGCAAACTAATGCAGGAACAGAAAACCAAATACCGCCTGTTCTCACTTGTAAATGGGAGCTAAATGATGAGAACACATGAACACATAGAGGGAAACAACACACTGGAGCCTATTGGAGGGTGAGGGTGACAGAAGGGAGAGGATGAGAAAAAATAACTAATGGGTACTAGGCTTAATACCTGGGTCACAAAATAATCTGTAAAACAAACCCCCATGACACAGGTTTACCTATATAACAAACCTGCACATGTACCCCGGAACTTAAAAGTTAAATTTAAAAAGATATGTATATTTCCTTCTATCTAATATGAATTAGATAATAATTACTAAAGCTTAAACTACTGAATTCTGAAACCAACTTCACTGGCTAAAGGATGTGTTTATCGAAGTTGCTGTTGTATGTTGTATAGTGATCTCAACTAATTTATTCTTTTGGAACAAATCTCCCTTAAAGACAAATGAAAATAAAGTGTTTATTATTTCATTTTATAACCTAAACATACAACTGTATTGCTTAGTAAATTTTGGTATGTTGACATAATCCAGTCTTTAAAATGAAGTATATTTGGTAAATATTGCATTTTCTCAACTATACAGGCAATAGCTATGTCAAAATAATCTGTTTTTATTTAGAAAAGAGCCACCTTGTTGAGGAAATGCATCAATAAGGCCCTGTGGAGCAGATATTCTTCTCTGGAGCGTGAAGTTTTTCTGGGAAAAACTTATCTGAATAAAACAAGCAGAAACACTTGTTTTGATTCCTGCTCTCCGTTGGGATGGTATTGGACATATTTCAAGTATACGATTTGAGAAATCATTAATACAGAAAGATATACAGTAAGTGCACTGTAAGAAGAGAGCGAAAGTATGGAGGAACTGGAATACTCAGCCCGTGGGTGGAAATGTAATATGCTACAACCACTTTGGAAAACAGGTTAGCAGTTTCTTGAAAAGTGAAACATGCATATACCCTACGATTCACGTATTTACTAAAGAGAAATGAAGGCATATGTCTGTACGAAGACTTATATGTAAATGTTTGTAGTAGCTTTATTTGTAAAAGCTCAAAACTGGAAACTGCAAGTTCCATCAATAGGTGAATGAATAAATGAATTGTGATATATCCATAAAACTGAATATAATTTAGAAATAAAAAAGGGATTGATAACTTATATACATGGATGAATCTCAGGATAATTATGCTGAATGAAATAAGTCAAACAAGAAAGCATATATACTGTATTATTCCATGTGTATAAAACTCTAGAGAATGCAAATTAATCTGTAGTGATAAAAAGCAGATCAGTAGATGCCTGGGGGAGGGAGGGTTTTGAGGAGGGAAAAGCAAGAGGGATGACAAAGGGGCAGGGGGAAACTGTTGGGGGTGACATATGCACTATCTTATTGTGTTAATGGCTTACCAAATTGTGTATTTTAAATACATACAGTTTATTGTTTATTGTATGTCAATTATGCCTCAATAAAGCTATTAAAAATTAAGAAAGAAGAGCATGAAGGGCACTATGTGAGAGCCAGATGCAGTAAAAGAGTGTGAGGCATGGGATAAGCTACCCTCTATGACCCTGCCATCTACTATGAAGTTTTGTTTTGTTTGCTTTTTAGTAATTTTTGAAAATAGAGACCATATAATCATTTTTTTTTTTTTTTTTGAGACAGAGTCTCACTCTGTCACCCAGGCTGGAGTGCAGTAGTGGGATCTCGGCTCACTGCAACCTCCACCTCCCAGGTTCAAGCAATTCTCATGCCTCAGCCTCCCAAGTAGCTGGGATTACAGTCACACGCCATCACGCCCAGCTAATTTTTGTATTTTTAGTAGAGACTGGGTTTCACTATGTTGGCCAGGCTGGTCTTGATCTCCTGACCTCAAGTGATCTGTCCATCTTGGTCTCCTAAAGTGCTGGGATTACAGGCATGAGCCACTGCACCCAGTGAGATGGTATAAAGAATATTTTAAGAAACACTTTTATACTTTTATTGCAGCCACAGAAAATCATAAATTATTAATATTTATTTTAAAAAACCCAGGCTTTGTTTCTAAAATAACTGAAACATTTCAGATAAAAGTTTTCTTGCCTAGTTCAATTTCAGGTTTTGGCTATTGTGAATAAACTCCCATAAACATGTGGGCAAGTTTTTGTTTTTTGTTTTTGACATATGTTTTTATTTCTCAGAGGTAAGTGCCTAGCAATGAATTGCTGGATCATATGGCAGGTGTATATTTAAATTTTGAATGAATGACCACATATTTTTACAAGGTCATGGTGTTATTTTACACTTCCAATGACAATATGAAGGGCTTGTTTTCTCTACATACCTGTTAACATTTGGTGTTAAGTATGCTATTTCTTCTCTTTTTGGCTTCTATTTTCAGGAAATATCTTTCTTCACTCCTTCACTTTCAGTCTATATGTGTCCTTAAAGGTGAAGCGAGTGTCTTGTAGGCAGCAAATAGTTGCATTTTGTTTTCTAGTCCATTTAGTTACTTAATTTTTTTATTGGAGAATGTAGTCAATTTACATTCCAGGTAATTATTAATATATAAGAATTCTTATTGCTGTTTTGTGGTTTATTTTCTTTTTAAACCATCCTTTGTTTCTTTCCTCCTCTCTTACTGTCTTTTGTAATTTGATGATTTTCTGTGGTTGTATGATTTGATTTCTTAGTTTTTATATTTTGTGCAACTATTATAAGTTTTTGTATTGTTGTTACCATGAGGCACAAATAAAATATTTTGTAGTTGTACCAGGCTTTGAAAGCTGATAGCAACTTAACTTTCAATACAAAATGTCTGCATTTTACTTTTTCCCCTATTTGTTATTTGGATGTCAAAATGTGTATCTTTTGTAATTTGTATACCTTAGTTTATTGTAGTTTAGGTGTTTTTCTTCTAACACTTATATTAGAGATAAAATTGCTTTATGTACTACCATTATAGTACTAGAATATTCTGAATATGACTGTGTATTATTTATATCACCAAGTTTTATACTTTTATATGTTTTATGTTGTTAATTTGTGTCATTGTGTTTTTGGTTTCAGCTTAAATAGCTCCCTTTCATGATTCCTGTAAGGCAGGTGTAGTGATGATGAGACCCCTTAGCTTTTTTTTTTTGGTCTGGGAAAGTTTTAATTTTTCCCTTATTTCCTTAGAATAGCTTTGCAAGGGCCAGGCGCGGTGGCTCACGCCTGTAATCCCAGCACTTTGGGAGGCTGAGGCGGGTGGATAGCCTGAGATCAGGAGTTTGAGACTAGACTGGCCAACATGGTGAAACCTGTCTCTACTGAAAATACAAAAATTGGCCAGGCGTGATGGCAGGTGCCTGTAATCCCAGCTACTCAGGAGGCTGAGGCAGGAGAATCGCTTGAACCCGGGAGGTGGAGGTTGTAGTGAGCTGAGATCACGCCATTGCACTCCAGCCTAGGCGACAAGAGCAAGACTCTGTGTCAAGAAAAAAATAATAATAAAAATAATAGCTTTGCAAGGTAAAATATTCCTGGTTGACCTTTTGTTGTTGTTGTTGTTGTTGTTTACAGCACTTTGAGTACATTATTCCACTCCCTCCTGGCCCGCATGATATCTGCTGAGAAGTCTGCTGATAGCTGTATTGGAACCCTCTCGAATATGATATGTTTCTTATCTCTTGCTACTTTGAGAATTCTTTGTCTTTGATTTTTGATAGTCTGAACATGATATGTCTTGGTTAACCCTTCTTTGGGTTCAATTTGATTGAAGACTTCTGAGCCTCCTGTATCTGTATGTTGCCATCTTTTTCCAGATTTGAAACGTTTTCAGCCATTATTTTCTTAAATATGCTTGCTCTTCCTTTCTCTCTTTTCCTTCTATAAATTCAATTATGAAAATGTTATTTGAAATGGTCAGGGTCAGAGACTATATTCCACAGGTATGTGTAGTCATAGGATTCCCTCCCTGGTGGGGTCTGGACAGAACCTCCGACTGGGCTCTGAAGATTGATGGGGCCTCTGCTCAACTGCTAGTGTCAGGCAGACCCAGATGTTCTGCTTCATAGATATGCTCATATATTGGCTTGCCTCCCAGCCCGATACATCCTTTTGCAGGTCTCTGAGGCTGGGTTACTGCTTAGCTAATGATGTTGAGCTGGGCAAGAAGGTACACTCTGTAGCAATGTCCAAATGCAGACTTGCTTCTCAGCCTGGGAGAGCCTTATGCAGAGCTCTGATGCTGGGTGTCAAAGCTAGACAAAGGCTTGAGCCTGGCAAATCTCTCAACTGTGCTTCCTGCAGAGAGATGCTTTTGGCTAATCTCTCTGGTTGGGTGCCTCTGCTAACCAGAATACAGAGCCACAGCCAAGATTCACGTGCTGGTTGCTGTGGGCCCCACCTTTCTATTTCTAGCTGACACCACATAGTCTATCCCTGATGATACTTCCAATGTTCCCCATTTGGCAAGACAGAAGTGGGCCTCCTGCAGAATACCCAAGAATGCTGGGGAAGCTGGATGTCCACCATGGGCTCCCTTTTCATTCCCTTGTAGAAATCTTGGGCCTAAGGAAATTCTTTCTGTGTGGTGGGTGCTATGCCATTGTCGTGGAGAGGTGACAGAGTAAAAGTGAAAGCATTTCTCTTACCTTTCTAATGTAGCTTCTATTTTCATCACAGTGTGATCTGAGAGCATAAATTGTACAATGTTTATTTTAAAAAATTGATTAGCAATTAACATGTATTTTATGACTCAGAGCATGGTCTATCTTAGGGGCTGTTATAAGTGTCCTTGAGAAAAATGTGTCCTTTTATTGTATGAGTATTGTATTGATGTCAATTATATCCAAGTGACTGATGGTGTTGTTGAGTTCAACTCTGTACATACTGATTTTCTGCTTGCAGAATGTCTTTATTACTTATAGGAGTTAAAATCTTCAACTCTAATAGTGGATCCATATATATTTCTCTCAGCTGTTGCCTCATGTATTTTATTACTTTTTTGTTGGTCACATACATTGACCCCTTTATCATTATGTAATGCCTCTCTTTATTCCTGATAATTTTCCTTGCCCTGATGTCTGCTCTGTCTGAAGTTAATATAGTTACTCCTACTTTCTTTCAATTAGCGTTAACATGTGATATCTTTTTCCATCCTTTTACTTTCAATCTATATGTGTCTTTATATTTAGAGCAGGTTTCCTCTAGACAACATATTGTTGAATATTGTTTTTTGTTCCACTCTTCAAAAATCTCTGTCTTTCAATAGGTGTATTTAGATCACTGGTGTTTATAGTGATTATTGATAGAGGTGGATTAATATCTGTCATATATTTATTACTGGTCTTTATTCATTTCCCTTGTTCTTGTTTTTTCAGATTATGCTGTTTTTCTACCTTTTTTGACTTCAATGAACATTTTATGTGATTCTGTTTTCTCTTCTTTATTAGCAAATCAAATATTTAAATAAACTTCTTCAAGTGGTTACCACAGTGTTTTCAATATACATTTACAACTAATCCAACTCTATTTGTCAAATAACAATATGCTACTTCACAGATAGTACAAGTATCTTATGTTAACAAAGTAGTTCTAATTCCTTCCTCTCATCTTTTGTATCATTGCGTTCTTTCATTAAACCTAATTATAGGATGTGATCATTGAATACATTGCTGCTATCATCATTTTGAACAAACTGTTAGATTAAATATAAGAAAAATGAAAGTTTTAATTTTTTCCTTCACTTTATCTTTTTTTCTTTATTAAGTTCTAAGTCTGACAAATATAATTTCTTTTGGTTCCTGAAAAATCTTAACTTTAACATTTCTTGCAAAGCAGGTTTACTCTCAACAAACTTCTTCAATTTTGCTTGTCTGAGAAAATATTTATTTCTCCTTCACTTCTGAAGAATAATTTCACAGAGTGCAGAATTCTAGGTTGGCATTTCTCCAAATACTTTAAATATTTAACTCCACTCTTTTTACTTGTGTGCTGTATGAGGAGGAGTCCTGTGTAATTTTTATCCTTGATCCTCTATAGGTAATTTTTTTTTTGGGCTTCTGATATGGTTTGAATCTGTGTCACTGCCCAAATCTCATGTTGAATTATAATCTCTCATGTTGGAGGTAGGGCCTGGTGGGAGGTGATTAGATCAAAAGGGTGGATTTCCCCCTCTGTTCTCATGATAGTGAATGAGTTATCATGAGATCTGATTGTTAAAAAATGTGTGGCACCTCCTTCCACCTTGGTCGTGCTCCTGTCATGTAAGATGTACCTGTTTCCCTTTCACCTTCTGCCATGATTTTAAGTTTCCTGAGGCCTCCCTAGAAGCCAAGCAGATGCTGTCCTGCTTCCTATACAGCCTGAGGAACTGTGAGTCAATTAAATCTCTTTTTTTATAAATACCCAGTCTTAGGTATTTCTATATAGCAGAACAAACTAATACAACTTCTTTCAAGATTTTAAAACAATTATTTGATTTTCTGTGGTTTAAGTATAATTTTCCTAAGTGTATATTTTTGGCATTTATTCTGCTTAGTGCCCTTTAAGTTTCTGGATCTGTGGTTTGGTCTGATATTAATTATCAGTCATTATTGCTACAAATATTTCTTCCACTCCTTCTTGTTCTTTTTTTGGCAGTTCCGTTATGCACATGTTACTTCTTTTGTCTTTATCTCACAGTTCTTGGATTTTTTGTCCTGTTTTTTTTTTCAGTTTTTTTTTTTTCCCTTTACTTTTTAGTTGTGGATGCTTCTATATTTACTGATCCTTAAACTCACTAATTCTTTCCTCAGACATGTCCAGACTACTAATGAGCCCATCAAAGGCATTATTCATTTCTGTTATAACGTTTTTTATTTCTAGCATTTCCTTTTCATTACAACTTAGAATTTCTGTTTCTCTGATTACATTACCTATCTGTACTTGCATGTTGCCCACTTTATTCCATTAGATTTCTCAGCATATTCATCATAGCTTTTTGAAGTCACAGTGTGATAATTTCAACACCTCTGTCACATCTGCTGTTTTTAACTATAGTCATCATGTTGCACCATAAGGTCTCTTGAACTTATTACTCCTTATCTAACTGAAATTTTGTGAGCTTTGACCCTTCCATTAGAGGGTAATACACTCTCTCAGCTTTTGTTTGTCTGAGAAAGTCTTCATTCTTAATTTTTGAAGAACAGCTTTCCTGGGTCATTTGTTGATAGTATTTTTCTTTCACCACTTTGATTATATCATCCTTTTTTTTTTTTTTTTTTGAGGCGGAGTCTCGCTCTGTCGCCCGGTCTGGAGTGCAGTGGCCGGATCTCAGCTCACTGCAAGCTCCGCCTCCCGGGTTCCCGCCATTCTCCTGCCTCAGGCTCCCGAGTAGCTGGGACTACAGGCGCCCGCCACCTCGCCCGGCTAGTTTTTGTATTTTTTTTTAGTAGAGACGGGGTTTCACCGTGTTAGCCAGGATGGTCTTGATCTCCTGACCTCGTGATCCGCCCGTCTCGGCCTCCCAAAGTGCTGGGATTACAGGCTTGAGCCACCGCGCCCGGCGATTATATCATCCTATTCTGTCCAGGCCTGTTACATTTGTGCTGAGAAATCTCCTACTAGCCTTGTTGAAACTTTCTTATATATTAGTTACTTCTCTTTTTTCTTATTGTTTTCAGGAGCCTCTCTTTGTCTTTGATTTTTGACAGTTTGATTATATGTTGGTGTAATCTTGCTTGGATTGATCTAATTGGAGACCTTTGGTCCTTCCTGTACCTGGATATTTATATCTTTTCCCAGATTTAGAAAGCTTTCTTATGTTATTTTAATAATCTTCCCAAAGCCATTTGTCTTTGTCTTCTTCTTCTTGAACTCCTATATTTTGAATATTTCCTCTTTTGATCTTGTCCCACATATCCTATAGATTTTTTTGTTCTTTTCATTTTTTTCTCCTATGACTGTATATATTCAAATGCCTTCTCTTCACTGTCACAGTATTTCCTCTGCTTGATGAATTCTGTTGTTGCTGCTCTCTGTTGCATTTTTAACTTCATTCATTTATTTTTCAGCTTCAGAATTTCTTTTTAATTTTCAAAAATAATTTTATTCACTCTGTTAAATTCCTCATTTTGGTCAGTTATTGTTTTCCTGATTTTATAAAATTATCTGCATTTTCTTGAAGTTCCTTGAGCCTTTCAATGACAATTACTTTGAATTATTAATGATGAAGTTCATATATTTCCATTTCTTTGGGGTCAGCTACCGGGAGCATACTGTGTTGTTTTGGTGGTATGTCTTCTTGTTTTCTCATCTTTTTTTGCCTTATATTGATATCTGTCCATTTGCAGTAGGAGCCTTATTCCAGTGTTTTTCATACTGGCTTTGTCTAGAAAAGACTTTCACCAGATTCAGAGATTCTGAGCAGAACATCTGGTATGGCTGGCTTGTTGCTGGAGTCCTCAGGCAAGCTGGCCTGATACCAGGTTAGCAGGTAGGTGGGCCTGAATCCTGGTTCTGTGGAGTTGTGCCTGTAGCCCTGATCTACCATGGTGGACTTGTTGATTGGCATATGGGTATGGGCCAGGAGCCTGTATCCATGGGGGCCAGCCTGAAGCCTGAGTCTACAAGAGCTGAGCTGATACTAGTGTGAACCTTGAGCCTGAGTCTTTAGGGGTCACTCAGATGTTGTGATGGGCCTGGCACCTGGGACCACTGACATGGGTCTGCATTCTGAGTCCATGGGGCTGGTCTGGTGCTGGGGCAAGTCTAAACCAAGTCTGTAGGGATGAGTCTGGGTCCTGAGTCCATGGGCATTGGAATGGGTCTGCAAGGGTGGTCATGGTGCCTCAGTCCATGTGGCTCATTTTGGCAATGGGGTCCACTGGGGTGGGCCTGGACCTTGGATCTGCTGGAGCAGGCCTAGACCCTGGGTCCTCTGGAGACTTGGGCTATAGGAACTGGCCTGCAGCTTAGGGTTGGCCTGGTGCTAGGGCAGGTGTAGAGTCTGGGGTCTGTAGGACTAGTCTGGAGTCTAGGATGGTTTGAGTTGAACTTGTGCCTGGCATCACTGGAGATGGCCTTATTTCTTGTTGTGTATATTTTCAGTCATGTTTTAAAGTGATTTCTATGGGAATTCCAATTAGCGTGTTAATTTTTTAAAATCTATAATTTCTCTTTATTGATATTCTGTATTTGGTGACATATCATGTTCATGCTTTCTTTTAATTCTTTAAACAATTTTTTTTTTTTTTTTGGTTCTCTGACCATACTTAAAAGATCTAATTTAAAGTCTTTGAGTAGTAAGTACCAAATTTTGGCCCTCACAGTAATATTTTTCTGTCGGTTGTTTTTTTTTTTTTTTGCTATTTTTGCTATTTTTGTTTTTGTTTTTCTTATTTCTTCTTCTTTGTTAAATTTCCTGGATTAATTCTGTAAATATTTTATTCCCTCAATGTGGCCCATGGGTTATCTGCTTCCTGAGAGCCATCCCTGGCCCAGTGTAATTTAATGTCAGTCCATAATCCTTTGCCAAGGAGAGTATGTATGAGAATATATGCTTAAAACTTCAGTTAGTTTATAAGACAGCTTCAGCTTTCACTTCTTCCTTGCTTAGGGCCTCATAGTCAGCCAGAGGCAAATGAGTGGTGGGCCTTTCTTCTTTCTTAGTTGTTTCCTGGGCATGCACATAGCTTTCCATATTTGTGAGGGGCTTTAGATCTCCAAGAATATGTCAGAGCTTTTCAAAGCTCCTTATGATTATCTAGTTATTCAGGATTATCTTTTAAATTTCTGACCAAGCCCTTATTTACCTGCATTCATAGCCTTACTAAGCTGTGCTATTGTTAACAGATTGATGGTGTTTACGCCATCTAGTGGTAGGACTTTGTTTTCACTGAGCTGAAATCTTTATACAAAAATCAGCCAAAACATCCTGGGAACAGAGGTGCAATTTCAGACAAAATATTGAGTGTGCTCAGATGATGGCACTTTTAATAGCGCATCACAAGATGTCGGTCCTCTGAGCTGGTTGCTCTACTGCTGGCTTTTCATACATACTCTGCCAATGAGCTTGAAGGGAGAGGGGATAGAAATTAGCCTCAAATTAAAACATTATAGATCTCTCTATTTTTCTGAGGGTTACTAGTATCTCTTAGATAATTTTCTGTTTTAGTTGTGGCTTTGATTAATTTCCAATGCTCTGAAATCATTACTTTTGGTTGTTTTGCCAGTGCTGTCCCTGCTTTTGTTAAAGAATGATTTCATGGAGTTCTCAGTCTGCCATTCCAGAAGTCAATCTTCTAGCATTTACATACATAATTATTCTAATTTCTTATTCTTTCACCTCACTTCCTATCAATACAAAATGCAATATTCACTAAAGGAAATCAACATGATCCAGACTCTTTAAAACACCACATACACAGTAGCCCCCATACAATTAAAAGTTCCTAGACATGTGAAGAAAGAAGCAAGAGAAAAAGAAGGTAATAACAGAAACTGGGTCATTTCAAAATAGCTAGATTTATGTCTTCATTGAATTTTAATTTGCACTAAATGATTTATCATGTAGAAATTTAGCTTCTTGATTAAATTCATACATCTGAGTTATTTTTGTAACTGAAGAAATATAACAATGACTTCAGTAACTGGCATGTATTCTGTTTTTGTTTGAAAATGCAATGGAAACTTACATTTCTTATATTTCAAAAATCTATTCTTCAATTACATATAGGTTTCTAGTGACACACACACAATGCTGTCTACCCACTGACTTTCCTTCTTTTGGCAAATGAAACTCTAGAGCTGCTATAAGCATTCTGACTTACCAAGAATGGTGAACGTCTCTTTTCTAACAATACTGTAAAGGCTCCTGAGAAGATAAACTGGAAACAAAGATTACATTTATTAATACCCAGTCATTATGCTTATGTATAAACTTAAAAAGTAAGAGAATTCTGGAATGTTTTAACATAAAGAATATGGGACCATTGAGAAAATCATTCAGGATATAATTCAAGGGTTTTTTTCTTATTTGTGGAGATGGGAGAAAGCCATGAAATCTCTGGTTACTAATTTAATATATGTATTGGAAATAGAATCTAAGGGCATTCTGAAGTGACTTTATGGAAAAAGGAGTATCAATGTTTCCTTAGTTTTTGTCAATTATAATTTATTAAAGCCAATATGTGAATTATAGGAAAATGCACACAATTAATGAATTTATTACTGGGAAATGTTGTATCTTGGTGACTTCATATGAAAATACTTTTAATATAATGCTTATATATTTTATTAATAGAAAATATCATTCATAAAATATTGGTGCTTCAGTTTACATACTTAAATAGAAGAATTATACAATGTCTTCCATGAGAAGCTTGTTCTGAGATCTTCCATCATTTCGTGACACTTGTTAGAAAGATGGCAATTATGGTGTATCAGAAATTTATTTTACTCACAGATGCAACATTTATGAACTTATAAAACTTTCCACAGCGTTAAGAAATGAACAGGTCAGTTAGTAGTATGGGAGAGGGATGTTCTTTTCCCAGAAAAATCTGGAAACTCATATGTCAATGCTAAATAGAATTTTGAAGTAAGAAGGATCTGAGGTTGAGTTCTTTGCTCTTTGCTTTCTCTGTGACTCAGGAAAATTACTTAACCTATAACTTAGTTTTGCTTTTTTCATTGGTAACATGAGGATAATCTGTTACACCGTGTTATTGTGGTAGTGTTGTAATAGTTACATATAATGTTTCGATTTTTTTTCCAAGATGGCAGATTAGGGGGCTTTTAGCATACTTTAGCAACTTGGAAATAAAAGAATAGTGCATAAAGATCAACTCTGTGGGCTTTAATTCAAAAAGAAAAACAGAAACTCACGAGTGTTGTTAAGGACACCCAGATCCTGGAGAAGAGAGCATGGGCGAACAGTCCCCGTGATGATGTCTGGCTGATAGAAGTGAGTGAAGTCCCACTGTGTGAGAGAAGCAGAGAGCCTCCCTCTGTGACTCATCTTTCCACGGGAAATCCAAGGAACCCAGGCTGAGGGGGAGCATTTTATTTCTCCCAAGCCCTGGAGCTAACTTAGGGAGAAGCTGGGAGACACTGAGAGGGAAAGGCTCTGGGAAAAGCTGCAGACATTTTCCCAAACCCAGGACCAATAGCAGGACATCATTTTTAATCTGGGTGCACACAAAGTCAGTCATTCTATGGTGAGCCTGCAGCATGGCCACGTAAGGATTATAGTCTTGGGCCAGAGATTGGAGTTCTTGCCCTGGTGTGGGCTAAGAGCCTCCACAGCTAGAACTGTGGAAAGTGTCTGAGCAGTGAGCACTGGAATTGTGCTCTCCTGTGTTGCAGGCCTGAGGTGGGAGCAGAGCTGCTACAGTTGTGGATCTCATTCTTTTGTATGGTTGAATAGTACTCCATTGTGTATATGTACCACATTTTCTTTATTCATCCTTTTATGTACACTTAGGTTGCTTCCAAGTCTTAGCTATTGTAAACAGTGCTGCAATAAATGTAGGAGTGCAGATATTACTTTGATACACTGATTTCCCTTCCTCTGGGTATAGATGTAGCAGTGGGACTGGTGGATCATATAGTAGCTGAATTTTTAGTTATCCGAGGAACCTCCAAACTATTCTGCATAGTGGGTGTATTAATTTACATTCCCTTGAACAGTGTACAAAGGTTCCCTTTCCTCCACATCGTCACCAGCATTTGTTAGTGCCTGTCTTTTGGATATAAGCCATTTTAACTGGGGTGAGATATCTCATTGTAGTTTTGATTTGTGTTTCTCTGAAGAGCAGTGATGTTGAGCACCTTCTCATATGCCTGTTTGTCATTTGTATGTCTTCTTTCGAGAAATGTCTACTGAAATTTTTTGCCCATTTTTTAATCGGATGACTAGACTTTTTCCTTATAGAGTTGCTTGAGCTCCTTATATATTCTGGCTATGAATCCCTTGTCAGATGGATAGTTTGCAAACATTTTCTCCCATTCTGCGGATTGTCTCTTCACTTGTGTCCTTGCTGTGCAGAAGCTTTCAAACTTGATGTGATCCCATTTGTCCATGTTTGCTCTGATTGCCTGTGCTTCTGGGGTATTGCTCAAGAAATTTTTGCCCAAACCAATGTCCTGGAGATTTTCCTCATGTTTTCTTGTAGCAGTTTCATAGTTTGAGGTCTTAGATTTGTCTTTAATCCATTTTGATTTGATTTTTGTGTATGGTGAGAGATATTAATTCTTCTGCATATGGATATTCAGTTTTCCCATCACCATTTATTGAAGAGACTGTCTTTTACCCCAGTATATGTTCTTGGTACCTTTGTTGAATATGTGTTCACTCTAGGTGTGTGGATTTGTTTCCTGGTTCCCTAGTTAATTTCTAGGTATTTAATTTTATGTGTGGCTGTTGTAAATGAGATTAATCTTTTTATTTCTTTTTCAGATTGTTCACTATTGGCATATAGAAATGCTACTGATTTTTGTATGTTGATGTTGCATCCTGCAACTTTACTGAGTTTATCAGTTTTAACAGTTTTCTAGTGGAGTCTTTAGGTTTTTCCAAATATAAGACAATATCACGTGCAAACAAGAATAATTTGACTTTTTCCTTTTCAATTTGGATGCCCTTCATAGCTTTTTCTCGTCTGATTGCTCTAGCTAGGACTTCCAGTACCATGTTTTTTTGTTTTTCTGTTTGTTTGTTTTTAATACTTTAAGTTCTAGGGTACATGTGCATAACATGCAGGTTTGTTACATATGCATACTTGCGCCATGTTGGTGTGCTGCACCCATCAACTCGTCATTTACACCAGGTATAACTCCCAATGCAATCCCTCCCCCCTCCCCCCTCCCCATAATAGGCCCTGGTGTGTGATGTTCCCCTTCCCGAGTCCAAGTGATCTCATTGTTCAGTTCCCACCTATGAGTGAGAACATGCGGTGTTTGGTTTTCTGTTCTTGTGATAGTTTGCTGAGAATGACGGTTTCCAGCTGCATCCATGTCCCTACAAAGGACACAAACTCACCCTTTTTTATGGCTGCATAGTATTCCATGGTGTATATGTGCCACATTTTCTTAATCCAGTCTGTCACTGATGGACATTTGGGTTGATTCCAAGTCTTTGCTATTGTGGATAGTGCCGCAATAAACATACGTGTGCATGTGTCTTTATAGCAGCATGATTTATAATCCTTTGGGTATATACCCAGTAATGGGATGGCTGGGTAATATGGTACTTCTAGTTCTAGATCCTTGAGGAATCGCCATACTGTTTTCCATAATGGTTGAACTAGTTTACAATCCCACCAACAGTGTAAAAGTGTTCCTATTTCTCCACATCCTCTCCAGCACCTGTTGTTTCCTGACTTTTTAATGATTGCCATTCTAACTGGCATGAGATGGTATCTCATTGTGGTTTAGATTTGCATTTCTCTGATGGCCAGTGATGACGAGCATTTTTTCATGTGTCTGTTGGCTGCATGCATGTCTTCTTTTGAGAAATGTCTGTTCATATCCTTTGCCCACTTTTTGATGCGGTTGTTTTTTTCTTGTAAATTTGTTTGAGTTCTTTGTAGGTTCTAGATATTAGCCCTTTGTCTGACAAGTAGATTGCAACAATTTTCTCCCATTCTGTATGTTGCCTGTTCACTCTGATGGTAGTTTCTTTTGCTGTGCAGAAGCTCTTTAGTTTAATGAGATCCCATTTGTCAGTTTTGGCTTTTGCTGCCGTTGCTTTTGGTGTTTTAGACATGAAGTCCTTGCCCATGCCTATGTCCTGAATGGTGCTACCTAGGTTTTCTTCTAGGGTTTTTATGGTATTAGGTCTAACATTTAAGTCTCTAATCCATCTTGAATTAATTTTCATATAAGGAGTAAGGAAGGGATCCAGTTTCAGTTTTCTACTTATGGCTAGCCAATTTTCCCAGCACCATTTATTAAATAGTGAATCCTTTCCCCATTTCTTGTTTTTCTCAGGTTTGTCAAAGATCAGATGGCTGTAGATGTGTGGTATTATTTCTGAGGACTCTGTTCTGTTCCATTGGTCTATATCTCTGTTTTGGTACCAGTACCATGCTGTTTTGGTTACTGTAGCCTTGTAGTATAGTTTGAAGTCAGGTAGCGTGATGCCTCCAGCTTTGTTCTTTTGACTTAGGATTGTCTTGGCAATGCGGGCTCTTTTTTGGTTCCATATGAACTTTAAAGCAGTTTTTTCCAATTCTGTGAAGAAACTCATTGGTAGCTTGATGGGGATGGCATTGAATCTATAAATTACCTTGGGCAGTATGGCTATTTTCATGATATTGATTCTTCCTATCCATGAGCATGGTATGTTCTTCCATTTGTCTGTGTCCTCTATGTTAAATAACAGTGGTGGCAGTAGGCATCCTTGTTGTGTTCCAGATCTTAGAGGAAAGGCTTTCCATTTTTCCCCATTCAGTATGATACTAGCTGTGGGTCTGTCATAAGTGACTTTTATTATATTGAGGTATGTTGCTTATATCCTCAGTTTTTTGAGGGTTTTTAACATGAAGAGATGTTGGGTTTTATCATATGACTTTTCAGCATCATTTGAAGTGATCTTATGGTTTTTATTTTTCATTTTGTTGATATAATGTACTACGTTGATTTACTTGGGTATGTTGATTCATCCTTGCATCCCAGGGGTAAATCCCACTTGGTCATGATGAATGATCTTTCTGATGCATTGTTGAATTTGGTTTGCTATTATTTTGTTGAGGATTTTTGCATCAATATTCATCAGATTGACCTGTAGTTTTCTTTTTTTCTTTTCTTTTTTTTTTTTGATGGGTCCTTGTCTGATTTTGGTATTAGGGTTTTACTAGCCTTGTAGAATGACTTTGGAAGTATTCCCTTCTCCTCTATTTTTTTGGAAACAGTTTGAGTAGAATTGATACTAGTTCTTTAAATGTTTGGTAGAATTCATCAGTTAAGCTATCGGGTCCCAGGTTTTTCTTTACTGAGAGACTTTTTACTATGGCTTTGACCTCATTCCTAGTTATTGGTCTGTTCAGGTTTTGGCTTTCTTTATGGTTCAATCTTGGTAGGTTGTATGTATCTTGGAATTTGTTCATTTTGTCTAGATTTTCCAATTTATTGGCATATAGTTGCTCATAGTAGCCACTAATGATCTTTTGAATTTCTGCAACATCAGTTGTAATGTCTCTTTTTTAAATCCAGATTTTATTTATTTGAATCTTCTCTCTTTTTTTCCTGGTTAGTCTGGCTAAACATTTGTCAAATTTGTTTAACTTTGCAAAATATCAACTACCTGTTTCACTGATTTTTCCCCCCCGAGACAGAGTCTCACCCTGTTGCCCAGGCTGGAGTGCAGTGGTGTGATCTCGGCTCACTGCAAGCTTCGCCTCCTGGGTTCACACCATTCTCCTGCCTCAGCCTCCTGAGTAGCTGGGACTACAGGTGCCCACCTCACCATGCCCGGCTAATCTTTTGTATTTTTAGTACAGACAGGGTTTCACCATGTTAGCCAGGATGGTCTTGATCTCCTGACCTCGTGATCTGCCCGCCTCAGCCTCCAAAAGTGCTGGGATTACAGGCGTGAGCCACTGTTCCCGGCCTGCCCTTACACTTTCTATCATGAGATGATGCAGCATGAAGGTCTTCACAAGATGCCAGCATCTTGATATTAGAGTTCCCAGCCCCAAGAACTGTTTTCTTTTATAAATTACTTACATTTGTTTTCTTTTATAAATTACTTAGCCTGTGATGTTCTATCACAGCGACACAAAATGGACTAAGACAGAACCTATATTTTTGGCACCTCTGAATTGAATTAAGGCCCCATTTTTCTTATCTGAATCACTGCAGTAGCCTCTTCTAACTTCCCTAACATTCTCAAATCTAATCTCTTATTACTCATAGAGTAATGGTATTAAAACAAACCTAATCATAGCACTGTCCTGAGTCAGAATATTGTCTAGGGCTGTCCAATAGAAATATAATGCAAGCAACATATGTAATTATAAGTTTTCAAGTGCCATATTAAGAAAACTAAAAAGAAATATATATAACTTATTTTAATATTTTCTAAAAGTTCACATATCCAAAATTATTTCAACATAGAATCAATATAAAATAATTATATATTTTGCATTTTAAAATGTATACTAAGTTTTGAAATCTTATATGTATTTTATCTTTACAGCACTTCTCAGTGCAGTTTAGTTGCATTTTCCAGGTTCAGTAGGTACATGTGACTATTGTATTAGACAGTGCAGCTCTAGTCCTTAGTTATCTCCTCTTTTCTATGCTTATTCATTTCCTTGGTGATCTCATCTAGTCTCATTATTAGATGCCAGTGACTCTTCATTCTACTTTTTAAAGATTTCTTTCTTAAGCTTCTTTTGTGTCATTACATTTTTTTTTTTAATTTATATAGGGTTTTGGGAACAGGTCATATTTGGTTACATGAATAAATTCTTCAGTGGTGATTTGTGAGATTTTGGTGTACCCATATCCTTAGCAGTATACACTGAACCCAATTTGTAGTCTTTTATCCTTCACCCCCTCCTACCCTTTCCCCCGAGTCCCCAAAGTCCACTGTATTGTTCTTATGCCTTTGCAGCCTCATAGCTTAGCTCCCACTTATGAGTGAGAACATACAATGTATGGTTTTCCATTCCTGAGTTACTTCACTTAAATTAATAGTCTCCAGTTCCATCCAGGTTGTTGCGAATGTCATTCATTTGTTGCTTTTTATGGCTGAGTAGTATTCCATTGTATATGTATACCACAGCTTCTTTATCTGTTCGTAGATTGATGGACATTTAGGCTGGTTCCATATTTTTGCAATTACAACTTGTGCTGCTATAAATATGTGGGTGCAAGTATCTTCTTTGTGTGACTTTTTTTCCTCTGAGTAGATATGCAGCAGTGAGATTGCTGGGTCAAATGGTGGTTCTACTTTTAGTTCTTTAAGAACTCTCCACACTGTTTCCATAATAGTTGTATTAGTTTACATTCCCCCACCAGCATAGAAGTGTTCCCTTTTCACCGCATCCATGCCAACATCTTTTTTTTTTTTTTTTAATTTTTTGATTATGGCCATTCTTGCAGGAGTGAGGTGGTATCACACTGTGGTTTTGATTTGCATTTCCCTGATCATTAGTGATGTTGAGCATTTTTTCATATGTTTATTGGCCATTTGTATATCTTCTTTTGGGAATTGTCTATTCATGTCCTTAGCCCACTTTTTGATGGGACTGTTTGATTTTTTCTTGCTAATTTGTTTGAGTTCCTTGTAAATTCTGGATATTAGTCCTGTGTCAGATGTGTAGATTGTGAAGATTTTCTCCCACTCTGTGGGTTGTTTGTTTACTCTGCTGACTGTTCTTTTTGCTGTACAGAAGCTCTTTAGTTTAATTAAGTCCCACCTATTTATCTTTGTTTTTGTTGCATTTGCTTTTGGGTTCTCAGTCATGAAGTCTTTGCCCAAGTCAATGTCTAGAAGGGTTCTTCCGATGTTAATTTTTTTTTTTTTTTTAGATTTAAGTCCTTGATCCATGTTGAGTTGATTTTTGAATAGGATGAGAGATGAGGGTCCAGTTTCATTCTCCTATATGTGACTTGCCAATTATCCGAGCACCATTTATTAAATAGGGTGTCCTTTCCCCACTTTATGTTTTTGTTTGCTTTGTCAAAGATATGCCAACTGTAAGTATTTGGCTTTATTTCTGGGTTCTCGATTCTGTTCCATTGGTCTATGTGCCTATTTTTATACCAGTGCCATGCTGTTTGGGTGACTATGGCTTTATAGTATAGTTTGAAGTTGGGTAATATCATGCCTCCAGATTTGTTGTTTTTGCTTAATATTGCTTTAGCTATGTGGGTTTTTTTTTTTGGTCCCATATGAACTGTAGGATTGGCTTTTTCCAGTTCTGCGAGGAATGATGGTAGTATTTTGATGGGAATTGTGCTGAATTTGTAGATTGCTTTGGCAGTATGGTCATTTTCACAATACTGATTCTACCCATCCATTAGCATGGGATGTATTTCTATTTGTTTCTGTCATCTATAATTTCTTTTAGCAGTGTTTTGTAGTTTTCCTTGCAGAAGTCTTTCAACTCCTTGGTTAGGTATACTCCTAAATATTTTATTTGTTTATTTTTTTTTTTGCAGCTATTGTAAAAGGGGTTGAGTTCTTGATTTGTTTCTCAGCTTGGTCGCTGTTGGTGTATAGCAGAGCTACTGATTTGTGTATATTAATTTTATATCCCGAAACTTTGCTGAATTCATTTACCAGTTCTAAGAGTTTTTTGGATGAGTCATTAGGAGTTTCTAGATATACAACTGTATCATTAGGAAAAATCAAGAGTTTGACTTCCTCTTTATTGATATGGATGTCTTTTATTTCTTTCTCTTGTCTGATTGCTCTGGCTAGAACTTCCAGCACTATGTTGAATAAAAGTGGTGACAGTGAGCATCCTTGCCTTGTTCCAGTTCTCGGAGGGAATGCTTTCAACTTTTCCCCATTCAGTATTATGTTGGCTGTAGATTTGTTATAGATGACTTTTATTACATTGAGGTATGACCTTTGTATGCTGATTTTGCTGAGGGTTTTAATCATAAAACGATGCTGGATTTTGTCAAATGCTTTTTCTGCATCTATTGAGATGATCATGTGATTTTTGTTTTTAATTCTGTTTATGTGGTGTATCACATTTATTGACTTGAGTATGTTAAAACACCCCTGCATCCCTGGTGTGAAACCCACTCAATCATGGTGGATGATTTTTTTGAAGTGCTGTGGGATGCAGTTAGCTAGTATTTTGTTAAGGATTTTTGCATTTATGTTCATCAGGGATATTGGTGTATAGTTTTCTTTTTTTGTTATGTCCTTTTCCTGGTTTTGGTATTGAGGTGATACTGGTCTCATAGAATGATTTAGGGAGGATTCCCTCTTTATTTTCTGGAGTTGTGTCAGTGGGATTGGTACCAATTCTTCTTTGAAGGTCTGATAGAATTCTGCTGTGAATCCATCTGGTCCTGGGCTTTTTTTTTTGTTAGCAATTTTTTATTACCATTTTAAACTCACTGCTTTTTTTTTTTTTTTTTTTTTTTTTTTTTTTTGGTATGTTCAGAGCTTCTATATCTTCCTGGTTTAATCTAGGAGGGTAGTAAATTTCCAGAAATTTTTCCATCTCCTCTAGGTTTTCTAATTTATGTGCACAAGGTGTTCATCGTAGCCTTGAGTTATCTTCTGTATTTCTGCGGTTTCAGTTGTAATATCTCCCATTTCATTTCTAATTGAGCTTATTTGGATTGTCTCTCTTTTCTTGGTTACTCTTGCTAATGTTCTATCAATTTTATTTACTTATTCAAAGAGCCAGCTTTTTGTTTCATTTATCTTTTGTATTGCCTTTCCCCCCCCAATTTCATTTAGTTCTGCTTTAATCTTTGTTATTTCTTTTCTTCTGTTGGGTTTGTGTTTGGTTTGTTCTTGTTTCTCTAGTTCCTTGAGGTGTGACCTTAGATTGTCTATTTGTGCTCTTTCAGACTTTTTGATGTAGGCATGTAAACTTTTTCTTAGTACTGCCTTTGCTGTATCCCAGAGGTTTTGATAGGTTGTGTTACTATTATTCAGTTCAAAGAATTTTGTAATTTCCATTGTGATTTCATTGTTGACCCAATGATCATTCAGGAGCAGGTTATTTAATTTCCATGTATTTGCTTGGTTTTAAAGGTCCCTTTTGGAGTTGATTTCCAATTTTATTCTACTATGGTCTGAGAGAGTACTTGACATTATTTCAATTTTCCTAAATTTATTGAGACTTGTTTTGTGGCCTATCATTTGTTCTATCTTGGAGAAAGTTCCATGTGCTGATGAAAAGAATGTATATTCTGCAGTTTTCAGGTAGAATTGTTTTGTAAATATCTGTTAAGTTAATTAGTTCCAGGGTATAGTTTAAATCTGTATTTCTTTGTCGATTTTCTGTCTTGATGACCTGTCTAGTGCTGCCAGTGGAGTACTGAAGTCCCCCCTATTATTGTGTTGCGATCTCATTTCTTAGGTCTAGTAGTAATTGTTTTATAAATTTGGGAGCTCCAGTGTTAGGTGCATATATATTTAGGACTGTGATATTTTCTTGTTGGACAAGGCCTTTTATTATTATATAAGGTCTCTGTTTGTCTTTTTAACTGCTGTTCCTTTAAAGTTTGTTTTGTCTCATACAGGGATAGTTACTCCTGCTAGCTTTTGGTGTCCATTTGCATGGAATATCTTTTTCTACCCCTTTCCCTTAAGTTTATGTGATTCCTTTTGTGTTAGGTGAGTGTCTTGAAGGCAGCAGATACTTGGTTGGTGAATTCTTATCCTTTCTGCAATTCTGTATCTTTTATTCTAATTCTGTCTTCTGAACTCTACATTCCATATCCAACAGGCTACTTGACATCTCCAGTTGAATATTAAATAAATATTTCAAACTCAATATTGTCAAAGCAAACTCATCATCTTCCTCTGAAAACCAGTTCTGTACAGTCTCACCTGTATCACTTGATGTCAAGTCATTCCTTCTATTAGCTTGAACAAAAACCCTGGCATTATCTTTAACTTCTTTCACACTCCATACCCAATCCATCAAGATATCAAGTTGGCTCTACCTCAACATATGTCTATATTACTTTCACCACCTTCACTTCTAACAACTTTGTTTGAGCCTCACCTGGACTTTTGAAGTAGCTTTCTAAAAAGTCTATTTGGACCCCTTCATTCTCTTTTCAACACAGAAACCAAAGTGATTCTTTTAAAACCTAAACCAGATTATTTAACTTCTGTTTATGAAACACTATAATAACTCCAATTCACTTACAGTAAAAGCTAAAATCTTTATAATGGCTTACATAGTCCTATATTGTCATGCACCTCATTATTTTTTCTAGCTTGTCTTCTAATATTATTGTGGTTGCTCACTCTGTTCCAGAAATGTTCCAGAAATACTGACTACATTTTTCTAGGAACTCTTCATTGAAGACTTCATTCTGACTGTTTTCTCTCCAAAATGTTCTTTCCCAACATATCTTTGTGGTCAAAACCATCATTTTTTCAAGTCCTTGCTCAAATGTCACTATGGTAGTTTGAACTGTTGGTCACAATTTTTTACTTTTAGGTAATAATAATATATTTTCATACTCTTGCCATGATCTCATGGTGCTTGGATTATGCTTCCCTGCTCTTTAATTTAGGACTTGATCATTTTATTTGTTTTAGCTGGGATTTTAACAAACATGACCCAAGCCAAAGCTTGAAATGGTCTTGTGTGATTACGATTGTCCTCTTGTGTTCTCACTTTTCATTGTGAGAAGAATATGCCTCTAGTAGCCACTAGTCTAAAAGCAATAAGATACATATGGAGTGGATCTGGACCTGTCCTGTAGCTTGAAACCAGGCCAAGGGCAGCTGAATCTCTGCCAAGTCTGCATGAGTAAAAAATAAATGCTTGTAATTGTATGCCACTGGGTGTTTGGTGGTTTATTACGTAACAATAGATCAGTAATAGAGTCACTTTTTCAATGAGCCCTACCTCAACCATCCAATTTTAGATGATAACTTATATCCCTTTGCCACTTTCCCAAAAATTCCAGTCCCCCTTAGCCTACTCTCTTTTTGCTTCTATAGCCTTATCATCTTCTAATATACTACGCCATGCTAAAATAAAAGCTCCATAAGAACTTGGATCTTTGTTTTGTTTGCTAATGTATCTCAGGCACCTAAAACAGTGCCTGACACATCATGGTACTCAATAAGTACCAGTTGAGTGATCAAACTCCAAATGTGATATTATAATAAGCCTCACTCAGGATTTTGTGGGAAACATGGCACATCAACCACCATAATATCCTTCTTCATGATATCCCCTTTAAAGACAATGGCACATCACTCATCATACTATCAGACACAATAAAATTCAATTTTAAAATCTCTGTTCAATTTTACCAAATACTTCTGGAATACAACACAAAGATTTTATGTTTCTTTCCCTACACAAATTGTATATATCCCACTATTTCCTCAGCAGTTATGCTCTCTCATGTTTTATTTGCCCCACTGGCAAAATAAATACCATATGGGCAGTTCAATAGTCACCAACAATTTTCTGTTTTCCCAAAATGCCCCTTGTGCATCTTATCATTTTTCTTCATATCCTAGAAGAATGTAAAAGGTAGCCTTTTAACAAAAGACTCTTATTATTAAAGAATATCACTGATAAGAATCTAAGTTTTTTCGTATTGGTATATTATTTTCAACTAGATAAAATGAGTTCCTTGAGAATAAAAATTGTGCATTTTTAGTTTCAGTCTCTGGCGCACTGCTTGACTGATACACAGTCATTAAATGTAATGAAGAACAATCAGAAATTTGATTATTTACTCACAAGCCAGGATGACCAAAATGGGTATGCTGTTAGTAATGCAATAGGAGTATATGTGGCTCCAAATGCAACAATTTGTGTGAATAACAAATACATCCAGAGCAGTCCCAGGCAATCAAGAAGTATGCCAGTCATTATTTGTATGGCCTGGAAGAAAATAACACTACCATTAATTATTATTTTAGTTCAACCTTTGAAAGGAATAGACATCAAGAAAAAGCCAAGGTGAAGATGGAAGGTGATGACCTAACAGAATTTTAAATTTCTCAACATTCAAATCAGATAAGGAGACTTTATTATTTCAGAGCAGTTTGTAGATATAATGACTATGTACATATCCAATAAAATTATACTAGGAGTCTTTATCTGATTGGTTCAGGAGATTACATAGCAGCATTAGTCCTGGAGTCCAGAAGAACTGATCTCTTTTGAGAGTCATCAGCCCCTGTGTGGTCAACAATCCTTGACCTGTATGGTCAAGAATTCTTGACCTAGGTCAACAATATTATCCGGCATATACAACTCTTATGTTCTACAGGCAACTAGACTTGGTATTTCTGACCTTCCCTAGATTCCTCTTATCTTACCAAAGCTGGGTTTTGGACTTTGGTTCCTTTTGTTCTTCCCACCTCCAAAACATCTATAACTGATAGTTTTGAGTCCTTCACGAGAGGGTCCTTTTGAAAGGGTAGTGAGCCTTTGGGATCCTTGGTTTTCTGTCACTCTTCCAAGGGGCTATTTCCTGATGTGGAGGTCTCAGATAATTCGTACCCACTGAAGTTATAGGTCAGCTACGACAGTTTCTCAGCCATAGGAGGACAAATCTAAGTTGTATGAAGAGCCCTCTAACGTATCACTGTAGGGCCTTTCAGTTGGTTTTCAGGTAGATATTTCTCAGGGGTGCTTTTTTCTGCCACAGCTGAATGAACCAACATTCTGACTCTCCCTACCTACACCCCCAGGTAAGCACAGGGGTTAAGTTTGAACAAGCTGAAGGAGCAGGATTGGAGTTCATAACTTAGCATCTTTTGCCATACTGCCACCATAGTTTCACAATGTCTGGGGATTCCTGACATATTTTTCTCACAGATTTTGTTAAAACATGGACACCTCTACTTGAAGTTTGCAATGAGCTTCTGTTCTGGTGTGTGATTCTGGGGAGAGCCAAGAAGTGGCTAATTAATGAAAATACTATTTTCACTTACAGATTAACCCCTAGACAACACAAAACTACGCATTTAGAGGTACTTCCGGCAGGCTGTGGCAGGAAGCAAGGGGAAATTGGAATGGATAGGATTTTTCCCACTGACTGACATGCTGTGCACATTTCATCTCCTTGCTTGGCATGGAACACAATGACTTTCTCTGAAGTCTGAGTTTAGTGAAGGATGTGGAATTCAAAAAAAAAAACCCTTTATTTTTAAGTAATTATAAATTCATAGGAATTTTCAAAACTATGGACAGGTCCTTGTGTCCTGAGTCCAGATTCTCAGAATGGTTACATCTTACGCAACTATATGACAATATCAAAATTAGGAAATTAACCGCGATACAGTGTGTGTGTATGATTATGTGTCATTTTAGCACATAAGCATATTTGCATAATTACAACCATAATCAGGATACAGAACTATTCTATCACCATGAAGATATCCCTCGTGCTATATCTTTATTGTCCCAACAATGCTAAACTTCTGGTAGTCACTAATTTGTTTTTCATATCCTCACTATTATCATTTTGATAGTGTCAAATAAATGGAATAATTCAGTATGTTCCTTTTGTGATTGGCTTTTTTGTTGTTGTCCAGCAAAATACCTTTGAAATTCATCAAGTTGTTATGTGTAACAATGTAGTTCACTCCTTTTTAATTTCTGAGTAGTAGTCTATGGTATGAACAACTAGAGTTTATTCACCTCTTGAGGGGGTATTTTTATAGTTTCCAGTTTGGGAGCTATTACAAATAAAGATGTTATGAATAGTCATATGTAAATTCTGCAGACATCAGTTTTCAGTTGTCCAAGATAAATACCCTGGAGCTCACTTGCTAAATTTAACGGTAAGTGTATGTTTAGTACTTAAATAAGATGTCAAACTATTTTCGAGAGTGATTATATCATTTTTATATTCTCACTGGCAATGTAAGAGAGATCCAGTTTCCCTGCATCATCTCCAGCATTTGGTATTATCACAATTTCTTATTTTAGTTGTTCTAATAGGTTTGTAGTGATATCTCATTATGGTCTTAATTTGTGTTTCTCTTGTGGCTAATGCTGTTGAGCATCTTTCTATATGCTTATGCCATCTGTATATCTTCTTCAGTGAAATGTCTTTTCATGTCTTTTGCTGGTTTTAAAGTTGAATCATTTGTGTTTTTTCTGCAGTTGAGTCTTAAGGATTTTAAGAAGGATATTCTTAGATATAAATCCGTTGTCAGAGATGTGGTTAGCAAGCATTTTCTCCTACTCTGTAGCTTGTCATTTCATCTTCCTAACAAAGGTATTTCACAAAACAAAACTTAATTTTGGTGAAGTAAAATTTATTGATTTGTGTCTTTTATGGATGGATCATGTTTTTAAGGTCATGTTAAAGAGCTCTAGAGTCCTAGGTACTAAATATTTTCTCCTATGCTTTCTTCTAAAAGTGTTCTAGTTTTATATTTTATATTTAAATATATTATCCATTTTGAGTTAATTTTTGTATAAGGTAAAAGACTTTAGTTTGAGGTTCTTTTCTTTTATTTTTTGCCGGTGGTTATCCTGTTAGTCCAACATAATTTTTAGAGATGACTATACTTCCTCCATTGAATTACTTTTATAAAAAGTCAGTCAACCATAACTGTATGAGTCTACTTATGGATAGTGTGTTCTGTTCCATTTATCTGTGTATCTGTTACTACACCAATACCACACAGTCTTAATATCTGTAGTTACATTTCTTAAAATCAGGTAGTATGATTCCTTTCACTTTATTCTTCTTTAAAAAGTTTTAGCTATTCTAGCTTCTCAACCTTTCCATAAAAATTTTTGATAATCTTATTTAAATCTACAAAAAATGTTTCCAGGATTTTGATAGGAATTGTGCTAAATCTATATGTCAATTTTGGGACAATTAATATTTTTACTATGTTGAGATTTTCAGTCACAACAATAAATGTCTTTTCATTTACGTAACCTACTTGGAATTCTTTTCTTTCTTTTTTTTTTTTTTTTTTCTGGAGATGAAGTTTTGCTCTTGTCAACCAGGTTGGAATTCAGTGGCATGATCTTGGCTCACTGCAACCTTTGCCTCCCAGGTTCAAGCAATTCTCCTGCCTCAGCCTCCTGAGTAGCTGGGATTACAGGCATGTGCCACGGCACCCGGCTAATGTTTGTATTTTTAGTAGAGATGGGGTTTTACCATGTTGGTCAGGTTTGTCTTGAACTCCTGACCTCAGGTGATCCACCTGCTTGAGTCTCTATTAGTATAATTTTCAAAATATGAGTCCTGTACATATCTTGCTAACTTTATACCTAAGTATTTGTTTGACTGATTTTAAATAGTATTGTGTTTTAAATTTTGTTGTCCATATGTTCATTGCTATTATATAAAAATATAATCAATTTTGTATGTTGATCATTAATCTTGTATCCTGTGACCTTACTGAACTCACTGATTAGTTCCAGGAGTCCTTTTTTTTTTTTCAAATTGCGGGGGATTTTCTACATAGATCATCATGTCATCTGCAAACAGGGATATTTTCATTTTTTTCCTTTACAATCTGTATGCTTTTTATTTTTCTTTATTATCTTATTGATCTGTGCTAAGACTTCTAGTACTGTGCTAGTAAGCATGGTGAGACATGATATCTTTGCACTGTTACCAATCTTAGGTGAAAATAATTCAATTTTTAAACATGAAATATAATGTTAGCTGTAAGTTTTTTTGTGGGTGTTCTTTATCAGGTTGTGGAAGTTCTCTTACATTTCTATTATTCTAAGAGCTTTCTAAAATATCATGAATAGGTGTTAAATTTTGTCAAATGTGGTTTATTTTGCATCAACTGACATGATCATGTGATTTTTCTTCTTTAGCCTATTAATATGATGGGTTACATCGATTGCTTTTTGAGTACTAAACCAGCTTTGTGTATCTGGAGTAAGTCTCACTTAGTCATGGTGGAAAAGTATTTTTAAATTTTGTTGAATTATATTTGCTAACACTTCATAAATGATTTTTGGGTGTATATTCTGAAGGATATGGATCTATAGTTTTCTTCTTTTGTACTATCTTTGTCTTATTTGTTTTTGGTATCAGAATAATATTGGCCTCTTCAAATAAGTTGAGAAATGTTTCATTGTCTTCTGTTTCTTTGAAAAATATTGAAAATAACTGGTGTTGAATATTCTAAGAACATCTGGTAGAATTCTTCAGTGAAATCAGGCCTGGCCTGGCGATTTCTTTTTCAGGAGTTTTAAAATTACAAATTTAATTTTTCTAACAATTATAGGGCCATTAAAATGATCTATTTCATATTGAGCTGTAGTTTGTGCTTTTTGGGAAAATTTGTTCATTTTATCAAAGTTGTCAAATTTGTGTCTATAGTTACTGATAGCAGTCTCTTAATATCATTTTGAGATATAAATTATCTGTAGTAATATACTTTATTTCTGAGTTTGATAATTTTTGTCTTCTTTTTCTTGGTCAGTCTTGCTAGATGTTTGTTGATTTTGATGATCTTTTATAAGAATTAACTATTTGTTGTACTGATTTTTCTCTACTTTTTAAATTTTAATTTTATTGATTTATTTTCTTATCTTTATTATTTTCTCCTGATTTCTTTGGGTTTATTTTGCTCTTCTTTTTTCTAGTTTATTTTTAGGTGAGAGTTTAGAGTATTTATTTGACAATTTTCTTGTTTTCTGTAAGCATTTAGTGTTATACATTTTGATATCATGTATTTTCATTATAATTTAATTGAATTTTATAAATTTTCCATTGAAATGTCCTCTTTAAAGCATTAATTATTTAGCAGTGTCTTAATTTTCAAGTTTGGAGCTTTTTTGTTATCTTTCTCTTAATTGGTTTCTAGTATGATTCTATTTTGGTGAAAGAACACATTCCATATGATTTCAATTCTTTTAAATATTTCAAAGTTTGTTTTATGGCCCAAAATATAGTTAATTGGTTAATGGTCCATGGACACTTAAAAAGAATGTGTATTCTTAAGAGCAAAGACATGGAATCAACCTAAATGCTCATCAATGGTAGACTAGATAAAGAAAATGTGGTACATATACACTAAGCCATAAAAAAGAATGAAATCATGTCCTTTGCTGCAACATGAATAGAGCTGGAGGCCATTATCCTAAGCAAACTAACACATGAACAGAAAACTAAATACTGCATGTTCTGACTTATAAGTGGGAGCTCAATGTCCAGCACACATGAACACAAAGAAGGTAACAACAGACATCAGGACCTGCTTGAGGGTAGAAGTTTGGAACAGGGTGAGGACTGAAAAACTACCCATGAGGTACTATGCTTATGACTTGGGTGATTAAATAATCTGTACAATAAACCCCATAATAACCATTTACTATATAACAAACCCACACATACACCCCTGAATCTAAAAGTAAAAGAAAAAAAGAAAAAAAAGAAAAAGAGTATATGTTCTGATGTTAGATATTCTATAAATATTAATTACATTTTACTGGTTGATGGTGGTGTTGAGTTCTTTAATATATTTGTTTTTCTTGCTTAGTTATATCAATCAAATTTTTATTTTAAAATTTTATTTTATTTTTTAGTTATATAATATTTGTACAGATTTGTGGGGTACATGTAATATTTTGCTCCATTTATTGAATGTGTAATGATCAAGCCAGGGTATTTAGGATATTTCTATGTGTTGCAAATGTCTCAAGTTCCTCTCTTCTAGGTATTTTGAATTGCTTTGGCTATTTGAAAACTTTTTTGATTCCATACAAATTTTAGGATTCTTTTTTCTATTTCTATAAAAAATTACATTGGTATTTCGATTTGGAATACATTGAAATTGTAGCTTTCTTTGGTTGGTATCATCATTTTTCCAATCCATGAGCATGGGATGTCTTTCTGTTTGTTTATGCCCTCTTCAATTTCTTTTATCAGTCTTCTGTAGTTTTACTTATAGTTTTCCTTTCACCTTCTTGGTTAAATTTATTCCTAGGTATTTTATGTTTTGAAATTGCAGGCTTCAAAACATTAGTAGGTATATCTCAACTGGGGACCCAGTTTGAGATATATGAAATAAAAAGAAAACCCAGGAAACTCACTAACATATCATTCTTTGGGTTCAAAGCTCCCTAAATCTTATTCTTCCTTATCTGTACTTCTCAGGATCTTCTTGTATTTATCCAAAATTTTAGATATAGTTAGTGGTAAGAATAGGGAGAAATGGTCGTTGGAATGTGTTAAAGCATGAAATAAAACCAACGCTCTGTGTCTTCTTAGATAACAGTAGATCTCATTAGAAAGACAGTAATATAGACAATAACAAATTTATTTATTCTCAAATACATTTCAACTAATTATTTCCCAATATCAAGACCAGATAAATGGATAAGGGGGTTAGGAATCCACATCTTTAATATCATACCTTGAAAATGAGGAGAGAAAATATTGGGTTCATTGCTTGTTTTATGTAAGGCTCTTAGTATAATTCTGGCAAAGGATCAGACAGATCTTAAATAAGTGGGAGTAATAATATACTTGTGATGTTGGGAATTTTCCTGAACCAAACTTTAATCCTGCTTGTTTAATCCTAATCTGGTTCCATCATCCAACAATGAATGGATAATGCAAAATCATCCAGCAATATGGGTGAATACCTGCCATATTTGATGAAGTTGACTGGGAAAAGAGTCATGTATTTTGGGGGTAATCTTGAAAGCACAGTGCTATTGTGACCACTGTCCATAAAGCTCTATGGTCTGCAGCTTCTCCTGAATGTAGTTTCCACAATTTGATCATCTCATTTAGAACCATGTCATTAGTTAGCTTGAAATAATTTATAGATGCCAAAAGGAGATTTCTTTACCCATTTCCAGAGTCAGGGTTTTCTGAGAGCATGAGTGGGTTTAGACGTTGTTGGGTCATTTACACGTAGCTGATAAATTCATAATTTCTGCTTTATTTAATGTGAGCCTGATAAATAGCTTATGTGTTGAGGCTGAATGTGGAAAAATGCAGATGCTACATAACAATTTCAGGACACTTCTATTAACATTCCTCCATTTGAGGAGTTTATAATAGAGGTGGTTACACTCTCTTCCCTTTTATATTTAGAAATCGCAACACTATAACCATTTATTCACTCAAGTGGCATTTAGTTCTTACCCCCAACATTCTTGTTTCCTCTCTTATCCACAGACGAGTTCGTGGCATTTTTCACTAAGATACAATAGAGAAATGAAAGAATAAATGTATTCCTTTTCTGTAGGAAAATATGAAAACAAATTAATGTTAATTTTTTTGGGGGTAAGAAACTTAAACTTTAGAGGGAAATCCAACCTACAGCTGCCTATTTTTCATGATTTGTTGTTCCCTGAGAGCTTTTTGCATGAAACCACCAAGATTACCATCTTGAGAAATCCATTAGTTACCTCTCAAATTGTTTGTTCACTTACAAACCTTTAAATTAGGCTTTAGTAAATAGAATATGGTGACTGTCCCAATAACATCAATCCCTCTAGAAATTACCCATATCCCCACATCTTACAGGGTCAGAGAAATTGGGCTTTTGGTTGCCATGGTTTATTCTCTTACTCATTGTTTCTCTCTAAATTAAAGCCTGGTTCAGGGGTACCTGACTGGAAGAACCCATGTCATATACCTCCACCAGATGCAGGGGAGGCTGGAAAATAGAGTGATAAGTTATATTCTGGAAAGGTGGGCTTCATAAGTTAGGAACCAATAAAAATATAGAGAGGGTGTTCAATAGATAAGAAAATTACAACTCACAGATAGCTATCATTAGATTGTATATAACCTGTGTTATTCTCCCTAGCATCCATATTTAGTATCCACAATTATTATTTTATCCTAGCTGATTGGGTCAAAGGTAAACATCTAAAGCAAGGTGAGTTCATGATATTCTCTTTCCAAGATTGTTCAGGCTGGTCTCTTGTTGAGAAGATGTAAAAATTTAGTAGCAGTGGCATTGCCATGCTCTTCTCTAATGGACAAAATTGTAGAGAAAGTAAGTTTTGAGAGTGAGAGGATAGAGAAGACACCCAGAGAAAAGCAGAGATGGAAGAACAGAACTTCCCAAGATTATGATGGCTTTCCATTTTCCAGTTTCAATTTCTTTCAGAAACCTGGCTGATTTCTGGTCCTTACATTATGTAAAATACCAGTTCATATATTATAACAAATATATCTTAATTTTGCTAAAACTAATAAGAGATAGCTTTTGTTTCGTGCAACTTTTTTTTAAATTGCTTTGTCTTGTAAATTTTCTCATGTGGTTTTGACAAGATTCCCCAGTCTCCAAGGGAAGATTGTCAAAGTCTAAGATCTTGTCTTTATATTTTTCATTTATAAACGTTTCCTTTCACTTATAGAAACCATGAACTCTTTTTTTTTTTTTTTTTTTTTTTTTTATACTTTAAGTTCTAGGGTACGAAACCATGAACTCTTAAGGCTTAAATTGCCTTTGAGGTGACCCATTAAGCTTGAAATTGAAAGCTATAGTGGAAAGAGTCAAACTTGAGTTCGTATCTTACCAGTTGTGAGTTCAAATCTTACCTTACATGACCTTGTTCACATCATTTACTTTTCCAAAGTCTGTTTCCTCAGCGCCAAAAAACAAAAACAAAAACAAAAACAAAAACAAAAAAACCCACCCTCCCTCCTGTAGCACTGTATTGGGGAGCAAACAAGAGAAACTTACAAAATTGAAACTCGAACAAGAGGAACTTATGGTCCACAGCAGACCATGCCCTACAATGACTTGATCACAAGGCCAGAGGGGTGTGATCCTGCAGTTGGTGCCCTTAGATCTGGCTCTTCCGGCTTCAGAGTTGCGGAGGCAGCACCTCCCTGGTGGGAGATGTTTCCTGGATGGTGCCCCTCATCTCTTCTCGCGAGGTTCCAACGCAGCGGTTATGGTCTAGAGCGGCTGCCAGGGGACTCCACGTGGAGACCTGCGCCGACACAGGCACCCTGCGGGCCTGGAAACTGTTCTGAGCCTGCTGTCTCTCAGGACGGCAGTGAGAGATGAGGCGTGGGGTGGGATCTGACACAGACGAATGCTTTCCTGCCCATGTTAGCGTCATACTCGCTGCGCCTGACTCCAGCCGCAGGCCGCTTCTCTGGATGCCTCCACAGAGACTTCGTTATCAAGCAAATGCCCTCTTCATCACTTCTGTAATAGGTTAGTATTAACAAGTCTTTTTACTTTTAATCCCCACAAGGTCTAGAGGAAAGGGTACTAATCAATAAACCTGGGCTCTGGTCCTTAACTCTCCCTTTTATTTGGTAGTTGCCTGTTTGAGCAAAGTATTGATCTTCCCTATTCTTTACGTTGTTTTTCTGTATAGTTAAGGTGTGCATTTTGGGATAAAGTAAATTATAAAATAGAGAGACCACAGATTTCAATGTGCCCTTAATCCTGTGCCTGGTGATGACCTGCCAAATGTCAGGCAAACAGTCAAAAGACAAGTAAACAAATAACAACAACAACAACAAACCCAAAAACCAAAACCAAAGTGCACAGTCACTGCAGACTTTTCAGCTTCCTATGAAAACTCTTCAGAGAGAATATTTTATGCCCAGTGAGACTCTGTGCTTAATTCAAGTTGCTATATATAGATAAAATACCTTTCCATGGCCTGAAAATAAAACGTATAATATGTGATATGATCTATAATTATTATGTACATGTATTTTATATATCAGGAAGTTTATAAAAGAGAAAAAACCCATCATAGCATGATGATTTTATGAATTATTAATATATTTGTCAGTTGATATTATTTATAGACCCTCTATATTATATGCAATTTAAACTTAAAAAATATGTCACAAAGTGCTTGGTGTATCAGAACTGAAAATCCTTTTTTTTTTTTTTTTTTTTTGAGGCGAAGTCTCACTCTGTCACCCAGGCTGGAGTGTGGTGGCACGATCTCAGCTCACTACAACCTCTGCCTCCCGGGTTCAACCGATTCTCCTGCCTCAGCCTCCTGAGTAGCTGGGATTACAGGCACATGCCACCATGCCTGGCTAATTTTTGTATTTTTAGTAGAGACAGGTTTCACCATGTTGGTCAGGCTGCTCTCGAACTCCTGACCTTGTGATCCGCCTGCCTCGGCCTCCCAAAGTGCTGGAATTTCAGACATGAGCCACCACACCTTGCCCTGATCAAAGCAGAGTGAGCTGTTTGCCATTTCTCTGTGTAAGTGAATATTGAATGTTATTTTGGAGTACGTCTTTTTGAATTCTTTCCTGACCACATGTGGAGCTATACAAAGTTAGGGAGATTAGCACCTAAAGTAAAAAAGGGAAAAATGTTTGTGGAGGAATTGGAGGCTTGAGAAAAGATGCTTTTCGGCCGGGCGCGGTGGCTCAAGCCTGTAATCCCAGCACTTTGGGAGGCCGAGACCGGCGGATCACGAGGTCACGAGATCGAAACCATCCTGGCTAACACAGTGAAACCCCGTCTCTACTAAAAATACAAAAAACTCGCTGGGCGAGGTGGCAGGCGCCTGTAGTCCCAGCTACTCGGGAGGCTGAGGCAGGAGAATGGCGTGAACCCGGGAGGCGGAGCTTGCAGTGAGCTGAGATCCGGCCACTGCACTCCAGCCTGGGGGCAGAGCGAGACTCTGTCTCAAAAAAAAAAAAAAAAAAAAAAAAAAGAGAAAAGATGCTTTTCCTGGTTCTTTTTGGTATATAGAGGTGATTTTTGAAGTTAAAGGTGAGATCATTTGTGTAGAGGGCTATTTTTGAATAAAGTTACTAGAAACATTCTAAACTTTTTTTTGTTCAAATATGGACTAATTTCTGTTATACCTTAGAATATATACCTAGGAATGTGATTGCTGAATCATAGGGCATACGTTTAATTGGCTATAGTTCATTCTGCTAAACAGCTTCCTAAAAATATCAATTTATGCTTCCCTCATACACAATATGAGACTTGCACATTTCGCTAATACTTGATGTTTTTAGTTTTCGTAATTTTATATTTTAGCATATTTGTAGTAGAGTTGTATTCAGGGTTTCTCATTTCCTTTAATGGTAATGATGTTGAGCACATTCTTATATGCCTATTGGATACTTGGTGATCCTCATTTGAGAAGTACCTATTCACGTTTTATACCCAATTTTATATTAGTCTATTTCTTAATACTTAGTAGGATTTCTTTATATAGGAAAACATGCGGCTTCTTGAGTCTAATAAACAGGCATGACTGGGAGGCAAAAACAGATTTTGAGAGAGATTCATCCACTTTTAATTCCTGGGGTTCCATGACGCAAACTGATTTCTTCCCAAAACAGGGTGAGTAGTGCCTTCAGCGTTTTTCCCAAGGAGTCCAATGACCCCAGGAGTTATCTTAAGGCCTCTCATGTGTGTATCGAGTGGCAAGACAAAATGGAGAAAAAGAATTTAGGCAACTGAGAACAAAACCTTTTTCCAGCAAAACAAGATCCAAGAGAAGAAAAACATAAAGGCCTTTTTAAATAGACCTATAACTTGGATATCCACTTTTAATGAAGTTGAGTGCTGTTTAATGCTCATTTACCATTGTAAAAATCTTGATGTGAGTCTTTTGCCAGGAATACGTATTCAAATTACCTTCTGTCATTCATTGGAAGATGTCTGTTGATGGTAAGTTTCAAATTTTAATGTAATCTAATTTATTAATGTTATCTTTCTGGGTAATCCTTAGTGTGTCCTGTTAAAAAGTTTTTTTCCTATCCAAAGTTAATAAAGATATACTTCTATGTTATATTCTAAATGCTTTATTGTTCTGTTTACATTTTGAGCCATCTGAAATTGATTTTGTATGGAATAAGGTAGAGGTCAAAATCTTTGTGGTTCTTTTTCTGGTTTCTTTTTTTTTTTTTTTTTTTTTTTTTTGAGACGGAGTCTCGCTCTGTCGCCCAGGCTGGAGTGCAGTGGCCGGATCTCAGCTCACTGCAAGCTCCGCCTCCTGGGTTTACGCCATTCTCCTGTCTCAGCCTCCGGAGTAGCTGGGACTACAGACGCCCGCCACCTCGCCCGGCTAGTTTTTTGTACTTTTTAGTAGAGACGGGGTTTCACCGTGTTAGCCAGGATGGTCTCGATCTCCCGACCTCGTGATCCGCCCGTCTCGGCCTCCCAAAGTGCTGGGATTACAGGCTTGAGCCACCGCGCCCGGCTCTGGTTTCTATATTCTATCTCAGTTTCTGTCTTATTCTTCTGTATGAGGATATTCAGATTTCCCATTTATTATGCAAGTTACATCATTTATTGAAGAGACTATCCTTCCCTCACTGCATATTCTTGCACCTTTGTAGAAGATTAGTTGACTGTATATGTGTGGATTTATTTCTGGGGTTTCTATTATATAATATTACATGTTATGTATGTTTCATAAATCCTATAAGCTTTATTTCTCTTTGTTCTTTTTTTCTCCTCTGAATGTATATGTATTAGTTTGTTTTCACGTTGTCATAAAGATACTATCCAAGACTGGATAATTTATAAACAAAGGAGGTTTAATTGACTCACAGTTCTGCATGGCTTGGGAGACCTCGGGAAACTTACAGTCATGGTGGAAGGGGAAAGGGAAGCAAGGCATCTTCTTCACAAGGTGGCAGGAGGGAATTGCACGCCGGGGAAATGCCAGATGCTTATAAAACCATCAGATCTCATGAGAACTCACTCACTATCATGAGGATACCATGGGGGAGACTGCCTCCACGATCCAGCCAACTCCCTCCCTTGACACATGGGGATTACAATTCAAGATGAGATTTGGGTGGGGACATAGAGCCAAGCCATATCAGTATATTTTAAAGTAATCTTTTACTTCACAGATGGGTTTGATGAGTTTTGCTGTTGATGCTCTCTATTGAATTTTTTTTTTCAGCTTTTATTTTAAGTTCTGGGTTACATGTGCAGGTTTGTAGGTTTTTTTGTTTGGTTTTGTTTTTTGAGATGGAGTCTTGCTCTCTAGCCAGGCTGGAGTGCAGTGGTGTGATCTCGGCTCACTGCAACTCTGCTTCCCGGGTTCAAGCAATTCTCCCGCCTCAGCATCCTGAGTAGCTGGGACCACAGGTGTGTGCCACCATGCCCGGCTAATTTTTTGTATTTTTAGTAGAGACGGGGTTTCACCATGTTGGCCAGGATGGTCTCGATCTCCTGACCTCGTGATCTGCCCACCCCGGCCTCCCAAAATGCTGGGATTAGAGGCATGAGCCACTGTGCCTGGTCTGTAGGTTTGTTTTAGAGGCAAACATGTGCCATGGTGGTTTGCTGCACAGATCAACCCATCCCCTAGGTATTAAGTCCAAGATCCATTAGCTATTCTTCCTGATGCTCTCCCACCCCACCCATGACATTTTTCATGCAGTGCGTGTTGTTCCCCTCAATGTGTCCATATGTTCTCCTTGTTCAGCTCCTACTTATAAGTGGGAACATGCAGTGTTTGGTTTTCTTTTTCTGTGTTAGTTCACTGAGGTTAATGGCTTCCAGCACCATCCATGTCCCTGCAAAGGACATGATCTCCTTCCTTTTTATGATTACATAGTAATCCATGGTGTATATGTACCATATTTTCATTACCGAATCTATCATTGATGGGCATTTGGGTTGATTCCATGTTTTTGCTATTGAGTAAGTGTGCATGTATCTTTATAATAGAATGATTTATATTCCTTTGGGTATATACCCAGTAATGGGATCCAGCGGCAGCCCATCAAAAAGATTATCCACCGTGATCAAATTGGCTTCATCCCTGGGATGCAGGGTTGGTTCAACATATGCAAATCAATAAATGTAATTCATCACATAAATAGAACTAAAGAGAAGAACCACGTGATTATCTCAATAGATGCTGAAGAGGCCTTTGATAAAATTCAACATCCCTTCATGTTAAAAAATCTCAACAAACTAGGTATTGAAGGAACATGCCTCAAAATAATAAGAGCCATATATGACAGACTGACAGCCAATATCATACTGAATGGGCGAAAGCTGGAAGCATTCCCTCTGAAAACCAGCACAAGACAAGGATGGCCTCTCTCACCACTACTGTTCAGCATAGTATTGGGAGTTCTGGCCAGGGCAATCAGGCAAGAGAAAGAAAAAAAGGGTATATTCAAATAGGGAGGGAAGAAGTCAAATTATCTTTATTTGCAGATGACATGATCCTATATCTAGAAAACTCCATCCTCTCAGCTCAAAAGCTTCCTCAGCTGATAAGCAATTTCAGCAAAGTCTCAGCATACAAAATCAGTGAGAAAAAATTGTTAGCATTCCTATACACCAACATGGACAGAGAGTCAAATCATGAATGAACTTCCATTTGCAATTGCTACAAAGAGAATAAAATACCTAGGAATACAACTAAAAAAGGAAGTGAAGAACGTCTTCAAGGGGAGCTACAAGCTACTGCTCAAGGAAGTTAGAGAGGACACAAACAAATGAAAAAAACATTCGATGCTCATGGATAGGAAGAATCAATATTGTGAAAATGATCATACTGCTCAAAGTTATTTATAGATTCAATGCTATTTCAGTTAAACTACCATGGACATTCTTCACAGGAATAGAAAAAAAGCTATTTTAAAATTTTTACTAAGCAAAAAGAACACAACTGGAGACATAATGGTACCTGCCTTCAAAGTATACTACAAAGCTACAGTAGCCAAAAGAGCATGGTACTGGTACAAAAACAGACACATAGAGCAATGGACAAAAATAGAGAACTCAGAAATAAGACCACACACCTACAACCACCTGATCTTCAACAAACCTGACAAAAACAAGCAATGGAGAAAAGACTCGCTCTTTAATAAGTGGTGCTAGGAGAACTGCCTAGCTATATGTGGAAAATTAAAACTGGACCCCTTCCTTACACCTTATAGAAAAATTAACTCAAGATGGATTAAAGGCATAAATGTAAAATCCAAAGCTGTAAAGGCCCTAGAAGAGACTCTAGGCAATACCATTCAGGACATAGGCAAGTGCAAAAATTGTATGATGAAAATGCCAAAAGCAATTTCAATGAAAGCAAAAATTGACAAAAGGGAGCTAATTAAACTAAATAACTTCTGCACGGCAAAAGAAACTATCATCAGGTCAGGCATGGTGGCTCATGCCTGTAATCCCAGCTCTTTGGGAGGCTGAGGCAGGTGGATCATGAGGTCAGGAGTTCAAAACCAGCCTGGCCAAGATGGTGAGACCCCGTCTTTACTAAAAATACAAAAATTAGCCGGGTGGGGTGGTGGGCACCTGTAATCCCAGCTACTTGGGTGGCTGAGGCAGATAATTGCTTGAATCTGAGAGGTAGAGGTTGCAGTTAGCTGAGATCATACCACTGGACTACACTACAGCTTGGGTGAGAAAGCGAGACTCTGTCTCAAAAAAAAAAAAAAAATCATCAGAATGAACAGACAATGTACAGAATGGGAGAAAAGTTTTACAATCTACTCATCTGACAAAGGTCTAGTATTCAGAGTCTACCATGAACTTAAATTTATAAGAAGAAGAAAAAAAAAAAAAACAGGCAATCCCATTAAAAACTGGGCAAAGGACAAGAACAGACAATTCTCAAAATAAGACATTCATGTGGCCAACAAACATATGAAAAAAGCTCAACTTCACTGATCATTAGAGAAATGCAAGCCAAACCACAGGGAGATACCATCTCATGCCAGTTAGAATGGCAGTTATTAAAAAATCAAGAAACAACGGATGCTGGAGAGGATGCAGAGAAAAGGAATGCTTTTACCCTTTTGGTGGGAGTATAAATTAGTTCAACCATTGTGGAGGACAGTGTGGCAAATCCTCAAAGATATAGAAGCAGAAATACCATTTGACTTAGCAATCACATTACTGAGTCTATTGCATTTTTCACTTCATTTATTATATTTTTCAGCTCCAAAATTTGTTGTTTTAAAATAATTTTAATCTCTGTTAAGTGTATCTGTTTGATCATTTATTATTTTCCTTATTTCATTGAGTTGTTTATATTTTCTTGAAGTTTGCTGAGCTTTCTTAAAGCAATTATTTTAAATGGTCTGTGAAGCAGTTTGTATATCTTTATTTCTTTGGGGTCAGCTACTGGGAGACTGTTATTTTGGTAGTATGTCTCCTTAGTTGTTCATGTTCCTTACTGCCTTATATTGATTTCTCTGCATTTGTGGAGCAGAGAAATTCTATACTAGAATTTACAGGCTAGTTTTTGTGTATAAACACCTTTTCCTGTGGGTAAAAGGAGGTGCAAGAGTGTTTGCTAGGTGGGATGCAGCAGAAATTCTGGGATCACTAAGGGGCACAGCTGTGCAGTCTCTTTGCAGCTCTGTCAGCTCGGTTTGGTATTGACAAAGATTACATGGATCCTCAGCATGCAACAGTGTGGATGTTTGTTGCAGTAGTGTGAGTTTTTGGGGTTTATGGTGGTTGTAGCTGTTAGGGTCTTCTTGATCCTGATGTTGTAGTGATGGAAGTTCTCTTGACACTGGATCCTACTTGCAAGCCCAAATGGCATTGGCACTGATGTCTGCTGAGTGGTACCTGTGGAGTGGTCATAGACATGAAGCCTGAAGTGTTGGGATTCACTCAGGATGGTGGCAGAAATATTAAAGGGAAATATTAGGAAAAGTTATAAGAAATAGTCACAAATCTGTTGGAAGGCCGAAAGGTTACATAGCTTGTAATAACTGAACGGGCTCAAGGCAGCTGGTTCTTACCTGAGAGCATTAGGTCATAGGGTAAATACTAGGGACAATAGAGGCTTCCCCAGTTAAGTCTGTTTACCCTACCTCCATTAACTAACTTTTGAGCCAGATGGCCCTCTTGGGGGGAGGTCGACCAGGAATATTATCCCCTAATGGTGTTTACTTTAGATCGCAGTACCTGAGCTTTAATCATTCCTAGAACTACTCTCTTAACCATGTTAATTATCCACAAGTGTGTTGACTCAGAGCTTTTGTTGTTTATTGTATACTAAATAAATGCCTGGAGTGTGAACTGCTCAGGGCTGGCCGCAGCGACAAACCCTTCTTGGTGTGCAGGCGGTTGGACGCTCAGCAGGACTGGCAAAACAGAGTGTCTGTGTATATCAGTGTAGATTTTATTCATCCGTCGTTTGGGTCAGGGTCTGTGGGTGGACCCCCCACAGCTAATGCCCTCCAGTGAGGAGCAATATCTCACTGAAGCACTGGTACTTGTGGAGGGTCTATGAATCCTGAATCTGAGGTGGTACTGGCATTGGTGGCTTGGGCACTGGCACCATTTCACTGACCCCTCATGCTTCCCAGGTGAGGTGATGCCCCACCCTGCTTTGGCTCACACTCTGTGGGCTGCAACCACTGTCCAACAAGTCCCAATGAAATGAACCCAGTACCTCAGTTGGAAATGCAGAAATCACCTGTCTTCTGCATCGCTCATGCTGGAAGCTGTAGACTGAAGCTGTTCCTATTCAGCCATCTTGGAGCAATCTTGGGATTGCTTTCTTGATTTATTTTTTAGATTGATTGCTGTTTGCATGTAGAAACACTACTGATTTTTGTGAGTGTTGATTTTATATCCTGCAAATTTACTGAATTCATTTATCAGTCCTGTGAGTGTTTTCATGGAGAATTTACATTTTTCTAAATATAGGATCATGTCATCTGGAAAAAAGATAATTTGACTGCTTCCTTTCCAATATGGGTGCCCTTTATTTCTTTCTTTTGCCTAATTGCTCTGGCTAGCAATTCCAGTACTATGTTGAATACAAGTGGTGAAAGTGGGCATCCTTGCCTTGTTACAGATCTCAGTGGGAAGGCTTTCAGTTTTTCTTTGTTCAGTATGATATTAGCTGTGGGCTTGTCATATACAGCCTTTATCAAGTGCATGTATATTCCTTCTATACCAGTTTGTTGAGGGTTTTTATCATGAAGGGATGTTGAATTTTATTGAATGCTTTTTCAGACTGTGTTGAAATGATTATATAGTTTTTGTCCTTTATTGTTGATATGATTTACCACATTTACTGATTTGTACATGTTGAACCATTTTTGCATCTCTAGGTTGAATTCCAATAGATCATGATAATCTCTTTTAGTATGTTGTTCAGATTGCTAGTATTTTGTTGAGGATTTTTGCATCTATGTTCATTAGGGATATTGGCCTGTAGTTTTTGTTGTGTTCTTGTTTGGTTTTGGTATCAGAGTAATTCTAGCCTTATAAATGAGTTGAGTACTATTCTCTCCTCTTTAATTTTTTGAAATAGTTTGAGTAGAGTTGATATTAGTTCTTCTTCCAATGTTTGGTAGACTTTAACAGTCAATCTTTCAGATCCTGGACTTTTCTTTGATGGGAGACTGCTTATAACTGCTTTGATCTTGTTACACATTATTGGTATGTTCAGATTTTCTATTTCTTCATAGTTCAATCTTGGTAGGTTGTATGTGTCGAGAAATTTATCCATTTCTTCTAGATTATCCAAGTTATTGGCATATAGTTGTTCATAATAGTCTCTAGTGATCCTTTGTATTTCTTTGGTTTCAGTTGTAATGTTTCCTTTTTCTTCTCCAATTTTATTCATTTGGGGCTTCTCTTTTTATTCTCCTTTTTATTCTAACTAAAGGTTTGCCAATTTTGTTTTATCTTTTCAAAATTCAACTTTTCATTTTGCTGATCTTTTGTATTGTTTTTTGGTCTCAATTTCACTTATTTCTGCTCTGATCTTTTAGAAATGTCTTTCTTTCTACTAATTTCAGGGTGGTTTATTCTTGCTTTTGTAGTTCCTTGAGGTGCACTGTTAGGTTGCTTATTTGAAATTTATTTAATATAGCTATTTATTAGTATAAACTTCCCTCTTAGTACATGTTTTCTGCATCCCATAGATTCTGGTGTCTTTTGTTTCCATTTTCATTTGTTTCAAAAATATTTAATATTCCTTCTTAATTTCTTCCTTGACCCATTGGTTGTTTGAGAATATATTATTTAATTTTCATGTATTTGTACAGTTTCCCAAGTTCCACTTGTTCTTGATTTCTAGTTTTATTCCATTGTGGTCGGAAAAGATACCTGATACAATTTTTACTTTTTTGAATTTGTTGAGACTTATTCTGTGGCTAAAATATGGTCTATCCTGGAGGTTATTCCATTTGCTGATGAGAAGAATATGTGTTCTGCAGTAGTTGGACAAAGTGTTCCCTAAATGTCTGTTAGGTCCAATTCATGTGTAGTTTAACTACAATATTTCTTTGTTGATTTTCTGCATGGATGATCTGTCCACTGCCAAAAATGTGATGTTGAAGTCCCTTACTATTATTGTATTACAGTATATCTCTCATTTCAAATCTGTTAATATTTGCTGATATATTTGGGTGCTCTGGTGTTGGGTGCATACATATTTACTATTGTTATCTCCTATTGTTGAAGTGATACCTTTATCATTATACAATGGCCTTTTTGCCTTTTTGTACAATTTTTGACTTAAAGTCTATTTTATATTATCTAAGCATAGCTACTCCTGTTCATGTTTGGTTTCCATTTGCATGGGATATCTTTTTCCATCCTTCACTTTCAATCTGTGTGTGTCTTTATAAGTGAAGTAAATTTCTTGTATGCAGCATATAGTTGGGTTCTGTTTTTAGTTCATGCAGCCACTGTATGTCTTTTAATTGGATAATTTAATTTACTTAATAACAGTGTTATTATTGACAGGTAAGGCCTTACTACTGCCATTTTGCTACTTGTTTTATAGTTGTTGTGTAACTTTTCTCTTCCTTTCTTACTGTTTTCCTTTGTGTGTAAGTGGTTTTCTCTGGTAGCATGTTTTAATTCATTGTTTTAATTTTTAGGATATCGATTATAGGTTTTTACTCTGTGGTTTCCATTATGCTTATATAAAGCATCTTAGAGCTATAGCAAGTTGTTTAATATAAATATTAAATATTTTAGATATTTAAGATAGGCAATATTTTTATTTTTAGTAGTTTAAATGTTCTTATTTTTAATAGTTTTGGCTTTAGTCTTCTTACTAAAGATATAAATCATTTAAACACCACAGTTACAATATCAATTTAACAATCACCTTAGCATTCTATTCTCTGCATTGAGGGATTAGGTTTTATTTCATTCTTCACAGACTGGCTTTGTTTGTGCCTGTCCTTTAGAGGGATTTCCAGGGATTCTAAGCTGACTTACTGTTGTTTTACCGGAGCCTGTGACCACTGAAGCTATCTCAGCATTATAAGACACCTTAAGCCCAGGCTTACTGTGAACCTCTTGAAGACTTCAAGGTTGACACAGCTTTCTGATCCAGATGGACCTGGGAAAGACTCAAGAAGGGTACTGGGATTGTGTGAAAATGCTGAATGACTGACCCAGTGACCCAGATAGGCGTACTGCCTAGCAAGTCTCTGTACAGATAGGCTGTGTCCCCAAGTGCAGCAAGAGTAGCTAGAGTTGAGACTGGGCCCTTTTGGGAACTGCTGTGAGAAGGAGGCTAGTGGGCCCATGTCAGTTCAGATAAGCATGCATCATCCAGCAGATTCCTGCACAAGTGGGCAAGTTTCTTGACTGCTGCAGGAAGGGCCAGAGCTGAGATTGGCCCCCCTCAAGATCTGCTGTGAAACAGAGGGTGGGTTGCTGGTATAGCTACCTGACTGTACCAGGAGGGTTTTTAGCTGAAATTGGGCCCCCTTGAGATTTTCAGTGAGACACAGGATGAGGAGGTCAATTTCAGTGTAGAGGGGTGCGTGCCACCCAGCAAGTTCCTGCACAGATAGGATAGTTCCTCAACTGCAGTGAGAGGGGCCAGAGCTGAGATTGGGGCCCCTCAGGATCTGCGGTGGAATAAAGGTTATAGAGCTCAGTCTTGTTGGCTCAGAGGGCACATGTCTCCCAGGAGGACCCTGCAAACATGGGATGGTTCCTTGATTGCAGCAGAAGGGACTGGAACTGAGACTGGGCTCCCTTGAGGTCTCCTTTGTGATGTAGGATGGAATGCTCATCTTGTTGGCCTAGACAAGTACTCATTTCCCAGCAGATTCTTAGCACAGATGGGATAGTTTCTCACTGCAGTGAGAGGCACTGGAGCTGAGAGTGGACCCGCTTGGGATCTGCTGTGGGACAGAGGTTGGCAAGCCTATCATGGAGGCTCAGAATTTTGGGTTACAAGAGATGAGTGAGTCTCACTTTGGGGTTCTTGTGTGAGTAGCTCTGAGCTGGGACCTCAGCTAAGGAAGGCTGAAGCAGAGCCACAGTGCACCTTTCAGGGTCACTGCCAAGATCAATGTCAGCAGGCAGACAAGCCTTTCCACCATGGCACTGTTGTGCATGATTCCTTCTGGAACCCATGGTAGATGGTTTTGGTTGTAGGCTCAAAGCCAAATGAGGCTTTAAACAAACCCCTTCGAGGGCTAGGATATTACCGGGCTTGAATCTACAAGCAATCTCGGCAAATCAGCCACTCGGGTGTTGGTCTGCACTCTAAAAATGACTCTCCTGGATCTTGGGCTCCACTGGGATTTGACAAACTCCTACCTGAATCCCAAGGCTCCTGCAGAGAGACTTTTGACTTGGAATGGGTGCAGAATTGTTATTGTTCTGGGAGATATGAGTAGGTTATTTTCTAGTCTGCCATCATGGTAACATCAACCCTCAATACTTTTAAGTACCATCAAAATCAGTCAGTTTATAGCTGATCTTTCCTCTGTTTCCAGATTTGTATTTTCAACTACTTAATTGACATCTCTACTTTGATATTCTATAGTTACCTCAAACTCAACTTATCCTAATAGAATTTGTCATTTTATCCAATTCTGTTATGTCTTATATGCTTTATATCACTGTAGGTTTTATCTAATCCAGAAACTAGGGGATTATTTTAGATTTCTTCACACCTCATGTTTAATCAGCCAGTAAGGCTAAAACTTACCACGTTTCATTGCTTCTCTGAATCACTACAATAATACTTCATTTTTCCCTCCCACAATCCAGTTGCTTTAATCAAATTTATACTTTCTATCGCATTTTCCCATATTTCATACTTTTTTCAATGTAAATCCAAGCCTATAATTTTCCTATTGAAATACTTTCCAATGGCCCCCTACTGTCTGCAAGCTTTAGTTCAATCCTTTAGTATTAATTATTCCTCTTATTTCACATCTGAAGGATTATTTCTTCTGTCTTATTTCTACTTTTTTATACTCTGTTAATTTATATGTCATACATAGTCTTAATTTGGTAGCTGTTTGTTTCCTCCCCTAAAATAAAGTCTCCTTGTCATCAGGTACCTTATTAATTGCTGATACTCCAGAGCTTAATATATTATTCATTGGCATACAGTAGACAATCTGAAAAAAAATGAGCTAAGCGCTGAAATTCTTAGAATCAAGTAACCTCAGTTTACAGTGTTAGATAGCAATCAGTGAAACATCTTTCTAAAGTCATGTTCCATATTAGAAGAGAGGGTGAACTGAATTCAGAACAGATTTCTAGAAAATTCTCCTTATTGTGGAAAAACTGTCTGCTTTGAAAAGCAGTTGAACAGATGATCCAAACAATGATAAAAAGAAAGAACCAAGGGGAAAGAAAGATAAGAAAGATAGCAGATATGTTCAGGGCAGAAAGGAACTTTAAATAAGGAGAAGAGAAGTCAAAGAACAATGAAGGAAATATGAATTAGAGGCCTTTTGATTCATACTTTGTTAAAGTAGAAGCCAGTTAAAGTAGAAGAACTCAGACTATAAAATGTGCTTTCTACTTGTACGGACATAAGTATTTAAAGTTTCCCTGTGAATTATATGGCATCATGGCCCAAGTCAACAGCCTTCACTCTAGAGATAATAATGAATCTTTTTGACAGTCTCTTACAAAAAGCTCTATTATGGAGAGTTGACAGCTATTCAGAGTACCAGATAACAAATTCATTCTGTAATAATCTCATATTTAAATAGGGAAAAGCTTTCCCCTTGCAGCCTAGAAAAATATGAGCAGAGACATTTTTGAATACTGAGGAGAAAAATTCACCTTGTTTGTATTTTATTTTGCACAAAGTCTGTAGGCTTTGTAACTGCTTTGTTATACAGGGGTATCATTAGGACCCACATCAGGCATCAGCAGCAGCAAAATCCTCACATTTCTAGGGTTGTTAAAAAGTGTTCTCAGCTTCCTCTGCAACAGATGTAAGATCACTTTGTCTTCGAAACTGGAAAAAAAAGCAACCTCTTACAAATCATATCATGTTTCTTAAAATTATACAACTAATAAATAGGTCTTTTTCTTTAAAAATACAGGTAATACTGATATTTATAGAGAAAAATCTTAAAGTATCGTATTTCTGTCCCATTCCTATCTCAACCTTCTTCTTTTCCCTCCCTCCCTCTCTCTTTCTCTTTCTTCCTCTCTTTCTCTCTCTCTCTCTCTCTCTCTTTCTTTCTTTCTTTCCTTGTTTTTTTTTTTTTTTTTCCCCAAGGTCTTGCTCTGTCGCCCAGGCTGGAGTGCAGTGGTACGATCTCTGCTCATTGCAACCACCTCTCAGGCTCAGACTCAAGCAATTCTCATGCCCCAGCAACCTGAGTAGTTACGATTACAGGCCTGTGCCACCCTGCCTAATTTTTTTCCTGTTTTTAGTAGAGATGGGGTTTCACCATGTTGACCAAGCTGGTCTTGAACTCCTGGCCTCAAGTGATCCTCCTGCCTCAGCCTCCCAAAGTGTTAGGATTACAGGTGTGAGCCAACATGCCCAGCCTTCAACCTACTTTCTTAATTTCTGCTGGATCACTTATATCTTTTGGTATACCTTCAGACTTTTATAATAAAAATAACCATAGTCTTCTTGAACATAAATCTTAATAGATGCCAGCACCCTATCCTCTCATGACATTTCTCAACTATTACCTATTCCTTTCCTTCAAGGTAATGGTTATTTTGACTTTTAGATAAGGTCATCAATCCTGTCAATTTTTTTTTTCTAGTTTCATCAACTAAGCTTGCATCCCTAAACACTATAAGTTAGCTTTAGTTTTACCTGGTTTCAAAGTTCATATGAATGGAGTTTTAAAAACTATGCATTCTTTTGAGTTTTTATACTCAACATTTTATTTGTGAGATCTATCCATGTTGTTAAGTGCAGGTATAGTTCCTTTTAATCAGCATGTCAAATTTCAATAAAGTAATACACCTCAACTTATTCACCACTCACCCACCTGTGTTGTTTCCACTTTGGGGCCACTTTGAATAATTCTGCTCTCTATATATTCCTGGAAGTTTATCTGAATGCATAAGGGCAAACGTTTCTGTTGGTTGTATACCAAAGACTGAGATTACTGATCATAGGGTATGCACAGTGTAATTTTTAGTAGGTAATGCCCAAAAAGTTTTAAAAATTGTTTCAATAACTTATATTTCAACTAGGAGTGTGAGAGATATTTCTTTTATCCATAATCTTTGCTATCTGTTGGCTTCATCAATATTTTGAAATTCAGTCATTCCAGTAGGCATTTTAAAACATCTCATTGTCATTTTAATGTTGTTATTACAATGAATAGATTTATATCTGACATTTTGTTGTTTTATATGTGTCTCATGTGTTTTATTTTCCTTTTTTTTTTTCTTTTGTGAGATAGGGTTTTGCTCTGTCACCCAGGCTGGGGTACAGTGACATGAATACGGCTCATGGCAGCCTTGACCTCCTGGGTTCAAATGATCCTTTCACCTCAGCTGCTCAAGTAGCTGGGACCACAGGCATGTAGCACCATGCCTGGCTAATGTTTTTATTTTTATTTTTTTGTAGAGATGAGGTCTCGTCATGTTGCCCAGGCTAGTCTTAAACTCCTAGGCTCAAATGGTCCTCCTGAGTTGGCCTCCCAAAATGCTGGGAATATGGCTGTTAACCAACCAAGCCTGGCCATTGTGTTCTTTATTTTTTAAAAATGAAACATACTTTGTGTATGTTAATTCCCTTATTTTTTTTTTTTTTTTTTTTTTTTTTTTTTTTTTTTTTTTGAGGCGGAGTCTCGCTCTGTCGCCCGGACTGGAGTGCAGTGGCCAGATCTCAGCTCACTGCAAGCTCCGCCTCCCGGGTTTACGCCATTCTCCTGCCTCAGCCTCCCGAGTAGCTGGGACTACAGGCGCCCGCCACCTCGCCCGGCTAGTTTTTGTATTTTTAGTAGAGACGGGGGTTTCACCGTGTTAGCCAGGATGGTCTCGATCTCCTGACCTCGTGATCCGCCCGTCTCGGCCTCCCAAAGTGCTGGGATTACAGGCTTGAGCCACCGCGCCCGGCCAATTCCCTTATTTTTAAGCTGTTATATTTTTAGCTTTCTTAATCACTAAATAAGAACCCTAATTTATCACAGTCTACTTCAGATGAATGCTAATTCAATTCCAGTAAAATACAGCAACTTTATTCCCATATAACTCATTCCCTTTCCTTTTCTTTGAGCTATTATTGTCATATATTCTATCTATATATATTATATAACTACCAATATGGTGTTATAGTTACTGCTTTTATGATCTTATCTTTTACAATTTAAGATAAAAATGGAGAAACTGTCTATTGAAGAAGGGTTGGCAAGCTATGATACATGGACTAAATCTAGCCCACTGCCCGTTTTTGTAAATAAAGTTTTGCTGGAACAAGCCATATCCACTCCTTTATGTATTGTCTATGAACACTTTCATGCTAGAAAGTGGAGCTGAGTAGTTATGACAGATGGAATGAATGTTACTAATAACACGACCTTAAATTAAGGTAATCATCCTGGATTACCTGGGTGAGCCCAATGAGATTAATGCAACTGTCTTTTAAATCAGTTAACAGAAGAAAGCACAAAAGATGTATTTATACATCTTTTGTTATTTCATAACCACCTACATAATTACTTTTACTGGTACTTTTTTATTTATTCATGTGCATTTGAGTTTCATCTGATGTCACTTCTTTTCAGTCTAAAGAACGTCTTTTAGTGTTTCTCATGAGGAATTTCTGCTAGCAACACATTATTCATCTGTGTTTGTCTCTATTTCACTTTCATTTTTGAGGGATAGTTTTAAAGGATAAATAATTCCTGCCTGTTTTTCCCCATGTACTTTAATATCCCATCCATTGTTTTGGATGAGAACCCAGCTCTTAATATTATTGTGGTTCCCTTGTATATGCAGAGTCTTTTTTTTTCCCCCCCCCGCTGCTTTCAAGATTTTCCTTTTTATCAGTTTGACATGGAGATGTCTGGGAGTGGATCTCTTTGTGTTTATTTTACTTGAAGATCCTTGAGCTTTTTGGATGTATTGAATATTTTCCATGAAATGAGGGGAATTTGAGGCCATTATTTCTTTAATTTGTTTCTGGTATTCCCCATTTTTATGGGACTCCCATTATACATGTGATGGTATCTCAAAGGATTTTGAGGTTCTGTTCAGTTTTCTTCATTTTCTTTTTTTTTCCTGTTCTTTGGACTGGGCAATATCTTTTTTGCTATCTTTATGTCTGTTTATTTTGTCTTTTGTGAGCTCACCTCTGCTCTTGAGTTCCTCTAGTGGGTTTTTCATTTCAGTTCTTGTATTTTTAAACTCTAGAACCTCCATTGGGTTTTTTATAATTTCTGCCTCTTTTATTGACTTGTATTTGATGAATCATTGTTGCCATCTTATAATTCTTCAAACATATTTTCTAATTTTTGAAGCCTTTCTTTGTTAAGTCCAACATTTATCCTTCCCTTGCTCCAAGACACTATGTCTGTTAAGTGTTGTTTTGAACTCTATGGTTAACTATTTCCTATTATTTGCATATTTTTGTTGTTGAAAACTGGACATTTTAGATAATATATCATAGCAATTTTAGATTCTGATTGCCTCATTTCCCGGGAGTGGTGGTTATTGCTAACCACCAGTATCTTGGAACACTGGAAGTCCTAACTCCCAATACCTTGGAATATGACTGTATTTGGAGTTAGGGTCTTTTAAGTGGCAATGAAGTTATAATAAGGTAAGTAGAATAAGCCCTAATGCAATATGACTGGTATGCTTAGACGAGACTAGGACACAGACACATAAAGAGAGAAGACCATGTGAAGACACAGGAAGAAGACAGCCAAGTGAAAGCCAAGGAGAGAGGCCTCAGAAGAAACTAACCCTGCCAACACCTTGATCTTGAACTTCTAGCCTCTAGAATTGTAAGAAAATAAATGTGTTGTTTAAGCCACAGTTTGTGGTGCTTTGTTATAGAAGCTCTAGGAAAGTATTAGACACCTTGAACCAGTAAGACTTCTACCCTTTCCTAATGAATCAGTGTAGCTTGAGCAGTATATTCAAAGTTGAGGCTGCCCCAGCTTTTACTTTATTTTTGCAAGGCCTCTTGTTCAACCAAGGGCTCACTACGACCTTCTCCAGTCTCCTTAGTATGTGTATAGCTTTGCACATATTTATATTCTTCCAGACTACAGGGGAAAAGTAGGAAGTTATCAAGGTCCACTGTGGCTGTCTTGTTCTTCAGATTTCTCTGTTGAGTTTCTGGTAGGTTGCTAGTAAATTTTTTGCCCCAACAAGTATTGTGATCTTAGTCAGGCTAGGAATGACATTGGCCTTACCTGCTTGTTTGTCACTGGGATTATGGTTGTTTTAATAACCCTCTTGGTCATAGAACATTCTGAGCTCTGTTCCAAATAAAACTAGTCATCTCAAGCAGTGAGTCATCTCACAGTCTGACCCACCAAGGTAAACTTCTGCGTAATGGAATCTGAGGGTGGGGTGGTATATTAGTCTGTTTACACACTGTTATAACAAACTTGTCAAGACTGGGTAATTTATAAAGGAAAGAGGTTTAATTGACTCACAGTTCCATATGGCTGGGGATGCCTCAGGAAACCTACAATTATGGCATAAGGCAAAGGGAAGGCAAGGACCTTTTTCACATGGCAGCAGGAGAAAGAAGAGTGAGTGAATGAGGAACTAGCTAAACACTCATAAAACTATCAGATCTCATGAGTACTCACTCACTATCATGAGAATGGCATGGGGAAAACTGCCTCCATGATCTAATTTCCTCCCACCAGGTTCCTCCCTCAACACCTGGGGATTACAATTCAAGATGAGATTTGGGTGGGGACACAAAGCCTAACCATATCAGGTGGGAAGAGTGGGAACAGTACCAAACTAACATGCCACAGACATCCACTGTTCTTACTGAGGTCGAGTAGATTTTCTTAAATAAACACTTTGCAAGTTCTCGTATGCTTGGTCAACTTCCTGACTCTTTAGAAGGTTGTTTATTGATAATTTTGTTCAGTTTTATAATTTCATTTTTAGGGAGAGTTACCATGTCCCCAGTCAGCCATTCTGGAAATGCAACTCATTCTCTCTCTTCAGAAATCCTTTTACCATATAGTCTTATAGTTGTTTCTATATTTCAATCAGTTGTTGATCACAGTAGTTTTCCTTGACCATCCTACATGAAATAGTCTTGCCTTATCTCCTTACTTTGCTTTATTTTACTTCATAACATTTTTCAGTTCTTGACATTTTATATTTTTATGTGTTTGTTTATTGCCTTTCTCCCCCAATGGAATGCAGACTCTCTAATGGAAAGGACATTGTTTTGTTGATCATTGCATCCTTAGTGCCTATGATAATGCTTAGCAAATAGCATGCTCTCCATAAATATTTGAGAAAGAATGAATGAATGTTAGATATGTATTCTTTTAAGCTTGTGAGAAAATAATCATTCTCATAAACTTTTGTGAGTTGTTATAGCATTTTGGGATGTTGTTACATTTGATTCTGCAATTACATTTCTAGGAATCAACCACCTAAAGAAATAGTGGTCTTGTATGCAAAAATATTTATACTCAAGTGTTCACTGCATCATTGTTTATAATTTAGAAAAAACTGGAAACCAAGCTACATATGCAGTAATTAGGGAATGTTGAATACTAAGAAAAACAATGAAGGTAATAAAAGGCATTATTTAGATATGTTTTGTAATGGAAAGATATTTCTAATCATTGCCAAAAATGCATATGACAAAACAATGTGAATATAATGCATACAATTAGTAAAAAAGAAAATGTGTGTGTATTGGTCTTTTTTTGTGTGTAGAATTGGATATGTGGATATCGTAAGAACTATATTAAGGAAACAATCACTTTTTACTCTATATGCTTTTTACTTTTAAATTTACCCTCATGTATTACTTTTATAATTTTATGTTTTCTATTTATAAAATAATATTAATAAAAAATAAAGGCAATATCACACATTCCATTCATATTAGTTCTAAATATTTTGCATCATCTCCTCATTTTTATTTGTATTCATCTCCTCATAGAGTGTAGTTACTAGAAATCAACATCTTTTGATTTGCCAGAGAGTGGGTAAACACTTACCAAATTGGAACAGCTGCATATTGAGTATGTAAGTGCAACAGAAAATTCCAAAGGGTAGAAGAACAGTAAAATACGTGATACTTCCCTCCCAAGTTTCTATAACCAAAAAACAGGGAGAAATCTTATGTTATTATCTTTAGTGAGTGCAAACATGATCATGGAAGGAGCTACTGGTATGAGAGTCAAAAAAAAAAAAAAAAAAAAAAAAAGGAAGGAAAATAAGAACAGATAAACCTTTCACCATTTGAGTTCCTTAGACATTTCTATTCCTTTGCCCTCTGCTACACTTTCCCTAGCTTTCGGTTCCTCAGTTCAGCATCTGTGGTTTCTGTATTTGATCTCCATTGCTTAGCATTCTTGTCTCACTCTGACAGCTTTTACAGAATCGCTGGCACAGCTCTCTATCTAAACTCTTCAGTTACTAAGATTTGACTCTTCTGTCTCTAATGATAAGATGGCCACCAACAGATTTATCAAGCAATCCTTTTCTATTAAAACAGCTATTATTAATGACAACCCTTTGTAAATTTACATACATGGTGATAAAACTCTCACATACATATTGCTCTAATATCATTTAAAATGAATAATAAATTCAAAAAGAGTTCAAAGAACATTTAACTTGGAAGCATAAGGTGATTGTGACTGCTGGGATCAATCTGGGATAAACAGATTCCCTTCTGTTGCTATCAGAAAGGTATTTTCAACCACAAATCTGATTAGTTAGTTACGTGAATAATATTGGTGCTCATCCTGAAAATGTGGGTTTTGTGCTGGCTGTGGAAAGACAAGAATGATACTCAGATCTAGAAAGAATGACATCATAATTATCTCCCCTTCAATTCCTTCTCTAACTCTTCCTCCTCCTTCTTTGTTGGGTTTATTTAACATCTTTTATATTCAATAAACTATCTGGTAGTAGGAATTAGATGATAGGAATGCAATGACACATAAAAACTTCCTGATTTCTTACTTAGAGTTTATAATGAAGTAGAAGAGACAGAAAGATAATATAAGGTACCATATAAAATGGATAAAAACTTGCTCACTCATTATACGGGACAGGAGGGACAGGAGGTTCACTCCAAGCTATTACGCTCTGGGAAGGCTTCATAAAGTGGTAGGAACTTTGCAATAAGGGTAGGACTGAGAAAAACGAAGAGAGGAAGCAGCATTCTAGGCAACTTTAAATTTTTTTGCTTGTTTCCTTGTAACCTATCTTGTTTCAGAAAGAGTTTAATAGCATAAATTAAAAATGTGACAAAATAATTTAAAAATTCAGACATAAAATAGAACCAATAGTAAAGTTAAAATATATATCAGAACAACCTATGGTTTTTAATGTGAGAACAAAACTGAATGTAAGCAATATAACGTTTTGAGAATTATAGTGTTCATTCATATACGGTATAAACAGGAAGATAAGGGAAAGATGTAGAAGGTTCGAAATACCAAGGTAAATAATTTTGATTTAATTTTGTTGGCAGAAATCCACAATAATAATCATAACATTTTAGCTAGAAAGTACTTGGGACTTCTTAGCTGACAAGACTGTGAAAAGTCATTTTGCCCATATTCCTTATTTTCTTATTTAATTTTTTTTGAGACTGAGTATTGCTCTATCACCCAGGCTGGAGTGCAATGGCGCGATCTCGGCTCACTGCAACCTCTGCCTCCCGGGTTCAAGCGATTCTCGTGCCTCAGCCTCCTGAGTAGCTGGGATTATAGGTGCCCTCTGCCATGCCCAGCTAACTTTTGTATTTTTAGTAGAGACAGGGTTTCACCTTGTTGTCCAGGCTGGTCTCAAACATCTGATCTGAAGTGATCCGCCTGCCTTGGCCTTCCAAAGTGCTGGGATTACAGGCGTGAGCCACCTCGCCCGGCCCCATATTCCTTAATTTATATGAGAGTGCTATTCTAAAACTCCCTCCCTGACTGAAAGCAGCAAAAGGTCAGCCAGATCAGCTCAAATATGAAAACAACCTAGGAAACACACACACACACACACACACACACACACACACACACACAGAGAGAGAGAGAGAGAGAGAGAGAGAGAGAGAGAGAGAGAGAGAGAGAGAGAGAGAATGAATGAGTCCCTGGCAGATGATGTAAACTGTAAGCTTGTGGACCCACAAGTCCCTGGCAGATGATGTAAACTGTAAGCTTGTGGACCCTTAACGTCCCCCTTAATAACATGTCACAGGTATGGAGAGAAAGTATGTAGGGGAGGAGGAGGAAGTTTATCCTTCACTTGCAAGGACGCTTCTACTCATTACTGAAATTGTTATTTGTTTTGTTCTGTTGGTCAAACAAGGTGTTTCACTCCAATTTGTCCTTATTTTGAATGTGAGATTTTGTATTAGTTTTGCTAAGGTCTTTTACTGCACTAGTATTCTATGATTCTGAATTTAAAGCCAATATAATTAAAATACACCTATTGTGTTATCAGTAAAGATCTTCACAGTTACTGGAGAACTAAATAGAAACAAGTTACGTTTATTTATATTTAGCATTTTTGGCCTTAAAGCAAAATTCATGTAAGATGCAAAGATAGGCTATGTATGAAAAGCTCTATGTTAAGCCAGAAATTGCTAGATGTCTACAATTTGAACCGTATGTGTCAGTAGCAGAATTCTTTTGTTTATTTGCAAAATGGTTCTGTGGTCCCAGATTATACTTTTCTTTTATTAAGAGAATCATTAAGTGACTCTGTGCCTAATACATAGACACTTGCCACTGAAGTTTTCAAATTTTTACTCACTTTAATTCAGCAAGTCAAGAATTCAAACATTCTCTTAATATTTACTAAAACTCACAGCCTAGAATTATGTTTGATTTAAAAATTTCCATCAAGAACTCACTACTAAATCAAAGAATTTCATGAGGACCAATAAAAGTGACCCTTTTTGCCTTAAATCAACTTGGATTGTATTTCCCATTACTTAAAACCAAGATAACCCTAATTAATATATACTAAAATGAAGAATAAGCAATATTTGGTAATTATAAAGACAGTAGAAAGAGAGATGAGGTATTATGTCAAGGTTTTGTGTGTAGGAGATTGAAACGAGGGAGTCTCAGTGTGTACCTTTGAGGAGGTAAGTAATTTCCATTTTCTATCTATTGAGCTTGATATGATAGTGATAGCAGCATAGCCAAGTAGAAAAGTCAAGCTAGCTTTTAAAACAACAGGCCAGGAGTTTGGAAGAAAGAACAGAGCAGTTAACTGGCAGGCATTTTCTTCATTTTACACAAAAGAAAACTTAGAAACAGGTAAGTTAAGAAACTTTTCCATGGGTTTACACACAGTGAGTACTGAGGATAGTATTTAAATAAGTGCACTCTGATTCTGGAATCTATAGAATTAACCATTTTGCTACATGAGGAGTATATTTTAGATTCATGCACTTTTCTGATGCTGCCTGGGAACACTGATAACTTGATGAGTTTGTAGATTTAGCCAAGACCCTTACTTATGTTAGAAAAGTTGGCACGTAAAAGTCCTGTAAAATGTTGGCTGCCTTAGCAAGTGTAAGTACATAATTCTATAATGGCACTAGAAAAAGATGGTGGTTTCGAGATATAAGTCTAATATACAAGTTCATTTTGTGTAACTAATCACAGCAAACTTGTGCTGAAACTTGTGATTTTGAGAGACTGTAAAACTGGTCGTTATTACTGAGTTCGGATCAGATAAATACAGACTACAGTGGTTTCTCACACTGACTGCAAAAGGCAATCCTTGGCAATTATGCCATATTAAACCGATAATTAAAAGTTTATGAATAAGAATGGTGACATATCAGTTGAAACAATTATGCACTTAATAACTTAAGTCCTCCTTCCCTATTCTCTGCCCTCAAAATTAGAACTAAAGATTTGTAGATTGAATGTTCAGGGCAACTGGACAATTTTCTTACGATTTATAGGGAAAATCTGGTCCATGTTTGTTTACATAATCACTCATTACAGATAATATATTTTGGAGAATTACTGCATTTTTCTCTTATTATCTCACTGTCCTCCAGGGTTCTGTTCTCCAGGTTTGTGTTCTTCCCTCTGACGTCCCCCTTAATAACATGTCACAGGTATGGAGAGAAAGTATGTAGGGGAGGAGGAGGAAGTTTATCCTTCACTTGCAAGGACGCTTCTACTCATTACTGAAATTGTTATTTGTTTTGTTCTGTTGGTCAAACAAGGTGTTTCACTCCAATTTGTCCTTATTTTGAATGTGAGATTTTGCATTAGTTTTGCTAAGGTCTTTTACTGCACTAGTATTCTATGATTCTGAATTTAAAGCCAATATAATTAAAATACACCTATTGTGTTATCAGTAAAGATCTTCACAGTTACTGGAGAACTAAATAGAAACAAGTTACGTTTATTTATATTTAGCATTTTTGGCCTTAAAGCAAAATTCATGTAAGATGCAAAGATAGGCTATGTATGAAAAGCTCTATGTTAAGCCAGAAATTGCTAGATGTCTACAATTTGAACCGTATGTGTCAGTAGCAGAATTCTTTTGTTTATTTGCAAAATGGTTCTGTGGTCCCAGATTATACTTTTCTTTTATTAAGAGAATCATTAAGTGACTCTGTGCCTAATACATAGACACTTGCCACTGAAGTTTTCAAATTTTTACTCACTTTAATTCAGCAAGTCAAGAATTCAAACATTCTCTTAATATTTACTAAAACTCACAGCCTAGAATTATGTTTGATTTAAAAATTTCCATCAAGAACTCACTACTAAATCAAATAATTTCATGAGGACCAATAAAAGCCTCATCTTACCTCCTAAGATTTCAAAATTATTAGAAAGAATAATTTTAAAATTAATACGTTCCCATAGAATTGGTCACTTACTGCTTGTCCATAATTCCTGTATGACGGAGAATTGAAATGAGACAACTCTATTATTGTTAGAGTTACTGCAGTAATTGTAGTTATTATGCAGAAGATGTTTATGATTAAAGTACATATAATCTGAAAAGGAGACAGAAGGTAAATTTATTATATTCAGAATAAACATTTTGGTGTAATAGTTTGCATTGCTGAAAAAAGTCATCTAGTTAAAACTTTGATCTAGTTTCTGAAGTCTTAGAAGTATTAAGTCTTAAGAAAACATTTTTCTAATTTATATAAAGCCCAGTTAATCTGGAGGAAACATGAACACTGTCAGTCCATTAATCATTAATCTTCCATTTAGGCTAAAAAGTATTGTATTTTTCAATGTTATAAGTCATTTGGAAGAAAGCATATAAGATATGATTTGGACAAAAGTGGTTCCACTGTAAGAAAAAAAGAAAATGGAAAATGACTGCTTGTAGAAATAGGAGTCAGTTGATAAAATTTTAATCCTGGGTTTTCATTACCTAAGGAAATCTATCAATATCTTCAGACATCAGTTTTGTATCTGTCAAATTATGAGGGCAGACTAATTTCGAAGGTGTGTTTAGCTCTCAGATTCTAAAGTGTTCTTCTTCCCAGTATCTATCCACCTATACCATGCATGGATCTTTAATCTGGACCAATTTCCTACTTTATTACAAGATACCATCTTGTTCCCAAATTGGGTAGTTCAGAAAATGAAGTTTTACAGTAGTATAATGTCTATATCTAAAGGCATTAGGTCCTATTAAATTTTTTAATTATAAAGTTTACACAATGTTAAAAGGTAGAACATCAAACAAAACAAAAACTATATATACATTTAGAAACCTATACATAATCATGATTTTAACCAATACAGTGTATTTGTCTACATTAAATTATGTTCTTCTAGATTCATTCTTAATTCCTTCATTTATTTTACAGGTAGCATAGATTCCTTCATTATTTAGACATTATATTTTCATTAAAACTTAATATTTAGCTTTGTGAAAAATGATTTCTAGAGATACCACAAACATTTCAACTTACTCCAGATCGAGTCGGATACTTTGTTACTCCTATTATGAAGACTCCTGCAATGATAAACTGGATATAAAAACATATTTATAAATACTCATTGATAGTGCTTACCAATTTAGAATGTACTTTTAACAACTCTCTTCTAAGTCAATTATTTTAAGAATGCTAATAGTAACAAAATACACAGAAGTTTTAGTAGATGGGTCAGGATAAATTTACATCATGTAGTAATACATTGAAAGGTAGTAGTAGAGTCAGTCATAACAGAAACATATAGGGGACAGTAGGCAGATTCACATTGTGATAATATGCCAGACAGCCTAAGCAGTCCTGAACCAGGAACCAAATTTGCTTTTATGTGTATGAGATACATCATATATAAGTCATTTGATTATTGCTTTTAATGTTATCCTTCCTAATGAGATGATGTCACTAATTATGATTAATATGTACATATCCAAATATGGGAAAAGTGGTTCAAGAATCTATTCCACATTGTGATGGTACAAAATATGCAGTCTCTTATGAGATTTGTAGTCGTTATTAAGGTAATGGCAGAAATTCATGCCTTTGCCTTTGTTTTTTAAAACAGAGGTTCCATTATTTCATGTCAGGAAGTCTGTCTACTTCCAAGAAGTATAAAACGATGCCATATTGTTTGAAGATAGGTTGCACAATTTCCTCAAAGTATTCCTTGTCTTGTTTGTTTTAGTGATAAAACACTAAAGAGCCAAGTCAAAGACTATTTTTGTCATGCTATACACTATAAGTAGGAAGCCCAAACCTGAAGCTTACAAACTTCCCATGGATAATTTTAAATCTATATGTTCAGCACTTCATTCCACAACAAAAGCTGAGATTTCTAAGGAGGTACACAGTGAAGGTAAGAACTAGCTCAGAATTTAAGGTGAAAATATCTTGTGAGTTTTGAATTAGAGTGCTCTCTAATGAGATTATCTGTAGATTACCATGTGTTTTACAAAATGCCTTTCAAAGGCATTTTAGGCTTAAGTGAGAAGTTTAGTATTAAATTACATTTAGTTGAAATTTTAGATAAGTTATCCTAGGAGTTAAATATACTATTTTTATAATGTGAGTGGCTAAACACTAAGGAAAATGCATCATTTATTTGGATTTTATTGGAAAATCCACAGTTTTTCTCCTATTTTTTCCCAAGGCAGTGCTTTGACACATGTGACCCAGTGCATCATTTATCATTTATCACCTATGAACTAGTGCATTATTTATGAGCCATGCATCCTTTATGAATCATGTATCATTTATCTGGATTTTGTGTGAAAATTCAATATTTTTCTCCTATTTTTCAAGGCAATCCGTTGACACTTATGAGCTAGTGTATATATAAAAGTGGGAGACCTCCTAGAGATCATTGTTTCTTCTAGTGATCACTCACTGTCTCAATGGGCAGCCATATTGTATCCTACAGCCCTCATTCCATCTGTTTGAAGTATGGGGTTAAGTGGTTTCCTTGCTCATTATTGCTATCCCACCATTCTTTCTCCTCCACCTTTCAGTCATATATCAGATTCTATAACTCACTATTCTTCATGGTTGAAGTAATCTATTGACCCCTTAGCCACTCTTCTTTCGGAATGAATTGACATTTTGACACGCTGATTCTCTCTCCAACATCACTTAATATTTGGTGATATTTTTACACACACACACACACACACACACACACATATTTGTGTATATATACATATCTATCTATCTGATCTTTTGATATGGTTTGGCTCTGTGTCCCCACCCAAATCTTATGTTGTAGCTTCCATAATTCCAATGTGTTGTGGGCGGGACCCAGTAGGAGACAGTTGAATCATGGGAGTGGGTCCTTTCCATGCTGTTCTTGCCATAGTGAATAAGTCTTATGAGATCTGATAGTTTTAAAAATGGCAGTTTCCCTGCACAAGCCCTCTCTCTGCCTGCTGCCATCCACATAAGATGTGACTTGCTCCTCCTTGCCTTCTGCTACAATTGTGGGGCCTTCCCAGCCATGAGAAACTGTAAGTTCAACAAACCTCTATCTTTTGTAAATTGCCCAGTCTCAGGTATGTCTTTATCAGCAGCATGAAAATGAACAAATACAGTAAATTGGTACCAGGAGTGGGGTGCTGCTGAAAAGATACCCGAAAATGTGGAAGTGACTTTGGAACTGGGTAACAGGCAGATGTTGGAACAGTTTGGAGGACTTAGAAGAAGACAGGAAAATGTGGGAAAGTTCGTAACTCCCTAGAGACTTATCAAATGGCTTTAACCAAAATGCTGATAATGATATGAAAAATGAAATCAAGGCTGAGGCTCAGATGGAAGATGAGGAACTTGTTGGGAATTAGAACAAAGGGTGACTCTTGTTGTGTTTTAGCAAAGAGACTGGTGGCATTTTTCCCTAGAGATTTGTGGAACTTTGAACCTTGAGAGATGATTTAGGGTATCTGGTAGAAGAAATTTCTAAGCAGCAAAGCATTCAAGAGGTGACTTGGGTTCTGTTAAAGGCATTCAGTTTTATAAGGGAAGCAGAGCATGAAAGTTCAAAAAATTTGCAGCCTGACAACGTGATAGAAAAGAAAAACCCAATTTCTGAGGAGAAATTTAAGCCAGCTGCAGAAATTTGCATAAGTAATGAGGAGCTGAATGTTAATTCTCAAGACAATGGGGAAAATGTCTCCAGGGCATGTCCGAGGTCTTCATGGAAGCCCCTCCCATCACATGCCCTGAAGCCTAGGAAGAAAAAGTAGTTTCATGGGCCAAGCCAAGGGCCCCTGTGCTATGTGCAGCCTAGAGACTTGGTGCCCTGCATCCCAGCTGCTTCATCTGTGGTTGAAAAGTGCCAATGTAGAGCTTGGGCCATGGCTTCAGAGGGTGCAAGCCCCAAGTCTGGGCAGTTTCCATGTGGTGTTGAGCCTGTGGTACACGGAAGTCAAGAATTGAGGTTTTGGAACCTCTGCCTAGATTTCAGATGATATAAGGAACTGCCTAGATGCCCAAGCAGAAGTTTGCTGCAGGGGCAGGGCCCTCATGGAGAACCTCTGCCAGGGCAGTGCAGAAGGGAAATGCAGGAGCTGCTACACAGAGTCCCTACTGCTACACAGAGTCCCTACTGAGGCACTGCCTAGTGGAGCTATGAGAAGAAGGTCACCATCCTCCAGACCCCAGAATGGTAGATCCTCTGACAGCTTGCACTGTGTGCCTGGAAAAGCTGCAGACAATGCCAGCCTGTGAAAACAGCCAGAAGCAGGGCTACACCCTGCAAAGCCACAGGGGTAGAGCAGCCCAAGGCCATGGGAGCCCACCTCTTGCATCAGCATAACCTGTATGTGAGACATGGAGTCAAAGGGGATCATTTTTGAGCTTTAAGATTTGACTGCCCCACTGGATTTTAGACTTGGATGGGGCCTATAGCCTTTGTTTCAACCAATTTCTCCCTTTTGGAACAGCTGTATTTACTCAAGCCTGTACCCTCATTGTATCTAGGAAGTAACTAACTTGCTATTGATTTTACAGGCTCATAGGTGGAGGGGACCTTGCCTTGTCTCAGATGAGACTTTGGACTGTGGACTTTTGAGTTAATGCTGAAATGAGTTAAGGCTCTGGGGGACAGTTGGGAAGGCATGATTGGTTTTGAAATGTGAAGACATGAAATTTAGGAGGGGTGAGGGGCAGAAAAACTCCCATTTTTTAAAACCATTAGATCTTGTGAGACTTATTCACTATCATGAGAACAGCACTGGAATGACTGCCCCCCCCACCCCACGCCATGATTCAGTTGTCTTCCACCAGGGAAGACAACACTTGCTGCAGGGGCAGGGCCCTCATGGAGAACCTCTGCCAGGGCAGTGCAGAAGGGAAATGCAGGGTTGGAGCTGCATTGAAGACAATTCACAACACTTGGGAATTATGGGAGCTATAAGATGAGATTTGGGTGGGGATGCACAGCCAAACCATATCATCTTTCTAGTACCTTGGGCTTGTGATTCTTGTTCTCTCCTCCAATCCCTGACTCCAAACTATCTTAGTCACTTACTCCCATAATCATTCTCTTGTCTTTGCTGTACCTTTCAAATCTTAATTTCAAGAATTCCACCTGATCACCACCTGCTATCTTTCTAGCTCATGCCCTCTAGTACTAAAATTTTAACAACCCTTTGACCCCACCTGGGTCCATAATCTGAGAACTTCAACTCTCTGTTAAATTCTTCTTTCCATCACTAACTTAAATTTCATGGCCAACCATTACAAACACTGCCCTATATCCACTTGCAACTCTTTTACACCGTTCTTGTTTTATTATAGTCGCACAACTAAACAAAAATCCAGATTGTTTTTATCCTATTGCATGGTTGCACTCATGCAGCTGACCATGGCCTGAGAAAGGCATACAACCCATATTCATATCCTGTTCCTAAACCTCAAGTGTGTCCTTAATGCTATATGAAAATAAAACCACCTCTCCATAATCTGTGCACTTTCACTTTTCCTCGATGATTATTTCATATTCTCTCACCTTTCCTCAAACAACCAAACCACTTCCCCATCCTCAGTCTCAGCTCATAATCTTGCTTAATTCATTGAGCTATTTGAAGCTACTGGAAAAACAAAAAACAAAAAACTTCCACAGGCTTCCAACATCCTATCAAAGAAAATTCTCCTTTCTCTCTCTTTCTCTGCCTTTCCCTCCTATTTTTGTACTTTGAAACCATTTATAATTAGGCTGGATAATTCTTTGTTGTGAGGAGCTGTCCTGTGAATCACAGGCTATTTAGCAGCATCTTTTGCCCCTGCCCACCTGATATACACCTCCAGCTGTGAAAATCCAAAATATCTCCAGATATTATAAAATGTTCTCAGGGGCAAAATCGCCTCTAGCTGAGAACCACTGCCCTAGATAAACTTTCTATGCTCCTAGCTATTTGTGCATCAAAATCCATCACCTCTTGCCTACACAAATACTTGATTCCAATACCCACCCCCATTTACTCATATCATCTATTTTCTTTCTTTTGGTTCAGTCCTCTCAACAAAGGATATGATGCTGTTTCTTTCAACTCACAGAAACTAATAAGCAAACCCTCTCTGGAGCCAGATTTCCCCAGCTATCACCCCATTTCTTTATACCACATTAAAGTCCTTAAAGAAGCTGTCTGTTTGCTATCTGTAATTCCTCTCTTCCTATGTTTTTCTTAAATCAACTCCAACCAGGTTTTTGCTTCGTAATTCCACTGAAACTACTTGTAAAATTTACTAGTGCACAGATTATACTGACTTCCATATTGCTAAATCCAATGGTCAATTCGTAGTCCTCATTTTATTTGACAAAACAACAAAATATAATATAGTTGATCCTTCCTCATTTCTTCTAACAATTTCTTCACTTGGCTTCCAGGATGCTATACTCTCTAGGTTTTCCCCTACCTAATGGCTATCTAGAAACCACAGAAAAGTGTCAGTAATGAAAAATGTAGAAAATGAGTACTGACTCATTGGGTGAGGAGACTGAAGTGAAGATAATAAACATGCAAGTTAATCATGCTAATGGATATTATAGTTGAGATTCTTTGCCTTTCACATATCTAGGGATGAACTGCCCTATGGCTGTTATTGTGTACTCCTGTTTCCATATCTCTTGAAACAGAACTTGTAAATTAAAGGTACTCAATATATATTTGTTGAAAAAAGGAATCTGACTTTGAATAAATTATCAACATGAGATTTAGTCACATAATTCTCCTGAAAACCTTGTTCAGAAACCATTCCCTACCTTCTATTATTGGCATGAATATTATTTATTGTATGATTAAAGCAATATATATGTATTCTACTCACAAAAATTCCCCACAAAGTACATCCTGTTTTGTAAGTTACAGGTTCATATATTCCAAAGGCTCCTTTAATTTGCCCCTTATACAAAACCAATAGGAAGTACCACATGAAAACATGAAAGATGCCAATCATAATCTGGATAGCCTGTGAGAAGAGAATGCTGTTAGTACTGAAATAATGTAATTTAAAACACAATTCCAATAAGTGTTAACTATAAGAAGCATTTAACACCTTTACAAATACAAAAGTAAAACAGCAATGCACTTAATAATGTATTTCCTGGATTGGTTATCCCAGAAAAAAGGACCAATCAGGAAGGACTGAGATATACCGAATAGGAATCAGTCATACTGAAAACAACAGGCTGTTCAATAATAGTAGCTCTGGCCAATTCTCCTGTAAGTTAACAGTTTGATTCTATCACTGGCTAGTCTCCCTACCTATCAAGTAATGGTATGAGAGGAGAATATTGGGATTACTTCAGAGAAAATGTGGTTATTAATCTACTATAATGCAGGAAGCCATAAATCCAACATTTTCTTGCACATTAGTAATTTATTAAAGATGAATCACTTTTTGACTTTTATAAAGGTTTGATTTATCTTTTCCTTCAAGGAGTACTTGGTATGATTTTTTTCACAAGTATGCTGGAGCGAGGCATAATCCAACACAACAATACAGAAAATATCAAGAATAGACTTGCTTGAACTCCGTTTCCCATTGGAGAGGGGAAGGAGTTTGAATAGGGGAGAATTATTACTCAACTCTAATTTGGAAGAAGATAATTATAATCCCAGCAAATTTATTTCTGGATTTATATGTGAACTGATATTTCATATATTTAATCACACTTTTTTTACTACTCTTTAAAAATGACAGAGGACACATAAATTTTATTTTCATATAAACTTTAACAGAAAGCTATTCAATTTTTTTTTTTTTTTTTTTTTTTTGAGATGGAGTCTCGCTCTGTCTCCCGGGCTGAAGTGCAGTGGCCGGATCTCAGCTGACTGCAAGCTCCGCCTCCCGGGTTCACGCCATTCTCCTGCCTCAGCCTCCCGAGTAGCTGGGACTACAGGCGGCCGCCACCTCGCCCGGCTAGTTTTTTGTATTTTTTTTAGTAGAGACGGGGTTTCACCGTGTTAGCCAGGATGGTCTCGATCTCCTGACCTCGTGATCCGCCCGTCTCGGCCTCCCAAAGTGCTGGGATTACAGGCTTGAGCCACCGCGCCCGGCCAGCTATTCAATGTTTTAAGAGTTCCAGCTCTTTGCAAAGCAGGCAATCTATGAAATATGTCAATGCAATTGGCTAACTTTGAAAAATACATTTTGGAGAATTTTATTTTTTTTAAGGAAAGGTCTCTTTTTTGGTAATGATCATGCATTTTTATAGATTTAGAATTTAAGGTTTCCCCTTGCATCAAATTTCAAGAATGGTAATATTTCCAGAAATTCTTTGGATTTGCTTGGAGAAATATCCCCCACTAGGCTGCAAAATCTCATAGGGTCTGGAGTTTGTTTTTCTTATTGCTTTATCACCAGCCTCTAATATGGTGACCAGAACAGAGAAGGCATCCAGCAAATACCTCTTATATAAGCATACTGGTGTCAAGAATAATGATTCCACGTGACTTTCCTAACTGTTAAAAAAGTAAGTGGGCTTGAAAAATACTCTCTTTTTAAATGATTGGCTATTGTTTTATATAAGACTATGAAATATCTAATTAGCCAAAGCTTGTTAAGAACTGCCAGTGTGTGGCGAAGGACAAGACAGGTTTTCTTATTTTAAAATGATTCTTAATCTAGAGCCAATATGAGTTCCAGGAGGTCAGACCCGCCTACCCCGCTGTCCCCAGAAAAAAAAAAAAATGCAAAGGATTGCGACATGTACATAAATCTGGGAAGAAGATTTAGAGCTTTCATTCCATGCCAGAATGGTCTGTGACCCCAAAGAGGTTAAGAGCCTCTGCTGCACAGTCGAATAGGTGACTTAGATAATTGATCTATGCAACGTTCAAATTCAGAAGAAAAGTTCACATGAGTGGAAAAGTTTTCTCCCCTTTGGATGTGAAAAAGCATGATACTCATAATTCCTTGGTGTTTATTAAGAAAGCTAAACTGTAACTTCACATGTTTATAACTTAATAGAAGAGACAAATTTATAATCATCCTACTGCATAGATGTAAATACAGTACTCTCTTTTTTCCTTTTAAACCTTACTTGGGTTTCTCTGTTATCCTGTGTGTGCTGGTTTAGTCTGTATACTTACATCTCAGCACATGAAAGAACATGAGATCAGTCAAAATTTGTAGAAGACAATCAACATTTGAAAAACATAAACTTTTACCCTTTTGATTTAACCAAGTCTGTTCCTCTTCAGATCCAATATATCCTTTTAAAAAATGAAATAGTTCATGATCTTAAATTTAGTTAGTCAAAGTGAAATCTTACCCCTAAAACGAGAGAATTTGCTGTAGAGATTTTTGAATGAACACATGCCATACTGCCAGCATTTCCTCTAGATGGTTTTCTCTCTAACCTTTGGTGATATCTTTAGCAAACTTCTACAAAACAATACAAGGCACATATACATGATTTTCTTAGAAGAAAATACATAAGTTTGATTCTTTCCTTATTGTTCAGCCACCACCTGCCCAAATTCAGAGGCAATAGCCTTTTTCTTTCTAGGCCTTAATATTAGAGGCATCAACTTTCATCCACCTGTTCTGAATAACAGCCTTCATAACTGAAAAGTCTCTCTCTATAACTAAAACATATCGGCATTTTACAGATATCATCTCTGAGTGGTAAATAGTGCCTACTGTTTACAGAGTAAACAGTAACAGAAATGATAAGGTATAAAGGATATCTAGGGAATAGTATTAGAGAATTTTCAGTAAAACTTTCAACAATTTATTTGCAATTCGTAATCAATTCAATGCAATCCATAGTGCCATGTTTGCATTTTCAGAACCAAGTTCTTGTACTTAAATTCATCAAAAAGTGGGCTTGTGATTATTTTTTTCTGACACATACCTGCTACTCAGTTATTTCTATATGAAAAGAATCTTTTATTCTATCAGACAACTTACTGAAGTTGCTCCCACAATGTTAATGTTAATGCATTTCCTAGTCTTTTTTTTCATGTTATTCCTGCTTTTCTCTCTGTTGTTCAGATCATCTCCACATTTATATTCAGATAAAACCTGGCTATTAATTATATCCCCTTGTGGATTGTATTTATTTTTAGATCTGGAATTCTACATCTGCTAGTATGTCCTGCTTACATAGGTCAATAGCTTGAGTCATGCCACCTCACTAACATGATCTTAAAATTTGAGACTTGATCTTTTCAGAAAGGAGGGAATTTGACCAACTGACCTCTCATTCTCTGTACTTGTAAAATCTCATGACTTAATTATTTTAATAGGTCTTTGTTTTCTAAAATTGTTTTCTCAATGTCTCTTAATGCTATGAAGTGTAGAAACAGAGAAAACTAGTTAAGAATACAAGTTAGTAATAGCAACAGAGAGAAAACAATGTTACTAACTGAAGTAAGCTTTATACATTCAAACACAATCTTTGAGAAATGAAGTGTTTAGAAGCATAGACAATCAAAATTAATCACTCTGCTATGATTAAATAAAAAACCATAAAATTACAGAATCCATATAGAATAATAAGGAACAGCATATCTACATTGCTATTATTTGTCACTTTACAGAAAACAAGAAAATAAAAATAGGCCCTTTTATGTATACAGTTGGCCCTCTGTTTCATCTGATTCAACCAATTATGGATCAAAAATATTCAAAAAACATGCCAGTAAAAATACAAATGCAACCGTCAAGGTGGTGTAACAACTATTTACACAGCATTTGCATTGTATTAGCTATTATAAGTAATCTAGAGATGATTTAAAGTATAGGCGATTTGCATGTTATATGCAAATCCTACACCCCTTTGTATTAGGGACTCGAGCACCCTTTGATGTTGGTATCCGCCCAGCAGATACGGAGGGATGACTGTATAGAAAATTCTTTTCACTGTTGTAGTTAACAGTGGAAGCACCATGAAGTGACTTGGGGAGCAGAATATCTGGCATCTCTGTAATCTCCATCAGGCCCCTACCCAAACCACCCTAGGTTTGGTATTCCTAAAAAAGGCCCATCAGGAAAAGAAAGTGGGGGTGTTCAAAATTCTCAGGTTAATTGATGGAAGGAAGAAACTAAGAAATACTGCAACATATTCCTGCAATAACTGATGGTTGGAATTCTTTTCTTTTTTTAAAATCAGTCTGTGTTTGAGTACTTTAAACCCAGTTAAGCATCCCATTATTTGTAAAAACAAATGAATAAAAGGAATCATTTATTTGTTTTTATTTTTTGGTGATCCTGTCACTAATCCAAAAGCAGCTGAGGAATGAGTACCCTAACCCTTACTCCCAACCCCATTCTTATCCCCTGAACTTGCTTTATATAGAAATTCTGAAATAGTCGTAGAAAGCTCTTATCTAGAAAACGCTTCTCTATCTTTAGCATCTTTAGCAGGGATGCAACCCCTCGGCGCCTTCAGAATTAAGTCCAAATTCTTTAGCAGGGCACGTAAAGCCCTTCATGAACAGCTCCCCGCCCAGCTTCTTAACCTCATCCTGACCACTTCTCTGTTTCCACACGAACAGCTCCCGCAGTAACCTTGTTTGGGAAGCCTACTCTGTCTCGCAAGCCTGTTAGATGCCCCACTCCTTGTTCCCCCAACATTCTGAGCATAATTCCTACCACAGTGTGTTCTTTCGATTTTCAGGACTGGCTCCTAAGTCAATGGGAGCTCCCAGAAGTCAAGGAATTCATTTCTGTATGACCAAGGACAGTCCTGGGCTAGAACCCAGAGACAAAATACTGGATCAAATCAAGAATGGGGCGTGGGGTAGGGGGGCGGGGTGCGTTAAGATCCAGACTCTGATGAGGGAGGGAGGGAGGTGATAAGAGAACAGGGAGGCTGTGGGGAGAGGAGCACCGTAATCAGCCTCCGTGTCCCTTTATGGCTTTTGACACGAAATCACTCCAGCAAAGCGACATCACTATCCTGCATTTTACTTATTCAAGGCTCCGAGAAGTTTCGGGGGGCGCTCGTCCAGGACCCAGACCAGGTTCTCACGCCAGCGCCCGGGCCTAGATGAAGAGGAAGATCCTGGTTGGCAACGCGCTCAGCGCCAGGTCCCCAGATCTCGCTGAGCTACCATCACAGGGATAGCCCGGAGCCCAGCACCCAGCCAACCCTCAGGCTCCTCAGTGAGTGAAGGTCTCCAATGGCAACGGTGTGCTCCTCCTGCGCCTGCGCACCCACTCAAGAACGGCAGGGGCGGACGAGTGCGTGTGCGCAGACTCACTAGGCCCCTGGCAACCACGTGGTCAGACAACCGGTCAACTACATTTTGGTGTCTCTAGGAATGGTTTCTGCAAACCTCTCTTCTGAGATTACCCACATTGGTGCGTTTCTTATACACACACCTGCTGCACAGTGACCAGGATCACCGGGGAAATGTCCGCCCTTCACCTTTTCTGTCTTCAAAGAAAAATTTTGACCACAAGTGCACTTTGAAGGGTGCACTTTCGAGTGAAGTGGCTGAATCAATGGCTCACTTTTTTTTTTCTTTAAACATAAATAACCGAAGAAGGAAATTAGTGACGAGAGTAATACTTAACAAGACACTAGAAGGACTTTTTGATCCACTTGCTGAGGTGGGTTTACCTTTTGGGTGATACATGGTGCCAGTTTTCTATCTGAGATGTAGACAGTAGTTAAAACAGTGTTTATGAAGAGATCCTGTAGATGAGGAGTACAGACCATCCTCTTAGGCAGCTATCATGACTTACTGAGGCATTTAAAGTACCTGGAGAACAGCTACTCAATGCCATTTCTCATTTATTCATGGAAAATTTAAATTGACATTGTGGAAAAGTTAAAATTCCAGCTTGTAATGTAAATTTTTAGTCAATGATAGCCAGTGAGTAAAACATGCAGAAAACAAGACAGATTTTTCTTTCATAAGGAAATTTTATATGCTTCCAAAATCGTTATTTGCAAAAGCTGAATCATGAGTGTGTCTAAAAGCCATCAAGATCTTTTATTGCCTGAAAAATCAACTATAAGCTGAGAAACTTTATTTTTAGTCTCACAGTTAGCTTCCTTACATTGAGACTCCAAAGTCCCCTCAAATCAAAGAAAAAAAAAACCCAGGCTCTTTTAAAGTCCTTACATTTTGTATTGGTCAGTATGTCATTGAAGGTAATAGTTTTATTCTTAAATAATATACCACTTGATTTTCTGGCATTATTTTGTGTGTGTGTGAGTTTCTTCTCTATGAGCAGAGAGGGCTCTGGTAATATTAAGCATTCTCTTTGCTGTAGAAAGAGGAACTGTGTCTTCAACCCCAGGGTTATGGATTTTTTAGAATCCATAGTAGAAAGAGCCAGTTCTGATGAGATGGACCCCCATTGTAACTTGCTGCCATTATTTGTGAGAGAAGTGACATGTTTCTTCATTTAAGATTTGGCCAGTAGTCTCTGGAAATTATCATGGATTTGATCAGTGTTTTGGATTGGGAACAAAATGTGCATTCAGTGTAAACATAGGCAAAAATAGAAGAATGAGCCAAACTATGAGACAGGCATGGTTCCTCGGCACATCTTATTTCTTCTGCTACTATCACAGATCAGTAAAAGCAACACTGATCTTCTCAGTACCTATAAACTGGATTTGGAAATTCAGAATTCACTTTTATTTTTTATTTTTGCCAAATACTTGGGAGAGTAGGAGGAGTTGTGAAATATAAAGTGAAATTGTGCATGAGACTTAAGTGAAATAGAGACCCGTGGGATGTGTGTGTGGAGAAAGAGATTGAATGAAGCCCGTTGAGCACTGCTAGTAGTGCTAGAATTTAATAACAGTGATTTGTTTTTAAGAGTGAAACCAGGGAACTGAGGGAGAGGAGGAGAGCTAGGAGAAAAGAGAGAACAGTTACAAATTATAAATTTGCTTGGTTTGTTTTAAATGCAAAATGAAGAGAAAAAGGCAGACATCAGCAAATTTTAGGAAAACCCTGATATCCAAGGCCTCTCCAGCCTGTGGGAATTAGCAGGACATATAGCCTTATGGCTCAGTTGGCCTGGTTTCCACCCTCATGTGTTGAAGAATGATCCCAGTTATCTGCAAATCCCCATTTCCAGAGCATTTCTGGGAGTCCCCAGAATTTTCACATTTGTTCTCCAACAGGCCTTGGCTGAGCTGTTGCTGAGTGCGTGGGACAGCCACTTTCCAGATACATTGTAGTCTTCTCCCGCCTTGCTGCAGCTTCTCTGGGAGAAGGCTGCCTTACCACAGGTGCTGTCTCCCAGGGCTCCCCAAGCACCAGAGCCCTGGAGGTATTCAAACAGCCTAGTATGTTCTTCAGTCTTCCTTACAGAGGAGGAGCCTGGGTATAGTCCATGCACAAATGAGGAGCACAGCCCTTTCTCCATGGGGATTAGACCTGGTCACCTAGGTGAGGCGGGCAACTGGACTCTGATCTTTCAGCTTGAGCATCAGATACCTAAACTCAAACTTTCTGTGGCATATTTTCCTTGATGCAAATCACCACTACAAATAGATGCCTAGGGACTCTGCACCCCACCCCCAGTTGTCCAGACTCAGGGTAGGTTTAGCCAGCATGTGCTCTGTGGGAAAAGGGGACAATTGTGATAGATTATTAGAGGGTTGTGACAAATGCAAACATGTTCTGGGAAAGAGAGCTTTCAGAAATGTTGTTTGGGCCAGGCGTGAATCACTGACACATGTTTATCTAAGATACATTTATAGATTCTTGAAAGATCATTCTTGAGTCCATGTGTTTCATGATGAATAATCGACCTTCTCTAAAGCCTTAGAATCTAGAATTAGAAAACACCCTAGAGCCCTGGAGATCTAATAATGATCTGTGCTCTTCTGAGGAAGGAAGAGACTAAATATAGAAAGTACTTGAGATTTGTGTGTAATGTGTATGTGTGTGTGTAGCTTAAGTTATATTTCATGGGCAAAGTCTTTGTATGCAAATCCAGCATTAATTGTGCATGAAAAAAGCATGTGTTCACTGACGTGTAGATAAATCTTACTCCATTTCATTTTATATTACCCTACATGAAAAAATATGTAAAGCCTAAATTTTATGGCATAGCAAAGTTTTCATCACAAAGTAGTAGTGTAATACTTCTTTTTAAGCCAATGAATGAAAGAAATGAACATTTAAAAAAGATTTTCCAGAATGAAAATACCATAAGGGCTTTAAATAATACCACAGCAGGCATGTGACCTCTATGTTGCAATATAATATTTCTATTCCAGTCACCTTCTAGGGTCTCAGATCACAGGCCCAGCTGGAGAAATTTGTTCATAGTATAAATTTGCTAAAACCCCCTCAAACATACCCTCAGTATAGCTTGGTAATCCTCTGTTTCTCTCATCAGTTTATTCTCCATTTCCATGACTTTTCCCACATTGAAAAAGCATGCACGCAGTTCAAACTCACGTTGTTTAAGTGTCAACTGTATTTTTATACTACTAAATCTCCTCTCTCCTATCAGAGAATAAGGCAATTTCTTCCAAATTTATTACAAGCTTACTGTAGAGAAACATTTCTGTTTGTTTTGGCATTACAAACGTCTGATTCTATCCAAGACCATAAGAATAGTGAGAATAATGGTTAGGGCAACTGCGCGGACCTGGGAGTCATGCTGCCTGGGTTCAAATCCATGCTTCACCATTTGCTAGCTACATATCTTAGGACAAGAATTTTAACCTGTCTGCCAAAATTTTTTCATCTCAATAGGATCCTAATAGTAGTATCTGCCTCACAGGTGCTTGTTGTGAGCATTGAAACAGTGCTTGGAATGTGAGTGGTACAAAGAATGGGCTAAATATATGCTGTTATTATTACTATTATTAAAGCAAATTTAAAAATGAATATATTTGATAGAAATTTAAAAAATGAACTTTGCTGGAAATGCTTCTGTTCCCTAAAGTAAGTTACTTTTATATTTGCTTATTTTACATGTATACATATGCAATATACCATCCTCCCCATATTTTGGGGGCACCTTTTATTTTCCAGACCCTCAAACCATGAAATCTATGTCTTCACTTTTGCTGAGCTGTTGAGCTTCATGGTGAAGGACACAGCATTTCTAATCACCCAAGTTTCTGAATAGCTGGGACCCAGGCAGGCCAAGGACGTTGAAATTATGTGACTCTCACCTGACATAATACACCTGCTTTCCCAGGTGCAAAAATTCTATTCTTCTCATCTGCCTCTTCCCTGATTTTGATTTATCTGCCTAATCTTTTCATATTTATTTGTCTCCTCTTCTTTAATAATATTAAGATTTCAAAAAGGAGCAATATTTTCCTATTTTCAAACCATATTTATATAACATTATCTCATTCTATTGTCACAACAGGTCCTGGAGAAAAGGCAGATTTCTCCATTTATGAACAATCTGTCTTTTTTCTTTATTATTGCTTTTATTATTACTGTTATTCCTTCCTTATCCAGTTTAGATTGCACAGTCCATCATTTAAGTAGTATTTTTTACAATGTCCTAAGCTTTCTTGCCCTTTTGCTATTTTGTCACCTCCTCTAGCAAAATCTTAACCCTGGATAAAATCAAATAGAGAGTTTCCTGGATCCATAGTTTGCCTGGATCTAGCAGCAGGACCTTGCAGGAGCAATTTGTTCATACTCTGAATTTGTTACCACATCCTCAGGTGTGCCCTCTGTACAGCTTGGCAATCCTATTTCTCTGACCACTTTATTCTCCAGTTCCATGACTTTTCCCATGTTACCATTCTGCTCAGCATTCTGACTCTACCTATGCCCCTACCTTGAGCATGACGTCACTACTGCTTTGACAGGGATGACATGAGCCATCACATCAGATCCTCACTGCCACTATTGCAAATCTGTGGATATCTGTGATAATGATACCTTTCTATTTTGTAGAGAAACTGTCCTTCTTCATGACTTAGGTGATGTTATCCATCCGTGCTTTTGATTTCTTGAAACTTACACTGTCTTTCATCCCTTCTTTCTTTCTTTTTTTTTTTTTTTTTTGAGACAGAGTCTCGCTCTGTCGCCCAGGCTGGGGTGCAGTGGCCGGATCTCAGCTCACTGCAAGCTCCGCCTCCTGGGTTCCCGCCATTCTCCTGCCTCAGCCTCCCGAGTAGCTGGGACTACAGGCGCCCGCCACCTCGCCCGGCTAGTTTTTTGTATTTTTAGTAGAGACGGGGTTTCACCGTGTTAGCCAGGATGGTCTCGATCTCCTGACCTCGTGATCCGCCCGTCTCGGCCTCCCAAAGTGCTGGGATTACAGGCTTGAGCCACCGCGCCTGGCCTTCATCCCTTCTTTCTTACCTTGATTGTTCTAATTGGCTTATAAATGTGCCCACAATTCAAAAACAAAAAGCCAAACTCAAATGGAAACCCCTCAATGCAGCAACCCTGTCCTACTGTTGTCCCATTGCAGGTTAGTTTAACATACATGAAAATACTCTGTAAATAGCAAAATTTTGTAGATATTCAGGAGGCAAGATGTTTGATGATATTAGTGTATAGAATAATGTGACCTCCAACAAGGGCAACTGGACATTTGCTTTCTGAACAAAAAGACGAGGAGGAGATGAGTTAGGGAACTCCAGTGACTGGACACCTAGAAAAATCATCATCAAAGAAGGTTTATCAATCTTCTTGGAGTATAGGTCAGATCTACTGCTCTACAACCAATATCAAATCAAAATCAATTTTTTAAACATACTGAAAAAGGCTTTTGTTTCTAATGACATTTTATTAAGGAAAATGTAATATGAACAGAAACATTTCTAACTTTAAGAGAGTTGCGGAATCATTTTTCAGTCCTCCAATCCTTCACCTTTGCCAGCATGTAGTAGTGGTAATGTAGGAAGAGACAGTGAAGGGAGATACAGCCGTCATTAGCGACCAACCTGAAAACAAATCTCAAACACAGTTTTTAAAGACTAGAAATCATTGTGGACAATTAAAGACATCTTCTTAAGAACTTTTTGCAAGCAGTTTTTCCCCATGAGATTAGACTGATCCCCCTTTTTCTTTTAATGTCTAGGGACATTAGTTAGAGTAGTTGTTGCATCTGGGAGGAGCTGAAGAAGACGCTGGTGTCACAGGATTGTTTTCATACATATTTGGAATAACCAGGACAGGCTGGAAAGAATGAATAAAAACCAGCAATAAGGTTACTACAATCCTACGCAATTTCTCCTGGTACCATCAGAGTGAAGGACAAAGAGCATTCTGGTAAGCCCATAGTAGGATTTAGCAGACACAAGTCTGTATTTCTCCAGGGCATCTTCAGATTATTTTACAAAGAAGAGACACAACTCACCATGTTGATGGTGGTGTTTGCTTGGTTGGCAAAATAAGCTGTGGCACAAGCTGTGCAGACCTCCAAGAGGGAGAAGATAATCAGCATGGCTGAAATGCCTTTTCCAGAAAGCTGAAATCATAAATAAATAGTGAAATTTTGGCTAGTCAGGAGGGCCTCACATGGGCTTCAAAAATTATTGACTCATCAAATGTGCTATTGCTTATACTCAACTTGCTCCATGCTTATTCTTCCAGTATCATCGAATGCTTGTTCCAGAGGAGTGTGAAGTTATTTTGGATTTTCTTTAAAATGCCAGAAGTCTTTCCTTTTGGTAAGTAGGCTATTTTGTTTAGAAATATTAGAAAGAAGGTAGTTTTTTTTTCCTTTGTGACAGCCTCATTGCTTTTTTTTATAAAAATGTTAAAAAAGTCAAGCAATATAGAAACCAATGGATCATTCAAAATGCCACTGCTTAGAAATCACCAAAACTAATGTTTGATGACTGTTATCCTAGCGCTCTGTGTACAGGGAAAAGGCAGAAGAATGGATGTGTGGAAAGATGCCATGAGAGAGGAAAAAACAGAGACCAAGAGAGAGGAGCATCATTCTATAAGAATGGAATCATGTTATTTCGATTTTAAGTAAAAGTGTTAAGCTCACTTGAACTTTATACAGGCCTTCTACTTGATCAGATACAGTGTAGGTGAATTCTCCTTCATTCACACTTCTGTTTATTTGGGTCCCATTTGTCTTCCTTGCTTCCATTACAACTTGAGCCCTAGCTGTTGTTTCATATCCATGTTTCTAAATGTGAACATATAGCTGTTGCAGGGAGAGATATAGCTTAGCTGGCCCTGAGCACACTTCTTGCTAGTGAACATGGACTTTGCTTTTTCTGTCTTCTGAGAGCCTGCTAAATGCTTAGTACAGAGGCCTGCTCCTTGACTGGAGGTTTATTCCTGTGCATTTCTGCTCATTCCCTGCTGGTAGCGGGGTACCATGCAGGGTATGGGAAGGTGTTGCCCTTTCTTCTGTCTCTTGAGGTCCTGGGTACTACTCATGGTCTTGTACCATACATGATTTGCTTTATCCTTTCGCAGAATTGACTGCTCTCCACCCCAGCCTTCTCAGTTACAGACTCCAGAGTGTTAGTGAGACTTCTCCGTAATTTTTTCGGCTTCCCTTCTTTCCTTACTTTTGTTTCTAGGGAAACAAGAGCGAGGTCTAAAAGCTGTGCTTTTTTTCAGCTACTTTGAGTAGCATCAGAATGATTCTTTTCTCTACTTGGATGCCAGTTTGAAAGCTGTTTTTTTTTGAATAATTTTTGTTCTTTGGTTTGGTATTTTGGAGGATGAATTTTGTTTTTGCTTCACTCTGCCTTATTTACCAAGAAGCTTTCTCATCTTTTTTTTGCCTCCTGATATGGTTTGGCTCTGTGTCCCCACCCAAATCTCATCTTGTAGCTCCCATAATTCCCACTTGTTGTGGGAGGAACCTGGTGGGAGATGATTGAATTATGGGGGTGGGTCTTTCCCATGCTATTCTTGTGATAGTGAATGGGTCTCATGAGATCCAATGGTTTTAAAAAACAGGAGTTTCCCTGCACAAGCTCTGTTTTTTTTGCCTGCCCCCATCCCTATAAGACATGACTTGCTTCTCCTTGCCTTCTACCATGATTGTGAGGCCTCCCCAGCCATATGGAACTCTAAGCTCATTAAACCCCTTTTTCTTCCCAGTCTTTGGTATTTCTTTATCAGCAGTGTGAAAACAAACGAATACACCTTCTTATATAAGGTTTTCCTTACACTGCAAACAGTGTTGTCCTTTGCAAGCACAAAAGTGATCATTCAAATTCCCGGTCTAAAACTCTTCTACGTTTTTAACAAAGAAGGATTGTCTCAGAACTTGGTGGAAAAGGAGTGTGCCAGCAATTCCAACTATTGACACTTCAAAGAACATACTCTAGGGGACAGGCATCTGATGGGAGTGCTTAGACAACTTTCAGATTATACCAATGGCTGGAGTCAGGATTTCAGAACCCTTTAGTTGAGAAGCAGATGGCTTCATAAGCCTGCCACTCTGAGATCCAGTAGAACAGAATTGCTTACACAGTACTGAGTGAACTGATAAGGGAAATGTTACTGTGTTTATTTGTTCAAAATATTGTAATATTGTCTTAATGTTACTATGTTCTAGATATATAAGGAAGTAATTCTGTCTTTCTTAAGATATATGTAGCCCACAGTAATTTAATAAACTCTGCTTTTTGTAAACTGAAAAGCAAAAGCAAAACCAACCCCAACATAAAGTAAAACAAAACCTATAAAACCACTCTTCTGTGGTTTTCCATTGCTCACAGAATGAAGACCAAACTTGTTAACGTGGCCATTGAGGTAGGATGACAGCTTCCAGTCCAACCTCATTTTATACCATGTTTCTCCATTCCTTACAGATGGTAAGCATTCCTGCCCTCGGGCCACCCATTTCCTCCTAAGGTCAGAGTCCATGCTTGGCTGTACAAGGCTAATGAATGTGTGATCCTGTTTTGAGCACATTCAGAGGCCTGTGCTTCATTTTTTGATTGCTTCATTCCTTGGGTTTCTCTGTAAAAGTCGGATGTTCTTATCCCTGTCATTTACCTCTCACTTCATACTTTACTCTGAAGTTTAACAAAAAACACTCAATAGCTTGACTACCTTGTTTATATAGAATTTCAAATGTTGGGAAAATAATTTTTGGACAATTTTAGAAGCCCTTCCCCATTGTTCATGTGATTGACAGTGAGATGGGCCAATAAAGGATGTCCTTTAAGCCTCGGTCTATCTGTAGAGGTAACCCTCTCACTTTATTCTATGGTCCTAGAGATCATATGACTAGGGGTGGGGCTAGAATAGAAAAAAAATTTTCACTAGAGCTGGTGTACCGTATTAAGAGATAAAACATAGACCCACTTTACGGGACCAGGCTGGTGGATTATGGGATACTTACGATGGCCCAGTAGTCTGGGGGATATAACCCATGGATGCACGTATCCACCACCAGCAGAATCACTCCAAGGAAGGCAAAGATAGAACTAACAATGTTCATTCCCAGGCTGCCTTTCACCTAATGGAGATGGCAGGCAAAAATCAATTATATACAGGATCACTGAAGTTAAGTGAAATAAGAATCAATCAGATTTCATGGTTCTTAATTTTTGAACTTTCAAAACAAATTTTCAAGTTGAAATTATTCTGTTTTCTGCCCTTCTGGGTAATTACCATAAACATTATTCTGTATGCAGCCTAGATGTAGGGTACTTCTAAAAAGCTGTAGAAAAATGTAAATCATATAAAGCAGGCACTCATCTATTGTATTTTACCAAAAGCCTCATGCACAATAACAACTGTATTTTCTTTATAAAAAACGAAAAACTTCTAATGAGCATTTTTCTGTGGCAGACACTGTGTTAAATTATTTAAATTATCTCACTTAACTCTTACAGCTTTTGTATGAGGTGGTATGATAGCATCTGCTTTTTATAGATGGCAAAGTATTTAGACACAACATTTTTGCTGAAAAGTTTAGGAATTAATGAAAACCCTAAGTCTCTCTAGGGACTAAATATGCACCCCCAAATTTAGAAGGAGAAACTCTTTCAGCTTTTGTGGGCAGAGGTGTATGGGTGACTACAAATCTTTCCCCAGTTTCTACAATAGGATTTTAACATGCAGAAGAATAATTGTGAAACCAAGTCCGCAGCTGACTTGCTAGGGGTGGCATAGTCGAGTTCTTTAGAATGTGCTTGTGCTGCAGCATGCCTGAGAGCCTCCTGAAGGCCTCTGAAAGCTCTTAGAAAAATTGTCTTAGGTAAGTGTCAGTGGCTGTCTCCTCTAAGAGGATGGAATCTATGCTTGGACAATCTCAATTAGAGGGAAGGATCCTTAAAGGATGCAGAGAAAGGGTGCTTTATTTTGTTTTTGGACTGCAACAGGAGTGGTTAATCAGAATTAGGCTTATTTTTATTTTATTTTAATTTGATTTAATTATTTTATTCTTGTTTTGTCTGGAAGAGCAAGAGCTACACAATCCTATGTTCCTCTTTCCCCGTTCTTCCCTCTTGTGCTGGATTACATATAATTTTGACACCACCTCTGCTCTAGTTGACTCTAATTCTTGGTAAATCCCTTTCTTTTTCCTGGTTCAATAGTAGACCAGGAAATTGCAATAGGTGGGGTGCTGTGACCAACAGAACTCAAGGTCCCATCTTACTGATCATTTTTATAAACTCTTCTTATGAAACAGGCTAGATTCATTTAATGGCAATTTAAAGAATTGTAAAACACACACCCAATCTGTGTAAGAGTAGGAAAGACGCAAAAATATGAAAATAAAAATACAAGACAGAGCTGAGAAGTGGCAAATTAACAGTAGAGACTTGGTAACTGATGTGGCTAGTAGGTATTTCCTTGCTCCTGGATTCTCCTTTGGACTTCCCATAATAGAGTGTGACCTGACTGAACCAGGGAGCTTTCAGGTTAAAGCTTAAACAACCCTGATCTTTACTACTTCTCACCCTTGTCAGTTCAAGAGTCAGGATGTGGAACTCTGCCATTTCTTAGTGGCAAACTGTGTGGACCACTCTCCTACCCCAGTGCTCAGAACATGAGGCAACCAATAGATTTTTTTTTGGGAAAGGTGCTCTCTTTTGCATTTCCCAAATCCAGCTTTTCCATATTCCTCCCCAATGTGTTAAGCTAATCTTTAAAGGGGTTCAAAAAGCAGAAACAGTCTAACTTACCAGACAGGAGGAAAGCTTCTTGGATACTGACACAGTGAGAGAGCCAGAGATAATGAACTGTGGAAATGGACAAATTTATTTGAGAAATAGGTTAACTGGTTGTGGTTGGGAGTTTCTCTTTATACGAAAGGTTGGTCTATTTATGTTCATCTAGCTTCCTTCTCGAAATTTTCTCTTGCACTTCTGAATTTTCTGGAGTAACTCTCAGGCATGTGTCCTTGACTTCTTTTTTATTGTTTTCTCCTTAATTTCTGGCCTATGAAGAACTCATAATGTCTAAGCATTCCTTGTTCTGAGGCTTACACTCCATCCCTTCTCATAATCAATTGCTTTTTTTTAATTAAAAATATTTTTTTGGAGATTGGGTCTCACTATATTGCTCAGGCTGGCCTCAATCTCTTGAACTGAAGCAATTCCCTGGCCTCAGCCTCCCAAGTAGCTGGGACTACAATCACACACCACTATGCCTGACTTGCATATTTTTAATCATGTTTCCAATCACCTTTTTTTTCTCTCTCTCTCCAACCAATACATACATTTCCATCTCAAATGGAGTAGGAAACCAAAACTTTGGCTTGCTGGTTACATGATTACGTTTTAAAGAATGGAATAAGCTCCTATTTAAAATGGTGAACAAGTTCCCGATTTTTTTATGCTCATTCAGAGCTGTTAATTTTTCTAAATTCTCCAGCCCTCAGATGTAGGGCTTTATCAAGAAATGAGTTGTGAATTGGCTGGAGATATCAATACTTTATAAACCAAGAAGGTGTGGTGTTCTAGCAATCTACTCACAGAAAGGCCACCCCAGAATGGGTATCCACTAATAACAGCAGTAGAGGCAAAACGGTATACTCTTCCATAAGGGAATACTATTAAACACAAAATAATTCCAAAACCAAGGTGCATCAATCCAACCATGATCTGGATTACCTGAAAAAAGAAAACAACCATTTTAAAATTACTTCTTCACTTTCAGACGTGTGAAACGTTACGGTCATTGCTGCCCCTGCTTATTGATTGTCAATTTTGCTGAGATCCATGGTTGTCATTCAGGCACGCATCTGAAGCAGGAGGTGGGCCATGAAGATTCTGACATACACTAGAATAACTGCAGTGCAGGGCCCTTAGTGAGACGCCTTGTTTTGAGGTATTTGGGGAGACTTACTGTGGTGGCCCAAGAAGAATTCTTCAGAAAGTACAGCTGCTTAATCATGCATTAGTGTCTCTGAAGGCCTCTAAAAGACTATTAGAAAAAAAATACTTTAACTGTGATGTCAGTAGTTGCTTTTTCAGATGAATCAGTTCTCTGCTTGGGTCATCCCAGTTATGGGTAAAGGGATTGGTGAAGATAAAACCATTTATAAGGCATGAATTATGTGCTTAGTCATGTTCTGAACACTTTACATTTATTGTTTCATGTAGTCCTCCCACAACTGGATTGAGTCCCAGAGACATAAAGACATGTGAGACCTTGTATCCAAGGTCACACAATTCCTGACGGGCAGATCTGGGAATTTACTGCAGCACATTGACTGCTGAGCCTGTCTGAACTGTTCAGTACTGTCTTCCCCCATGCTCAGCTCTGCTCTACCTCTTCCATGAAGTCCTCTTGATTACACCAAATTAGTCTTTTTTCTTTCTTTCTAAATTTCTGTTGCATCTCATGACATAAAACACACCTTGTTATTTGATTTTGTATTCATTGATATTGTTCTCTTTTAAAAAGTTGCAGGTGTGCAATCATTTTCTTACCATTCTTCTTACCAATCATATATTACTAAAAGTAAGGTATGCATCTTTTAGCTCCTTGTACCTCTTATTGAACCTTCCTTCATTGTAAATAAAGATAGATTTCTGAGGAATAACCATTTCTAGATTGGTCCAAAAGTTGACTGTAGCTTTGTCATTTATTTTTCCCCATGTTTACACCTTATCTATCCAGGAAGACTGCAAATACAAAGACTGCTGTATTTATTCAATAAAAAGCTACTGAACACAAGTAAGTTGAATTAAAATGAAAAAAAAAAACCCAGTTTTATAAACAATGCTAAAAGTTTCTTGAGACTTCAATAAAAACCATGAACTTTTCTCCCTAAAAAATTATTCTTGCACCTCCATACACACACATACCATACTTTTGCATATAGCTTCAGAGGCATGATGGACCTCCTTTAGCCTATCTCACTTAAAGAACTCCTGTATTAGACTTTATATTTGGTTTTTACAACTCTTCTTTAGAGCAGCAATTTAGACATCTGGCCACAAACTTCCCATCCTCATCCTTGCTGTCACCTTGATGAGGGACAGTTAGATCTGGATTTGTACTGGCCTTCATTTCTCCTCCTACAGCCCTGGCTGTACCATTTACTGATCAAAATTGCCTATAGGACAGACTTAAAAATTTGGACAATTTGTCTGCATTTGTGGACATAGAAGCACTTTAAGGTCTGAGTTGACTGGTACAGGTGTGCCACGTCCTGCCACCTGTGGCCCCTGCACTGTCGTGATGCCTGGGGCCTGCTGATGGTATAGAAATAACAATCTTCAGAGAGAGGAAGTAGCTTCTGCCAACTGGAGCTTTTGAAAACAAAACTTCACAGTCTTTTAAAGTATTTTTATCACACGCCTTTTCGGTGCCAGGCAGCATGCTTCAGTGGTTCGTCATCCACTCAGTCAAAGCCAAAGCCTTCTGCTCTGCAGGCCTCATCAGCTGTGGCCTCTGCCGCTCCTCTGCCCTCCTGACAACTGCTCCCTCCATCCCTCATTCTGTTCTATTTTATTGGCCTCCTCCCTGTTCTTCAAATACATCACAGACATTTTCATCTAAAGACTTTTACACTGGTTGTTTTCACTTTCCCTGATATCTGCAGGGCTCACTCCTAACTTCAGATTTTTGCTCAAATGTCATGTTCTAAGGAAAGCCCATTCTGACCGCCTTGAAATTGCTGCCTCCTCACTGTCTGGTACTTTTTAGCCCTTTTACACTTCTTTGTTTTGTCTATATCATTCGACACCTTCTAATATACTAAGTACTTTACTTCCTTCTTATGTATACAGTCTGATTTCCCCCACTAGGGCAAAAGTTCTGTAAAGGCAGAGATTGCACCTGCTTTGTACTGGGTGATATATTCCAAGCACCTATGTGGGGTTGGCTGTAGGGGGGATTTGTCCCATTGGCTTATGAGAAGTGGGGAATTTCCTCTATCTGGGAGGAGGAGGATCAGAAGGGCCACTTCCACAGCTTAGTAAATAGGCTGCTGCAAGAGAACTTAGGCTCATTTTTACTTCCCTAAAACATCACAACTTGAAATAGGTAGTAAGATGACTAGAAGATTTTCTGGCACATAATGAGCATTCATGTATAGAATGCTCCAGCAGAGAATTTCGAGCTATTCACAGGGAGAGACTTCATATAATTTGGTGGAATTGTGCTAGCGGGATGAATGAGGTATTTGGAAAGCACAGCGAAGGGAGTAACAATTCTACGTAGGCAGGTGGAATTTTCTTACAAGTAGGGCATTTTTGTCTTTACAATGCCTACAGAAACAAGGTGGTCAGTTCAGAGTCTCCTTTGTAGAAGTAAGGTGACAGTTAAGCTGTAGCATCTCTAAGGATATTGGCGAGAAAGGCACAGCAGATGGAATGTCCCCCAGTTCTTTCACACTCAGCCTTTCCCAGACTGCCCATTTGTAGTTTCCTTTTCTGGAGGCAGCCATCAATGTTCATTTTTATGTAAATTCACCTTTATGCAAATACCCGACTTGTAACCGATCCGGAGACGGGATTGAGATTGTCCAAAAAGTCCTTTGAAGAAATGAGATCAAGCTAGATGTAGTAGAGCTTCCGTCATGTCAGTATTACCAAATCCTCCAGCTAGGGAGGCTCCTGTGTCTCCTGTTATATTTTTGCTTGATCTAAAATGAAATGAACTCAAGGGAAAGTCTATAGGCAGACTAAATATTTCTGTCTAAAAGGGATAGTTTCAGAATAACATTCAGAACTTTTTAGCAATTGGATGATATTCTCTTCTCCTATAACTTATAAGAAGACCTTGCAAATGTGAATTTAAAATTCTGAGAGTAAGTAGACTTACCCCTAGTGCCTTTGCTTCTTCTTTAAAGTTTATTACTGCTGTTCCCACGCTTGGATTTATCATTTGTGTATTTCTTTGACCTAGTTGACTGACAACAGAGGTTCCTGGAGATGTGATGAAGTAGGGCTGAGCACTCTGAGCACCCTGAGCTTGGTTTTCTAAGTTGATTGAACCTGGAGGCTGTTGAGATCCAGGAGCCATAAAGCTGCTTAGTGGGTAGTAAGGGTTGGGTGTGGTTTCATATACTCCAGCATGGCTTGTTGGCTTGGATGACATCATGATGTCCTAAGTATCACAAAACATACCGAAGTGATACGTTTATCCAGAAAAGAAACTAAAGAAAATCTTACCAAATATCAAATGTCAATTATCTATGCAAATGGAGAGAGCAAGTGAACAGATAATGGGCCATAACATCTGATAGAAACATGATTCTCATAAATCCCCAACCCCCAGGCCAAGAACTGGTACCCGTCCGTGGTCTGTTGGAAATCTGGCCACACTACATGAGGTAAGCAGCGGGCAAGCATTACTGCCTGTGCTTGGCCTCCTATCAGATCAGCACGGCATTGGATTCCCATAGCAGCGTGAACCCTGCTGTGAACTGCACATGCTGGGGATCTAGGTTGCAAGCTCCTTATGAGACTCTAATGCCTGATGATCTGAGGTGGAACAGTTTCATCCGGAACCCATCCCTCATTAGAGAGATGCTGTGCTGCTGACTGTGAAGATGGAGGAAGGCGTCCATGAACCAAGGAAGGGTCACCTCTAGAAGCTGGATGAAACAAGGAAGCAGATTCTTCCCAGAGTCTCCAGGAAGGAACCGGACTCTACTGACACCTTGACCTTAGTCTAGTGAGCTGGTATGGGACTTCTGACCTACACAACTGTCAGATAAAATAATATATTGTTTTAGGCCACTATGTTTGTGGTAGTTTGTTATATCGAGAAATAGAAAACTAATACAGGGGCCAAGTCATACAATACTTGTATGGCAAAGAGGGCAGTCCAAGATTAAAATTATTTGCCAGTAATTGGGAAACTAGATAGTTCACATATGCCCATTTAAGATGATTCTCCTGTTCTTTAGGAAAAATGCTCTTATTCATTTCTGTCCTTCTGAAAGCTTAGAGCATCTCAGGCCCCATGTGGCCAAGGGAAATTTTGTTGGAAATAAGCCAATACAACTGGATATGGACAACAATGAATATTAATTCTTGAAAAAAAATTATGACACTTAAAAAATTTGTCGTTAGCCTTAGATTCCTTTTTCTGAGGTCTTCTCAAACAATTTTTCATGTACTTATGAGTATCAAGAAAGTTAGAGTGAGGAATGTCTCATTCTTGGTATGAAGTATGAATACTATGAATAACCTATTGGTACAGTGTTTCACTGGTATCTAACAGGGACACATATTCAGACCCTGTGCTCATGGAATCCAGAAATTTTAGGGTAGGGAAGACCCTTTCCATTTATCCTGTCTCATTCCCCTTCATTTACGGATGAGAAATTGAAGCTGAGTCAAGTTAAGTGACATGCTCAAGGTTACATAGAAAACGTGTGGCAGCTCATGGAATCCAGAAATTTTAGGGTAGGGAAGACCCTTTCCATTTATCCTGTCTCATTCCCCTTCATTTACGGATGAGAAATTGAAGCTGAGTCAAGTTAAGTGACATGCTCAAGGTTACATAGAAAACGTGTGGCAGAATTAGGACTTGAAAATGGGATTCTTGGCTGTTGGTTCAGAATCCCCCTCCACCCCCAGTCATCCATACAGCATCACTCTGGACATTTGCAGCTTGTTTTCCAGGCCAGCCTTGGTGACAGGGTATTGACTCTGCTCCTGCAACTGCCCAACAACAAAACTTCTGTCTTTGATGCCATGGAGAGGAGTTTATAAACCAGATTAACTTCTTAGTGACTGAGTAATTAAGTTAGTAAGGATTCTCTTTAGCAAGCTTTAGGTGAGGTGTGTAGAGAGCTAACCTTTATTAAAGACTTATTGTAGGCACAGTAGGGTCTGTATAGTGTCATGTTTAGGAAGATGAACTTGGGATCTAACCCCAACTTTGTGTCTTTGGCGAGTTTGTTAACCTCTCTTTGCCTTTGTTTTCTGTCTGTAAAATAGAGCTAAAAAGACTACCTTCCTTAGAGAGTCAGTTTGAGTATTAAAGAGTTATTCTCTGCAAAGTATGTAGGACGGTGCCTATTCCAGCCACAGGGGTTGGCTCTGTTATCGCTATGTTAAATGCATGAGATACATTATCTCTGTACCCTTTACAGTACCCCATGAGGTAGGTAGTCTACTAATATCCCCATTTCACAATGAGAGAATTTAATCCAGAACCTGCACTCATAACCCTTACTCTCCGATGCTAGATACAACTGAAAATGCTTGAAAACTCAATGAAAAGGGAGAAAACACCTTTCTGAAATATCTGATGACAAAGGGATTTTTTTTTTTTTTTCAAAATGGAAACACATCCAGCACTTTAGGAGGCCGAGGTGGGTGGATCATGAGGTCAGGAGATCGGGACCATCCTGGCTAACTGTGAAACTCCATCTCTACTAAAAATCCGGAAATAAATAAATAAATAAATAAATAAATAAATAAATAAATAAATAAAATTAGCCAGGCCTGGTGGTGGTTGCCTGTAGTTCAAGCTACTTGGGAGGCTGAGGCAGGAGAATGGCATGAACCCGGGAGGTGGAGCTTACAGTGAGGCAAGATAGTGCCACTGCACTCCAGCCTGGGCGACAGAGCGAGACTCCGTCTTAAAAAAAAAAAAAAGGGAAACACATTTTAGCCCACAAAGGTTTATTTTAAACAAGGAAAAAGAAACAAGTCCATAGCTATGACTCTTAGAGTAACACCATGTAACTCCCGATGGCATTTGAGAATGTGAGGTTATACATACTATGGATCTGGTTTCTATGGCCAAATATTTCTCAAGCTCTCTTTTCCAATCTTCAGTCTGCTACTTCACTAAGTCTGGGGCTTTAAACAAATTTCTTAATGAAATCCCTGTTAGTTCCTATGTCTCAACTGTAAAATGACAGAAGGTACCTAAAGAGACTAGTCTAAAGATCAAGTTATCCTAATTTATGCAAAACTGTTGGAATAGTGCCTGGCACATGGCAAGAGCTCAAAAAGGAAACCATTATTTTATTACTAGGTCCCAAGGTATTCTATCTTGTTTAAGGCAGTGGATGTGGCCATAAGGAAATTTTATAAAAGGAATTGAACAGGGTCAATGTCAAGAGCAAGGAAATAGGAGATGGGTACTCAGAGTACAGTAATTAGCCAGAACAAGAATTTTTTTGAGGTTTTAAAAAGCATACAATTAAAGAATTGTCCACGTTTCTGCATGTATATGATTTCATTACATTCTCCTTTGCTGTTGATCATTGCTTTTTTTTGTCTTGAGAAATTTTATGAGGAAAACTCAATACTTTTATTTATCCACAGTTTCTCCTTTCATATCTGCTGTTTAGTTTCTGGACTAAGATCTGTAAGTTTCATATAGAACCCAGATTATCATGGCTAGGCCTATACTTATTAGGACTAGTCTCAGAATACATTTTTACTGGGTCAAGTTCTGGTTTTATGAAAAGAATTAAAGACAGAGCCAGCCAGTTCTGATTCTTTAATTATTCAATTGAAATGAAGACAATTCTGTAAATGATACATGAGAAGGGAAACTAATAAATAGACTCCTTTTATAGATTCCACCTATTGTCTTAGTAGGATTGTTCTCTTGACAAGCAATAAAATATTTACCACCATTTGTCCTTTTTTTAAAATAAAAATTAGAACAACTGCAATTTTTAAGAACAAGGAACACAAAAATATTGGAACTCTGATGAGATCAAAAGTATAAGACTAAAGCAATTAGAGAAAACCTCACCAATTTGCTCTGTGATTATATTATTTCAAATAACAATGGGAAAAATTTTACTTTTTTATACTTTCTTTCTGTCTCATTTTCATGCTAACTTCACTTTTGACAGAGTGAAGATGATTATTATTTTCAAGAGTGCTTTATAGCATAAAGCAAAACATGAAACTGAATCATTTCCACAAAATCACCCAGTACATCCACAGATAGACACTTTTATCACCTTTCCCAAAATGCTGACCTGGTGAAAATGAATGTGTTTTCCCCACCTGTTTTAATTTTAATTGTTTTCTTGTCAGAAAGAAGCACCTTAATTAAAATGTGTTACAAAACCAAGGGCTCCAGTGTTTCTTCTGTGTTCTGTGTTGTCCTGTGGTAGCCACATAATCATGAAGCACCCAGTGGGGTGTGGCCTTGTCCTTTTTGGTCGATGTTCATGGCATGGCATACAGTTGAACCTACTATTCACTATTCACCTTTCTTGGCATTCGTTTTTTATTTATTTATTTTTTGTTTGTTTGTTTGTTTTTTGGACAGAGTTTCACTCTTGTCACCCAGGCTGGAGTGTAATGGAGCGATCTCAGCCCACTGCAACCTCCGCCTCCCGGGTTCACGTGATTCTCCTGTCTCAGCCTCCTGAGTAGCTGGGATTACAGGCGCCCGCCACTACGCCCAGCTAATTTTTGTATTTTTAGTGGAGATGGGGTTTCACCATGTTGGCCAGGCTGGTCTCAAACTCTTGACCTCAGGTGATCCTCCTGCCTTAGCCTCCCAAAGTGTTGGAATTACAGGTGTGAGCCCCCGCGCCTGGCCAGCATTAGCCTTTTTTTTCTTTTTGGAGTCTGTTTTATCTCTTTTATAGCAATCAACTTACTTTTTCATTCTGCTTCTGTTTCGTTTCTTTCTGGTTTCATTCATGGTTTTATTTTCCCTCATTTTTCAACTGGCCTCCACATAGAGTCAAGAACTGGTCTTCATCCCTCCAATCTAGAGAATAGAACCCACACAGGTAGACCAGCCCCACTTTGTGCCCATTGATTTGGAGGAGAGATAAGCAAGGATGTTTCAATGGACTTACTTTGTTCCTTTGGCACCTCGGTTTCCTCTTTCTCTGCTCCAACCTGTGTGCCATATCAGCTATTTACCTGGATTTTATAGGCAGCTTTTACTTCCGTGCTTCAAACCAATTTGTCTTGTATCTTTATGTAGTTCCAAAGTCCTTTCATTGTTGTTTCTCTTTCACCTTAAGTGATGTAGATGCAATTGTAATGTTTGGAATACGTTGTGCTTTCACGTCTTCCTCTAATTTTTACTGGGAAGTCTATTCTGACCCTCCCAAACACTTTAGTATTTACTTTCTCCAGCTTTCTGATACTTAATCATTGCAATGTCATACTGCATTTTAATGCCTTTTAAATTAGATGGACAAAATTGGAAAATGCAGATAATAAAAAAAGGAGAGAAAAAGCCCTCAATCTCACCATGCAGACATAATTGATGATAGCATCTGCATTTTGATTTGTAAACTTTCGTAGGCACATATATGTATTTTATACATATATAATTTAGTAAAATCAAGTTAGGATCATAATGTATGTGTACTTTATAACCTGCTTTTTAACTTAATTTAATGTCCTATAAATAGCTTTTCATGTCAATAAACATATTTATTGTAATTCTTTTTTTTTTTTTTTGGAGATGGAGTCTTGCTCTGTTGCCCAGGCTGGAGTGCAGTGGTGTGATCTCGGCTCACTGCAATCTCTGCCTCCCGGGTTCAGGCAATTCTCCTGCCTCAGCCTCCCGAGTAGCTGGGACTATGGGCATGTGTCACCACGTTGGGCTAATTTTTGTATTTTTAGTAGAGATAGGGTTTCACCATGTTAGCCAGGATTGTCTCGGTCTCCGGACCTCGTGATCTACCCACCTCGGCCTCCCAAAGTGCTGGGATTACAGGTGTGAGCCACCGCGCCTGGACTATTTATTATAATTCTTAATAGTGGCATGCTATTTTATTTTTTGGAAGTGTCCTATCACATTCCAGTTACTTATTTTATGTTGTATCTCAGGTACAAATGAGTACCTTGGGACCAGAGATCCTTGGGGCAGGGGCTGATATCTATCCCCACCTCCAACTCCACGTATAGCACAGTGTCTCACACATGGTAAGGCTCATTAAATATATGTTAAAAGAGTTAGTGGCATGATTGCAGATTCTTTTTTCTTTTTTTTTCCTTTTTTTGTGTATTATTGAGGGTTTTCTTTTTCTTGTGGTTTTACATTTTTATGTATTTTTCTAAAATAGAAAAAAGATGCTGAAGATTTATTAATGTTATGAGCTTAAGAAAATGACAATTTCGGGCAATAATATTGCTGAAAAGCTTGAAGGCAATTGAAGGAAAAAGAAGTGAGCATTGTTTTTGAAAGCCCACAGAATCATAATTACTGTTTGGAAAGGTATAACATGATCAACCTTATTCATGTTATCCAGGCAGCAGGAAGATGAAGTTGAAAATAAATCATATCCCACTGGGCACAGTGTCTCACGCCTGTAATCCCAGCACTTTGGGAGGCCGAGGCAGGTGGATCACTTGAGGTCAGGAATTGGAGACCAGCCTGGCCAACATGGTGAAACCCTGTCTCTACTAACGTACAAAAATTAGCTGAGCATGGTGGCACACACCTGTAATCCCAGCTACTTGGGAGGCTGAGGCAGGAGAATCACTGGAACCTGGGAGGCGGATGTTGGAGTGAGCCGAGATTGCACTACAGCACTCCAACCTGGGTGACAGAGCAAGACTCCCTCTTAAAAAAAAAAAAAAAAAAAGGAAAAGAAATAGTGTCTTTTAAACCTAGAATCCCCTTCCTTCTCCTGTTGGCCTTTCAGACCCACCTCATGCAGTAAATCTTGGTAAGACTTCTGCACTGTTCTCTCCTATAATCATGCGGTTAGTGCTATTAACAGTGTGATTCTTCCATGTTGTATTCTGATTTGTGATTTCTTCAAACATGCTCTAACTTCTAAGGGCAGGAGTTACAGCACCATCTTATAATCTCTTTTGTATCCCTAGCTTAGGAAAATGCTCGTAAAACTGAATGCTTTACAAACTGTCTGTGGAGAAAGGCCATTTTTTCCATTAAAAATTTCAATTTATTGTGGACCAACACATTTGTAAAATACAATAAAAATAAACAACTAGGAAAATAAAATAGACAACAATTCAAGCCCAGCGTTTCCATGAGAATCTGTAGGCATAAAATTGTTTTAATAAATGTAACCTCAACATGGGAAAACAGAAAAAAATTACAAATCTGACAATGATCCACAACTATTATAATCACTATGACACATAGCTTTTGGCTCTTCCAAAATTGTAGCTAAACAAAAATTACAAAGGAAATAATGATTTCCTGTATTAAAAGTCCATAATACACACTTGGAATAAACATTGTATCCATTACTGTGTAAATTTCCACTATTTAAATAAACTTGCTTCTTGCTTATTAATTTGTTTAATCTAACTTGGATTGATGGCCGTGCTACTTGCAGAGGATAATGCATTTTTAAACTGTTTTTATGTTTTGTTTTAACAATACCCCTAGTAGAGAAATCAGTCTCACAGAGGTATGTTGATAAAAACAGAAGGAATTTTGGAATAATTTCAGAAACACATGATTTTTGTTTGTTTGTGTGTGTTTTTTTTTTTTTTTTGAGACGAAGTCTTGCTCTGTCACCCAGGCTGGAGTGCAGTGGCCGGATCTCAGCTCACTGCAAGCTCCGCCTCCCGGGTTTACGCCATTCTCCTGCCTCAGCCTCCAGAGTAGCTGGGACTACAGGCGCCCGCCACCTCGCCCAGCTAGTTTTTTTTTGTATTTTTTAGTAGAGACGGGGTTTCACTGTGTTAGCCAGGATGGTCTCGATCTCCTGACCTCGTGATCCGCCCGTCTCGGCCTCCCAAAGTGCTGGGATTACAGGCTTGAGCCACCGCGCCCGGCTGTTTGTGTTTTTGAGACAGTCTCACTTTGTCACCCAAGCTGGAGTGCAGTGGCCTGATCTCGACTCACTGCAACCTCTGCCTCCTGGGTTCAAGTGATTCTCATACCTCAGCCTCCTAAGTAGCTGGAATCACAAGTGTGTGCCACCAGGCCCGGCTAATTTTTGTATTTTTAGTAGAGATGGGGTTTCACCATGTTGACCAGGCTGGTCTCGAACTTCTGATCTCAAGTGATCCACTCATCTTGGCCTCCTGAAGTACTGGGATTACAGGCGTGAGCCACAGCACCTGGCCGGAAACACAGAATATTTATTTAAAATTCTTATGTATAACAAAACAAGTGATATCACATTTTCAAAATACATATTCAATCCATCAGTAGTCATTGCCAACAATTTATCCTATCTATAATTTTTTTCCTTTTGACCAAAAAATGGATTTTGAGATAATGTGATATATTTTTTTCTGTGTCTGGCTGATTTCACCTATTGATCCATTTGTCTGTTCTTTCACCAATACCACACTGTCTTCGTTACTGTAAGTCTTGAAGTTGGGTAGTGTCTAGTCCTCCAACTTGATTCTTCTGATAACATTTTTGCTACAGATTTTCAAATATATAGATATAGAGAACAAAATGTTGGTTAGCAGGAGTAGCTGGGGGAGGAAATGGGAGATGTAGATGAGAGGATACAAAGTAGCAGATATGTAGGATGAACAAGTCTAGAGATCTAAAGTACACTATGAGAACGGTAAGTAATAAAATTGTAATGCATATGGGATTCGGGGGAAATGAGTAGATTTTGCTTCTCTTGCCACAAAAACAAAAACCAAAAAATGAGTAATTAAGTGAGATGATGGGTTTGTTAATTTGCTTCACTACAGAGGCTTTTTGCTGTCTATATGTCTCTCATAACATCATATTGTGTATTTACATATATACAACAAAATTTATTTATGAAAAAGAAAAAAATGCATTCTAGAAAGATTAATTTTCAATTTTTGGACCTCTTCTGAATTTTATATTCCTTTTAATGGAATATAAAATTCATATAGTGATTGGTAATAACTTATTGCAGATGTGGAATATCAGAATCATCAACCACTTTCTTGCTAGTTGTTAAATACTCTTTTTCTAAGCTTTTAATGTTTGTTTTTACCCTTTAATCTTATCTGCCACTGTAAAACATGTTGCAGTTTTTCTTTGCAAAGAGGTATTAGAATCATTAAATTATTAAAGATATACAAATAGGTGATTGTGGTCATAGGCACATCTTTGAAAATTTGAGATCAAACATGGTTCTTGTCTTGATGAAACACAAACAGTTCACTACCTATTTCAAATATTTTCAGCAGAGCTTTCCCAGTGGAATAATCGGTTATAAAGAATGTTTAAATTTTCTCAATTTTTAAATATATTTTCTTGAGTTAGAGTTGATAAACCAACCTTAGAATATTACATGTTGTTATGTAGTCCTATAGAGCATGACCAGTATGAAGCTCACACCACTTACAACTTGTTGTATAAGCTGCATGCATAATGGTCTATGCCCTGTTCAGTGAGACGGAAGTCACTACATGCTACTACATACTACTCTCCATACTCGGTCTCAGCAAAAGGCCAAGAAGCAATGCATGCTTTATTCTCATTTTCTGTATTTATGTTTTCATGAAATGGCAAGGAAAGAAGGAAGGAAGGAAGAGAGGGAGGGAGGGAGGGAGGGAGGGAGGGAGGGAGGGAGGGAGGGATTGATTGATTCCAGCATTGGTCTGTGGTTGACGGTTTGGGTAACACCAACCTGTCAACCGTTATGACTCCATGTTTGCCAGACAGGCTCTATCTGGCAGCTAGAGGTACAGGGAGTCAGGTTTAGTCTTCTGGGAAGGGGAATGGTGAGAGCTAGGTCACTCAGGCTGAAGGGGTCAGTAAAGGAACCGAGGCCCAGTGGTATAAACAGGGTCAGAATAAAGATAGGAAGAGGAAAGTTAGCATGCTTAGGGCTCCTAGAAAATGTGTAGAAATAAATTCTAAACCTCAGTCACTGGTGGGTAAAGAATGGTGGTATATTCAGTATCAGGTTAGGATTGATTTAGACATAATATCATGTGCCATTTAATGGATACTGTTTGGCTTTGCATAAACCTTTAATTCTTCCAACAATGCCATAATAGATTTAACTGCCATTTTACACACGGGAAACTAAGTCGTAGCATGGTGAGCAATATGATTAAGGTCATATAGTTAGAAAGTGGTAGAGTCTGTCCAGGTGTGTCTGAGTCCAAACTCTTTACTTTTTCTACTAAAGCAGGGCACCTTCAGTGACTGGAGCCTGACTGAGTCTCTAGGTAAACTTGAGTCAATCAGGAAGAGTGGAGTGAGAGGGAGGCAGAGTGCACTCATGAATTAACGCCTGGGACTTCCACAGCATGGCTCTTCACAAGACTTGAAACTCCACATTTGTGCAGTATCTGAGCTTCAGTAGTGGCCTCAAGTGGCAAGTGTGGTACGGTACAGAGGAACAATTGTGACATGATGGTGATGGATTTTACCACCAGGTGTCCTCCATGGTTAATCTTTGCTTAAAAAAAATTCTTGCTTGTTTTGAGCAGTTATTCTTTTATTCTCCTTTTTCTGATATAACAAGAAGTTGACTCAGAACCTTGGAAGGGCAAGAAAACATATCTCTCTGCTTCTCCCCTAACACTTCTCCCCTAACATTTCTGCAACCTCAGAAAATGACAAGTGGTTGGAAATCTTACAACAATACTTGTACAGTATGCCCACTTGGGTCAAGTATTTTGAATCTAGAGAAAGTATTTATCCACTAAAGACCTTGAATTTCACTAATTAGGGATTACTTGGTTCTGTGACTCTGATTTAAATTAGAAAGCTATAAAAGAACAGAGCACATTTTGAAATTCACCAAATACTTACTGAGGGCCAGCTCTGTGCCAGACACTATTCTAGGATCTAATAAGTGAATATGGTACAAAATGCTTATCACATTCCTAGCTTCTGTATCCTTTAGGTACTCTGCTTAGTACTATTCTACCTGCAGGTTTCAATTGGGTGTGCGAGTCAGGTTTCCTAAGAATAGACTGCTATCATCAGGGTCTTCCAAGTTCATGGATGAACCAAAGATCTGACATAAATTTAGGGTAGAAGGTTAAAGGCTACAGACATTGTTAGATTCTTATATCGTGTTCATGTTAGGGTTTAGGGTGTCTCTAAAATATTAATGTCTTTAATTTCACAGGTGAGAATCCATTTCTAATAATGCTATGTCATAAGCTACTTTTATTTTAAAAAACTGGACATGTACTATTCTAATTAGAAAAGGGTCTGATATCAATACCACTGATTGCCTCTGAAGAATGGATTTGGTGATCAGAGTGTCAGTTAATCATCACCATTCCTAATTAAAGTGGAAGCAACATAGGTTTCTACTATAGCTTAATGCAACTAAAAAGCAATCAATACTGCACCATCTACATTGAAGTATGTGAACTGCAGATATTGTAACACTAGTCCTTACCCTCAGTTATTCAGATTCAATGGACCTCAAATGGGATCCAGAATTCTGCTTTTTAACATTCGTGACCAATTGAAGGAGGACCTCCCTCTGTGTTTTCAGAATCACTGGATTATTCTGGTAGAAGAACTATAGGAAGCTAGAAGAAAATGAACGGTTGTAGCTAAGCCAACTATATACCCATTCAACGGGCTACTCAAAAACAAAAAGCAATAAACTACTGATACAGGAACTGAAGTATCTGAAGGGCATTGTGTTAAGTGAAAAAAGGTGACCTGAAAAGATTACATTCTCTATGATTCCATCTATAGAATATTCTTAAGATGACAGAGTATATGATGATGAACAGACCAGTGGTTGCCAGGGATTAGGCATGGGGTTGGACTGTAAAGGGGTGACACAAGGGAGTTTCTTTTTGGTGATGGAAATGATCTATATTCTCAAGTGTTTGGGGATGGTGGAACTGTTCTAAAATCCAATTATGGTGGTGGTTACATAAATCTCTACATTTGATGAATAAACTATATATACACACACAAAGCATAGTGAGTGCATTCGAAAACTAGTGACATTCAAATAAGTTCTGAGGTTCAGTTAGTGGTGTTATATAAATGTCAGTTTCCTGGTTTAGGCAGTTATACTATGGTTATATCCAAGGTACACACAAGGGAAGCTGGCAGATACCTAGGAGCTCCTTGTAGTATTTTAGCAACTTGTGTGTGAATGTAAAATTATTTCAAAATAAAAAGTAAAAAAAAAAAAAAAAAGAAATCAACAATAACAAGCCTATGTTAAAGTGCCAATGTAGTAAGGATTAAAGATAGTGTCTAAAAAGACAAATGGGGAAGGTAAAACCCATGGAGGTTAAGAATATGATAGAATCTAATACAGACATCCTAGGTTCAGAAGCCTGTTCTCTGTCTTCCTAGTTGTGACCTCGGGCAAATTAGTTAACCTCTCTGTGCTTTAGTCAACTTGTCTTTGAATTTGAGAAATAACAGTATCTATGCCAAAGGGTTATTGTGAAGCTGAAGTGAGATATGTGTACAGAACACTTTTATTAATGTTTGATACATAGGGAGGACTCAAAAACATGTCATTGTTTTGTTATCTCTATGGAGAAAGAATCATCAAGACTTAGGTTAAAGTCAATGTGGGGACCAGAGGCAAGTGCAGGATCCTGGAGGAGAGGACAGAATCGTCACGGGTAGACTTGGTGCAGGTAGCTGTTTGGAGAAGGAGAGTCGCCTTTTGTGTGGAATACACAAAAGGGCTCACCTGTTGGCTTTTGGGGACAGGGTATTAGCAGCTTATAGAAAAGAGAATTAACTAAAAATAGTGAATTGCAGTACCTCCTCCTTCTCAAAACATTTGAACCAAGAGAATAAAAACTGAAGTGCTTAGAGCTGATCTCTCGAATATTGACAAATGAAAAATTGTATATATTTATGGTGTACAACACGCTGCTTTGATATATGTACACCTTGTGGAATGATTACATCCAGCTAATTAACACATCCATCACCACACATACTTATCATTTGAAGGAAAGTAAAGTTGTGTAGAAGATAAGGCACATATTTACTTTTATTCTAATTTGAGTGCTTTACAGAGGTGGTGCTGCTAATGGAAATTGTGTTGATGATTTCACTAAGTTCTTAAAGAACAAAGTCTAACATAGTTATTCAAAGAGAATTGAATGAGCAGGGACTGGGGATGCTGAGGTGAGTAAAAATGGTTATTGCTTTCAAGAAATTTATTTCCTAATGACAGAGTCAGACCCAGTGAAATACACAGTTATTATGAAATCCAATCAGGCCAGGAGAGAAGGATTTACAGTGGTTGGTGAGGAAAGGCTTTGCAAAAGAAGTCATCCTTGAACCTGCCTTTGAGCAAGTCTTTCTCTGAGTTGGGAGGGTCTGTGGGGTCTCTGGGGCTAAGAAGCAATCTTTGGTTTAAAAGTAGCAGCATGATAATTTAATTTTGGCTAATACAGGGGGCTAATTGTGGTCTCGTCATACTCACTCATAGACTCTTCCTCCGATCTGGAAATTTCCATGCATTGGAAAGGGTGAGAGTTCTGATCCCTTATTTAATGGTCCCCTTTCGTGGTATCCCCTGGAGTTGAGAGGATAGGGTGAAGAAATGGAGTTCCTCCATCCTCATATTAGAGAATAGAGGGGAGGGTGTTTGGGGAAGGCAGGACTGGCCAGCCCTGATCTCCATCATCAGATGCACATCCTGTTCACTTCCTCTTCCCGTCATGAGTTTCTGCTTTCTGGAGTAAAAGGTGAAGGAGGTACAGTCTGGGCCTCGCCTCTTGGGGCCAAGTGTGCTCCTCCCTGATCCTTCTCTGATTTTACTGGAAACCTCCAAACACACCTTAGCTTTTGCATTATGAATGGAAGGTCCTGTTGGTGGGTGCTGTCATAAAATGTTTTTGTTTTTCAGAAAGCAAAGCAAAAGATCTGTAAACAATGATATTTGCCAAGTGTTAGAAGGTAAAATATTTCAGAATGAAGTGCCATCATCTAAGTGTGAAGAACATAGAGCTAAAAAAGAAGCTGCCTCTTAGAGATGTTCTATTCTAGGCCTCTGCTTTTCATCTGAGAGTGAATATTCAAATCTAAACTATTTTATTAATATTATTCTTTAAATGTCTCTGCCAGAATTTCCATCAAAAGTCAGTCATATATCTGAGTAGTTCATTGAATCTATTACGTAATTGTTGTTAAGATGTGCCATTATTTTATACTAACCAAGAAAGAAAATTCAGCCATGTAACCTATGACACCGTATGATCTCAAAAATGTTAAACAGTGGAAAAAAGTAAAGAATTAATGTAATATATTATGTCTTCAGATAGAAGATAGAGAGATTTTCCTTTTTAGTCCTAAGACAGTAGGAGAAATAATGAAAATGTTATAATTAGGCTGAAGTTTGAATTCCATTTCCTCTATTGTGTGACCTTGGGAAGTGACATTTCTTTAAACTCTATTTCTTCCTGTATAAAATGGGATTATACCCACGTTTGTTGGGTTGAGGTGAGGAATAAATGATTTACTGGATGTAATGCTTCTACCCTAATCCCTGCCCCATCAGTCTATTAACTGATGAATGGATAAAGAAAATGTGGTATATGCATACACTGAAACATTATTCATTCATCAAAAATAATGAAGTACATGCCACGACATGGATGAACCTTGAAAATATCATATTAAGTGCAAAAATCCAGATAGAAAAGGCCATATATATGTGTTACTCCATTTGTACGAAATGTCCAGAATAGATAAATTCATAGGAATGGAAAGTAGATTAGTGGTTGCCAGAGACTGGGAGAAGGAGAAAATGGGGAGTGACTGCTAAGGAGTCTAGGTTTCATTTGGGGGTAGTGAAAATATTCTAGAATTATATAGTGGTGATGGTTGTACAACTTCCTAATATACTTTAAAACAACTTAAAGGGGTAATTTCTCAAATTTTATGAATACCTAATAGTTGTACATGTTTATGGCATATATATGATATTTTAATACAAGCATACAATGTGTAATGGTTAAATCTGGGTAATTAGGATATTCATCATCTTAAATATTTATCATTTCTTTATGTTAGGAATGTTCCAAATCTACTCTTCTAACTATTTTATAATATACAGTAAATTATTAGCTCTAGTCGCCCTATTGAACACTAGCACTTACTTCTTCTATATAACTATATTTTTGTACCCACTGACCAGCTCCTCTTTATCCCTCCCTACTCACTACCCTTCCCAGCCTCTGTTAACCACCATTCTATTCACTACCTCCATGAGATCTTTTTTTTTTTAGCTCCCCCATATTGGTGAGAACATGTGACATTTGTCTTTCTGTGTATGGCTTATTCCATTTAACATAATGTCTTCCAGTTCCATCCATATTGTAGCAAATGGCATGATTTCATTAATTTTGATGGTGGAATAATATTCCTATATATACTATATATATCCCATTTTCTTTATCCATTCATCTGTTCATGGACACTTGAGTTGATACTATATATTGGTTATTGTGAATAGTGCCGCAATAAACATGACAGTGCAGGTCTCTTTTCAATATTCTGATTTCCTTTCTTTTGGATATATACCCAGCAGTCAAATTGCTGGATTAAAGCTTTTGGCAACAAAGAAGATAATCAATAAAATAAAAGAAAGAGACCTACGGCATGGAGAAAATATTTGCAAACCATTCAACTGACAGAGGATTAATTAACAGAATGTATAAGGAACCCAAACAACTCAATAAACAACTCAATACAAAAAAATCTGATTTAAAAATAGACAAAATAGACATTTCTCAAAAGAAGGCATACAAATGGCAACAGGCATATGAAAAAATTTTCAACATCACTAGTCATCAGAGAAATGCAAATCAAAACTATAATGAGGTATCATCTCACCCCAGTTAAAATAGCTGTTATCAAAGAAAGAAACTAAATGCTGGAGAGGATGTGGAGAGCAGGAAACACTTGCTGACTGTTGGCGGGAATGTAAATGGGTACAGCCACCATGGAAAACAGTATGGGAGCTTCTTCAAAAATCTCTTTAAAAAATTAAAAGAGTAAATTTTATGGTGTGTGAAACAAATCTCAGTACAAATAATTTTACAAGATAACCAGTGATATAAGTCAGCCCACAAGAGCTAAATAATAGTATAATGTCCCAGTACATAGGACAAAATAATTGCTCAATAATATAGCACAGGTGGAAGCTCAATAAATTTGGAGTATTAGAAGAAAACCTCTTGGAATAAGAAGGATTTGAGATGAATCTTAGAGAATAGGCAGCAATTAGTTAGTAAGAGAGAAAAAAGAGAAGCATATTCCATGTAGGGGAACAATATCTAAACAGGATGAAAACAGAAACATTCTATTTGTGTTCAGGAGCAATAATTGAATAACCAGGCTGGACTGTGGCTAAATTGGGGTGTAACGAGAAGGCAGTAGAGAAAAGTTAAAACAATACCATGCAGGATCTTAAATGTCCATGGAATCTGGACTTTAATTGGTAAGCTCTGGAGAATCATTCAAGGTGTCTAAGTCGGGATGTAACAATCCCAATTAATCGTTTCTAAAACAAGTGAAACAGCAGGAGCAAATGAGAAACTAGACCTAAATTGAAGACCAGAAAGAAGAGGAGAGTTGGATTTTAGAGACATTTTAGAGTAGACAAAACTTAAAGTACATGAGGAACTTCATTAGACACAAAAAGTGAAAAAAGAAGAAATCAAATACATCCCTCAGCTGTGAGTATGGAGAATGGGGGAGGATGCAAAGGGAGATAGACAGGAAGCTGAAAAGGAGGTGTATGGGAATTGGACCACGGGCTCAGATTAGACCAGCTCTATAGTTTTACATTGCAGATAGGAGATCATTATGAAATAATTTGTAAATACGTAGACATACAGGCTTGGAAATCAGATGAGTAAGCAGGATTGAAAATGCAATTACATGAATTAGTTACCTAAAATTGATAGACTGAGTTACAGGAATGGATGAGAGTTTTGCGGGGAAGGTGACACTTTGTAAGGAATGTGCCCATTTGGTTGTCAGAAAAAATGAAACTAGTGAAGATGAAATTGTGTATGTCTAAGAAAGTAGGAGAGAGAGTTAAGAGTGTCCCATCTTGGAAGCTAAGGAAGGGCATGTGTCTCAAAAGGCAAGGAAGCAACAGGGAAGTGTTGTTAAAAACAAATTTCACAGAATTAGAATTGAATAGAATCCACTGGTTTCAACAATTAAGAAGTCATTGGCAGAATTTGGGGGAAACAATTTTAGAGAAGTGTTAGAGAGAAAAGACAGACTGTAATTCACTGAAAAATGAACGCCATATGAAAGCATTCAAACTTGAAAGCAGACTGTTTTTGAGATGTTTGGTTGTAAAGGAGAGGAGAGAGAGAATTCAATGGTTTGCAGGAGCATCTAGGCAAGCAACTACCTCAGAATGGTGGGAGGTCTAAAGCCTACAGGCACAGCTAGATAAAAGGGTTACATTCATTCAGCAAATGCAACAAATTCAGCTTTCCATGTGCTTGGTACTAAGTGCTGTGTATATAGGAGTAAACAACATAGACAAGAATTCCTGCCTTTGTGAAGTGTACAGAATTTAGATGCATTAGTCTCCATCTCACTAGTGAGCAGTCAAGAGGATGGTGCAGTTTAGACGTTTCTGTTCACTTAGAGCTAAGGTTCAGTCATGTCACTTATAATAACTCCTTGACAATTGGGTGTTGTAAAATGTTCTTCAAAGCAATTCTTGCCCATCTTTGATGGAAACAACCACAACAGCCAATACAGTAGCAACAAATCTGTGAGGTGCAGCATCAATGACAAGAGCGATATTACTCCATGAACCAGGTGAGAGCAAGGAAAAGAGAAGTCCGCAGCCCTAAAGCATCAGAAAGCTCTCATTGCATAAATAGCTCTGGCACCATTTTTCATCATCTTCTGCAGTAACAGAGTTGCCCAGAGATTTATCCACAACTTTTTGTACTTTTATCTTTATAGGAAATGAAACTTGTTGAAGTCACGCTTTTGCATTTTGCAGGAAACAGCTGCAGTGAATCAGAGTTGATGACAGGAAAAAGGCATCACAAGATGACAGAAAACTTTAAGACATTAAATGAGACACACAATTTTTCTTCTTTTAAATAAACTTGAATTAGGTGTTTGTCAAAAAAAAAAAAAAAAAAACCTAAGATCCATCTAGGATATACTATTTTGCAGGTCTTTTGTTTGCCAATGTGGAACTGCAAGAGATTCTCTTAAAGACTTTTTCTTTCCTGAGTTCTCTTGAAAATGTTTAATTACGAAAACTCTGAGAAAGACAAATTCAAAAAAAGGCTCTCATTGAACGGGACAAAACGAAGTACAGTTCAGCAGAATTGAGTTTTCTGCAGGTGTTTAGCATTCTAACCTAGGATGCATGCTATTTTTTAAATCACTAATTTTCAAGGCAGCTGTACTGATAAAAGAAAAACTTCAACCAAATTAAATTTAAAGGAGTTTAATTGAGCAATGAACCATGCGCAAATTGGGCCACCTCCTCGAGCCAGAGGCTCAGAGACTCTAGCACAGTCACGTGATGGAAGAAGATTTATGAACAGAAAAAGAAAGATGACGTACGGGAAAAGAAAAGTGACGTACAGAAAATGGAAATAAGGTAGAGAAACAACTGGATTGGTTATAGGTTGGCATTTACCTTATTTGATCACTGTTCGAACAGTTGACTACATTTGATTGATCAAAACTTAGTGGCTGGCACAAGTATAGGTGACCGTCTGTTTACATCTCCACTTGTTATAGTTCATGATGTAAAGAAAAACCTTTAGGCCAACCTTAAAATACGTAAGGAGGCGAGCTGGGCACGGTGGCTCATGCCTGTAATCCCAGCACTTTGGGAGGCTGAGGTAGGCGGATCACAAGGTCAGGAGACTGAGACTATCCTGGCCGACATGCTGAAACCCCGTCTCTATTAAAAATACAAAAAAATAGCTGGATGTGGTGGTGGGCACCTGTAGTCCCAGCTATTCAGGAGGCTAAGGCAAGAGAATGGCCTGAACCCGGGAGGCGGAGCTTGCAGTGAGCCAAGGTCGTGCCACTGCACTCCAGCCTGGGTGACAGAGCGAGACTGTCTCAAAAAAAAAAAAAAAAAAAAAAAAAAAAATGTAAGGAGGCAGCTTTAGGGTAGACTTGATTTAATTGGAATTATCTGGGGACCTTTTAAAAATCCCAATGCCTAATGCTAGCCCAGAGATTCTAATAATTACATCTGGGCTCAGTTTAGGCAGCAGGGCTTTGGAAAACTCTCACTTCGTGCTAATGTGCATCCATTTGGTAACCCCTATTCTAAGTTCCTTCTGGGGAGTCCAAAGTATACCAAACCTCAAAACCCAAACAGTGTGGAGTAAGGTTGTGTCCTTCTTTCTTTCCTTTACTTCCCTTCTTTCTCTTTCTCTCTTCCTTCCTATTTTTCCTTATTTATTTTTTTAAAATTTTTTAAGAACAAAGTTATCTATTTTTTCATTGGTTGCTTGTGCCTCTGGTGTCATGTTTAAGAACTCATTGCCTTTTCAGGGTAACAAAATGTATACCTGTGTTTTCTCCTAAGAGGTTTATAGTGTTACCTCCTACATTTAGGCCTCCATTTTAATTTTTGTGTATGGTGTGAGGTAGGTGTCCAATTTTATTCTTTTGCATATGGCTATGCAGTTGTCCCACCACAGTTTGTTGAAAAGATTGTTCTTTTCCCATTGAGTTTTCTTGGACCTTTATTGGTTATCTTTTAATACGTATGCTTATATCATTCTCAATTAGGCACTAAGATTTTTGAGATCAGGGAGCTTCTCCTATCTTTATCTGTACCCCTCCATACTTAACAAAATGCTTTACCCATAACAGGTACCTGATTAACTAATTTCTCTTTCTCCAGCCCTAAGAGGAGACAACTTATTTATTCTTGCCTCAGCATTTTGCACTGCTGAGTAGGCTGGGGTCAATAGAGGATAATTGTAACTTTGCTTTGATTTTGCCACCACATGATTCTGTCGTGTTCATTTGTTACTTGGTACTTTTTAGCTCAGAACACACAACCAAGTATTCCATAAAAGGAAACTCACTGAAGTATTGAAGACTTAACCTATGAAAATTTCAGATTTGAACCCCTCCATCAGTGTTTTATGTTATACACCAAGAATTTAAAACAAATCAAATTTCTTAAATGAACTCATACTAAATGAATCTGAAGTAACTATTTCTGTGTATTGAATCTTTGACTATTCTCTTATCGAAGTGAAATTAAAAATAAATTTTCTGGGTTTTAACAGGTGCTAGTACTTCCTACTGGTCGGCATTGACAAGACTTTAAATGTAAAGCTACATTTTGAATAATAAGAGGAAACATGTATCTTGCTCATCGTTTCTGTGCTCCAAAAGTCATTTGTAAAAAGAAAGAAAATACCCTACATATCCAATAATAGAGGAATGGTAAATTTATATTGATTCATGAAATCCTAAATTGAAATTAAGTGATGCTTATGAAATTATATATGAATAAGGAAAAATCTATGATATGCTGTTACATGTAAAAAGCAAATAATATGCCGTGATTGTAACTGGGTAAACTTATCTATTACTATGAAGTAGGATAATCAACCATCCTGTTTGCCTGGGACTATCTTGGTTTTAACATTGAAAATCTTGTATCCCAGAAAAATCCCTCAGATTCAGACAAACTGGGATGGTTTATCACCTTATTATAAACAAAGATTATAAGACAATCAGAAGAAAATGAAAAGAAGTTATGTGAGCCTCCTAGTCAATGAGTGCAATTGGGTTTTCGAAGCTTATTTCCTTTGTGGATATAACATTATTTTTACGAAAATACAAATTGAGAGGAAAAACTAAGGCTGGAGAATATATATTCCACTTCTTGGCAAAGCATGTTTACTATTGGCCAATGTTATTATTTGACTCTATATTGCCAAAGGGATCATCGGAGAGAAGGTCATAGGAATTTTCATTCTTCTTTAATAGCAGACATTAAAGATGTCCCCTATTTTAATAACTTATGTGAGGTCAGCCAAAACTAATTATTTGAGGTCAAATGACTCAAAATTCTTAGAGAAACCATGGGTTTGGAGAGGAATCCTCATATATATTTCAGAAATGGGGAAAAAAATAAGATAGAAATAACATCTTGTATTTTTTTTTAAAGATTTCTGACTTTCATTTTTTTTCCTCAGGCCTGCCCCTACCATGCCCTTTCCTACTTCTCTCATATATTTCAGTCATCTGGAGTTCTGGGAGTAAGGAATCCATTATCAATGACCTATCCCATGAACATTTTCTTTGGGAACCTGTGTAAGACTATATAGACATGAATATTTGATGACCTGACACCTCACAGTTCAAACCTAGATTGGGGTTTTGTAAATATGAACTCAAGGCTGTAAGAACCTCCCATGGTCTAATGTTTCAAGAGTAAAGAAGAATAGACAAACACCCATGTTGGAATCATCTGTTGCAGAAAAGAGCACAAAGATAGTTTTATTAATTTAGAACGAATTTTGAGAACTTTACGTCGACAGAAATGTTCTATCTCCTTTTTTTTCTAATTTTGGGGAATGTCTTCCACTAGTGGTCTCTAAAAATGTAGAAATATCACAGGGAGTGCAAATTACATTGTCTCTTTACCTGCCACAATCGGGCAGCACTCATCATGTAGCAAATGCCCAAATAATAGACTACAGATTATAGTGACCTCACCCTAGGTTAACATTATTTCAAAGTAAGGTACTAGTATATCTGCATTGAAAAGTAAGGCAGCTATTGACTCAGATTTGGCATTTTAATTACATTGTTTCTGAGTAGGATATTCTGAGAATGTCTATAGCACTTAGTGTCTGCTTTATATAAACTACCAGTTAATTATATATTTATGATGCAAGTCATTTTCCAAATGTGGTAGAAGTCTGAGTCTTTTTATCCCCATGGGTAAAATCTGACTCTGACTCTCTGTGTCTCTCAGTGCTTGTTTAGTGCTGATCAGCGGGTAAGTTCTTGATAAAAGCTGTTGACTTGGCTCTCACAGTTTATGCAGACATTGGAGAGACAATTTGGTTATTTCAAACATCACAGGATTTGAGTAAGAAGACCTGGTTATGAAACAAGGCTCTCGTAATTACTAGTTATGACTGTTGATAAGTTACCTTTTCTTGTTTACAAGTTATTTGACCTCTTTGAATTACTTGTAAAATAGAGATAGGGATGTTTTCTTGATCCTGGAACATCAGATGAAGTTATTTGATGAAATACTTTGTCATCTGGAAATTATAAATACAATGAAATGTTGATTATTATTTGAAATTTGGGCACCTCATTGTGGCATTTTCTATGGTCATTTTTTTCTTTTCTTGCATAAAGGCTAAAAGTAGGTAGACATGCAAACAATAGCCTAGAGTGGGAGTCAGGAAGAGTTAAGGCAGAGACATGTCTATGTATAAGCTATGCTGTTTTTACAAAAACAGATGAGTGCTGGCCATTTAGAGCTTCCCTCATGGGGTGTGGTGACTCTAAGAATGTGCCACAATGTCAGCCCTGTAGAAAGATAAATGGAATAGGTTCTGTGTTGTCCCTAGTTGTTATTTTTTAAATTGTCTTTAAAACAGTGATGCAAAAGGGACTCCACCAAAAGCATAGATGTGGAAAAAAAAAAAAAAAAGATAGTTTAGGAATGTCGTGAAGTAGTCATATATCTTTACCATCAGGTGCAGTCTCCCTGGTTGCTGATGGAGAAAATGGAAAAACAAAAACAAACAAACAAAAAAACATACTAAAAAGCCTATCCAAGGAACAGGTTAGTAGGAAATCACATTCTGAAGCACTCATTCTGCCTTTCTTCAATGTAAGAAAGTTGCTTAAAAGAAGAATCATGACAATACAAGCTGCTACAATGGCTACATTCTCTACTTTCAGTGTAAGAGAGAAGGGGCTATGGCCACTCCATGCAAACGCCAGATAGAGATGTGGTGAGTATGTGCAGAGTACCTCAAGAAATGAAAGTCAGCGTGTCTCTTGGAAGCTATGAACACTAATGTTTAAAAAAGGAAACAGAAAATAGAAGAAATCATTTAAGGAGTGCTGTCATTTTCTATTGGTGAGGATTCCTGATCTTGGGGAGGTTCTGGAAAGTTTGTCTCTGTTTCCTCTTCTTCCTCTTCTTGGATTGGAATAATTTCAATGTCTTCTTCATTCTTTGGTTGGGAAGGTGTTTCAGTTAGCCCAACCACTTCTTCTTTTATTTCAATGGCTTGTTCTTTTTTTTCTTCAGCTGACAGGAGAACTACGCTCTACAACACAATATTAAACAAACTATTCTTTACTTTTACCATTGACACCTTTGTCAACAATCTCTACAAACATTTATCAAATAGCTCCTGGTTTTTATGCTACTTATTATATGCTTTTAAATACCAGGATTTATTTTGCAGGTGCTTAAATTCTTATCAAATCACTTATTAAAACTCAAGTCTGAGTAAATCTTCAAGGGCAGCAGACATTTACCCCAGTGCCTGGAATGACCACGTGGTATTGGGAAAAGAACGTTGCAGTAAGAGAGGAGTTTAGATTGTTGTTCTGATTTGCTTTTAGTGAATATAACTCTGGGAGAAGAATTTTCACTCTTTGATACTATTTTTCTTTAAATGCAAAATGAAGTAATTAGTGATGATTTCTAAATTCTATTCTTAATCTAACAGTCTGGTTCTGAAGCGGTTAGTAATATATCTATTATTGGTCTCTTTTTATTTCCATTTGTGGAGCCCTTTAACCTACTGTCTTGGAAGAGGAACTAGGTGAAAAGGAGGGAGGAGGGGAATACTGAAAAATGAAACCAAAGGGCTAGTGACTTTAGTCAGCCTTCAACCTTCAACCATCTTGCTTTTACACACTGAATGTGGAATCACAAAATCAGGATGGAAGGCTGAAGTCAAGCAGCAGGGAAGGTTAAGAAGATGATGCACAGAGGCAGGGCATGGTGGCTCATGCCTGCAATCCCAGCACTTTGGGAGGCTGAGGCAGGAGGATCACCTGAGGTCGGGAGTTCAAGACCGGCCTGGCCAACATGGTGAAACCCCTGTCTCTACAAAAATACAAAAATTGGCCTGGCGTGTTGGCGGGTTCCTGTAATCCCAGCTACTTGAGAGGGTGAGGCAGGAGAATCGCCTGAACCCAGGAGGTGGAGGTTGCAGTGAGCCAAGATCGCACCATTGCACTCCAACCTGGGTGACAAAGTGAGACTCTGTCTCAAAAAACAAAACAAAACAAAACAAAACAAAACAAACAAAAAACACACAGAATGTAGAACTGTGGGCTCTAACTACAGACTGATTTCAAATTTCAAGACATCTTTACTTACTATTGATATTATTTGCTTTCTAGAAATATGCCATGACCTTTTTTTTTTTTCCTTTCAAATCAAGCTCCTAGTTTCAACGACTCGTCAGATTACATTCTCCATAAATGATCCTTTGTGGATATGGATTTTCTAGAGGGAGTTTGTGGCCAGAGGGCCTACTACTTACAGATTTGGGTCTGGAGCATGTTCTTTTCCATTCATTCTCAACGATGCCAGCTATTACGAGTTCCTGGAAGAAGGCAAAGATCAGCATCACTGACAAAATGCCCTGAAAAACAACAGAAGAATGAAGGTGAAAATGTAATAATGGCACAAAGAACACTGTTGATGTTCAATAAGTTATTGTTGACTATAATTGAATGATCAAGAGGTCAATTCTTTAGACAAGTAATGACTAGCTGTGAGAACTGCTAGTACAGGAGACAGCTCTAACTCTAACCCTAACTCTAAACACATCTTTCAGCACACAACAGATGGTTAATGTGTATTGCTGATAGAAAGTAAGGTATGAATAATCAGTTGAAGAATCAATTCTATATAGGAAAGACTAAGTAATGAGTCTCAAATTAAATTGTGTTCAGTCTTAGTTGGTATGGCATCATGCTGAGGAGACCTCTTCATCCTTGGGATATGCATTTTTAAAAAATCTCTTTCAAACTCTACGTTTAAAAGTCCTTGGGCAAAAGATATTCATAACATCTTAGGTATTTCTTCTATGCTCATCTTAGTCAATATAATGATAAATATTAATGCCACTAATGATGTTTACAATAATTAACGTTAAAGCCAATGCTTATATAGCACTTCTAGGTACCAAACACTGTTCTAAATGTTTTGTATATATTAACTTACTTATTACTCAGAACAACCCTATTAGATAAATAGTGTTACCATCCCCATTTTACAGGTGAAGAAGTTGAGACAGAGTGTGGTTAAAATTCTTGCCCACAGCTACATAGACAATAACTAGCAAACTCAGGTGGTCTGGATGAATCCAGAATTCATGATCTTAATAAACAAGTCATCCTTCCGCCCTGGAGAGCAATCCAGTTTCACACTTACCAGGAACAGAGATTGTATGCTGTAACAGTATTGAGTAGATGGAGAGCTTTGCTCAGAGGGATTAGCTGGTTCACAGTTGTATATGTTAATATATGGTGTGTGAACTCTAATAAAATTCAGACTCTCCATTTTTAAAAAATGGGAAATTTTAATATTAAGTATGTCCATGATTGAAAGAATCATTCCAGAAATGGCAGCAAAGAGGCTCAATGAATTCATTATCATTTTTCCTTTGACCTGAAATGGAGACACAGATTATTAATTGGGTTTGATTTCCCTTTGGAAAACATAGTCTGGGAGGGAATTCCAAATGCCACTCCCTGGACTCACAAAGCAACTACAACTAAATATACTGAAGTTCTCTCGGTTGTTTTTAACCTCTTTGTCTCTATAAAATAAAATCATGTCTCTATCCTGTTCTTTTCTCAGTCTTCCCTATCTCATTCACCATCCATCTGTTTTACAAAGCAAAAATTCTAAGAGTAACCCTTGATTCTATATCTTGTATCCTTGCACTTCCTTCACTGCCACTGCCACCATTCTAATACGCATTCAATAAATATTTGTTGAATAAGTGAAGATAAATATTATCCAGTTTATTATATGCCTTCATAAATAGGTAGAGGGAAGAGAGAGAAGACGGTTCTTGTATCACACTTTAGTGGGATGGTATTGTGAAGTCTAGGTTGGGAAGGTTCAGCTAGAACCCTCTAGATCTGTACTATCAAATAAATGGAAATTTAAAAAGCAGAAGCAACAACAGTAACAACACCTATCCCTGCTGCCATAGGCTGCGATCAGCCCCAGTTAGCCATCTTCCAAAATACAATTAGGGCTGATGTCTCTGGGTAGCATAGGTGCGAGAATATCAGTGTGAACGTTTTACCTTGCAAAGATGATAAAAGGTTGAAACAGGAAAATATAAGTAAGAAGTGCCATAATGATATGGGATTATTGATTATTATTTTATGCTGCACATATTTCATTCCTGGCTCTACGACTTACACATGGCAAGTCAGTGGGTCTGGCTGTATCTGGAGAATAATTTGATGTCGTAAAATGTTTTTCCCCCAAAACTGAGTTTGTCAGGCCACTTGAAGAGAGGAACCATCTCAATCCCCCCATTCCTTCATTGATTATGAAAGTGACTCAGTTTAGTAAGAGACAGTGTTGGGGGTGGAATTTTTAGGGAGCAAACTTGCTAGTAAACTTTTTTCATCTGTACAGCATCAGCATCTCTACAGGCCAGTTTCCTCTGGATGTGGATGAGTCGCTAGGGGTTTTATGGGTAAGACTACAGTGTAGCACCGTATAGCCTCTGAAGCACCATCACACACTCTACTGCCTTTCATCCCCATTGTGACGTCACATGGTAGCAAGGACTGTTACCCTTCCTTTCTAGGTGAAAACTCAGAGGTACATAGAGGTAAACTGACTTGTTCAGTGGCACAGCCAAAAAATAGCTGAGCTAGAATTTGAGTCAATCATGACATTGATCAGATACTTTTCCTAAAGGGTGATCTGGGAGAAATGATAGGACTTTCAGAAAGGTCTATTATTTTCACACAGCATTTAACATTCATAAGACTATAGGTATGGTTTTCATGGATCTGCTTTTAGTTCTGTTCCCATGAACATACTTCAGATAGACCTCACTTCTAAGTTTTTCATAAATAAAATCACAAGAACATTGTGGAGGGTCTTTGCTTTTTAGGGCTGAGAGGCTGTGATACCTTGGCTTTTTAAGGGCCTCAGTTTTTAACCAAAAAAATAGGTACTTCTCTGACACGTGGGAAAGAAGGACATATGGTTACTTGCCAAACACTTCCTGGAGTTTTTCTCCGTTGCTGCCAGGAGTGATCCGGAAATAATATACTGTAAAAAAGAGAGGTGGGGGAGATGGAGAGGGGTGGGCAAGGCAGGAGAAAGAGGAGAGAGGGAGATCACTTTTTAACATTGATAACTGGTCAGAAAGAAGCCTACACTTTCAGCAACTTTCACACAACCATCCACCCATTTTTATCAGTTTTATGCATTTTTCAGCTGTCATAGTTCTCCTTTATTCAGGCTCAGTGACACTAAATTCATGCCTTTTACTCAATCATCTGGGGATCTGTGACTAGAAATATAATAAGACCAAAGAGACAGAACTCGTATTTCCTTATCAATTAATACACATACCATGAATTTAAAAGTTTTATTTTTAGTTTTTCTTTGTTTTTAACTTGTAGAACTGCCCTTTGGGGGTTCACAGTGACATAAATGACTCTGATGGCCTCTGAAGAGTGAATTGATGTAGAAGGAAATACTTGACCTGAACGGCACAGGCACTCCATTAAAACACTGGCTGTTACAGGAAATGATGATGACTATTTTTCGTCTTCCTTTTCTCACATTCAGGCTGTAGAATGGAGGAAACTCTTGCTCTAACCCGTCTCTTGTTTGGAAAATTTTAATCCTGGACTTATAGTGGCAACTATGAAAAGTGTCATGGGGAAATAAACATCACTGTCCTATGTGCCACACCCGGACAGGGTTACAGATTTGGAAAACGTGTACATAAAACAGCCAAAAGAGTGCTGCTCTGTTGATAAGCAAAATAAGACTGATTTGTGATGGGACAAATTTCATCAGGTACCATAGTAACTAAACAGAATTGTAAGCAAGAAGGAGTAGATGGGAGGAAGTGGATGCTCCTGCTCCCTCTTGCTTTCCAAAACATCTTGCTATCTAGTCTAAAAGTCTAGGGCCGCCCTCCCCACCAGAACTGACTTTGGAGTGTTCTTGCTTTGGACAGTCCCTGTGAGATCCATGCAGGGCCCCCTTCTCTGAATTCACATGAAACAGGAACACTGACTCTCAACCATGGGATTTATACTCAATTTGGTCAACCTGTCTTCTTAATTAGTTTAACCCAATAATATTTCCCTCAACACAGAAATAATCCAGCATATCCCTGTGGAGCCTTTTAACATTTTTGTCTGCATCATTTCCCAAATGACTGCTATTCTTTTACTCACCATAATGCCTCCCCAGAGAGGGTACCACACAGTCACACAGATGGGTGCATAGATCCCTGCTGGGATCATCAGAAGACCCCCCAGGGCAATGTGGAAGAGCCCATTCATAATCTGGACAGCCTGGGGAGAGAACAGAGGCAGCGATGGATGAGCTGAAATCATCCCTGCTAGCAGGCAAAGACAAGGTTGGAAGCCCTGGCTCCTGACTTGGGGCTGTGGGGAATGCCTAAAGGAAGCAGTTAAAGGTGCCAAGAATTTTGTCTTTTTCTTGTTCGAATCTGTTTCCTCAACCACACAGGGCATTTCCAGGGAGCAGGTATGCCTGGGATTATGGCAATGGACTGGGATGGGGGACCCCTGAATATACAAACCCCAAAACCAAAAGGTGACATAAGATCACCCAGAGGTTATCTAGGCGGTGACTTCTCTGATGCACCCCTGATTTGGCCTGCTGTGTTGGACATAAAGAACACATCAGGTTGGATCCCAATTCTTCAAGTTGGATTGAATTCTGTATGTGGCCTACAGCATCAGCTTCTGTTGGCCAGAGAATCCCTACGACTTGGGATGGAAGGCAACGGACTTACCCCCAAAGCTTTAGATTCCCTCATGAAGAAGCTTTGCGTGGGACCCACCAGTGAAGACATCCTCCTGAGGAGTGGTTTTGGACCAGGTTGCATAGCAATAGGGCCTTTCATTGGCTCTGCTGGGAAAGTCCCATTTACTGAATTTCTGGGTGTTGTCATTTTGCTCTCAAAACTCCTAAAAATGAAACAAATAACAAAGTGAGGAGAGCAAGAACAAGATTTTTGGCAATCTTACCTTGTGTCATGCATCTGAATGCTTCTCTCAGCATTTCCTCCATGAGTGTCATTGAGGGTGGACATGGCCTCTTCCGAGTGACCTTGGATCTGAGGCAAGGCCTACTGCTGAGTTCTGAGAAAGGAGATGGAGGGGTTGTTTAGGAAGAGCATGTGGGCCCAGGAGTCCCTGCCAGTGATCTTGGCAACTGGGTTTGGGGCATACTTTATCTTTGTAGAGAACACCTTGCATATATGACTGCATGTCCTCTTTGTTTCTTATTCCTGGATGCTTTTCTTGTGCTTTAATATTGAAAAATGTTTTTTCAATGGACTGGTCCTTGTCCTTTTGTTTATCTGCCTTTGTGCATTATGATGGGCCAGAGGCAACAGTGCAGAGTGCGGTGAGGACTATCTGTAGAACCAGGAGGGGTCGATTCCAGGCCTCCTTCTGTCTCTAACTCTGCCACCTTGTGCAAGTCACATCAAGAAGGCTCTCTAGGTCGGGCGTGGTGGCTCACGCCTGTAATCCCAGCACTTTGGGAGGCCAAGGCAGGCAGATCACCTGAGGTCAGGAGTTTGAGACCAACCTGGCTAACATGGCAAAACCCTGTCTCTACTACAAATACAAAAATTAGCCAGGTGTGTTGGTGGTGTACAACTGTAATCCTAGCTACTCGGGAGACTTGCTTGAACCCAGGAAGCAGAGGTTGCAGTTAGCTGAAATCATGCCACTGCATTACAGCCCGGGCAAGAGTGAGACTCCATCTCAAAGAAAAAAAAAAAAAAAAAAAAGGCTCTATAGGGCTTTCTAATGCGGTATGTAAGACTGTGGCCTCCTGAGTCAGATTGCCTAGGTTTCAATAGTGATTCCTCTATTTGTTCTGATATGTTGGGCAAGTTCTTTAAATTCTCTGGGCCTCAGGTTCAACTGTAAAATGGAAATAATAATAATTCTTATCCCATGGGCTGCTATAACACTTAACTGGGCTCATGGTCTGTGCATGGCTAGTGTCTTTTTGTTCAGGTGTAGCTCAAATGTCAGCTCCTAGAGGAGCCTACCTTGAACCCTCAACCTATAACACGTGCTCCTATTTGCTGTCTTTTACAAAATCCTATCTTGTTTGCTCTACGGCATTGATCACTGTAGGCAATTACCTTATTTATTTATTTGCTTATTATCTATCTCTTCCCCCACAGAATGGAAGTTCCATCAAAGTTGAGATTTTGTTCTCTCTTGTTCAGTATCTAAAATAATTCTTGGATTTAGTTACTTTTATTTTTTTTAATTTTTTTTTTTTTATTATACTTTAAGTTCTAGGGTACATGTGCATAACGTGCAGGTTTGTTACATATGTATATTTGTGCCATATTGGTGTGCTGCACCCATCAACTCGTCAGCACCCATCAATTCATCATTTATATCATGTATAACTCCCCAATGCAATCCCTCCCTCCTCCCCCCTCCCCATGATAGGCCCCGATGTGTGATGTTCCCCTTCCCGAGTCCAAGTGATCTCATTGTTCAGTTCCCACCTATGAGTGAGAACATGCGGTGTTTGGTTTTCTCTTCTTGTGATAGTTTGCTAAGAATGATGGTTTCCAGCTGCATCCATGTCCCTACAAAGGACGCAAACTTATCCTTTTTTATGGCTGCATAGTATTCCATGGTGTATATGTGCCACATTTTCTTAATCCAGTCTGTCACAGATGGACATTTGGGTTGATTCCAAGTCTTTGCTATTGTGAATAGTGCCGCAATAAACATACGTGTGCATGTGTCTTTGTAGTAGAATAAATATTATTGAAGAAATAAATGTATGCAAAGAACCCATGTTGGAATAAATAGTTATTTTTGTTGCTATTCTTGTTCTTCTTTGTACTTTACTGAGGATTGGTTTCTATTTTATCCTTCTGTAAAGTGAGAACAGTACCCCTCTCTGAGAGATAAGACATAAATAAGTTAACATATGTAATTGTGCCTAGGACAAACAAAGAGCGTAGTAAATGCTATTTATCAGTTTTCATGATTTATTCATTTCTGAAGTGAGAAGGCAATTAATAAGGCCCTTTCCAGCTCAGATATTTTAAGATTCTGTTCAATCTTCATCTTGGGTTTCCTTAGTATGCAGTTATTTATGTTAAGCGCTTATGTGGACGCGATTGGGTCTTTCCTGGAATCTGAAAATCCCTCTTTTGAGGACACATCGTTGCTCTTGTCTTTACTGATTGTAAGTCACGTAAGATGTGTTGGAAATCAAGACTGTCTATTCAGGTCACATATCTTACTGAAGCTAGTGCCACATCCCAGCCATTAGACCACAGGCTGAAGTATATCTTACTGAAGTCAATCAGAGCTGAGTAGCTGCAGGTGTGATGTAAAACAGGCAGCTGACTACTGTCACCCACATTTATACCTACTTTACAGCTAGAAGCAGATTTGACTCATGGTATCTCATCTGAGTCTTATAGACTCAGTCTTATAGAATAGGCAAGGAGTGAATCATCACCTGCGTTTTATAGAAGAGGAAACAAGGGCACGGAGAAGTTAGGTTACTTGTTTGTTTGTTTGTTTGTTTGTTTGTTTGTTTTCATGACAGGGCCTCTCTCTGTCGCCCAGGCTGCAGTGCAGTGGCATGATCACAGCTCACTGCAGCCTCTATCTCCTGGGCTTAGGGGATCCTTCTGCCTCAGCCTCTGGAGTAGCTGGGACCACAGGTAACCACCACCATACTCGGCTAATTTTTATATTTCTTTTAGAGATGGGGTCTTTCCATGTTGCCCAGGCTGGTCTTGAACTCCTGGACTCAAGCAATCTGCCCGCCTCCACCTCCCAAAGTGCTAGGATTACAACCGTGAGCCACCATGCCCAGCCAGCAAAGATTTAAAATGAAGACTTGGATCTCTCAAAGGAGGCGTCCAGGGTACCAGGCTGCTTTGTCTTCTGTGAGAAATAGGAATTCAGCCTTTCCCTTATGAACCCCTCTTTTCTCCTTCCAGTATATGCACTATTTGAATGACTATAAATCCAATGAAAATTATTATCTGTCTGGCGCACGGGCTAGAGGGAAGAGAAGAGACTTTGGTTGTTTCTCACTTAATTTTGCCCCTGCCCTGGATAGCCAGATGCCACATGATCCTGGGGATCTGCTTTGACCACTAACAAAAAGGAGTATTTCAATACAGCCCACTAAAGAGTTTGCATACTGGTCACTAGGTGGGATTTCTAGAGCTCGTCCAAACCTCAGAAACCATTCTGTTCATTTCACAAATGAGGAAACTGCAGTCTGGGTATAGAATGTGCCTTGGTGAAGACCTCACAGTTAGCATCAGAGCCAAGCTAGAAGGCAGTCACCATGGCTCTGACGCTGATGCTTTTTCTGCTGTACCATAGGCTAGTCCAGATAATGATAGTTGTTTACTGAGCACCTACTGCATACTAGGGATATTGTATATGGTATTGCCAACTCAACACCTTCATAAGTAGGCATTTTGACTACTTTCTGCAGACGAGGAAATGGAGGTTCAGACCTCTGAAGGTCGTATGGCAAGTATAGAATGAGCTGGGAGTCACTACACTCCGCCCTAGAGGGGTAACTTTAGTGAAGATTACTTAAAGTGCAAAGGTCATCAATTGTTTGAACTGAAGGAGATGATTGGACTACCGTTGTTTTAATTTCATTTTATTAATCAACTGCTTGATTAAAGCTGTGTCTGTATTGTTGGTGAGATAAACCTTTTTTGTAAGCCAATTCTACTTGGGCTGTGCCTGTTGTGACTAATGGCAATAATGACCACGAGGGCTGTTGTGTGTGTGTGTGTGTGTGTGTGTGTGTGTGATATTTTATTTCTCTGTTAAAATGGTATCTTACGATGGCAACTATATTTCTACAAGCCTTAAACAAATATTTGTATAAAATAGTAGTTTATAAACAAACACATGAGTTCTTTCTCTGTTTTTTGTCTTTTATGGAAACTATCTCTCTGTCATATATATATGAGAGAGATATATCTCTCTCATATATATGAGATGAGATATATATATCTCATATATGTGAGATGAGATATATATATCTCATATATGTGAGATGAGATATATATATCTCATATATGTGAGATGAGATTATATATATCTCATATATGTGAGATGAGATATATATATATCTCACATATATGAGAGGTAAATATATTAATTGATTTATGGCATTGTGGGCTGACTCTGTAATGAAAAACTTTCGTTCCATGAGAATTCATAAATACATAAAACTAGCCCACATATTCCTATGGAGATTGTAGATTCTCGCAGTTTTGCCTTATCATTAAAATAAATTGTTCACAATGACTTAGTGCCCAATGCACAGCTATGCTCAAAGACTAGTTGGTAGATTAGTAGGGGTTATGGACCACATTAGCCAAAATAGAATAACAATAAAATTTTACATTTGCTGATGTCCAAATCAGCATGAATGTTAAAATCAAGACTCAGGTGCTCAGTCAGTACCCCATTTAATTACTCACACTAACTCCTGCAAATATTTTTTTATTTTTATTTTA